>NC_060208.1:12780000-13452500 GCF_021130785.1 Homalodisca vitripennis
GCCCCCCCCCAAAAAAAAAAAATTTTTTTGGGCCCCCTTTTAAAAAATTTTTTTTTTAAAAAAAAAGTTAAAATTTTTTAAAAATTTAAAAAAAAAAATTTTTAAAAATTTTTTTTAAATTTTTAAAAATTTTTAAAAATTTTTTAAAATTTTTTTATTTTTAAAAATTTTTTTTAAAAATTTTGGGTTTTTTTTTGGGTTTTTTTAAAAAAATTTTTTAAAAAAAAAAAAAAAAATTTTTTTTAAAAAAAAAAAAAAACCTTTTTTTTTTTAAAACCCCAAAAAAATTTTAAAACCCAAAAAATTTTTTTTCATTTTTAAAATTTGGGGGGGGGGGGTTTTTTTTAAAAAAAATTTTTTTTTTTTAAAAGGGAAAAAACAAAAAGGTTTTTTTTTTTTGGGGAGGGCCCCTTTTTTCCCAAACCCAAAAAAAAATTTTTTAAAAAAAAAAAAAAAAAGAAAATTTTTTTTTAAAAGGTTTTTTTAAAATTTTAAAAAATTTTTTTTTGGGGAATTTTTTTTTAAATTTTTTGGCCCCCAAAAAAATTTTTTTAAAATTTTAAAAAAATTTTTAAAAAAATTTTAAAATTTAAAAAAAATAAAAAACCTTTTTAAAAAAAATTTAAAATTTTTAAAAAAAATTTTTTTAAAAAAAATTTTTTTTTTCCCCCAAAAAATTTTTAAAAATTTTTTTTAATTTTTAAAAAAAAAAATTTTTTTAAAACCCCAAAATTTTTAACCCCAAAAATTTTTTGGGGGGGGGGTTTTAAAAGGGAAGGCCCCGGGAAAAAAAAAAATTTTTTTTTAAGGGTTTTTTCCAAAAATTTAAATTTTAAAAAAAAAAAAAATTAAAAGCCAAAAAAAAAAATTTTTAAAAAAAAATTAATTTGTTTAAATTTTTTTAAAAAAAAAAAAAATTTTTTTTTTTTTTAAAAAATTTTTTAAAAAAAAAAAAAAGGGGGTTTTTTTTTTTTTTTTAAATTTTTTTCCCAAAAAAATTTAAAAAAAAATTTTTTTTTAAAAAAAATTGTTTTTTTTTTTTTTTAAAAAAAAAAAAGGCACAAAAATTTGGTTTTTTTTAAAATTTTAAAATAAAAAAAGGGGGGGGTTTTTTAAAACCCTTTTTTTAAAAAAAAACCCCTTTTTAAAAAAATTTTTTTTTTTTTTTAAAAAAATTTTTAATTTTTTTTTTAAAGGGAAAAAAAAAGGGAAAAAAGGGGGGTTTTAAATTTTTTAAAAAAAACCCCCCCCCCCCACCCAAAAATTTTTGTTTTTTTTTTAAAAACCCCGTTTTTTAAATTTTTTTTAAATTTTTTTTTTTAAACCCAAAAAAAAAGGGAAAAAAATAAATTTTAAATTTTTTAAAAAAAGGCCAAAAAATTTTTTTTTTAAAAAATTTTTTAAAAAAAAAAAAATTTTTTTTTTTTTAAATTTTTTTTGAAAAAAAAAAATTTTTTAAAAACCCCCCAAATAAAATTTAAAAATTTTTTGGTTTTTTTTTTTTTGGGGTTTTTTTTTTTTTTTTAAAAAACCTTTTTTTTAAAATTTTTTTTCCGGGTTTTTTTTTCCAAAAAGGGGTTTTTTTAAAAATAATTTTAAATTTTTAAAAAAAGGTTAAAAAAATTTTTGGTTTTTTTTTTTTTTAAAAAAAAAACCCTTTTTTTTTAAAAAACCAAAAATTTTTTTTTTTAAAAAAAAAAGGGGGTTTTTTTTTTTCTCAAATTTGAAAAACCCCTTTTTAAAAAAAATTTAAAATTAATTTTTCCCCTTTTTTTTTTTTTTTTTAATTTTTTTTTTTTTCCCCCTTTAAATTAAAATTTTTTTTTTTTTTTTTTTACTTTTTAAAAAATTTTTTTTTTTTAAAATTTTTTTTTGGGGTTTTTTTTAAAATTTTTTTTTTGGGAAAAGGGGCCGGGGGGGGTTTTTTTTAAAATTTTTTTCCGGGGCCCAAAAAGGGGGGGGGGGGGGGGGGGGTTGGGTTTGGGGGGGGTTTTTTTAAAAAAAGGGAAATTTTTTTTTTTTTAATTTTGGTTTTAAAAAAAAAAAATTTTTTGGGCCCCTTTTTTTTCCCAAAAAAATTTTTAAAAAAATTTTTTTTTTAAAAATTTTTTTTTGGAATTTTTTTTTAAATTTTTTTTTTTCCCCCCAAAAAAAAAAAATTAAAAACCCCGAAAACCTTTTTAAAAAAAAAAAGGGGTTTTTTTAAAAAATTTTAAAAAAAAAAAAAAAAAAATAAAAAAAAAGGGTAAAAACCCCTTTTTTGGAAAAAATTTTTCCTTTTCAAAAATTTTAATTTTTTTTTTTTAAAAATTTAAAAAATTTTTTTTTTTAAAAAAAATTTTTGGGAAAAGTTTTTTAACCTTTTTTTTTTTTTTTTAAAAATTTTTTTTTTGTTTTTTAAAAAAAAAATTAAAAAATTTTTTAAAAAAATTTTTTTT
This sequence comes from Homalodisca vitripennis, assembly GCF_021130785.1. Lineage (NCBI taxonomy): Eukaryota > Metazoa > Arthropoda > Insecta > Hemiptera > Cicadellidae > Homalodisca > Homalodisca vitripennis. Next base: position 12,782,439 of record NC_060208.1, read on the forward strand.
CTTAAAATTTAAAAAAATTTTTTTTTTTAAAAAAAAATTTTAAAATTTTTTCCCCCCGGGCCCTTTTAAAAAAAATTTTAAAAATTTTTGGTTTTTTCCCCTTTTTTGGAAAAATTTTTTTAAAATTTTTTTTTTTTTAAAAAAAAATTTTTTAAAAACCCCCAAAATTTTTTTAAACCTTTTAAAATTTTTCCCTTTAAAAGGAAAAAAAAAAAAAAAAAATTTAAAAAAAAGAATTTAAAAAAAAATTTTTTTTTTTTAAAAAAAAATTTGGGGTTTTTTTTTTTTTTTTGGAGGGGTTTTAAAAAAAATTTAAAAAAAAAAGGGGGTATTAAAAATTTTAAAAAACCCAAAAAACCCTTTTTTTTAAAAAACCCCCGGGGAAAAAAAACCCCCCAGGAAAACCCCCAACCCCAAAAAAACCCCCCCTTTTTTAAAAAATTTTTTTTAAAAAAGGGGGGGGGGTTTTTTTTTGGGTTTTTTTAAAAAAAATCCCAAAAAAAAAAATTTTTTTTTTTTTTAAAATTGGGTTTTTTTTTTTGGGGGGGGGTTTTTTAAAAAATTTTTTTACCTTAAGGAAACCCCCTTTTTAAAAAAAATTAATTTAAAAATTTTTTTTTTTTTAAAAAAAAAATTTTAAAAAAATTTTTTCTTATTTTTTTTTTTTAAAAAAAACCCCAAAAATTTTTTTTTTTTTAATTTTAAAAATTTTTTAAAAAACCACCTCTTTTTTTAAAATTTTTAAAAAAATTTTTTTTTTTTGGAAAAATTTTTTTTTTCCCCCCTTTTTTTAAACCCCTTTTAAAAAATTTTTTAAAAAACCCCCGGGGGGAAAAAAAATTTTTTTTTAAAAATTTTTTTTTTTTTTTTTTTGGGGGGCCTAAACCAATTTAAAAATTTTTAAAAAATTTTTTTTTTTTTAAAAAAATTTTTGGAAAAATGGGTTTTTAAAAAAAAATTTTGGGTTTTTTTTTGGGGCCCCAAAGGGTTTTTTTTTTTTTTAAAATTTTTTTTTAAAAAAATTTTTAAATTGTTTTCCCCAAAAAAGGGGAAAAAAGGGGGGTTTTTTTTTTTTTTGGGAAAAAAATTGGGAAATTTTTAAAAAATTTTTTTTTTTCCCCCCCCCCCCAAAAAAATTTTTTAAAAAATTTTGGGGGTTTTAAAAACTTGGAATTTTAAAAAAAAAAACCCCAAAAACAAAATTTTTTTAAAAAAAGGGAAAAAAAAATTTTTTTGGTTTTAAAAAAAAAAAAAAATTTTTTTTTTTTTTTTTTTTAAAAAAAAAAAAAAATTTTTTTTTTTTTTTTTTTTTAAAAAAAAAATTTTAAAAAAAACCCCAAAACCCCTTTTTTTTAAAAATTTTTTTTTTTAAGGGAAAAAAACCCCCTTTTTTTTTTAAAAAATTTTTTTTAAAAAAAAAAAAAATTGAAAATTTTTTAAAAAAAAAGGGGGGGTTTTTTAAAAAAAAATTTTTTTTAAAAAATTTAATTTTTTAAAAAAAAATTTTTTTTTTTTTTTTTAAAATTAACAAGGAAAAAATTTAAATTTAAAAACTTTTAAAAACTTTTTTTCCCCCCCCCCCCCGGAAAAATTTTAAAAAAATTTTTAAAAAATTTTTTTTAATTTAAAAAATTTAAAAATTTTTTTTGGGAAAAAAAAATTTTTTTTTTAAAAAAAAATTTTTTAAAATTTTTTAAAAAAAATTTTTTTTTTTTAAAAAGGGAAAAATATTTTTAAAAAAATTAAATTTTTTTTTTTAAAAAAAAAAAAAAATTTTTTTTAAAAAAAGGGGGAAAAAAAAAAACCCCCGAAAAAAAAAATTTGGGGTTTGGGGGGGTTTTTTTTTTTTTTTTTTAAAAAAATTTTTTTTTTTAAAAAAAAAAAAATTTTTTTTGGGGGGGGTTTTTTTTTTAAAAAATTTTTTTTTTGGTTTTGGGGGAAAAAAAAAAAAATATTTAAAGTTTTAAAAAAAAAAAATTTTTTTTTTTTTAAAAAAAGTAAAATTTTTTTGGGGGGGGTTTTTTGGGCCCTTTTTGGGGGGGGTTCCAAAATTTTTTTTTTTAAAAAAAATTTTTTTTTTTATTGGGGGGGGGGGTTTTTTTTTTTTGGGAAAATTTTAAAAAATTTTTTTTTTTTGGGAAAAAGGGGGGAAAGGGGGGAAAAAAAAAGGGGGGGGGGGGGGAAAATTTTGGTTTTGGGGGGGGGGGGGTTCCCTTTTGGGGGGGGAGGGGGGGGGAAAAGGGGGGGGCGTGGGGGAAGGGGTTGGGGGGTTTTTTTGGGGGGGGGGGGGGGGGGTTTTTTTTGGGGGGGGGGGTGGGGGGTTGGGGGGGGGGGGGGGGTCCTTTTTTGGGGGGGGTTTGGGTTTTTGGGGGGGGGGGGGGGGAAAAAAATTTTTTTAGGGGGGGGGGGGTTTTTTTTTTTTGGTTTTTTTTTTTTTTTTTCTTTTTTTTTTTTTTTTTTTAAAGGGTTTTTTTCCCCCCTTTTTTTTTTTTTTCCTTTTTTTATTAAATTTTTTTTTTTTTTTGGGGTTTTTTAAAAAATTTTTTTTTTTTTTTTTTCTTTTTGTTTTTTTTGGGGGTTTTTTTTTTTTTTAAAAAAAGGGAAAAAAATTTTAAAAAAAATTTTAAAAAAATTTTTTTTTAAAAAAAACCCCAATTTTGGTTTTTTTTTAAAAAAAAGGGGCCCGGGTTTTTTTCCAAAAAAAATTTCCTTTTTTTTTTTCCCTTTTAAAAAAAAAAAAATTTGGGTTTTTTTTAAAAAAAAAAAGGGAAAAAAAAAATTTTTGGGGGGGGGAAAAATTTTAACAAATTTTTTTTCAAAAAATTTTTTTTTTTTTAAAAATTTTTTTAAAATTTTTTTTGGAAAAAAATTTTTTTCCCGGGTTTTTTTTTTTTTTTTTTTTGCTTTTGAAAATTTTTCCCTTTTTAAATTTTAAAAATTTTTTTTTGGGGGGAAAAAAATTTTTTTTTTTAAAAGAAAAAAAATTTTTTTAAAAAAAAATTTTAAAAAAAATTTTTTTAAAAAAAAAAGGAAAAAAAGGGGTTTTTTAAAAAAAAAAAAAAATTTTTTTTTTAAAAAAAAAAAAAAAAAAAAAAAAAAATTTTTTTTTGGGGTGAAAAATTTTTTTAAAAAATTTTCTTTTTTTTAAAAAAAAAAAAATTTTTAAAAAATTTTTTGGGAAAAAATTGGATTTTTTTTAAAAAATTTTTTTGGGGGTTTTTTTAATAAAAGTTTTTTTTTTTTTTTTAATTTTAAAAAAAATTCATCAAAAAAAAAAAACCCAAAAAAAAAATTTTTTTATTTTTAAATTTTTTGGGGGGGGGGTTTTTTTTAAATTTTTAAAAAAGGGAAAAAAAATTAAAAAAAAAAAAACCCAAAATTTTTTCCCCTTTTTTTAAAAAAAAAAATTTTTTTTAAAATAAATTTTGGTTTTTAAAAAAAAAAAATTTTTTTTGGTTTTTTGGGGGAAAAAAAAACTTTTTTGGGGGGTTTTTAAAAAATTTTTTTTTTTAAAAAGGTTTTTAAAAAAAAATTTTTTTAAAAAAAAAAAAAAAATTTTTTTTTTTTTTTTTTTAAAAAATTTTTTTTTTAAATTTTTTTTTTCCCTTAAAAAAAATTTTTTTAATTTTTTTGGGAAATTTTTTTAAATTAAATTTTTTTTTAAAAAAAATTTTTTTTTGGGAAATTTTTTAAATTTTTTTTAAAATTTTTTTTAAAAAAAAAAAAATTTTTTAAAAAAAACCCGGGGGTTTTTTTAAAAAAAATTTTTAAAAAAAAAAAAAAATTTTTGGGGAATTTTTAAAAAATTTTTTTTAAAATTTTTTAAAAAAATTAAAACCCTTTTTTTTAAAAAAAAAATTTTTTTTTTTTTTAAAAAATTTAAAAACTTTTTTAAAGGGGGGAAAAAAAAGGGTTTCCCCAAAAATTTTTTAAAAAAATTTAAATTTTTTTTTTTTAAAAAAAAAACCCCGGGGGGGGGGTTTGGGGGTTTTTTTAATTTTTAAAAATTTTTTTTTTTTTTAAACCCCAAAAAAAAAAAGGGAAACCCTTTTTTAAAAGGGAAAAAAAAAAAAAAAAGTCCAAAAAAAATTTTTTTTTTTTTTTTAAAAAAATTTTTTTTTTTCCCTTTTCCCAAAACGAAAATTTTTTTGGGGTTTTTTTTTTTCCTTTTTTTTTTTTTAAAAAAACGGTTTTTTTTTTTCCCCCCCTTAAATTTTTTTTTTTTCCCTTTTTAAAATTTTTTTAAAAAATTTTAAAAAAAAAAAACCCCCCCCCCTTAAAAATTAAAATTTTTTTTGGGGGTTTTTTTAAAATTTTTTTAAAAAAAAAAAAAAGAAAAAAATTTAAAAAAAAAATTTCCCTCCCAAAAAAAATTTTTTTCCAAAAAAAATTTTTTTTTTTTAAAAAAAATTTTTTTTTTTTTTTGAAAAAAAAAAATGGTTTTTTTTTTTAAAAAAAAATTTTTTCCCAAATTTTTGAATTTTTTAATTTTTCCCTTTTTTTTCCCTTTTTTTTTTTTTTTTTTTTTTTTGAATTTTTTTTTTTTAATTTTTAAAAATTTTTTAAAAAAAATTTTTTTTTTTTAAAATTTTAAAAAAAATTTTTTTTAAAAAAAAATTTTTAAAAAAAAATTTTTTCAAAAAATTTTTTTTTTAAAAAAAAAATTTTTTATATTTTTTTTTAAAAAATTTTTTTAAAAAAAATTTTTTTTTTTTTTTTTCCAAAAAAATTTTTCCCTTTCCCCTTTTCCCCTTTTTTTAAAAAAGGGGTTTTAAAAAAAGGGGGAAAAAAAATTTTTTTTTAAAAATTTTTTTTAAAAAAAAAAAATTTTTTTTTTTTCCCCCCAAAAAAAAATTTTTTTTTTTTTTTAAAAAAATTTTTTTTTTTTTATTTGGGGGTTTTTTTTTTTGAAAAAGGGTTTTTTTTTTAGTTTTTATTTTTGTTTAATTTTAAAAAAATTTTTTTTTTTTAAAAAAAAAAAAAAAAATTTTTTAAAAATTTTTTTTTTCCCCCCAAAAAAAAAAAATTTTTTTTTTAAAAAAACCCCCCCAAAATTTTTTTTTTCCTTTAAAAAAAAAATTTTTAAAATTTTTTTTTTTTTTTCCCTTTTTTTTTTTTTTTTTTTTTTTTCCCCGCTTTTAAAAAAAAAAATTTTTTTTTTTTTATTTTTTTTTTTCCCCCTTTTTAAAAAAAAATTTTTTTTTTTTCCCCCTACCTTTTTTTGGGAAGGGGGGGGGTTTTTTTTTTTTTAAAAATTTTTTTTTTTTTTTTTTTTGGGGGGGGGGTTTTTTTTTTTTTTTTTTTTTTTGGAAATTTTTTTTTTTTTCCCCAAAAATTTTTTTTTTTTTTTGGGTTTTTTTAAAACCCCAAAAATTTTTTGGGGGGGTTTTTGGGAAAAAAAAAAGGGGCCAAAAATTTTTTTTTTCCTTTGGGGGGTTTTTTAAAAAAATTTTTTTAAAAATTTTTTTAAGGTTAAAAAAAACCCTTTTGGGTTTTTTTAAAAGGGGGTCCTTTAAAACCCCCTTTTTAAATTTTTTTGGAAAAATTTTTTTGGAAATTTAAAAAGGGCCCCTTTTTGGGAAAAAAAAAAAATAAAAAAAAATTTTTTTTAAAAATAAAAATTTTTTTTTAAATAAGGGGGTTTTTTTTAAAACCCAAAAAAAAATTTTTTTTTTAAAAAATTTTTTTTTTTCAAAAAAAAAATTTTTTAAAAAAAAAAAAAAAATTTTTTTTTTTTTCCCTTTTTTTTTTTTTCAAATTTAAAACCCCCCCAAAAAAATTTTTTAAACCAAAAAAAAAATTTTTTTTCCCCCCCCCCTTTTTTTTTTTTTTAAAAAAAAAATTTTAAAAAAGGGTTTAAAAAAAAATTTTTAAAATTTTTAAAATTTTTTTTAATTTTAAAAAAAAAATCCCCCCCAAAAAAAAAAAATTTTAAATTTTTTTTTAAATTTAAATTTAAACCCTTTTTTTTAAAAAAAATTTTAAAAAAAATTTAATTTTCCCCCCCAAAAAAGGCCCAAAAAATTTAAAAAAACCAAAATTTTTTTTCAATTTTTAAGGGTTTTTAAATTTTTAAATCAAAAAATTTTTTAAAAAATTTAAAAAAAGGGTTTTTAAAAATTTTTGGTTTTTTTTTTTTTTTTTAAAAAAAAAAAAAAATTTTTAAAAAAATTTTTAAAAAATTTTTTTTTAAAATTTAAAAAAAAATTTATTTTCTATCTAATATTGATTACTTAATGGTGATAAAACCGTGTTTCGATGCTACAAGTATACGATGTACACTTAATATATGTCCTGGACAACTAACCCTAACCTTGTATAATTAATTATTACAACATGTAACTGATAAGTCAAAAGAAGGGCCATACTATTCTGCCACCACAAACAGTGTACTAAAGTGATTGTACAGTAGTATAATGTACGAGTACAACGAATCAGAATTTCTTTTCTCTGACAAGAACCGTTTCCTAATTTAAGTCAATATAAAAATACTTTTACTTAAAATTTGAATAAAAATATTTCAGTAACATAAAATATACTTTTTGTATCTTAATAATATTATAAATGCTATAGTGCCTGTTTTTGTTTCTTTTGCTTTCAAGCATAACATTATTCAACCGATTGTACTGAAATTATACATAGACATTCTTACGATCCCAGGGATGAATTATTATTATTTATAATTCCCTCTGGGCTACGGTCTCTCGCCTTTAAAGTGGCGAAAACTGCCATCTTGGTATCTAAAGTGGATAAATTATTTAAAATCTGTTTAAATTTTTGTAAATCTCAGAAATGTAAACATTCTGAGTTTACTCACTGTCAGTTTTAGAGGGAGTGAGTTCAAACGCCGTTTTAGACTTCAGCTATTAGGTAAGCACTCATATATCCTTAGAAAAATCCCTAAAACCTAAGATAATCAGACCTTGACTCCCTTTTAAGAAGTCGTCAAAAATTATACTATGTGTAGGTTCGCTGACTGTGCTTTTGAACTAATGTAACCGATTACAGCTCTTAATGTTTTAAAATGCTAAAAAATGTTTTTAAGTACATAAAGAAACTAAGGGGTGGTGTAATTGTTATTGTACTTTTAACTATACATACTTAACAAATATCGTAGATATAACATACAAAGTTGTTATCTAAATTTTACTATGAATTTAAAAATTGCCATAAAAACCCATCTTAATTAATTTTTCCCAGAAGCTTCTCTGATCTGTGATATATACTTTCGTGATCAGGAAACAAGGCAAAATCCAGTATGTAACAAAATATACTAAGAACAATGTAAATTACAATGGCCATATATAAAAACTTTTTAGATATGATCAGGTAAACTCGACATTTGCGTTAGAAATATAATTCACTCCAAACAGTAATGCTGATATAGGTGTAAAACCTACGAAATTGCGTGAGAAGCCGCGGGTAAGTGCTAGTAAAGTAATAAAACAGCAAAAATATGACATATGTAACAATTTGCATTATTTAAATTTGGCAATAACCCTTATTTGTAATATATTTTAATGGTAAACATCCAGTATTTTGATAGGTGGGGGGAATTAAACTGATTTAATTCATCAGTGTCCCCGGATTACGTTTAAGAATATAATTTATAGTACCTGGCAGTTTTGATCATTCAACATTTAAGTCATAATAACATTTGACCTAATAATTACTTATTTGGTTTCACAAGTACAAACTTTGTGTAGTCTCAGAAGCCGGTAAAAGCGGAAAAGAAGGTGAAAAAGACTGGAGCTTTGAAAGAAGGTGAATAGACGCTTCTACCTTTTATCTACCCAACTCGGAAATTCTATGGAGCAGAATAACAGTCACTTGCTCCATTAAGGGGAGCCAGACCGGGGAAAATTTTTTTTTTTTACACATTTTTAGTTTTTTTAAAATTATTATACTCCATTTCATTCTCTTTAAAATGATATAATTGTCATCACTGTAACTTACGTATAAGCCCTTGAAAAAATTAAAACAATATATCAAGACACAGAGTTTTTTCTCTGAGCAACGTCAATAGTGTAGTAGTATACTCTGGCATTTAGTATAGTACCATTGGTTTTATACTCTGCATTTTTTGTTTGTGTAGTTGGTCATAGTGACAGTTGACTAAACATCAGTTTATCCGTCAGCTGTCGTCTGTTGTTTTGGTTCCTTTCACAATACCGAACATGTAAACTTGTTTCTTGTTTACATTTTGTATTTTGTTCAAAGAGAAGACACTGATTTGGTGAATTGTTGTGTTATTTTTCGAAACATATTTGTTTGTTTAGTGGAACTCGCGATGCCAAGGAAAACAATTGAGTTATAAAAAACCAAGAGTAAACATCATGTAGGTAACCAGTACAGTAGGCCTAGGCCTACATTGGTAGGTTCAGAAACTTTGTCAGGAACTCAAGAAACACCTAACAAAGAACTTGGGAGTAGTTCTACTAAAGTATCTTCTGCAAAGAAGTTGTCCTTTGATAGCTATGAAACATTTCAATCTTCTGGAGCAGGAAATTGTATTTTTGATGTCCACTTATTGTCTTGTGCAATAAAAAAATTTGTTAAATGTAAGTATTGTGATTCAACAGACACAATCGAACTTATTGTGTGTTTTGATGACTCTGAGAAACTCTGGGGTTAGTATTATCAACTAAGTTAGAATGTACAGCATGCTCAGAATTCCAAAAATTCAAAAACTCAAATCTTTCAAATGATGAAAAAACTGTATGATCTCAACGTAAAATTTGTTTACGCTATGCGAACTATTGGGAAAGGGCCAACTGCCGGAAACCAATTTTGTGTTTTACTTAGACTACCTAAGCCCCCACAAAAATATGCTAAATACCACAAGACTCTACAGACAGCACTCAAATCTTGTGCCGAAGATACTATGATGAAGGCTACAATGGAAGCAGTGCAGGTAAATGATGGGTGTACCGAGCTTTGCAGTTGCGATTGACGGTTCATGGCAGCGACGCGGATTCAAATCTCTAAATGGAACTAGTGAGTGTGACCAGCTTGGATACAGGGAAAGTGTTGGATGTATCTATTTTGTCTAAATACTGTCAGACATGTACCATGACAAAACCTGGGGAACATGAGTGTACTAAGAACTATGATGGAAGCTCGGGAGGAATGGAGGTAGCGGGTGCTCTTGAAGTATTCAAGAATTCTGTGACACGAAATGTAAAATATACAACAGTACCTTGGTGATGGTGATAGTAAGGGTTTCCAGATTGTGAAAGAATCTAAACCGTATGGGGGATGATGTCGAGATTGAGAAATTGGAATGCATTGGGCACATACAAAAGCGTATGGGGGACGCGTTTTACGTGAACTGAAGCGGAAAACCAAAAGCCCAAAAAACTTGAAGACGGAAAAGTGCTTGGAGGAAAAAAAAGACTTACTGACACCCAAATTGATAAGGTTACAGACTTATTATGGCCTAGCCATAAGAAGAGGAGTAAACAGTGTTGAAGAAATGAAGAAAAACATCTGGGCAACCTTTTTCCATAAACTTTCAAACGGATGATAATCCACAGCACGGATTGTGTCCTGTGGGTGAGGATTCATGGTGCGGTTTTAATAAAGCCAAAGCTGAGGGAAAGACTTACAAACACAAAGACAGTTTGCCCTATGATGTTATGGTGAAAATTAAAGATATTTACAAGGCACTTACACAAACAGAGCTGTTGAAGAAATGTTTGCACGGGCACACCCAAAACCCTAATGAAAGTTTTAATAATATTGTATGGGCTAAAGTTCCGAAGAGGGTATTTGTGAGACTCGATACACTGAAGTTGGGCGTATATGATGCTGGTAATATCATTCAATGAAGGCCACAGCAGCAAACTGGACCTCTACAAAGACTTGGACTGAGTTTGTGTGAAAAAATCCGTCAAAACTTTGCGGGAGATGGATATTTTGAGACAGCGTAAAAAAGTGAGAAAGCGGCTGAAAGTATCACGAAGGAGGCTAGACAAGCAAGAAGAAAAAGGCGGCTCATGGAGGAAGACCATGAAGAGGAAACAGATGATCCAAATATGGAGCTGGCCTATTTTAAGGTAGATATTGTATGCCTTTTAGTTTATTGAGTTCAGTCGCAATTTGCCGAAAGTTGCATTTTATTAAACAAAGGTACACTTATCTCTGTAAATAATTAACCTACATACCTGAAATTTTTTACACATCATTGTTGGGGTATAAGTAATATTTAGACCCATTTTTATTAATCTCACATTACTAGTTTTGTAATAAAAAATTTATGTTTTGTAAAAATGTTTAATTTTTTTTAGTGTTCATATGAAAAAATGATTTTTTAAGGTAATATTTGATTAGCAGGTGTAAAATTGGGGTCTGTCAACACAAAAAGAGTTGGTGAATATAGCCCTAAAATTTGAAAGTCATAGCTTTACAACTTTTTGAAGAAAAGTGTACCTAAAGATGGCAAATTTAACATTGGCGAGATAGGCCTTTCCCGCTCCCCTTAAGTTAGTGTTGTTTTCGTCAATTCAGATGGAAAACACTGGAGTTTTATTGTTTGTTCTTAACAGCCCCTTTTAAATATTACAACACAGCTTAAGGTGCTATTCATTAATTTCACTCTGGATTGTTTCTAATTATCTTCACTGAAATAGTTCATTTATGCACCCTCAATTTTAATTCTTTGTTTGTTTTACTCAACAAAAGTCTGTACTAACTTGATATAACACAACTTACCCCAAGTGACTACAAAAGTTATCGTTTTATAGTACAATTGGTACACAGGTTGATAGAGGCCTACAGTAAATACAATTTTCTGCAAATGGTTTGCTCACTTGAACACTTAAAACTTGCTAATTTTGGTCAATACTACTTAAAACAGCAATAAAAATGAGATGTGACGAGAGGGGGAAACCCTGGTATGGAAACAAGAAATAAAAAGTCTTACTATTGGGCTGATTCTAATTGTTAATAGTCAGTCATTGGTTAATGGGACACACGGATATTTGTCATCCTACAGTATTACAATAACTTTTGTAATGATTGGAATATATCCTTTTCTGTAGTCAGTAATGCTAAACACAAGGTTAGGCATGCAAGAAAGTAAACATATACAGGCATTGCGATGAGCTCACCGAACTCAGTGGATAAACATCTCCAAGTGTCAGTGTTCTTCATAGTGATTGAAGTGTACTTTATTGAATGCCTATAATTAATTGTATTTTAAAAAGTTCCATCTGCAGAACATGATTGGTCCAGTCCAATTATTTTGAGTTGGATATTTTACGGCTTACGCAGAAACGATAGCGATCATTATGGACGAAGCAATCAATGTCTCTCTATGGAAAAAAAACACTGTTCTAGGGTCTTCATTAGTGAATGGTATATCCAAGTTCAAGTAGTGATTTGAAACTAATCTCGCAAAGTTCAAGCTAATGAATATAATCAATGAAACACACTCCTGATGCTGCCTGCCTCTGTGATACAACTGTGACCAACGATAACTAAGCTGATGACCTGAGGTCGTCGAATTTCCTCAGGGGGTTTGACTTCTGGCTGGTTTACACCTTCCAGTAATAAACCTACTCTGGGTACAGCAAAAATCGATGTGCCACTCAAATCTGGGTAAACTTATGCTGTCCACGAGCGGCACATCACTAACAATGCAAGGGTAGATCAATAATTCTAGACTATTAGGTTTGGTGGGGCTCCGAAAGTGTTAAAGTGCTGTTGCAAACTTAGACATAAGGGTGTGCCAACCCTTGTCTGCTTTGACTGGAGAGGCTGGTACAGAGCTGGCTTCCCCTTTATTAACGGAGAAGTTCGTAAAAGTGATACTCTAAAACCGTTCCTCATGGATTTCGACATAAGGCGGCTCCTACCTCCAACCTTACCCATCCAGAATATCCTGTCACTTCGGAAACAGCGCAAAGGCTCTTTATGAACTAAGTCCAATTTCCTACATTCTTGTCCTAAGAGAACAAAAAATGGCAGTTGAATCTGCTGTTATTGAAGCAAATTGCCTAATATTCGATTCCCAGAGCGTATACCTAGTTTATTAACGCCCAGCAAAAAATTTACTCGAATTTAATTTTAAATAATTTCTGTTACCTGTAGATTCGTTTTTACTTAGGTGCACTTGACAGAAGTCATCCATTCATTGCAGTTGTATTTTATGTAGAAAAGTCACAAATTAAAAGAGATCTCAAAATTTGATCTAGACTTGGTTATTACAGATTGCAACTTGAGAATAACTCATAATATTGAAAGTCTAAAGTTTTTAAAGAAATAACGGCTTGTTTCTTAATTCAATAATATATTAAACACTAAGTCATAATAAGTGTATGAAAAGCCTACGTAGCCCTAACTTAGCCTGTATAAATAAAGAATATTTACCTTAATTTCTACTGTCCTGGGTTCACATTTTTATAGTAATATTGTTATAGTAAAATTATATTACATATTCAAAATATCAGAGTAGCTTAAATATTTTATGTTGGTGAATCCAATTCTTGATTAAAAGTTTAACAAATAATTACTATTTTTTATCCGGATTTATATAATTACGAGTTGTTGTTATTCGTACATTGTTGTTATTCAAAATCACAAAGTGAATGTTAAACCAGATGGTAAATAAATTGTAGGATTTCTATTTGAAATTAAATATGTATTGTTAAAATGTATAAAAGCAAAATTGTAAAAGCAAATATAAAATATTACACAATTAATCACATAAAATCGGTGTTAGCACTTGGATATATTTCAATAGGTACAATCCACATCCTAACAAGGATACTATCATAACTTGTTTATAAGAAGTGCTAAAGAGATGGCTTCTCCAAGATCGCCACTACATTCAGGAAGTTTGTGTGACAAACCTCGCTGCAAATAGCTATTGTCCACCCCCAAAGACCTCACCTCGTCTCGTAGCAGATAGCTGTTGTCCTTCCCCGTGACCTTACCTCACCTCACCACAGATAAATGTTGTCCTCACCCGATGTCCTTACCTCGCCCCACCACAGATAGATGTTGTCCACCCTCGATGTGTTTAATTCGCCCCACCACAGATAGATGTTGTCCGCCCTCGATGTGTTTAATTCGCCTCACCGCAGATAGGTGTTGTCCACCCCCGATGTCCTTACCTCGCCCCACCACAGATAGATGTTGTCCGCCCTCGATGTGTTTAATTCGCCTCACCGCAGATACGTGTTGTCCACCCCCGATGTCCTTACCTCGCCCCACCACAGATAGATGTTGTCCGCCCTCTATGTGTTTAATTCGCCTCACCGCAGATAGGTGTTGTCCACCCCGATGTCCTTACCTCGCCCCACCACAGATAGAAGTTGTCCGCCCCCGATGTCCTCATCTTTTCTGTGAAGTCCCAAAGTGTAAATTAAATAATGTATAGCACCAATAATACAGTACAATTGATTTTAAAATCTCGAGTGTTACGCCAGTACATCTACGTTTTCGTATATATGATAACTTTATTACCCAAAACAAGTCGTTTACAGTGGATCAATGAGATTTCCTCGTGAATTCTCACGATCGAAAAAGTTCTTCAGGGAGAAAGTCACTCTACACTAGACAATTTACACTATGCGGATAACTTAATGGTCGTGATATTTTATGGCATAATATTTATAGTTCCCTCCCTCTAACTTTTCCACTTCTTTACTCCTTTCTCCACTCCTTCCTCTAACATCACCTCTTTACGAAACTTTTCCCATGAATCTCGAGTGCTCGTTAATTGGTTCTTTTGAACTCGTCCTCTGACGTCATAACGGTGTGACGACCACATTCCAAACATTATAATTTTAGTAATCGAGGAGGCTGAATATATTGGTTCCGTGGGATCGGAGTAATCCAGGCGGCTGAATATATTGGTTCCGTGGGATTGGGTAATCCAGGCGGCTGAACATATTGGTTCCGTGGATCGGGTAATCCAGGCGGCTGAGCATATTGGTTCCGTGGGCTCGGGTAATCCAGGCGGCTGTATATATAGGTTCCGTGAGATCGGGTAATCCAGGAGGCTGAATATATTGGTTCCGTGGGATCGGGTAATCCAGGCGGCTGTATATATAGGTTCCGTGAGATCGGGTAATTCAGGAGGCTGAATATATTGGTTCCGTGGGATCGAGTAATCCAGGAGGCTGAATATATTGGTTCCGTGGGATCGGTTAATCCAGGCGGCTGTATATATAGGTTCCGTGAGATCGCGTAATCCAGGAGGCTGAATATATTGGTTCCGTGGGATTGGGTAATCCAGGCGGCTGAACATATTGGTTCCGTGGATCGGGTAATCCAGGCGGCTGAGCATATTGGTTCCGTGGGCTCGGGTAATCCAGGCGGCTGAATATATTGGTCCGTAGGATCGGTAATAATATCATTGAGATTTCGAATTCAGGTTTCCGATCTCACAACCGAAATCTAACGTAATATTAGAAGGTCTGTATTAATATCTACTTGAAATATACTTATGTGTATTTGAGAACGTGTGAAATACTTCAAGAGTATATTTTATACTTGGAAGAAAATGCTACCTTAATCATTTAAGTATGGTATGGAACACGTGTTCTTATTTTACATTTTCAATTTACAAGTAATATAGTACTGCAAACATAAATAAATATAATTACATAATTATAAATAGTCCTTGAAATGTTAAGCATGTTTAGTTGAGTTGAAATAAAAATATTTTATGCTGCCGATTAACTTTACTATAATCATGAAACTTGGCTTCGCAATAATGTTGTAACAAAATAACCTAATATTTCGTACTTTCTACTACAAAATAAATAATAAATGATTAATATTTCCATTTCATCACCGAATGTTTGATTATTCGGGTCAAGGAAGAGTTACCAAATGTCAGACACACTCTCAATAGATTTCCCGCCTTGTGTCCCCCTATGTTTTCAGCTGAAACTCTGCTCTTTGTTCGCGTAATGTTTGATGATGACATTGTATTGAATTTACTTTGTAAGGCTCGAGGCGGTCTCTGGGCATGTTCATTCAACTTTGCTCCACTCACTACAAGAACTGTAATATAATACATATACTATAACAAAATAAGGTCAAACAATTCACATTCAAATATAGCATCGGAGCGTACGCGTTCACCACTGAAATGTATTAATACAATTTAAATAATTCAAAAAGTTTATAAAACAAACACTTATTTAATGTGTCTGTATTTCTATATTATTGTTTTTTTTTTTCAAAACAGTTTTCTACTATCATAAATTGAAACAAATATTTAAGGCCTAAATAATGTACTATTAACACTCTTAGAGTAATTTTAGTTCCCTATCACATGCAATTTCAAATCACTTATTAAATAAACATTAACATAATGTGTCATATATACGGATTCGTAGAATTGGTATTTATCTAGATCTTGAATTTAAATAAAGCATCCCGAAGTTTACAGACTTTTATGGTAATTTGTTGATTGACTTGGTGTTTAATATATAAAAAAGTACGACGCACATCCAGAAATTAAGTATGCTGAGGCTCTGATGGCCGCAAGGATTCTTCCGACATGTTCATTTCTCCCCTTATTTTTCTTCCTGATTTCCCTTCCAACAACGAGACCAGTTCAAGGTGACCTTGAGAACTATAGTTGCGACAGTACGTTTCGTTAAAAATTTCAATCTAATCTCCTTCCAAATGTGTGAATTACGCAGTTTTATCCGTGATCTCGTTTGGAAGGGAAAACTCCGATTGATATTTATAATGAGGTAAATATTGCAATAATTCCAAACGACGGAATGGCAAGGTAGATCTCTATGGAGTTTGTAGAGTCTCTAAAAACTCTTGCCCTGCCTCCACTCGGTTCAACTTGTGTTGGTCTGTCAACTGTTTTCGGACCCACCTCGCGAACAATTTCCGATATCTGAGGGTTTCAGTGATAGTTCCGTTTAACATAGATCTGGAGATTTGCGGAAATATCGCAGAAAGTTCATCCATAGTCATTCTGAGATTGTTACTAAGCGCATTTTCAATGTTTTTTTCAGAATTTCAGTCCCTATTCAAGATCTTCCGCCCTTCCGATCATCATGCACAGACGTACAGCCGGTTTTAAAGCGCAACACCACTTGAACACTTTAGAGCGAGTAATAGCTTTATCAGCCTCCACATGCTGTTTGATCCTCGTTATAAACCTCAACCTATCCTACCAAACTAGATAACGGACGAAACCGCGTTTTTCGCACTTGTAGGGAGATTGGTCTGACTTTTTCCATGAAACGTATTGCGGCAACAAAAGTGCTCAATGTAATGATGGGAGAATCGAATATAGAATCGTATAGTATTCGCATACAGCCCGGTTATTCACCTAATATTCCAAAACCACAAAATGAAATCGAATACTTTTGAAATGATTACAATTTCTCTGGAAGAAGCGAATTCAACCGGACAGTATTAATTTTTTTGGACTAATAATAGTTAAATAAAGGATTCAAGAGCTGTATTCATATTCATATACATGTATCCATTGCAGGAGTTAGATGAATACTTGAAAGTTTTATCTGGACTGTGGAAAGAATAATTAAGATGGATATTCATAATTTGGAATAAGTAATTGAAAATTTCCAAACTTGGCAATATGTATAATTTATTGTGGAAATAATCAATTAATAAATACATAACTAAACTAGAGAGACAAAAGTTAATGTTAACTTTATGTTTTGTTAAAACAAAATATGACTTTGGTTTTTGGCTTCAATCCATTTCTACGATCATTGGTGGCAAAACCTGCAGTAGAAAAGAGTCTGTAAGGTTTATTTTGTTTAGATTAAGTTTGCGAAATATTATAATGTATTGTGAGCAAGGGCTTTTGTGAGAGGATTTAAATAATAGGTTCGATTGGCAATACAACACCCTCAAATGAACCAACACTTATTTTATTTGTAATAGCACCTCATTATGTTGATTAAAATTTTAAATAACAATGGATATCATCAACCGACATATTTAACACAAACTGTAATACCAATTATGTTTAATATTAAATTATTCATTACAATTCATGTTTAATTTATTTAACTATAACATTTATTAGTAATTTTTGTAGTGTTGCAATAAATATTTGTTCATGAACTTACGTGGGAAAACTTTCTTTTAAAATATCTAAATATTTACATAAATTTACATGATTAAAACAAATGAGTGACTTTCCAAATTGAGAACATTTAAATAAAATATATGGAATAGGAAAATAAGAATTTCAATATTAAACTATTTATTTGATTTCTACACATGATAATCTTTTATTTTTATTACTTTATGTACAGGTACCTTGGAATTGTAAATGAGACGTATTAAAATGATTAATGAACCCTGATATATAATACTACGTTCCTAAAATTAAATAAAAGATTTTCTTAACTTACATTTTGTTAAGCACTTAACACACATTACGCTTAAAAGATTTTTCCCCGCACACAAACACAAGCACTGGCAATCCCGAACGTAGCTTTTTGAATCCACTCCTCGACTTCCTGCCTCTCCACTCGTTGTTCCTGATTTTTAATGTTGCCCCCGCCAGCTCTCCTGACCACGCCTATGCTAAATCTCTCCATCATAATTGGTAAGTACCAATTTTTCATATCAGCATGGCTGTCCCTTACATCATCGCATGATTTTTAGAAATAAGCATTTCAGCTGCTTAAAAAAGCATTTCCTGTTTGTTCATCATCGGTGTCTGAACGGATGTGTATCCACTTACATCCGGAGGATGTTTGTTTCGAATTGTAATACAAGACTTCCTTTCCAGCAACTATGTGTACATTGATTCTATGAATTTTGTTATATTAATAATTACGTATGTCTTACAAATCTTTTAGAAGGGAACTAAATTAGCAATTCAAAAAAAGTTTTTTCGAGTACATAAATGATGTGAATGACATGTTTGAAAGAGGCACAAAAAGGCAAAGGATTTCTCCACCTTTTGGCAGGGCAATTCCAAATACCCAAGAAACAATATATTACGGGAATGAAGTAATACACGTCTAGACCTATCTGTTAGAAAACCTATTCAAATACTTTTATTCGAATATATACTCGAAAGTATTCGATTCTCCAATCACTACCTCGAACCGATCTCATTGTGGAGGGGAGGAATGTACACTGCCGTGAAGCCAACATGTTGATAAAAAAATACTTTCGTCCTATGAGAGCCTCAGTACATTTCCTTTCTAGATATGCCTTGTAGGATATATTTGCCCATGTCTCAGTTATTACGGAAATGACCAGTGGGTATTAAAGAAACGATCGTTTTTAATTATGGAAATGATAATTGTTATTTCGAAACGTATACTCTTCAATATATCAGGACAAGCTAACGCCAGGTCAAATATTTCAAGCTATTCCAGTTTCCTCTATGTCTCAAACTCCGGATATACTATTCTGACTACTGACAAACGACAAATCCAAATTGCTTTGGATTAACTTCGGAGTTTTATCCACACGACCTCCCATTTTAATCACTTTCCGCCTGGACTACAGCGTAGGTTCCATCATGTACAGTAAACATACAACATCTGTGTCGTGCCGCAATTTCACCGGTGTAAATATACTTTGCAGCCTGTGGCTCTGGAATATCAACATTCGTAAAATGACCAGCATAATAATTATGAAGAAGGGGTGGTTGTAATAAAATGACATAAAGTTTAATGCTGTTCAATTTAAGCAATTATTAACCTTAATCAGGCTCTTAATATTATTACAATTATACAATTCAATGAGCGTGTCACTATTTTACTTTCAGTAATAAATAAACAATCAAAGGATTATGTTCTTTCTTATATTATGTAACACACATTTTATTACAAAACCTTGTAGCGAATCCAGAATTTAGTAAATTAAAAAGGTGTAGCTTTTTAGTGTAGTAAGTAATACCATATCAATTAATATAACAGAATTAATAATAATGACAATAACAGAAACAATATTTCTCATTATACAATTCACGTAGTTTTTGTATCACGTAATCTAATAACCCTAAAATAAATTTATAATAATGGAAGTTCTGGAGTAAATTTATTGTGTAATGCTTAAAATTTAAACTAAGAATCGTTATATGATGTTTTGGTTAAGATCGGAAATTTGTTGAAATTCAGGTACTTTGTAGGCATCTATATCATTTGATGGTAATTGTGATATTTCGCATTGATATCAGAATTTCTTCTGTTCACAAGTAATTGCTTTTCATTGCTCAGATATAGTGATTGAACAACGAAAAGGTAACAGTGATAATTATAACCTGCTTAGAGTACAGTATTAGGCCTACTAGTTGTTTTGTTATTCTTCCCGTGTTCTGCTTAGCATGATATGAAAAGGACCAGCTGTATAAAAGGATTTCTCATGTGATATATAGAAAGTAAATAGATGATAGTCCTTAGGCCTACGCGCCTGGTGACACAACGAACATCAAAGTCCCTCGGTTCACAATACATCGATACTATGCTTTCACAATTCATTAACGAAATATTTCAGCTTCGCTGTGAATAGCGATCCTCATTCAACTAATTTTAAACCGAAAATGCTAAAAATAAACAGCCGTCTGTATATGCGAGTTGAAGGTTGGAAGATTTTATGCGGTTGGCTGAAGCATAGCCAACCACTGACCACTTATGATTATCAAGGCTTCTGTTATCCGTATTACAGGTTGTCACCTTTTAGACAATTCTAAGCTACCATACTTGTTGCAGGTATGTTCGCTTTTGACTATTTCTCAGGTTTAATTTATTACAAAACTTTAACAGTAGGGAGATTTTGCAAGTGTTTTTGCAATTTTGATTTTTCGAATTCTACCGCAAGTTCAACTTTGAAACTGTGTTCTGTTAAGGTCGTATTTTCTAAATTTTAGAGTTTCGTCTTCTAATGTGTTCATTGAAGTTCCGATGTAACGGATCATAGGCCAGTTGGTCTTTTGGTTCAACCAGCATTTCGGTTTTAGTAACTCGGAATTGTTGCTTTACACACCCTGTTTGTCAATGAGTAGGATCACTCTGTACTGTCGTGGAGTGAGGGTACCGTAGGTTCCGTGGAGAGCATTGTTACAGTTTACCCATTCCGTTGTTTTTTATATTATATTATTTGCTTATTATAATTCTCTGCACTTCTACAGGTTCACACGGTATAAGTTTTCAAGTATTCTACCATATTTCCCACAGTTTATATTTTTTTTTTGGTTAAAACCTTTAAGCGCAGCTTCAAAATGGTTTAGCATCACTTATGACCTAAACTAAAAATTCATTATATTCAATGTTGTCCCAAACTCGTCTATTCGCCCTACTAAACATGGGGAACGTCTTGATCTCTGAAAGTTACCATCTAACCTCACACAATGTTTTGCCTCTACACAGGGTTTCCCGTAACTCTCTGGACAAAGGTATTTCAAGGACATTGCCCACATTGAAGTCTCAGCAAATAGCCAACAATACAAAAAACTGAATAAACGGCAGTTCTCAGTGTAGGCCATGTCTTTTAAAAGAAAATCTGCTTGAAATAAGTTATTTATTATTCGACTTAAATAGTTTTAACGTCGTTATATTTGTGATAAAACTCTCTAAAAATATTATTCATGTAATTCTTGAGAAAAATGCTACTTTTTAAGATATTTCAAAGTTTTTACGGCCGCAATTTTAAAAATGCTAAAAATAATTTCATGATACTCTTTTTAGTGTCTTTTTTATCATAAACATTTTTGATTTAGTTAAATCTATTACTTTTTAAGATATTAATTTTTATAAGAAATAAATACATACATAAAGGTGATAATCTAAACATCTTTGACCCATGTTCATATGGTGAAATATATTTGTCTTCACTTCAACAATAACGTGGTATACCTTTGTCCAGAAAGTTACGGGACACTCTGTATAATACATTACCATATGAGAATGTAAAACGATGTACATTATTTCCCCAGAATTGCTTTCTCAATTAGCCAATCTACATTGCCATAATACCTAAATATTGTAGACGTAACTGCGAATGTAAAACAACTTACATTATTTTCCCCAGAATTGCTTTATCAATTAGCCATTCTACCTTGTCATAATACCTAAATATTGTAGACATAAGTGCGAATGTAAAACGATATACATTATTTCTCAGACACTGCATTCTCAATCAGCCATCCAGCCATAATACCTAACTATTGCAAATGTAAGTGTAAAAGTAAAACTATTTACATTATTTTCCATAAATTTTATTCTAAATCAGACATTCTACCTTGCTATAATACCTAACTATTGCAGTTGTACCTAATTATTGTAAATGTAGGTGTTAGAGTAAAAAAATCAAATTTTTTCCAAAAAATTGTATTCTCAGTCACCAATTCTACATAGAGCACAGACTATTCTTATTGATCGATAAGATTACGTGATAAATCAAGAAGGTCAAAAAGAATTCCAACACCTGTGAGATCTTTTAGTATGTCAAGAAGCAGTCCTTTAATCTCTTCTGACATGTCTACTTCTTCATCATCCCTGCTTGTTAATTTATCTTGACCATATCCCCTGGCATTGCTGTCGAGAGTCTCTTTTATATTCTTTTTACTCAGCTGTTTCTTCGCGTGCCCCACACCTCCCTTAAGCAACTTCTTCAACATCGGATAACCAGCTTTATATACGAATCTAGATATCCTGTAACTTACAGAAACAAAAGTAAACACGAACCATCTGGGTTTTGTCGTTTTTTTTATCGGTTTTATCGATAAAAATACTGTCCAAATCATCCAGAAAACCTTTTTTAGTGAGAGTGGCGTTGACGGATTTACGGATGTCTTCGTCGATTCCACGGGCGGCAGCATCCATCAACTCCTTTTCATCCGCTACTGTTTCGTTACTCCCATTCTCGGGACCCAGTTTGCTCACGACGTACACAACTTTGAACAACACCAACCGAGCTACCTCGCTTTTTATTTCGTCTGGCAGATCGTCTACTGACATGTTTCCAGCGCTCTGTAGACATCTGCGGATAGTCCGTACACAGTTTTCATCACAAGTCTCTTCCTTTTCCTCTAAACTCGCAGTTGTGTTCTTACAGCTATCGATCAATTTGTCGGATATGTAAGAAGCTATGTTGTCTATGATGGAGTTGTACTCGTTCTGAAAAACAAGCACGTTGGTTTCAGGTAATATAATTTGTAGACTAAATTCCTTGTAGCAATATTCATAACTAAACAATTACAAAACGTTTTCTCAGGTTCGAAACAAATATGCGTAAGGATATTCTAGTTGTTTCGAGTATAATTATTGTTTGGTTACGATTTAATAAAGTTCCTATTACAATACATTTTAATTATATTTTCCACTAATTCTTTTACTTTTAAACGAAGTCGCAGAAGCAATTTTCTCTTTATACTACCTATCTGTTAATTACTACTAATAATATTTATTGAAATATAATTATACATACAACTAAAGCTAGTTTTTATTTAAAATCTTTAGAATATAAAACTTTAATTTCATGAATCAGTTTTTTATTCATTTTGTACAATAATATCGCAAGAATTCAGGGAGATCTGATGGCTAAGTTTAATATGTCATAATCGTTGTACTCCTTCAAGTTTCCTTGTATTTTATATAATTTTAAGCAAAATTTGCTTTTTAGAATGTTTTACTATTCGTATTTTTTGTAAGGATAATTTAGCATGTAACATGTAGTTATTTAGTGAAAAATCTTACACAACATAAAAACTTATCTGCAGTTAAAAGAACATTAGTCTACATAACTAATCCTAATCTACTTAATATAGTCTACATAACTAATCCACGTTAAGATTCTAGTGGGGGAGATACTTTACCAAAAGTCTAAGATCACTTTTGGTAAAGGTGTGCAGTTGGGCTTTAGGAAATGTGTTCATTTTTTTCCGTTAAAATCATGGTGATTATAATGCTTGTGTGTGACTCCCACTTTGCTTGATTACATTATCAATTTCCTTTTCAGTTTGAAACGGACCGGACATTTTCTTTCTACTCATACAAAAAATAATTTTTCCCGTGTAATTTTAACCCTTTTGTCAATTCAAAAATGGTAGGAATAATACTACCATGTGACTTTCTAAGAATACAATGAAGCACATCCCCTGGATGAGTTTTTACCATCACAGAACCTAATCTTGCTTGTGTACAATTGAATTTACATGCAAAATGTCAAGCTTTATAACATATTTGGCTGTCAAGATACCCCTGAGTTTGGGCCTTACTAGCGCTCATCCAAATCACATGGACATACATATATTATCATCAGACAATACCTTTGTTATGTATAAATTAAATTCCCCAAAAAAATCAAGTCTAAACGCAGTATTTCCGTGAGATATCTGGGTAAGAGTAAGGTAAACGGCCAGACACACAAAAGAACAATTTTTCAACTCCCTACATCATGAGCTTCTTTAACGCTGAGTTAAAAAATATATATGGTTAAATCGGAAAAATAATTACTTACTTTTGGAAAAGCAATACTAAAGGTGGCTTGCAATAATGTTTGAAATAGCCAATTAAAAAGAAAATGGTAAAAAAAGATTCAAGAGTGTGAGAGCAAAATAATCTTAAAACTAAATATGCGTTCCAATATTAATATTACACACTTCATATTCTTTTAAAACCTGGATCTTGTGAGTTATATTATTTGTTTTCTGCGCTGAAGACAAGACAAACACAGAGCTTAGGAGTATGATAGACCACATCTTTCCTGAAACAAAATATTGACTCAATATTATATTAGTACAATTGTGGTGATATTAATGAAACAAAATGATTGAATATTTAAATCGTGAACAAAAAACTCAGTAGATCTTTTAAACATTTCATAAGTATGTCAGAAACGCTCTTAGAAGGAAGCGAAGGTCATGTGTGTGTGTGTGTGTGTGTGTGTGTGTGTGTGTGTTTGGGGGGGATGCTCAGTGTCTGACCGCCTCTTAAGTGGTACAATACTGACGTGGAAGAACGGGAAGCTGATGTAGAACCACGGCATTGAACAGTTTATTGTTTTGTGCAAGTACGACTTCAGTGACTATCTAGAGAAGTTAAACACGGTATAATTATGCTATTTTATTACTGTGTGCAATACGACTTCAGAGGTTATCTAGAGAAGTTGAAACACAACATCGACTAGTTTATTGTTCTGTGCAAGTACGACTTCAGTGATTATTCTCAATATCTTTGATGAGTTTTATTGCTAGTTTTAACTTATTACTAGTTCTAAAATGGCGGCCATTCGCATTTACACTTGTTTTACTTGATATGTTTCAAATGAGAAGTGTCTTACGGATATAAAATAAAATAACTTTCAATATGCCTCATTGACAATAAGTTTGTTTGTCTTTTTACTATCTGAAATAATTGTTTTTTTTTTATCTGAACGGTTTTTAGATAGGGGCCGTACAAATTTGTTAATAATATACAGTAAAATTGATGATATAAACGTGAGCACTAAAATATCTCACCAATTCAAACTAAACTTTGTAGTATCACAGGACTTAAATAAGCACGTTAGCTAGTTTCGACCAGCCAAAGGTGGCGGCCAATGGCATTTTTGCAACAATGTTTTTCGAGTATTTCATACAAAAAGCCTAATCTGACAAGGGTTTGTACTTTTATCTTTAAGAAAAGTTTCGTTAATTTTAAGGTTTTGAAGATGGCGACCGTTGGAAAGTCTTAAAATTATACATCAACACCAAATAAGTTGTGTACAAATAGCCTCTATTTTAATCTCGTAAGGATGATGGAGTTCCTAAATATTTAAAGGGGTTAAGTTAAAATGACAACCTTCACAGTCATCTTTCTATCAGTTTTTTACAAATTAAACGTTTACAATTAGACACCTCAAGATGACAGCCACACGTGAACTCTATTTTTCTTCCAAATTCGTCATCAGTTAGCGTTCAGATGATGCCTTAAGCAAAACTGACCCGACTTAAGCTTTGGAAAATATTTTATTCATTCTTCACTGTAACAGTAGAGCTAATAGTCAAGCTCTTTATTCCATAGACATGGGTCGCATGGATAGAGTGCGTCTATTGCTCATATATAACTTTTTTCTTACGGAAACTGAATTTAATTGCACTATCATTCTAGTTCTTTTACAAATTGACTTTCTTCACGTTGCAGGAAAAGGAAATATTGAATTATCTTTACCCTTGAGAGTCTTTTCCGTTTTAAAACTATTCTTATCGCATATGCATGATGAAATGTTGAATTTTCAATTCCGTAAGATTATAAATTTTATGTTAACCTAACAATATTAAAATGTATAGTGGTTTGGTGAATTCTAAATTAAAGCAGAAGAAGAGAGCAGATAATAATTACACTTACTTGAGGCCAGACATATAAGCTTTAATGGACTTTCTCGATTTGTTAATAATCTTAGGAAATTATAAATTAGAGTAGTTAAGTGGTCAAGAAAGCTATAACGTATGAAACATCCAAAGTGATATGGACATGTTTATGATGTCATATAGTATTATATATTAATATGTAAATTGTAGTACTTCTGTGTGTTAAATACTCTTGAAAATTTCCTAGAAAGGGTTACATATATTACATTCTATCATTATTCTTGATTATCAGTATATTTTTAAGGGATTAACTTATGTTATAAGAGCTATTTATAGAAATCCTAGCTATAAAAACATCATACTAATGTAAAATGTACTAATGTAATGTAAAAAGCAATGAATATATTAAATTTTGATATTTTAAAACCTGATGACAAACTTACCAGCTATACGGATAGATTGATACTACAGAAAGAGATCTGACAGTTTATATTATATAAACGCTAAAATCTCATGTTTCGCCAATTATCTTTAGTTAATGATGCATGGCTAAATACGTAAAAACCACGTCAAGAACTCCTGCATTTTATGAAGAACTTAGCTGTAATGAGGAAAAGTGATAAATGATACTGTGAGGCATTGCTAATGCACATGTTCTTATTAATTGAACTTCCACAATAGGTCATAAAAAGTGTCTTGTTAGTTCGGGATTCTAAAAGCTACTGAAGTTTACAAATTACGCGTTTCCCACAGCGTAATTTGCACTAGTCCTGATAATTAATGTTTATGGCAAAAGTAATGGCTTAACGAGAAAGAATTTCAAAACGCGATGTTCACTACTCACAAACCGCGGTTTGTCTGGCGTTTCCCCGTATTATAAAAGGATTGACACCAACAATACCATCGCAAATTGCAGTCCGAGTCCATTTTAGACGAGCTACGATGATAACGTGTAAGGAACCACTTATCGACCTGTCTCTATTTTTCCAACTGTGAGATAAAAATTCAAAATCTTTTATTGCCAATAATACTTTTTTTAGCAAAAGCACGACTAGCTTTTTGAAAACCAATTTGGCTTCAGAACGTGAAAATTTAAAAAAGAGAAGCAGTGGTGAGTCTGGTCAAAGGGATTAGAGTGTCAGAATCCCACCATACACGTAAGTGTGTTTCTCGATTTATCCAAAACATTCTAGTGTGTTTACCATAATACTGCTTAACAAACTAGAATATCATGGCATTCTACCTGTTCCACTGTCGTGGATTAGATCATTTTTAAGAAACAGAACACATATTTTCAAAAATGCAGATCACCTTTCAAGTCCAATGGGTTTGAGCTACGGGGTTCCTCAAGGTTCCATCCTCAGTTCTTTTATTTTTCTAGTTTATGCCAATGACATTAAGTCGTACTTTCTTTATAGGAATCTCATACTGCATGCCGATTACACGACTCTCTTTTTCAACAAAAATCAAAGGAAATTTTGGAACAACAAGCTTTTGTTGACAACAGCTGTGTCCAAAACTTATACAGCCCCAACCTTAAATCATATTTCCCAAAATCAAATTTTCTCAATTTTGCCGTGAGACCAATGGACTTTAAGTGGAGCTTCTCCACAACTATGCTGGGAGTCTCCACACTAGTAGAAGTTTATTTCTCCAAATTCCTTGGAATATACCTTGATGGTGGTTTGACATGGCGTGTTCACATTGATTCAGGTTGCTCAAAAGTTGTAGGCTGGTAATCAATAAGTTTTAATAATCCTTTGTAATCTTTGTAACATAGTCTGGTTATTATTATAAACATGATTTAAAACATTGTCCTAATACTGCTCTTTATGTTACTACCTGTATTTGTATTTATTATTCATCCTTCGTAATACTATTATATATTTGTTAAAATTGTAGCTGACGCCTATGAGCTTTCCTTTAATTATTATGTTACTGGACTCTCAGTTTTTCAACAAGTATATTGACTATTTGTCTATCTTCTTTTTGTGTGCATTTTTGATTTGTTTTTTTTTTATAAATAACTGCCACATGACTTGACAACGTAGCAGTTTTAATTTCTAAGAAATTATTACATGTACCTTGTTTGTATATAAAGGAATGAATATTTCATTATTTTCAAATATTAATTATTTTCAAATAACATGTGGTGTTTATGTTTTAAGGTCTTAAGACAAGTACTGCTCAAGTCAGCTACAGATGGATTACGGTGTGATGTAAGCATACCTTTCCTACGGAGAGATTTTGTGGAGAGCATTTTGTAGAAAACACAACCAAATTTTGAGTTTTCAAGCTTAAACAAAAGTAATCAGAAAATAGTCAACATCAACTTCAGAGGGTCGTGCCAACTAGGTTTAAAAAAATTGCATCTGTTGACTCGATCATGTCTATACATTTTGGAAGCAGGTTTATTCTGCATATCAAAATGTGGCCTGACTAGAGGCCGAGACGTACATAGACCATCCTACATAGTAGGATCTAAGACATTTTATAGCATCCATAAGTTTTTAGATTATAGTTGGGAAATCTAAAATATAGGTGGAGAGATTTGGTGAATAAGCAGTATGCATCAATGATAAGATTGTATGTCTGAAGGTAGTACTGTGAACGTATGTAAAAATGTATAGGTTCATCCGGTTTGAATTTTGCCATATATCTGTTACGTTTCCATGGAATTTGACTTTGACTTTTGAATTGTTAAAAGTTTTAAGGCAAGACTCTAAAATGTGTATATGTATGATACCATTTCCCTGATGTAGTTCCCATACATGGGCATTTAAAAACTGGGTTAAAACCCTAAAATGAGACCAACGCTGTTTATCAGTGCGTCTCTCTGTGATACAAGAGACGTACAACAAAAATAGTTCTATTTATTAAGTACAATATTTACAGGTACATGTATCAGTAATTTATAGCATTGTCAGAACGTACCTTTGAAATTACAGCAAAAGCAATTTGGAAAACTCAAAATGTAGTATCATGCATAATTATTAAAAATTTAAAATAATCGATTAGAAAGTAATGCATAAAATGTTTGTAACAAAACAAATAATTAAGGAATTATAGGTGCCTTTTAATTTTGGGGGCACAACAAATATGGGAACGATAAGCATATATACAGCAACGTTAAGTAAACTATACATTATGTATGGTAGGCTACTATAGCTTGTAAAATAGTTCCTAATTTCCAGTTCCATATTTTAGTTTATTGCATAGTTCCAGGATTATATACCATGAATTTTGATATTCATTATGGCCTAACAAATTTCATTTTGTTTTGCTTTAGGCTTAATGTCCATAGTGAAAGTTTGTTTGTAAAAAAATATTGTTTAACGTTTAATGACTTAAAAAGGTAAGGTATTGAAATTATTCGTTTTTAAGTATAACATCCGAAGTAAACTTTTTTAAAGGTTGTTAATTAACGGTTTGGAACGTTTTCATAGTATTATTATTTCTTAAATATTCGAAAACAAAGTAATAGGAACAAAAGTCCATAGGGTTTGCAAGTCTTTTCAAAAAGGTATTTCTGATAATATTTCTTTGAACAGTACTTATATAACAGTAGCGAACTGCTATTACTGATGACATAATTCTCAGGCAAAATTAGCAAGTAAAATCTAAGATTGCATTTGGAATGTTTATCCAGTAATTGTCTGAGTAAACTTTAAAAAGTTATAACTTTAATTTTCCCGAAAATATTCTCTTATAGAAGTATCAGTGCGTAATTTTGTAGTTTTGCAAATAAATGCCTACATCAAATATTGAAGCAATTGATAAAGTCAAACTTCCGGTCTCGTCAACCAATATTTATTAAGTTATGTAACAAACAAAGTTTCATAAAATTACCGTTAGAACAAGATGACAAGATTTGCTAGTGTAAATTGACTGACTATTATTACGGTGCTGGCTAAGATTCCAGTTGTCTAACTGTTATGGACAGTCACACCACAGTCAACATTCATTTTCTCAATGATCGTTGAGAGAACCAATACATGTAGCCTACTCCCCAAGTCCCCCCCTCACAAACTCCCAAGTTAACTGTGGGATGTAGAGTTCGATGATTACACGAACTGTAATGGCTCGTATACCTTCCATAGAAACAGTTGTGATTGAAACAATATAAGATGTATTACTGAGAATATCGATGAAGCGCGGCAAATTCCTCTGATGTACTACTTGCCAGTGGCACAGTATAACGGGGACGGCGGCGTAGTGGTTATCTCAAGATAACAGAGTCATGCAAGGTCGAGCGTGACTGCTGCTTGGATGGGTGACTGCTGAGCGATCCCGTCCTTGCAAGCAGCCCGCCTACCCGGCCATTGGTGGTGGTTTGGAGGTTATCTCTAGTTGGAACCAAGGATAAATGTTAGAGATTTCTTAGTCCTAACTTCACCTCAAGTTTTATCTGCTTGTACAAATACCATTTTATAATTGTTATGTTGTTGACACGGTTCGATAAATCAAGACGAAAGTTAAAAAACTGGATTTTACGAATTTTCCCCTGGTAAAATCATCCGAAGTTATCCGGTATCACAAACACACTTTGAAAAAAAGAACTCACTCTCTGTATTGCCAATTTTGAAAGCGACTTCCTAATTGAAAACTTTAGCACCTCCTTAGTTGAATTAAACGAATGATTAAAATAGTACTTAATATAAATACCCCATGTACGACGCGGATAGTTACTATTCAAAATGTATTGTTTATCAGAGACGTTCTTCACCAAACAAATGTGTATTAATCAATATTTACTATATTGGTTTACACTTCTACTATTGAAAACATTAAGTAAATTAATTTGAAACCACACAGGTTGTAGTTTGATTTTCAACGACTACCTTATCATAAATGTAAAAGATTTTACTATAAAATACGTAAGCAATTTAGAATTATTTGTTTGCCTCTATTTAATTACATATTTCAATTCAATTTAAAGTTTTATTATAATAAATGATAGGATGGTAAAGGATAGTTCTTATGTAAACATAACGTTCAATAATTGAGCTAATACTGCAATGGTGAAGAATTGTTATATTATTGCAGGGCATTGTATATTTATCTTGTTTTAAAGTGTAGAAAATTAAGCATACTTAACACTGATTCGGTTTAGTTTGTTGCAAAACTGTGAAATGTTAGGCAAACATGTTATTATGGACTGTCAACCCCAAGAATTTCACTGAAGAGCCAAGAAGAAGAGCATTACCCTCAGTGATACCAAACCCTTTTAGTGATATTATCATTGGATTTTTATTCCTAGTCATAAATTGAATAAAAGAAGTTTTATTTGCATTTAAAGTTGCTTAAAATTTTTCATTAAAGTTAATACTTACATAAACAAAAATGAGTTCTATGATGGCACATGTCCAACCACACAATTTGGCTTGGCGTAATTCTTGTGTCAATTTATTTTATTTGTTATTTACTGTTGTCTGATCTGCCCACTGGTCATCTCGAAAGTTAAATGAGTAATAGATTGAACATTTTGCGTGCAGCCCTAGGGAAACCTTTGACGCGACACGTAGTGTGGCGTACACCTACGTTGTATTTTTGGCTATTTAATTAGACTTAACATTACACTAATTTGTTATTTATATATATTTTAGCATTATAATATACATTTCAATACTACTCATAATGGATAAAGCGTTTTATAATATTTAGAATTAATTATGTACTTGTTATTTTTGTAAAGGTATTGCATACAGTACAACAGCATAAAATGTAATAACATATGTTATTATTATTATATTGCTATATGTGTGTGTGTGTGTGTGTGTGTGTGTGTGTGTGTGTGTGTGTGTGTGTAAAGTATTTAAAACAAATTGTATTTTGTTGACACATTTCTCTCGTTTCACAGTGGACAAGTAAATTATTACCCGGAAACTCGGCATTATTTATGTGACGTGTGAAATGACAGCGTAAAACTAAGTTTCACAGTGACGGTCAGTGCACTGGATTGCACAATGCCAACACAATCACATGTGTGACCATTGTAATCTGCAATATTCACATGAGATTCAATAATCCTAGTTCACATCAATGTGGCTGACCACTGTCTCTAACTCTCATCCATGATTGGGGCTGGGATCGTGCGCAACTTCATAGGGTTAACAAGAGTCTAGATGCAGAGAAGAATGGAATCCTAATGACGAGCATCTCACAAGTCACCAGATTTTAGAGGATGGACTTCTCTAACAAACATAAATAAAAGCGAATTGTGTTTGGCTACAAAAAATTCTAAAGTTCTATCAAATGTTTTCAGGACTAATTTCTCTGATTCTAATCACATTATTCAAAACCGCTTTCGCAGCAATAAAAACTGACGCAATTGTCAGAGTTTTCAGATCAGCCATCTTCAGAGAAGCTCTGGAACGCTTTGAGAGCTCCAAAATTCACTGATGGGATTGTATGGTGGATACTGCACACCCGAAGCACGACACATAAAAATGTGGCATGCCGCTTTTGTATCACCAGTGAATGATAATTTCGACAAATTTTTCTGGAAACGTGCTTTTGTAATTACCCTACTAAAATCCCAATGCACTGCGACACTTATTGTTCTATTTACATCCAATTGTTTTTATTATAAACTTTGTAAAATAATAAACTGATGATATGATAAAAACTGCAGCACATTTTTAGTAAATATATTAGTAACAATTTGTTTTATCAATAACTCTCTTAAAAAGCAACCAGACTTTGTTGGATGATAATTTTTTGAATATTGAAAACATTGAAACTAGATGTCGGTCAGTGCGTGTTCTTCGTTTCCAGTCAGTCTGAAGTAAAATGGCGTCCGCGCAACAAAAGGCGTTTTGTGTGTTGCAGTTTGCCAAGGATGAGTCAGTTGTTTCGGTCCAGCGTGCTTTCGTCGTCATTTCGGCATTGATCCGCCTTCACCTAAAAACATTCGTCGATGGTATCGCCAATTTGAAGAGAAAGGGTGCTTGTGCAAAAGTAAAAGTTCAGGCCGACCTCGCACTTCTGACGAAATGGTGGAAACAGTTCGGAAAACGTATGAGCGCAGTCCACGAACGTCTACTCGCCGTGCAAGCAGACAACTGGGTATGCCTCACATGACTGTCTGGCGAGTGTTAAGACGTCGTTTGCTGTACAAACCATACAGACTAAAATTAGTACACGCTCTCCGGGTTGGTGATAAAAGGAAACGTGTTGAATTTAGTAATGCTCTAGTGGAGGACATGGAAGTGGATACATTTTTATCACGATTAATTTTCAGTGATGAAGCAACATTTCATACTAGTGGTAAAGTAAACCGACATAACGTGCGCATATGGGGACCCGAACAACCTCACGACGTTATTCAGTATGAACGAGACTCGCCGAAAGTGAACGTTTTTTGTGCAGTCTCTCGTAAAAAAGTGTACGGTCTCTTCTTTTTTGAGGGAGACACTGTGAATGGAATGAGCTATCTTCAAATGCTGCAGAATTGGCTTTTCCCACAACTTCAGGCAGACTCTGGTGACTTCATTTTCCAACAGGATGGAGCTCCGCCTCACTGGCACAACAATGTTCGGCAGCTTCTCAATAACACTCTGCCCCACCGCTGGATAGGGCACACGGGACCTCGAGACAATGCCCTTCATTCTTGGCCTCCAAGATCACCAGACTTGACCCCATGCGACTTTTTCTTGTGGGGATATGTGAAGGAAAAAGTGTTTGTTCCCCCTCTAACTCATGACATCGAAGAACTAAAGAACAGAATAACTGTCGCAATAAGGTCTGTGAACGTTGTGTAAGGTTTATGAGGAATTTAGCTATCGTCTGGATGTTGTTCGTGCTGCTGCTGGTGGACATATAGAACATTTGTAATAACATACCTAAAACTTTAAGGTTTTGTGAGTATTTTGCAATAAATATTATTTTTGTAGTACATTTTTAGCAATAGATATTGAGTTTTAAAATCAGGTCATTCATTTTTATACACGCTGTATTTCGGATACTAGGAATAGTAATACTTTTACATAAACAAGTTTTACACAGATTCATTTCCATAAGAATCAACTCTGGATGGCGTGGCCATTAACTTCAAGAGAAGCTGCGTACATGGGCCGTATCCTTTCTGGAGAGAGGGTAAGATATCTTAATATAGTGTTGGCTATAACATGTTTCGATTTTGAGACAGCATAGCAAATTCATGGAACTTTTTAAAACCACATTAAAATAGCTTATGAAGTCTACAAGTTTATATTTTATACCTTCAAAAAAATTAAACGACACTACTAGTATTATAACACTTTATAGAACTTGGATAGTTTTACTGAAAACAATACCTAGTGGGGGAAAGATATATACCCACGGGACTGAGTGTGGAAAATAGAAATATTATGTGTCACTGTGCATTTATGAGTACTTGTGTACTTATGTAGTTCGATAATGGAATTATGAAGAATACGTAGCTACAGATTGTGTTTAAGGATAACAGGATTTCGAACATTTGCCATCATTATAGGTTATAGATAGGTTATAAAATGTATAGCACAAAGTTACTAGGATTGCATCAATCCTCTTCGTCAGGTGGGGGAGGTATTAATACATACAGAAATAACGAACAGAAAGAAGTAAAGAAGGTAAGGTGCTATGTTTGAATCCTTTTCAATTTTCCTTAAGGACAGTACTTTGCTCCTGCGGTAATTATAATTTCATTGTTCGTTTGATAGTGCATTGTGCGTTAGTGAAAGTGTGTTAACCCTTCTTATCAGCAGTTGTATCAAAAGGCATTTTTGTAATACTTATTGTAGTATCTTCCCATCCTGTCCCCGTCGCGTACTCCTCAATACGTGAAAGCAACAAATATGTCAGTAGTACGCAGTGTATAGTTCTGTGAAAGCAAAGTGTTTATGCGCGAGTGTATCAAGAGCAGTGTTAAAGTGAAAAGTATTGTCAGTGGTCTTGTATTGTATGGGATAAGTTTCTAGCTACATTATCCTCTTTGATTACACATTTTTAGCTTTCAGCACTTTCTCGGTCCATTAGCATATTAAATACTTTATATTTAAATCGTAAATGGGTCATAGCGATATCATCAATATAATCAGGAATCTTATTATACAGGTATGGCACGGTGGAATTCGGTAGACGCTCTCCATAAAATTTATTCGATTAGACTTCCCTGTAACAAGGCAAGCCGATTTTGAGGTGATCCAGATTTGAAGCGTCCTTTCAATCGGCGTCGTAATATTTTTAGAAATTTCTTAAGCTCCCCCTAACAGCCACTGACATCTAGATCCATTTCTGATAGCACCAAAAACAAAAGATAGTTTGGGAAATTATCATTAGTAAAACTAAACAAACAATACTGCATGACAATATTGTTTGTCAAATAAAGGTGTTCCGGTTGACTCGAGTGAGGAGTATTTGCTAAGATATTTAATTTAGTCTTCTGTGATGTAAAACCAATAATAGCTCGCCTTTGGATAGTGTAAAATGTTATTAATAAATAGTAATCCCTCAATCCATATATTTTTATCAATTGAACCGGATGAGATAGAAGCTAAAAGGATGAGACATCTACAGCTGACGCAGTGATTTCTCTTGTTTATTAAATAATTGACCATCTGGAAAAATGCGCCGTTACCTTAGGAATCTCTTGCAATCTTTTGTGGTCATGTAGACCATGGAATTTTACGTTCTAAGCTCAAAGGTTATGTAGTTAGAGGCGTAGGTCTTTCATTGCTACAATCATATTAGTCTCACAAGATACAGTTCGTTCAACTTGGGTTTTCAAAATTAGATGTAATTGAGAGCAAGTTTAGGTGCCACAAGGTTCTATTCTGGGCCCACTAATTTTTATTCTCTAAATCAACGATAATCCATGTATGCAGGAGAGTAACGCCAATCTAATACTTTACGAAGATGATGCTACGGTTCTTCTTAGTGGCTCAGATAGTGATTTAGTGATAGTGCTGGCCTATGATCATATTTTATCCCTGTATATATTGACAGTTGGCTGTCCAAAAATAATCTAATTCTGAATGTTAAGGAAAGAAAACATATTCAGTTTATTATTAATAAAACAAACAACCTTCTGATTTATTGGTCAAATAAAACAATTTCACTCAATACATCACATTGCTTATCCTTGCGCATGACATGTCACTGAGTAGCACTGTTATTTTATGTAAGATTTATTTAATAATGACGATGCGATGTTCTGTTTTGAGACTTATGGAATAAAAATAATGCAATTCAATTCAATAGACAAAACGTAGGCTTATAGCAAGGACAACAGACCTTGTGTACGCTTACTGCTTGGACAACAAACAGCACTTAGGCTTGTAGCTATGACAACAGACCGTGTGTACGCTTACTGCTTGGATAATAGGCAGCATGTAGGCTTGTAGCTAGGACAACAGACCTTATGTACGCTTACTGCTTGGATAACAGACAGCATGTAGGCTTGTAGCTAGGACAACAGACCTTGTGTACGCTTACTGCTTGGACAACAAACAGCACTTAGGCTTGTAGCTATGACAACAGACCGTGTGTACGCTTACTGCTTGGATAACAGGCAGCATGTAGGCTTGTAGCTAGGACAACAGACTGTGTGTACGCTTACTGCTTGGACAACAAACAGCACTTAGGCTTGTAGCTATGACAACAGACCGTGTGTACGCTTACTGCTTGGATAATAGGCAGCATGTAGGCTTGTAGCTAGGACAACAGACCGTGTGTACGCTTACTGCTTGGATAACAGGCAGCATGTAGGCTTGTAGCTAGGACAACAGACCGTGTGTACGCTTACTGCTTGGATAACAGACAGCATGTAGGCTTGTAGCTAGGACAACAGACCGTGTGTACGCTTACTGCTTGGATAACAGACAGCATGTAGGCTTGTAGCTAGGACAACAGACCGTGTGTACGCTTACTGCCTGGATAACAGACAGCATGTAGGGTTGTAGCTAGGACAACAGACTGTGTGTACGCTTACTACTTGGATAACAGACAGCATGTAGGCTTGTAGCTAGGACAACAGACTGTGTGTACGCTTACTACTTGGACAAAAGGCAGCATGTAGGGTTGCCACCTAGAGGATAGGCAGCGAGTATTGTTGCCCAAGTAGTTTATTCTATTTCGTTACATACTTGAAGAGTAAAGTAACTTTCTGAATCTTTAATAATGGAAACAATAAATCGTTTAATGTGAAATAACATTACGATGTTATTGACTATAAACTGGATTGCCATAGTGTGTTGTTATTACTTCATTGATGGCCTCCGACTACGAGTAGACATTGTCTAATGCAGGAAGAGGGTAATAAAATGAAGTTGTCACCTCCCACCCTCCTTAAAGTACGGCTCGGAGCAAAAAAATCAAAGATGGAGGCCACAGCCTCATCCTAGTGTCAAGCATAGCTGTACCATTGCAGGCAGCAATCAAAGCACTGAACTGCAATTGTGTTCTATGCTATAGTTATATTAAATTGCTTTCAGTGCTTAGTCCCTATGTCTATTCTCCCTTAAACATAGAGTCCTTAAACAAATTCTAGTTCTTAACTATATGGAAACAGATTTATTAAGTTTTTAATTCCTTCAATTGGCTGTTAATTCATGCACTATAC
The DNA here is from genome assembly GCF_021130785.1 of Homalodisca vitripennis. Classification (NCBI taxonomy): domain Eukaryota; kingdom Metazoa; phylum Arthropoda; class Insecta; order Hemiptera; family Cicadellidae; genus Homalodisca; species Homalodisca vitripennis. The sequence goes on from NC_060208.1 coordinate 12,819,293, forward strand.
TGTTTCCTTGATTAAATGTGCTTTATATTATTTTATTTATTTAACTCATTTAGCTATGATAATGGATTTTAATCCTTTTTAAAAACATAGATTGTTCAGTATCTAAAATTGGCATGACAAATGGAACATAAACCGAATCAAACCGTGTATTGTTTAAAACGGGTATTTGAAAAGCTGCCGGCTTAAGAGCTGAAAAAAACAAAAGTCTGGTTGTTAACTTGATAATATGTCGGTTTGTCACTCTATATGTTTTCATTAAGCAACTTGAAAAGTTTGTGTAGGTGGGACATGGTTGAGTGATGTTAGTTTCTTTCATTCACATAAAATATAAATTACGTGAAAAGTATCCAGTCATTTAATAAATAAAATATGAAAGCAGTGTGTTTCTCCACCATTTATATAAATCCCTGTCATCAAATTACATAAAAAGTTTCATTCCACATTTTTCTCCAAAGTGATTAAAGACCGCTTTACTGATATAACAAATTTAATTATTGTATTCCCAGAACTGTTCTGTGTTTAACCTCTATTGTTTTTTCCTTTACCCAGAAGACTAATAATTAGGAAAGAAGGCTGCGTCATACGTACTGTATCAGAATCTCTTTAATTTGAAATACCTTTGTTAATGTTTCTATTCCGATACCTAATTATTATTACAGTTTGAGAACATTTAATCGTGGAATCGAAATGCTAGATATTGTCCTATATCAGAAACCCTTCAGTTATTTAAAATATTATAAAATATTTCGTGTTAAGTATTTTATTCTTGTAATCATTGTTACAGTTTACTGTTGCACAATAGTAATAATAATAACATACATTTTAACTGACGTAATGTACAGTATTGTATCATAAATAAATGCAATTAAATGTTATTTTACTATTGATCCTACGATCTAACATTTGGCTTCTTTTTTCCAAATAATAATACATTACTGTATTTCTTAATTTATTATTGTAAGATTTTACATAAAGCAATTACCTAACACTAATACAAAATAAATTCTTTGATCGATTAAATAAGCTTTAAGTTGGATTTTTTGCAGACAACAGCGTAAGAAGAATACATTGTTTTGCTCAATAAAAAACTATTCTATCACAACTATCCTACATACAAGACTTTCAGTAAGATAAATTGTGGAAATCTTTGCAAAAGATTTCAACGCACAAAACTTCTCTGATCCCAAAAAATAAAGATAGTAGCCGGGTTTAGTTGTTAAGATCCCATCAAAGGAATATTTTTAATTAATTTACGGAAAAAACTATTATTCTGATTAGAGGTTTATATAGCAACATATCTGAGTAAAAGATGAGAAAAATTTCAATATTTTATAAACTTGTCTGTTTAATTTTCTTTATGATGATAGAAGGTTTGTGAAGGAAAAATCAGTAACACTACGTTTCAAGGTCTGCAATTTGATGTCTTCTTCGGGTAAATAACTAAACTAATACATAATTACCTCTTTCGTTGGTCAGCGAATACAGACCTATTGCGACCTGTATTCTGTAGTTCAGTTTTAATAATTAGTGTTGTGTTTTATTTTGTTTTTTATTAAGTACAGGTTTTAGATAAAAGTTTAGAATTAGTGAAATTGTCACCCAACATGGTGGTTGTGATTCCTAACTTACACGTGTCATAACGCTCTGGTATAATTTATTTATTTAAAAATAGTTTGTAATTATTACCTATTATTTAGGTTAGATATTTACCTGAAATATAGATCAGATTGCAGATGTAAAACTAAAAATTCAGCTTTCAAGTTACTGTAATTCTAGGTTGACTGTCAATCCAATATGGCCGACTTAGCTTCGAGCCCCATATACGCTGTTTTGGCTGGTGTACACTCCATTATATTCTTACCTCCCTGGCATAACGAGCAAACGTTATTGCCCAAAACCCTCACCATGAGCATTGTAATGCTCACAACCCATCGTAAATATTTACACTTCTCCAGAACGTTGAGTGGGTAAACATTGTCGTTGTTGGAAATAGTTTGACTCGTCTCTTGCGAATAACAAATGTATCAAATTTACTCTTTGTATAAACATTCTCTTTCTCATTCTTCATTACCTTAGTTATATTTTAACCTATTCTTTTTCGAAATTCATATAACTAATGAAATATTTATTGTTTTATATTTACTATCATAGGCAGGACTGTCTTTGTTTTGTTTTCGTTCTTAAAACACTGGTAATAAGAGACTCACTAATAATAACTATTTTGGAAGATTAGCAATACAATATATAACAGACTGATTAGGTTCAATGGGTTTGCAAGAGGACCTTATACGTAACCTCTTTTTTTAGACTGCAATGCAAAAAAAGTAGAAAAGTAGTTTGAGTTAAAAGATATTTTTTAACCTTGTAAGCATCCTGTTACTCAATTTACAAAACAACCTTTTTCACATATAACAATTACATATAGTTAAGAACAATTTGAGTTTATTTTTAAAATTCACAACGTTGGTTACAGTTTGAAAAGCAGTTTTATTTACTAGTACCACACTGCTAGTTAGGCAAAGATAACGACATTAGTGATGATCCAACAAACTGCTATTCCCATTCGCGAAACGTGTGGAAGAACTATGGTTGATAGCGGCCGTTATATCTAGTGACCCATTCATACAACTGTACAGAAACGTGAAATGTCCTTAATTCAGACTATATGCATTGTGTAGAACAATACACATGTAGATTCGACTCACCCACAGTGTAAACATGACGTGTCCTCTGTAACATAACGCCACCCGTGCTTACAAATAATATCTATTCACAACAAACCGCACTCGTAAAACTGTCGAGCCGTCACTTTCCTGTTATTTGTTACACTTGTGGGCTTTGTTGATACTTCACTCTCTTGTCAATCTTAACTCTACAGCAGTGGTGCTGCTATTGTATGTTGTTTGTTACACTCGCACTGTCAATCTTGACTATACAGCAGTAGTGCTGCTATTGTATGTTGTTTGTTACACTCGCTTGTCAATCTTGACTTTACAGCAGTAGTGCTGCTATTGTATGTTGTGTGTGTTACATTTACTTGTCAATCTTGACTATACAGCAGTGGTGCTGCTATTTTATTTTGTTTGTTTGTTACACTCGCTTGTCAATCTTGACTTTACAGCAGTAGTGCTGTATTGTATGTTGTGTGTTACATTTACTTGTCAATCTTGACTATACAGCAGTGGTGCTGCTATTTTATTTTGTTTGTTACACTCGCTTGTCAATCTTGACTTTACAGCAGTAGTGCTGCTATTGTATGTTGTGTGTTACATTTACTTGTCAATCTTGACTATACAGCAGTGGTGCTGCTATTTTATTTTGTTTGTTACACTCGCTTGTCAATCTTGACTTTACAGCAGTAGTGCTGCTATTGTATGTTGTGTGTTACATTTACTTGTCAATCTTGACTATACAGCAGTGGTGCTGCTATTTTATTTTGTTTGTTACACTCGCTTGTCAATCTTGACTTTACAGCAGTAGTGCTGCTATTGTATGTTGTGTGTTACATTTACTTGTCAATCTTGACTATACAGCAGTGGTGCTGCTTTTTTATTTTGTTTGTTACACTCGCTTGTCAATCTTGACTTTACAGCAGTAGTGCTGCTATTGTATGTTGTGTGTTACATTTACTTGTCAATCTTGACTATACAGCAGTGGTGCTGCTTTTTTATTTTGTTTGTTACACTCGCTTGTCAATCTTGACTTTACAGCAGTAGTACTGCTATTGTATGTTGTGTGTTACATTTACTTGTCAATCTTGACTATACAGCAGTGGTGCTGCTATTTTATTTTATTTGTTACACTCGCTTGTCAATCTTGACTTTACAGCAGTAGTGCTGCTATTGTATGTTGTGTGTTACATTTGCTTGTCAATCTTGACTCTACAGCAGTGGTGCTGCTATTTTATGTTGTTTGTTACACTCGCTTGTCAATCTTGATTCTACAGCAGTGGTGCTGCTATTTTATGTTGTTTGTTACACTCGCTATTCAATCTTAATTCCACAGCAGTGGTGCTGCTATTTTATGTTGTTTGTTACACCCACTTGTCAATCTTGATTCTACAGCAGTGGTGCTACTATTTTTATGTTGTTTGTTACACTCACTTGTCAATCTTGATTCTACAGCAGTGGTGCTGCTATTTTATGGGGTATTTCGTGTTTTTATACAGCTATCAAGGCTAAAATACAACCTTGAACAAAACAAGTAGCATGTAAGGAAATTCAAAATATTAAGTAATAAAATTAAATAGACAGTCATTTCTGCAGATAATATTTATCTGAAATACTAAACATGTAGTTCCAATTAGCTATTTATAATCTTCAGATTAATGATAGTAACATTCATTCCTGTTTTTACCGGTATTTTTTCAGGTTTCACGATGAGTATTTTTCAAGCTTTTAATAGGATATACATACATATAAACTTTACAGATTAGATAACTTTACAGTTAGGAGAAAAATGGTGAACTGACACTGTTCTAACAATTTTCAATACAATTGAGTATAATCGATGACCACCACAACATCTAGCAGAGTCTAATCGACCTCTCAAAATGTATAAATCGTACCGAAGTGTCATTATATAACATAATTCAAAATTGCTGGCGTTCGCATTTACGAACATATCAGAACGGTCTTGTCCGGCCGTTTATTTCTAACAATCTGGGATAGTAGCAGGGAGTACTTTTTTAATTCTATTGCTTGTTTGGTCTTGACTCTGTGTTTGCTATGGCCGTTGTTTCCGTATCTGGCCGTTCACGTGTCTGATATGTTCTGTCTAGGTGTGACTCCGTCTACATTGGGGAGAAAAAACTTTTAATATCCACACGTTTGAGTGAACACATCAGACATACGAACGTCCGCATACTGAGACATCGGCAATAACACAACAGTTCCAATACCAAACGTGCAATTAAATTTGTTAAAAACAAAAGTACTTGTAAACGTTACCTACTACTATTACCCAAGGGTAAGAAGAACCACTTAAGACATAATCGAGAATGAAAATAATTTCACAAAAAGTTAGCTTTAAGTTGTCTAAAAGCTGGCGATCAGTGATACAGAAGCCATATTTATCATAGCTAGTTGGTGATTGGTTAGCTTCAGCCAATCATGATCAAGCTCCTCCCCTTAAACTTGCATGTGCAGACGACTGAATATTATGGGCAGTTTCAGATTAACATCTGTTGACTGAAAATTGCTCTGCTCATTATGGATGAAATATTTAAAGAATGTAATTGTCTATGACATTTTTGGACGCGGTATAACCGGAAGACTGTTCTTTATGTCACCGGCCACAACTTTACCAACATTGATTTAATGAATTATTTCAATCTAAACTATTATCTAAGAAATAATATACATATATTATAAAAAAAGATTATTACTTTAACAATTTGCACATTTTTTATGAACCGTCGGTAAGAGTAATTAAAACCACAACAATTGTAAACTGAGTAAGTTCTCGTCTTAAAATACACTGTATCGTAGCGTGATCAAAATGATAGTTCTATAGCAGATATGGCAACATATATTTTTGCATACAAACCAGTACACAACAACAGACAAGTTATCCTTCAGTGCAACGAAAAACCGATGGATTGCAACATGTTTTAACTGTCAGCCGGTTCGTTTCTAGCGAAGCAATGCAACCGGAAAATTAGCCAGTTGGGTCCTTTTATTGTATCGTTTGCTTATTGTGCTGAGTTTTATTCCATCCTTACTGTATACTGTATAAGTATTAAATATATTATTTCACCAGTCTGCTGGTACTAGTAATTTATCATGAACAACTTTAAACTCACTAATAAATTTATTCTGTTGGTCTCATAGCTCCGTCGTTATTTTATTTAATTGTATTTCCAATAGATAGATTCATTAATCAATTATTAGTTATGAAACAAAATCATATAGTAAAACAATGCGATTCTTGTTTGATTCAGAACTTTATTTTAGGTTTTCAAAATCCGTCAATTATTTTGGTCGTTCGTAAAAATTTAGTAAGCGGTTTTGTCATGGATGCACGCGGATAGTCCATCCGTGATCCTAGTGTCTCACGCATCTTTATGATCCTAGTGTCTCACAAATCCTAGTTATCCTAGCGTCTCACGCATCTTCGTGATCCTAGCGTCTTGCGCATCTCCGTGATACTAGTGTCTCACGCATCCTCGTGATCCTAGTGTCTCACGCATCCTCGTGATCCTAGCGTCTCACGCATCTTTCGTGATCCTAGTGTCTCACGCATCCTCGTGATCCTAGTGTCTCACGCATCTTCGTGATCCTATCGTCTTGCGTATCTTCGTGATTCTAGCGTCTCACGCATCTTCGTGATCCTAGTGTCTCACGCATCTTCGTGATCCTAGTGTCTCACGCACCTTTATGATCCTAGTGTCTTACGCACCTTCGTGATCCTAGTCTCTCACGCATCCTCGTGATTCTAGCGTCTTACAAATCTTTGTGATCCTAGTGTCTCACGCATCCTCGTGATACTAGCGTCTCGCGCATCTTCGTGATCCTAGTATCTCACGCATCTTCGTGATCCTAGTGTCTCACGCATCTTCGTGATCCTAGCATCTGGCGTATCTTCGTGATACTAGCGTCTCGCGTATCTTTGTGATCCCAGCATCTCACGTATCTTCGTGATCTTAGCGTCCTTCGTGCAACTGATGAGATCCCCTTGACTGGCGTCCTGTCTGGGAACCTCTCATCTATTGACTTGCCATGCAATCCTCGATTCCCATGGGAACCCTTGATTGAACCAAGGGGTGCATACTCCGCCTAGTGAAGCTGATTCGACGTTGATTTGTTTCTTCAGGCTCATAGCCAGCAGATTTTGTGTATTCAGTTAATGATTAAAGAACCTTGATCTCACTTCGAGTACCATAGTAGCAGTGTAGGAGACTTTACTCTACAACTAGAACATTATTGTTTTTTGAACAATCAATACATGTTTTTACTTAGTAAACTAAACTTTGAATACTTTAGTTATGGCACTCGATCAATAAACGGGCTCGTGATTAGGTCCTTGAAATCCTTGAAACACTTATGGTTATAAAAAAATTCAACCAATTAAAATGTTCCGATTCATTTACATCGAGACTAAACCACGTACACTGTAGTGGGAACAAACAAACCAGTATCTTACACAAATAGGAATAATATTTTTAGACTGATGTGCACTGCAATTATATTTCAATTGAGCAGACATCTGTAGAAAGAAAACGTTTTTAACAGACCGAAGAGTAGAAAAACAAAGATACTTTTGCACATCCACTGTAGAGTCCTTTAGTGTTTGAGTACTGGTAGGCCAGCTTCGTATATTACCAAATCAAGTATATAAAACTCCTTTACTCAACCTTTATTAGTAAATTTAAGTAATTTCGTTGTCTTTTTTATAAAAGCTGAAGCGGAATTAATTTAGCCGTGGCTTTTTGACTAAGGACTTCTCGTGTATCAATAAAGGGTATTAATGTGTAGAAAATTTTGGTTTATTTAACTTAAAACTGGACCAATGATAGCTTACATGTTTAGACAGACCGACTTGGAATTTAACTTTTTAAACATGATTATCCTACCTGATAAGCTTAGTCGTAATATTAATGTTTCTCATATCAAAAACGAGAGAATAGTTGCAATCGTAATTCCAAAAATAGTATGCGGAGAGAAAATTATGAGATAGATTAATCTTCACAATTACATCCAGACCATCTGCAATATATTCGCTTGAGTAGTACAACAGCAGTTTCTTAATTATTTTTTTAACCAATCCTAAGAAACAAGTAACAATATTTCTAGTTTGACTGTGGTACACGTTAAACCTTTTTACATTTTAATGTTTTGAGATGTGTTATTGAGAATTCTAACGGTCTTCATTTCACGAAAGGATTCACAAGTGACATGAACAGTTCAATACAATGATTGACAACTGTCTATGTGAATGAAAAACTGTGTGTGTGTGTGTTTTGATTTGCAAGTATAATTACATGTAAAAATTCTAACGGTTTGTACATATATCGATTTGATGTTTTGTGTGCGGTTGGACCAAACAAACAATCACCTAAAACATATAGATAACCTTTGTTTAACTTCTAGAAGTATAACCCCAAAAATGTTTAGACATGAGTTATTTAAATATCTCTCTTGTATTAAGAGGTCGTAACATCTGATCATATCAATATGTGTTATTCAAATTATTTTGTTAATAATTTAATGCAAATTAAAATTTTTAACAAAAAATGAATAAGTAGAATGGAAAACTTTTATCGTTCTTGGAGCAATATAAGCAATATCACTACCTTAATTTTCAAGGTACGTTTTAAAATTGAACGGTAATCAACAAACTAAGTGATAGCAATGAAACCGTTATACACTTATTGTAAAGTGTTGTACGCTGTTGTCATTAATTATATAGCTTCAATCAAATGGGATTAGAATCAAGATTGTGAGTTTTTGATGAATTTCGGAGAGGACCAGGTCATATGTTGTCAAATAAAATGTACAGCCAGTACCTACTATATATTACAGTGATATATTACGAGCCTACTACCATTCAACGCCTGCACATAATTATAGTGCAATATATTAATAATGAATAAATTATTTATTTCCTATAAACTTACAAACTTGAATTAACTTAACAATGATAGGAAACATACACTGACCTCTTTTACAAGTAGTGAGGTCATAATTACATATAACGGGATAAGATGATATTTAACAACTCTTATGTGGCTGTTAAAGGTTTCTACGATCAGTTCGTAATATAATTACATTGAAAACGTCGATGACATTCCAGATCGTGATCTGAATTCCTCCTAAGTTTCGACGCAGCGTTTAACAACGTGACTGACATTCCAAATGAATGGTACCTTCACGACTCTCAGCACTCATTCTAATAAAGTTAATCCGTCCTTGAGGGACCGATCGTTTTATTTAATTCTACTTCACTTAATATTACAACTGGTTCATCGATTAGAAACGTTAACTCTGCGTCAGGGTGACTCAGAGTCTCGGTCTCCGTCACTTAGTGCTAAAAGGTCCATCGATTTGAATCGTTTACTCGGCGTCAGGGTACTCAGAGGTTATGGATCTTCCATCACCTGGCGTCAACATATCCATCGATTTGAAACGTTCATTCAGCGTCAGGATGACTCAGATTGCCTAGGTTTTCTGTAACTTAGCGCTAAAGGATTTATCTATTTGAAAACAATCACTCGGCGTTTGGGTGACCCAGAATTGTCTATGGGTCTTCCATTAATTAGCGCTAAAACGTCCTTCGATTTGAAACGTTCGATCAGGGTCAGGATGACTCAGATTGCCTAGGTTTTCTGTCACTCAGCCCTAAAGGATTTATCTATTTGAAAAGTTCACTCGGCGTCAGGGTACCCAGAAGTTATGGGTCTTCCATTAATTAGCGCTAAAACGTCCTTCGATTTGAAACGTTCGATCAGCGTCAGGATGACTCAGATTGCCTAGGTTTTCTGTAACTTAGCGCTAAGAGGTCCACCGATTTGAAACATTCACTCGGCGTTTGGGTGACTCAGATTGTCTAGGTCTTCCATTAATTAGCGCTAAAACGTCCTTCGATTTGAAATTTTCACTGGACGTCAGGGTACTCAGAGCTTATGGGTCTGCCATCACTTAGCGTTAACATGTCCATCGATTTGAAATGTTCAAACTGCGTCAGGATGACTCAGATTGTCCGGGTCTTCCGTCACTTAGTGCTAGAAGGAAAATCGATTTGAATCGTTTACTCGGCGTCAGGTTACTCAGAGGTTATGGCTCTTCCATCACTTAGCGTCAACATGTCCATCGATTTGAAACGTTTACTCAGCTTTAGGGTGACTCAGATTGTCTAGGTCTTCCATTATTATTAGCGCTAAAACGTCCTTCGATTTGAAATTTTCATTGGACGTAGGGTACTCAGAGCTTATGGGTCTGCCATCACTTAGCGTTAACATGTCCATCGATTTGAAATGTTCAAACTGCGTCAGGGTGACTCAGATTGTCCGGGTCTTCCGTCACTTAGCGCTAAAACGTCCTTCGGTTTGAAATTTTCACTGGGCGTAGGGTTACTCAGAGCTTATGGCTCTTCCATCACCTAGCGTCAACATGTCCATCGATTTGAAACGTTTACTCAGCTTTAGGGTGACTCAGATTGTCTAGGTCTTCCATTACTTAGCGCTAAAAACGTCCTTCGATTTGAAATTTTACTGGACGTAGGGTACTCAGAGCTTATGGGTCTGCCATCACTTAGCGTTAACATGTCCATCGATTTGAAATGTTCAAACTGCGTCAGGATGACTCAGATTGTCCGGGTCTTCCGTCACTTAGCGTTAACATGTCCATCGATTTGAAATGTTCCGGGTCTTCCGCCACTTAGTGCTAGATGGACAATCGATTTGAATCGTTTACTCGGCGTCAGGTTACTCAGAGGTTATGGCTCTTCCATCACCTAGCGTCAACATGTCCATCGATTTGAAATGTTCCAAAACTGCGTCAGGATGACAATCAGATAGCCTGGTTGTCTGTCACTTAGCTCTAAAAGTTCCATTGATTTGAAACGTTCACTTGGCGTCAGGGTGTCTCAGATTGTCTGGGTCATCCGTGACTTAGCATGAAAAGGTTCATCGATTTAAAAAGTTCACTCGGCGTCAGGGTACTCTAAGGTTTTGGGTTTACCGTCACTTCGCGTTAACAAGACTCATCGATTTGAAACGTACACTCGGCGTCAGTGTGACTCAGAGAGTCATGATCTTTCGGTCTCAGGACCACTTCGCTTTTGAGATTGAAATGATGTTTTTAGTCTCATTAAAACAGCCGTACTAATTTGTAATTTTGGTTTTGAAATATTTGTAGAAATCCATGGATGGTTTTTAAGGTTAGAAACATTGGAAAAGTTTCTCAGAAAATTTAATAGTTCAGGAACACATCGGAAAAGTTTCATAAAATATTTAATAATTATGAAAAATAAATATAATATTTACGACACGTAATCCAAACTTAACTGACACTAAACAGCTGTTGACACTTTCAGCTTAATATCGACAAGGTTGTAGAAACATTTGTTCACATTTAAATTTTAGACAATATTGAATAACTATACAGAATATGATCAGTAATGATAATATACAGATTGCAAAGACACAGTTACTATTTAATTTTTATTTTATTTTGCTATAGTGACGAATAAACCATCTAATGTATTGACTATAATATTTAAACGGTGTTCTTACACCTACCTTGAAGAACAAAGCTGTGAATGTTTTGAACATAAGGTTCTTGAAACTGGTTGACACCCTTAAAAATGTTACTTTCGTTAAAGGAAAAGCAAAAGGGTGGCATACTCTTTGCCTCATATCAAAATACTACTGAATTAGACGTATTTTGACTAAAGTAGTATTTTTAAGCTTATATATGTAGTAATATGTTCTTGTTCTGGGTAAAAATAAATATTACTTATAGCACCAGAAACATCCCAGACCGCAAATAAATATAAGTTCCATTCCAAAACACGTATGTGTTTATTTTCTTGGTCAGTACAACAACATAAACTCAACTTGGTTTTTGTTCGTATATATTTTTTTGATCAGGGCAAAAGTCAGACTCAACTATGGCACTCGAAATAACTTAGATAGAAAATTAATCTAAGCAGACGGAAGTTGACACTTTTTCACCAAATTAGGTGTTAAAAACTTATGTGTATATAATTATTCATGCAAACAAACCTAAAAAATACCATTCAAAATTTCATTTATGTTTTGAATCTCTCAACCATGGATACTAAAATAATATGTACCTGATACGTCTAATATGTTAAGAAAAAGTGTAGGGTTCCATCATACGTATTACACCATCGATTCTTTACTTAAAAGCTATGAACTTCGATTTTTAAAATTGCGTTTGTATCCGTGGGTAACTACTAGTAGTTTATTAAAAAAACAATTTTTTTAAAGAACAACGAAACACGCAGAAAGTATTGAATTTCACATCTGATGGTAATCTTTAAAATTTATGTGAGACAATATGATTTGAAATCGCCTTTTAAATGTGATCAATATTTGACGAAATATCAATATTACCATCCTGATGATAACATTCTCATCTACAAGGCGCTGGAGAGTAGCACTTGCTTACTAAACTACGTTATCGGCAAAAGTCATGTCTCCCTCACTTTCTGCTAGGCTGCGCCACTGGCTGGAGTTGTAGGTAGGTGAACCGTGGGTATTTTAAATGCTGGTACCACAATAATAATTTTTATAAAATGGAACTCTGTAACATGGAACGTGTCGAGCTACTTTCGTTAACATTAAAGAAATAATAATGTCCAGTTAATAATTATACTTAAAAGTCCAAATATGAAACGGATGGTCTTGTTATTTTTTTGCATATTAAAAAAAATTGATTTAACGTTAAGGAAAAATAATAGACAAAATCTTTACTCTGGCATATTTGCAACATAAAATACGTAAAGCCACCCTGTAAAATATAAACACTCTGCCTCGAACGGTACTCTCAGTAAAGGTTACCACATACTCGTATATTGGCAGTGTAGGGTTGCCAGTGGCGTAGTGTAGCGGGTAAGGCGGTTACCGCAAGATAACTGAGTCAAGCAACGTCGAGCGTGGCTGCTACTTGGATGGGTGATCGCTAAGCGATCCTGTCCTTGCAAGCGACCCGCCTGCCAGGCCATTGGTAGTGGTTAGGAGGTTATCTCTGGTTGATCCCCAGGTTAAGTGTTAGAGAGGGTTTCTTAGCCCTAACTTCGCCTGGTAAAATAAGACAACCCTTGAAATTGACTCTTTACTTCAAACCCATATTCATACAAACTAGGTTTTTCCGACATTTACACTTAGTGGCTTCGTTTTAGTTCAAACAATGAACGAGTAACGTAATGAGCACAAAATCCTCATGTGGGCAAGTGTCAGAAAATGTCAATGAATAGATGTCTCGGCGTACTTACTACTTCATATTTAATAAAGAATTTTAAATAAATTTGTAAGTTTTAGCAGCGTCCATTAGTTTTTTATTTATTTCATTCCACGAGTATGTGGATTTTAATACAATTTTCATTTGATTCGAAAGCCTCAGAAATTGAGGAAGGTCATTAAAGAGGTAACTTAGCAAACCTAAACATTCCATTCAAACTCTTCTTCATAAATGCAATAAACCGTTTATAATTGGTCATTTATTAAATTAATAATTTTTGTGCAGGATATTTTTTTGAGGAAGCCATAGTTATTTGAAAACATATTAACTAACCTAATGACGTGAAATGACCTCGTATGGTGACGTATTATAAATAGAACATTTTTAATAACTACACATTTAAGTGTAAAAAACCCATAATTCTTCAAGTCAAAACCATTTATAGTATTACACAAAAATATTTTCGTTAGTTGTATTTAACTAACGTAGAAAATTACTGAATATAATATTATAAATATTTATAAATATAATATTATACAAATATAATAACTAATTCTCTAAATATGCACTTATGACGAAGTTACTTTATGAAGGTAAAATAAGTCATTTTTACTAATGTAGTCCAAACATTTTATTCCAGAATAATTTCAGGTAATAATGCTTAAAATATAAATCTGTTCATAATATTAATTGAGCTAATTAATCAAAAATTAGAGTCAAAGAGTTTATCTGATCAATCCCTGAATATTGTCTTTAGTATCAAATTATGTACTGTGTTTAGGTCTAACCAATACACTTCCACCCTTAGGAGCAGGAGTGCAGCACAAGACTGTGATCTACCTTGTTGGCTTGTTTAAGAATTTGTTACTACAGCAAACATTGTTTTTTACTTTAAAGTGTTTACTTGACATGAGTTAAACAATAAATTACATTTTAGGTGGATGGTTGCTGATTTTTTGGAACTAAAATTATATTGGTAAATTAAATACCTTTCTGAAACATCTTGTCAGTAAAATTTATTTGAATTTAGTGTCCTCCGCTCTTCAAACACAAAAAGTTAGCAGGAAAATATAATAGTAGTAGTAATTAATAATTACAGTAGTAGGAAAATTAGTAGTAAATAATAACGAGAGTAATACAATCGTAGCAGTAGTAAAATATAATAGTAAATGATAACGCAGCTTCAAAGGCGAACCGCTGGAATTGCCCAGGTCAATTCTTGCTACGGGCTTATGTAAACTTTGTATCTGAAATTTTTTGAAATATTGTTTATATTTATTTTTATCTACAGGGCAAATGGTAAGAGAACTTGAAATTTTAAATGACACATTAAGCTATAAAACCGATTTGTAATAGTTACTGTTTCTGGCTCATAATGAACCCTTGGATTTGGTAGGTGGTACGGAAACTTGGTAATATAATGGTGGTAAAATAATATAAATATTCAGTTGTTTTAAACGAATTTGAGGTTTCCTTTCATAGTAACGTATAATAAGTGTTTAAATGCATTGATTAGTCAATAAACTACTTAAATCTATAATTACTTGTGTTGTATGGATGTGATGAAACTGTTTTTATGGCCATAAATCTTTTGTAATTACCGGTCAGATTTTAACAAATTATGAGTTGGTGTTAATTTCAATTCAATTTCAAGTTCAATTTTTTTTGTCGTAGACATGTATTACGTGTATGACAAAAGTCAGGAGTACATTATTAATACTTAACATATAAAAATACAACATTTGTACGAAAGTCAACCTGAATAGAAACTAATTTTACATTAAATAATAAAAGAATACAAATGATTAATAAAATAGAGTTTAGGCTAGAAACTCCCCAACCGAATAAAACAACCCTCTAATAGGTATTATTTTAGTTGTTTGTTTTAATTTTTTTTCTGCTATATTTTTTAAATGACTGGGGAGACTCCAAAAAAACCTACCCCTGAATTTTGAGGCAGTCCACCCGCCAGAGCAGAGCGATGTTGGGCTTGTCGCAGGTCTACTCAGGCTCGCGTGTTGTGGTCATGTATAGCAGCATCTACTACATTTGCACAATGAAACCTGGCATAGATGATGGTCTCGTAGATATACATAGATGGAAAGGTCAAAATTCTGTGCTCTTCAAATGCATTTCTGCATGAACTTCTGCGAGATATGCCAGCCACAACACGCACAATTCGTTTCTGTAAAACGAAAACCCTTTTTATTAAGTACTGAGGTGCCGAGCCCCAAGCAAGAAGTCTGTACCGCAACCGCAAGTCTACCAAACCAAAATATATTAGTTTTAATAACTGAAAATGGTGATATTTTGCAAACTGGGACATCAGGTAGGACGATGAAGACAAACAGTCAGACACAAAGTTTATGTGGCCTCGTCAAGTCATCGTCCACCTGAAGTCCCAAATATTTTACTGATAATTGTTATTCTATTTTTTCTTCGTTTATTTCAACACATTTAACGTACATATCAATGCATAAAATTAAAATATATTCCACTGATCACTTATTCAGTTTAAGAAATGAAAGTATGATTAATTGTAACTTGTCTGATATAATATCCATATCCCTTATAGCCGTTTCATCGGGTCACTCTTTCTTTGTAGAAATATAAAGTAGTTCCTCTTAAGAGTTGACGATGTAATTTTAAAAAGTTTCACGATAACACTTACAATATGTTTTATTTTGTAATGTAATAAATTTAACCAAAATATTAATATGTATACATTTATCTGAATATAGATACATTTGTTTACTTTAAGCCTGGAAGGGTTGGAATGTGTTATTAAATACATTCCACCTCTTTGTTTCGTCAGTTGAGTAATTGAAACAACGCAAAATTAATGTTTTTATTAAATTAAGGAAATGGATTAGAATTATTTTCTTTGTATAGACCTTTTAACTACAATCAGAATACAAACTGACCGCTTATATTCACTGAATCTATGATACTTTGCATATAAAGTCTTATACATTTATATCAATAAATAGATCGATTTTGTATGATGGGGCATATTTACGTGAAGTTTACATTAATATTAAGATGTATTCTTAAATATTGGAGAAACAATTTTCAACCCTCTCTCTAGTGCCTTTTTTAGCAAGATTTGTGCCCAAAAAGAGTGATTTTGTTGTTGTTTAGATTTTTTAAATTGATGGACTATAATTTAGACAAGAAATATTGAGGTCTTTTGAAGTACGTAATTTTTACATTTAAACAAATTTGTAATAATGTACAATATAAAGTTAAAAATATTCCTAAGTATCATTTAAATATCTTAAAAATATTATTATTATTATTTTATTATTATTATTATTTATATATTTTTTAAATTACGAAATATTATCAATTTCCACTTAAAAAATGTGTAGCAACTAATTTAGCTTATTATAAAACATAATCATGATTGCTTTCAATATGTTATTGTATTCAAAACAGATTCTCAACCACAGTGAATCACAGAAAAGCTATAACTGAAAGAAAGCTATAAGCTACTCACACCACTATATTGTGTGCCACTGGGACTACTTGAATGTGGTTATACGATTCTCCGCTAGATCGCATATACATTCAGGTGAACAATAATAACGCACGAAACGGTACAGTAAATACAGTATTGTTTAGAGAAGTAACAATAATTATAAGTGATGAAACTGTATGTAAATGCAGTATTGTTTACTGTTTAGAGAAGTAACAATTATAACTCACGAAACGGTACTGTAAATACAGTATTGTTTACTGGATAGTGAAATCACAATCGCAACTCACGAAATGGAAGAGTAAAAAAACATTATTGTTTACTGTTTAATGGAATAACAATTACAACTCAAGAAATGTTACTGTAAATACAGAATTGTTTACTGGTAAGTGAAATAAACAATTACGACTCACGAGATGGTACAGTAAATACAGTAATGTTTACTGCTTCATAAGTGACAACTGAAACTCATGAAACGGTAAAATAAATGTATTATTATTTACTGGAGTAATAATTATTACTCACGAAACTGTAGCGTAAATACAGTATTGTTTACTATTTAGTGAAGTAACAGAAAAAGCAGAGAGATTAACGTTACTGCTAGTAGCACAAAGTGTATCCTTGCGTAACAAAAGGGGTTAATATAGCACGAGTCTGTAAGCTTGGGTTGTCGAGTATAAACTATTGTTTAATGCGCTTAGGCCTCAGATATATTGTTTAATCTGTTTAGTTTCTTGTGATAACACTAGTATTATGATTTATAATTAAGGTTTCTTTAAATCGTTAGTAAATAATAAAGCTTTCTTGTAGTGTCTGGCTTGCAATGATATGTCTTTTACTATAATTAAAGGATACCAATATGGGACCTGAAATTTATGCTATAATTATTTAACTCTAATCTTACGCAGATTTAGAGGTACAATTGTTAAAAATATATCTTTAGCGTTTAATCATCACACTGTCCAAATTATTTACTAATACGAGATAACTAATCATAGCATGTTCATTTACATGAGAAACATTATTTTAATTTATCTCTGATAACTGAACAGGGGATGAAGCAATCACGTGATTTGCAAGGATGAGTGAATAAATGTTATAATTAGATGTTGGTTAATCAATACAAAAATATGAGTAGTAAATATAACTTTTTAAACAATAATCCACTTCATACGGTTCATTGCTTAAAATTTATGATTAATTTCTATTCTGAATTATTTAACAGTTGCCTAGCATACTTAGTAATAACGTTATTGTATTTTTATTGTTCGACTTTCATTTCTATTTAAACGTTTCAATGAAAAATCACCAAATCACTTGGCAGATGTTTCGATAACAATCTGGTTCGATAAATGCTTAAACACCTGTCTACCAATGTTTTGAACTTGACGTTAATAGAACAAAAACTACAAAATTACATGAGACCTTCAACAAACAGCACACTGGAATTAAAGAAGACCATTCGGTGGTTTATTTAGAATTAGATTTTGCTAAATTCTTTGTACAGAAATTTTGCATTTTATACGTTGAAGATTTCAAAATATAATTGTTCTACAAGCGTTTATGTAAAAAAACTCCGTATTAATAAGGAAATGATAAAATAACAATGCTAAGCTAGCCGGGGTACAATAATGATTTATAAATATACCCAAGAATGTACTATGCAAGTATATACCTTGTGGACTACCCTTTAAACAATAGAGTACAGTAAGCCGCGCCGTAGTACGAAAACCAATGTATAAGGTAAACTTTGACTCTGAAACAGATGTTCAAACAACCCCGTCGTTTATTTACCTCTCCCAATAACGTCACTGGCTGTTATTTACTCGGCGCGCGTTCGCTGCGCTGTTGATCTGCTCTTGATTGAATGATATCTATTTACTTTTGCTCCCAAATGACCGAAATAAATCTTTATAAAGAGGTTTTATTTCAAACCGAACTGCACTGTGTTGAAGCGAGAGCACAATTGTGTCTCGTCTATTTTTGTTTAGATATTTTACATTTAGTACCTATTTAGCCTAAATGTAAATTAACATATTTGTTTAGTAGGTACAGAACACGAGTATACTTTACAATTTATACACTTGCTTGATATTGGTCATCAACACCGTAATAAACACTTATTATTCGTACGAGTATAAAATTGGTTTCTAATTGTCAAATATTCGATTTATTGTCCTCTAGTTGTATACAGTGCAACTGCAGTTCAAACATACTGCAGTCATTAAACTACTTACGAAGTAATAATAATAAGTATTCTTTATCCGTAATTCCGAAGTAATTATGATTTTTACTTATCTTTTTATGATTATAATTTCACTCCATGTCTTTGTAGATGAATGTTTAGGAATGTTTATTTATTTCCCCAATTTTGTTATTATACGCCTTTATCTTAAAAAATATTGCAAGTCATCATCATTATTATAAGTGACTAAAAAGATAAAAAATTTCCTAGTGTTCGCCGTCTTTATAAAGGTTTTCAGACAATGTAGTAGTAGATGACAAATAGTTCAATGACATACGATGATTAAGTTTCACTATTTGTTCTTGCTTAAACTTATGTCTTACGGTTTCCAGACAATTAAATAATCTATCACTAACAGTTCATTGACATACATTGATTAGTTTTCATTCTGTGTGATTGCTTAAACATATGTCTTAAGGTTTTCAAACAATTAAATAATAGATCACTAAAAGTTCATTGACGTACGCTGATTAGTTTTCTTTCTTTGTGATTGCTAAAACCTATAACTTATGGTTTCCTGACAACTAAATAATATCACGAACAGTTCATTGCAATACACTAATTATTGTTCATTCTTTATGCTTGCTTAAACTTATGTACTATGGTCTCCCGACAACTAAATAATAGATCATAAACATTGCATTGACATACACTGATTAATTTTCATTCTTTGTGGTTGAATAAACTTAAGTCTTATGGTTTTCAAACAACTAAATAGCAGATCACTAACAATTTCTAATTAAAAGCTAGAGGAATTTGGCACTGTGTCTCATTTGAGATTTACCATCTGCAAAAAGATTTTTTGGTTTCAGACAATATAAGTTAAATGGAATAAAGAATCTACATGAGTCATAAACCTACTACTTTTTATAATATAATCTACTTCATTTTAATGGTAACACGGATATCAGTTGGCTCTATATGACACCAAATATACCATTGTAAGTTTTAGCTCTCTAGGACCACCACATGATTAAAATTAAAAAATATACTTCGTGTAGGTGTTTGAACCCTATTTAAACTCCTATAGACAGTTGATCTTCATTAAAGTGATTTTCTTTTTCTATGCAGGTAATTAGAAACACGTGTGTCTATTGACTATATATTCATACTTGGTTTATATAATTAAAAAACAATTATAGAGAGTTCGTATCAAACCGCTTAGTATGTGAGGTAGTCCTGTGGAAAAGCGAGACGATATCACCCAAGCAGCCAGCTTTGCGGAATGTAATAACCCTTTGTGAACCACCACAGTTATCTGAGCTCCCGGCAGGGTTTCAATCTGTCTGTATAGTTTAGACCAACCGATATATGGTCGGCATATGTGGTATAAACAAGAGAAAATATATCGCTGCTACTCTAGCTCTGCCAGGAGCCGGAACTGAGGAATGTAATAAGCCTTTGTAACTCATCACAATTATCTGAGCTCTCGGTACGGTTATAATCAGTACTGTAAAGTTTATACCCTTTGATATATGGACAGTATATGTGGCATAAAAAAGAGACAATATATCGCTCCTCCTCTAGCTCTGCCAGGAGCTGGAACCGAGGAATGTGATAACCATCCATAACTCACTACAATTTTCTGAGCATCAGGTAGGGTTATAATGAGTACTATACAGTTTTGAACCCTCCGATATATGGACAGAATATGTAGTATAAACAAGAAACAATATATCTCTGCTACTCTAGCTCTGCTAGGAGCCGGAACCGAGGCATGTAATAACCCTTTGTGACTCACCACATTAGTCTGAGGTTCAGGTAGGATTTAAATCAGTACTGTTGGTTTTACACCCACTGATCTACAAAAAGTATGTGCTCTGCCAAAAGCTGGAGCTGAGGAATGTATAACTTTTAGCGATTCAGCAAATTTATCTCTTAAATTATAAGGTTCTATCCTTAGTCTATAGCCAAGACCCTTTAAAGATGTAAGGACTATTATTCTGAGGTGAATGTACCGTTTCAATCCGTACTGTACAGTTTATACCCACTGATATATGGACAGTATAAGCTCTGCTCATAGCTGGGTCTGCGGAATTAAATAATACTTTGTACCTCAACACATTTATCTGAGGTGACCATATGGTTAAAATCCGTACTGTACAGTTTAGTCTCACTGCTATATGGACAGAATATGCTCTGCTAGGAGCTGGGACCACGGAATTTAATACCCTTTGTGGCTTACCACAATTATCTGAGGTGAACGTATGGTTTCAGTCTGTACTGTACAGTTTAGTCCAACTGATATATGGACAGTATATGCTCTGCTAGGAGCCGGAAATGTGTAATTTAATAATACTTTGTGCCTCACAACAATTATCTGAGGTTAACGTAAGGTTTCAGTCTGTGTACTGTACAGTTTAGTCCCACTGATATATGGACAGTATATGCTCTGCTAGGAGCCGGAAACGTGTAATTTAATAAACCTTTGTGCCTCACCACAATTATCTGAGGTGAACGTAAGGTTTCAGTCTGTGTACTGTACAGTTTAGTCCCACTGATATATGGACAGTATATGCTCTGCTAGGAGCCAGGGCCGCAGAATTTAATAAACCTTTGTGCCTCATCAGAACTATCTGAGGTAAACGTAAGGTTTCAGTCTGTGTACTGTACAGTTTAGTCCCACTGATATATGGACAGTATATGCTCTGCTAGGAGCCGGAAACGTGTAATTTAATAAACCTTTGTGCCTCACCACAATTATCTGAGGTGAACGTAAGGTTTCAGTCTGTGTACTGTACAGTTTAGTCCCACTGATATATGGACAGTATATGCTCTGCTAGGAGCCGGAAACGTGTAATTTAATAATCCTTTGTGCCTCACAGCAATTATCTGAGGTGAACGTAAGTTTTCAGTCTGTGTACTGTACAGTTTAGTCCAACTGATATATGGACAGTATATGCTCTGCTAGGAGCCGGAAATGTGTAATTTAATAATCCTTTGTGCCTCACAACAATTATCTGAGGTGAACGTAAGGTTTCAGACTGTACTGTACAGTTTAGTAAAACTGATATAATAATAATATTCCTTTATTGCATAAAAACAATTTACAACAATTGCATTGCAAGCGTCAGTAAATGGTACAAAAAATACATCAGTTATTTGATGATTTGTCAACTAAAATTATTATTTAATGAAAGGCAATAATCAGAAACCAGGGATTTTTCTCGTTGCTCTTAATTTTCAAAATTTTCATCCCAGGCGGCCCATCATGAACTCATCAACAGAATAAAATGCCTTTGATACCAGGAGGTGTTTTAGACGAGCTTTGAATTTTTTTGGATCATAGAGTTGTTTGATAACTTCAGGGAGCCTATTGATTATTCTGACACCAACTTGTGACGGCAAGTGTTCAAAAGCAATTGTTCTGTGTTGTTCGATTCTAAAGTTGTCCCTGCCTCTAGTCTCGTACTGATGGACATCCCTACCCTGCAGCAACTCACATTTGAGTCTACAGTACAGGGCGACATCGAGAATATAGAGGCAGGGTAAAGTCAGCAATCCAAGCTCCCTAAAGGGAATCTTTACACGACTCTCTGGGGTTCAATTTTGAAAGAATTCTGACAGCTTTCTTTTGAGTTCTAAATACTCTTTCGAATTTGTACTTAGAACAGCTGCCCACAGTCTCAAGCCCGTAAGTCAAATGTGGATGTATCAGGCCAAAATATGCCGTTTTCAATACATCCAAAGAACAAAATTTTGCAAGATTGCGCAGGACAAAAATGCCCGAGGCAACCTTGGAGCAAACCTTTTCAATGTGATCGTCCCATGTCAGTCCTCGGTCAAGGTGAATTCCAAGGAACTTAATGGATTCAGCTTCATCAAGAAGAACATCGTCCACCATCACTGCAGGCCGTAGTTCTTGGTCTTGTTGCTGCCGGAGGCAAAAATTCATGACGTTTGATTTCGAGCCGTTTGTTTTCAGATTGAGTTTTGAGAAATGCTCGATGCATGAATTCAACTCAATAAATGCCTTCACTTCGAGATCGTGTTTTTGATTTTGATCTTGATGCAGAGAGTCGTGTCGTCAGCGTATTGAGTCACCTTTCATTCTGGATTGATGACGTCAACCTATGGACGTAAATTATGAAAAGGACTGGCCCTAATATTGATCCTTGAGGGACACCATAGGGCATTTTCACTTTGCTTGACATGGCATTTGCGATCTGTACGGCACTGCTCTCTATCCTGAAGATAAGACGAGAGCCAGTCGTGCGGCAGACCCCGAATACCACTTGTCCTCAACTGGTGCATCAGTTTTGCATGATGCACACAGTCAAAAGCTTTGGAAAGGTCGAGGGACTATGGCTTAGCACATGTTCTCTCCTTTCCAGGCCATCGACAACATTGTGAATGAGATCCGTTACAGCATCGATTGTCGATTTGTTTTTCCTGAACCCGAATTGTTCGGGACAAAGAATTTCATAACGGTTCAAAAATTTTTCGAATTGTTTGAGAAATGCTTTTTCAAAAATTTTGCTGAAAACAGGGAGGATGGAATCAGGGCGATAATTGCTTGAGATGCAAGGATCGTCTTTCTTGAAAATTGGAATGACTTTGGCTGTTTTCAATGCAGAGGGGAAAACGCCTTGTGCAAAAGAGAGATTAATCAATTTTGTGATTGGTGTCAAGAAGTGCTTGAAGCACCTTTTGATTAACCATACAGACATTCCGTTGATGTCGCAAGACTTTTTTGGTCTCAGATCTTGCACGATACGGGCCACCTCAGCCTCACCTACAGGAAAAAGAACCATAGATGAGACCGGTCCCGTCAATGGCTCTTCGCGAGAGCTGTCCAAGATAAACGAGTTATCTGTTTCAGCTACGGTCGAGAAAAATGTGTTAAATTCACTTGCCACTTTAAAGGGATCGTCAATTGTGTCATTTATTGTTTTTAGTGTCGGAACCGAGAATTTGGAAAATTGTGGTTGATTTTTGCTGCTATTAATGATGTTCCACGCGCTTTTTGAAAAGTTTTTCTGATTTGTTGTAATTGGCCTTCGACGTCTCGTGCCTTGGCTTTCTTTATTTCTTTTCGATAATTTTGTTTGTAATTGCGAAAAATGTTTTTTGAACTCTTCATTTTTCAGTCCTTGACATATATCGAATGGTAAAACATGAGCCTTTCTCTTAGTTCAAGAATATCCTGGGTAATCCAGGTATTCTTGCCCTCTTTGATACGCTCTTTGAAATTTTTGAACGGGCAAGTGATGTTTAAAATGAAAATTACTTTGCCAAGAAACGCGTTGAAAGGCGTTCCTCTACTCGGTCAAAAGAATCCAAGAAAGACCATGATTCTTTTCGAGATATTTTTTGAAAAGATTTACATTTGCAGCTTTTAAATCTCGTTTTGTTTTCATGGCGGGAGGTTCAGATTTTTGTTTGGATTTTGTGAAAATGGCTTCCTGCGCGAAGTGGTCAGAGATGGCCGCGTCCATTTACAGAGACCGAAACATCAGGAACATTTGTGATGACGTTGTCGATGGCTGTGCTCGATGTGGCGGTCACTCTTGTTGGTGAGTTCACGGACCAGTTTTAAACCGAAAGAAGCAAGAATATCGCGAAACCGCTGGGTCAGGGGGTTGGTGCGATCCATCGCGTCGAGATTGAAGTCACCAACGATAATGAACTTCAATGATTTTGAACTGAACAAATTTAGGGAGGATTTCAAGGTTTTCAAAAAAAGGTTGTGCTGCACCCATTTGGGGATCTGTATAAGCCAATTACTACAATTTTTCCAACGGAATTTTGATCAATTTTTATTCCAGCCACTTCAAAGTTAAGATCACAGCTATAATCCACCTTGAAGGGCTGGAAATTCAATTGAGGATTGACAAATATTGTCACACCACCCCCTTTTGAAATTTGTTCGGTGAAAAGAGTTAGCCAATTCGTAATTGTTGATTCTGAACATAGCGACAGTGTCAGCCGTGAAGCCATGTTCAGAAACAACGAATATGTCGGGGTGCAGCTCTTCTGCCATGAGTGTCAGCTCGTCTATTTTATTTGTGGCAGACTGCGCATATCTGGTGCACCACTGCATATATGGACAGTATATGCTCTGCTAGGAGCCAGAAATGTGTAATTTAATAATCCTTTGTGCCTCACAACAATTATCTGAGGTGAACGTAATGTTTCAGTCTGTGTACTGTACAGTTTAGTCCCACTGATATATGGACAGTATATGCTCTGCTAGGAGCCAGGGCCGCAGAATTTAATAAACCTTTGTGCCTCATCAGAACTATCTGAGGTAAACGTAAGGTTTCAGTCTGTGTACTGTACAGTTTAGTCCCACTGATATATGGACAGTATATGCTCTGCTAGGAGCCAGGGCCGCAGAATTTAATAAACCTTTGTGCCTCATCAGAACTATCTGAGGTAAACGTAAGGTTTCAGTCTGTGTACTGTACAGTTTAGTCCCACTGATATATGGACAGTATATGCTCTGCTAGGAGCCAGGGCCGCAGAATTTAATAAACCTTTGTGCCTCATCACAACTATCTGAGGTAAACGTAAGGTTTCAGTCTGTGTACTGTACAGTTTAGTCCCACTGATATATGGATAGTATATGCTCTGCTAGGAGCCGGAAACGTGTAATTTAATAATCCTTTGTGCCTCACAACAATTATCTGAGGTGAACGTAAGGTTTCAGTCTGTGTACTGTACAGTTTAGTCCCACTGATATATGGACAGTATATGCTCTGCTAGGAGCCAGAAATGTGTAATTTAATAATCCTTTGTGCCTCACAGCAATTATCTGAGGTAAACGTAAGGTTTCAGTCTGTGTACTGTACAGTTTAGTCCCACTGATATATGGATAGTATATGCTCTGCTAGGAGCCGGAAACGTGTAATTTAATAATCCTTTGTGCCTCACAACAATTATCTGAGGTGAACGTAAGGTTTCAGTCTGTGTGCTGTACAGTTTAGTCCCACTGATATATGGACAGTATATGCTCTGCTAGGAGCCAGAAATGTGTAATTTAATAATCCTTTGTGCCTCACAACAATTATCTGAGGTGAACGTAATGTTTCAGTCTGTGTACTGTACAGTTTAGTCCCACTGATATATGGGCAGTATATGCTCTGCTAGGAGCCGGAAATGTGTAATTTAATAATCCTTTGTGCCTCAAAACAATTATCTGAGGTGAACGTAAGGTTTCAGACTGTACTGTACAGTTTAGTAAAACTGATATATGGACAGTATATGCTCTGCTAGGAGCCAGAAATGTGTAATTTAATAATCCTTTGTGCCTCACCACAATTATCTGAGGTGAACGTAAGTTTTCAATCTGTGTACTGTACAGTTTAGTCCAACTGATATATGGACAGTATATGCTCTGCTAGGAGCCGGAAACGTGTAATTTAATAATCCCTTGTGCCTCACAACAATTATCTCAGGTGAACGTAAGGTTTCAGTCTGTGTACTGTACAGTTTACTGTACTGGCTAACAATGGAATCAAAATTAGGTAAGTTTTTAAAAAGTTCCCTTGTTTTTAGAGATTATACGCTGACTGTAACATGCACGTACTGATTGGAGAGTAAAGGGAACTTAGGACTTATTGGGTTCATTTTCGTATATTTAGAAATGATGTTTCAAACAAAATTTAAAGTTTACAGTCAAATTCTTCCTCGAGGTATCTTGCCACATAGTACAATTACATTTTTGAACATTATATTAGGTGTAATATCAGTGTTTACATGCTATAAGTCTATATACTAAGTCACCATAAAATACTGCTTGAAGTTTTGGAATAATTAGGCTACATGTGCTAATATGTTAAAATCTCTTAGGAGTATACTGAGTTTGTTTCCAAATTGATTTATTCTGCTCTTTCCCGCTGTCGCCATGATTGCCCTTAAGACTAATGTAAATGGACAGCCGAATTCCAAGGAATCAGATACATCGTAATCGAACTCCAAGTTCAATATAGAATTTGAAGCTCCATGCATAACTTCAAGTATATAGGTCAGGTGGTTTTAGAAATGCCGTGAGGAAAGTTAGAATGATAGTCAGGCAGACAGAAATAAATTATACCAGCCTCTAGAGTGATAAGGTTCGCTAAAGCTCACCCAATAAAATTATACAGTGTCATAAAATATGCTCTACTTTGTTCTTGTTGTGATTTGGATTTTCTCATCAAATCTGTTTATTGTACAATAGTGATAAAATAGTTATTATTTTGTGTCTCTGTTTACACAAGTCATAGCCTATGTTGTAGTGAAGTGCATTAGTAATTCAGTAGCTGAATGAAACAAATGACAAGGGTTTACCTAATAGGATCGCAACCATTAGTAGTCATCTAAATGTATCATAATTTTATTTTGTTAAGTAGGTCTTTCTATATACGAAACCGTATTTTCCCATAAATATGCAAGTAACAGAAAAAAGTTATCTGAATATGGCGATTTTATTCCACCTTGAGTTTCGGCCACAAACATTCCATACTAACTCGAGAGCTTGTGTAAAGCCTTTTTCAACAACTTACCTCTCCTCCCCTGTTTGGTAACTGTGGTCTAGGTTTTCGACCACAAATATCCTATACTAACTCGAGGGCTTGTATATAGACTTTATCAACAACTTACCTCTCCTTCCCCTCTGGTAACTGAGGTCTGGGTTTTGGGCCACAAATATCCCATACTAACTCAAGGGCTTGTATATAGACTTTATCAACAACTTACCTCTCCTCCCCTGTTTGGTAACTGTGGTCTGAGTTTTTGGGCCACAAATATCCCATACTAACTCAAGGGCTTGTATATAGACTTTATCAACAACTTACCTCTCCCCCCTGTTTGGTAACTGTGGTCTGCGTTTTGGGCCACAAATATCCCATACTAACTCGAGGGCTTGTATATAGACTTTATCAACAACTTACCTCTCCTTCCCTGTTTGGTAACTGCGGTCTGCGTTTTGGGCCACAAATATCCCATACTAACTCAAGGGCTTGTATATAGACTTTATCAACAACTTACGTCTCCCCCCTGTTTGGTAACTGTGGTCTGCGTTTTGGGCCACAAATATCCCATACTAACTCAAGGGCTTGTATATAGACTTTATCAACAACTTAC
Source organism: Homalodisca vitripennis (assembly GCF_021130785.1). Lineage (NCBI taxonomy): Eukaryota > Metazoa > Arthropoda > Insecta > Hemiptera > Cicadellidae > Homalodisca > Homalodisca vitripennis. The sequence goes on from NC_060208.1 coordinate 12,847,011, forward strand.
CTCCCCTCCCCTGTTTGGTAACTGTGGTCTGAGTTTTGGGCCACAAATATCCCATACTAACTCAAGGGCTTGTATATAGACTTTATCAACAACTTACCTCTCCCCCCTGTTTGGTAACTGTGGTCTGAGTTTTGGGCCACAAATATCCCATACTAACTCAAGGGCTTGTATATAGACTTTATCAACAACTTACCTCTCCTCCCCTGTTTGGTAACTGTGGTCTGAGTTTTGGGCCACAAATATCCCATACTAACTCAAGGGCTTGTATATAGACTTTATCAACAACTTACCTCTCCCCCCTGTTTGGTAACTGTGGTCTGCGTTTTGGGCCACAAATATCCCATACTAACTCGAGGGCTTGTATGTAGACTTTATCAACAACTTACCTCTCCTTCCCTGTTTGGTAACTGCGGTCTGCGTTTTGGGCCACAAATATCCCATACTAACTCAAGGGCTTGTATATAGACTTTATCAACAACTTACGTCTCCCCCCTGTTTGGTAACTGTGGTCTGCGTTTTGGGCCACAAATATCCCATACTAACTCAAGGGCTTGTATATAGACTTTATCAACAACTTACCTCTCCTCCCCTGTTTGGTAACTGTGGTCTGAGTTTTGGGCCACAAATATCCCATACTAACTCAAGGGCTTGTATATAGACTTTATCAACAACTTACCTCTCCCCCCTGTTTGGTAACTGTGGTCTGAGTTTTGGGCCACAAATATCCCATACTAACTCAAGGGCTTGTATATAGACTTTATCAACAACTTACCTCTCCCCCCTGTTTGGTAACTGTGGTCTGCGTTTTCGGCCACAAATATCCCATACTAACTCGAGGGCTTGTATATAGACTTTATCAACAACTTACCTCTCCTTCCCTGTTTGGTAACTGTGGTCTGCGTTTTGGGCCACAAATATTCCATACTAACTCGAGGGCTTGTATATAGACTTTATCAACAACTTCCCTCTCCTTCCCTGTTTGGTAACTGCGGTCGGGGTTTTCGGCCACAAATATTCCATACTAACTCGAGGGCTTGTATATAGACTTTATCAACAACTTACCTTTCCACCTCTGTTTGGTAACTGTGGTTGCGGTTTTGTTTATACGTCTTGATCTACCGCTTCATAGTTTGCAGAATTCAAACACGTATATTTATGTATTTATTCTCCCAACGGTGTCACCAATTTTACATAAAACCAGATATAATAACCTGTCCTACTAGTGTGCATCTTTATTTAACAAGAATAACAATAACCGACTAACAATTGTAATAATTTAATAATATTGCAAGTGACAATAACATTTGGTAAAATTATCACAGTAATAAATAATTAATAATAATAAAAATAACCCATCATATAAATTACGCATCAGAGAAACAAGAAAAATAAGCAATATAACACTTTGCAGAAAAATATAACATACAAATGTAACATAGGGATAGCATGTGAAAAGCAACACGATACTACCATTAAAAAGAATTTGTACATTTGCCATTGTTATATGTTATAATAGGTATAACACAACGTTTCGAGGATTAGAATTTATCCTCTTTGTCAGGCAGAATCCCACTGTAGCTTTTGCTTTTGTAATGCGTGATAGTGATCCTCGTACTTGTGATTTGTGCACGTGACAACACCTGGATGGACTAGGACTCCAAACATCTTTTGAGTATGAACCCTTTTCTTTGCCCTATTTACTTCTTACTGTTCGTTATTTTTGTACATATTAATACCTCTCCCGCCTGACGAAAGGGATAGATTCCAATAGTTGAAACGTTGTGTTATACTTTTTACAACCTATAACGATGGCAAATGTTCGAAACCCTGTTATCGTCACCTTCCATCGTCAATAACAATCTTAAAAAAAGAATACTACCACTAGGTGATACAGTTTAGTAATGTGTGTATATGTACAATTATACTTGTGTGCGCGCGCTCGTGTGTGTGTGTATGTGTGTGTTCTGAAATATTTCTCATGCACAGATCTATCACACCATCACTCACACTAATCAACACAACGCTGGCTTTAAAGGTGGAGACTGAAACACCGAAGAACACCCAAGCAGCCAACCTCTCGCAGAAGCCTTGTCAGTTCAGTGTTGTACGCATATGAAGTTGGGAAATATTTACGCTGGATTACAGTCCGGGATCGAGTACCTCTTGGGTCCATGAAGCTGATGCTGCCCACAATCTCAGGGCAGTCTAGGAGGTCATTAATAAGCTTGTAGAGTACAAGAACAACCGACAGTCTACGTCTAAAATTAAGTGGTTGGACTCTGAATTTTATCGAATGGAGTCTCAACATACGCATATATCAGTCTGATACCCACCATCCTGACGAAAAGAGTCTGAGTTCTTGAGAGCATATTGATGCGACCGAAACTGGTAGGGAGACCATAAAATAGAAACAACAGTGGCCACAGTGGCCTCTAGTCAGCCACTTAATTGGACAGTAACTACAAGAATAGCGTCAAATATCTTTACTTTTGTGTTCCAAGCACAACCATCTTTTAGATCTAATTTTTTCCCCGATAGTAAAGCAAGACTCAACCCACCAGGGATCACTTATGGCTTGTTTATACCTTCCAGTTGAACCTACCACTGAGCACAGCAGCAAAAACCGATGTCACGTAAATCTGGGCAACCTTATGGATGTCCAGGAGCGACTAACCGCAAATGTCGAGATTCTGGGGTTAGAGGGCAATTCGATAGGTCTAGTCTACTGTGAGAGATGACTTTTGGAGTTGGTGGGGTTTTTTCCCTAACCTCAGAGGTTCTTTTTAGCCTCAACAAGGTGTGCCAACTCCTCCCTACTTTGACTGAAGAGGCTAGTTTAGAGCTGGCATTCCCTTCTTCCGGGAAGACATGACTTTGAGATTTAGTGCCTCAATTCTTCCTCATGGATCTCGATAGGAGGCGACCCCTACTCCCTAACCTTACCCATCCTGAATATCCTATTAGTCCGGAAGCAGCGCAAAGGTTCTTACAGGACTAAGAGCAATTTATAAGCTTCTTGTCCTAAGAGTAAACAAAAAAGCAAAACTTACTCAATATTTATTTTAAGGAAGCTCTTGAAACTGATTAATTACAGTTCAGATACCTCTCGTATACACTATTGTGGTGGATAATCTCAATAAAGAAGGATATATAGAGAGCAGAGCTTGGCGCAGGAACAGTCCGGTTAATTGAGGCTTAAGCACACAACTGACAAAGCTGATGGAGTCAAATAAAGCCTTTACATCACAAAGCGCCGTTGCTATGTTACTGTTCGTTTGTGTGTTTATGGAAATCTATTTGTACTGAACATTATTACAGTGCATCATTTATTTTGTTATGTCATCGTAAGGTTAATACCACCTTAGTACCACCTTAGTATTTTAAAATACCCTGTTGGCAGGTTTTATTTTAATATACCACTATCAGCCATTGCTTCTTCTAAATGATTTTCATTTATGAGACGAGGTCACAAACAACGGTTTTACGCAGCCCTATCCACCTACTATTTTCTATTGGTTTAGAAATGTATAAATGATAAAATAGGTTTATACAATATTTCTAGCACTAATTTGAAATATCCAACAATTCTGAATTTGGATATTTGAAAAGAAGTATTCGATTTTATAAAGGATGTATAGAAAACAGTATATTGCTATTTAGTTCTGAATAGTTAATTGACAAAGATATATCTATATATATAAAAATGAATGTTTGTATGTTTGTCCTTTATGGAATCGTGAACTATTGGACCGATCATGATGAAAATTTGTACGTATATGTATTTTTCCACGGAGAAGGTTTATAAGCTATGCCCATCCCTTTCCCGATTCAGGATTCCGCCCCACTGGTTACAGAAATACCCATAAGAAATGCATTGCAGCAAACATATGTTAACGTCTTTTCAAATTTTTAATCAGCTGTTCTTTGTAAACATATATTAAACTTATAGTTTTAAAGCATAGAGTAAGCTTAAGAGAAACGACAAATTTTGTTTAAACTGTTTCTGCAATCACTGTTAAACATAGACTTTACTATCCAGATAATACAATTCAAATTTGACGTAAAAATTCACCTTTAACTGCAATATTTATTTAATATAAACCATGCTCATGCTTGATCAGAAGAGCAATGCAGATATCATAATTACTATCTTACGTTGGCTACAAATATAAAGAATGTTATAAAATCAACCTTAGTTGTTTATTTGACAGAAGTATGGTTCTCAAAACTCCGTGTGTACATATTCTCTCGATCGAGACAACAAAGCAAGCTCAATCGTGGCATCGGAGATATAACTAATTTAATCTAAAATTTATTATAGTAAAAAAAAAAATTTACTAAGTAATATAAGGACTTCGGTTCTTAAGATTTGCGTGCGAAGCCGTGGGTAACAGCTAGATAGAGGCAGGAATATGGTACATACCTTCATAATACGCCCAAGAGGCTCACGATGGAACGACTATCAATTATCTCAGCAATGTTTAGAATGTGATAGAAAAAGAATAAGTGAATATAGTGTACTGTTTTCAACGGGAAATTGCGTGCGAAGCCGCGGGCAACTTTTGCAAAAAATTATTGAAATGCGCAGCAAAGCGCGCCGGGCCCGCTAGTACATTTATAAAAATTCAAAATGCCTGTGTGAATAGAAGTTTGTACTGGATATTGATAATACGGTCAATTTATGTGCCTAACCAATGAACTTTTATGCAGAAGATATTATGTCCTTTTATCAATTTAAGATCGCTGTATAAAAGTTGTGAATTTTGAAAAATAGCATATCACTGTTGTTCTGGAAAACATACTGTGGATTGTAGTGGCAGTAATTATTTTCAGTGATTGCCGTGGAGGAAAACGTTTTCCTCAACAAATTTTAGGTGGACTAGAACTCAACATCCTAGTACAGTATAATATTTGTATTGTGTTTTTGTATAATTACCGTATAGTAACAACAATAAGTTAACAGCAACTAACTATAACGTAAATGATCATAGTTAGTGTGACACACGATGGGGTGGGAACTTGGGGATCGAAAAGAAAAGGACTTTAAAAATAAAATGAACCCAAAGGATGACAGAACACTCTGCGAACATCGTGAACAAGGATTTGATGTCTGTTTGTGAACTTGTACATATGAGTATAGCATTTTTGTAATAAAGACCCGGATTGTGAACATGATTATTATTAAAAACGCTGTATTACACAGATTCTATGTTTGATGAGAAATCTTTGAACATATAAGTGTAAGTTTCTGTAATACAGTCCTGAATTGGGAACATGAATATGATTCCAAACGTTGTATTACAAGGTATTCTATGTCTGTTGAAAACTATATGAAAATAAGTGTAGATTTTTTGTAATAAACACTCTAATTGTGAATTTGATTACCATTACAAACGCTGCATTGCGTTACACAATTCCATGTTTCTTGTGAAATGTATGTACATGTAAGGGTAGAGTTCTGTAATAAAACCCAGAATTTTTGAACATGATTATTATTAAAAACGATGTATTACACAAATTCTATGTTTGATGAGAAATTTTTGTACATATAAGTGTAAGTTTCTGTAATACAGTCTAAAATTGTGAACATGATTATTATTCCAAACATTGTATTACAAGTATTCTATGTTTGTTGAAAACTATATGTACATAAGTGTAGATTTTTGTAATAAAGATTCTGATTGTGAAAATTATTATCATTACACAAAAAAATGCTACATTACACAATTCGATGTTTTTTCAGCTCTTTATTTACATATAAGTGTATATTTTTATATTAAAAACCCGAATTATTAAAATGAATACTATTACAAACGTTGCATTACATGAATTCGATGTTTGTTGAAAGATTCGTGTACATATAAGTAAAGTTTTCTGTAAATACAACACGAATTGTGAACGTGATTATTATTACAAACGTTGTATTACAAGGATTCAATGCTTTTTGTAGATTTTTATGTACATTTTTTGTAATTATTTTTCTATAATACAGACCCTATATATGAACATGAATATTATTACAAACATTGTATTACACAATTTAATGTTTGTTAAAAGTTTATGTAAATATAGTAAGTGTAGATTTCTGTAATACAAACCAAGAATTATAAACATGATTATTATTGCAAACGTTTTATTACATGGATTTGATGTTTGTTAAAACTTTATCTACTTATAAGTGTATATTTCTGTAATAAAACCAAGAATTATGAACATGGTTTTTATTAAAAACGTTGTAAGTTATCTTTAGCTCAATTTACTTTGACCAAAGATGCGCTTTTCAAAAATAGCTTTTAGTATTATTTTGGTTTTAATATATCATAAGAGTTTAACTTAGTACCGTTCTAAGTTGATAACATAGATATATTTAACCTTTTCAGACAAAGTAAACATGAAAGTAATTTCAGAATTAGGTGGACATTTGAAACCTTTAAATCTCTATATTTTACACTGTATTGTTGTATTGTGTTTCATTTGCATCAGTTTTTTAGATAATACATATTTTACATGTGGTGTTAAAAGTGTACCATAAGGTATACATTTCACATGTTTCTCAAGAATACGACTGACTTCCCCTGTCAGGGGACCCACATATTGCTATGGATACCACAGCCGAAACTCATTCTTATCTTTAGTTTCTTTTGGTTAACATTTCATAATACAAGTTTCTAAACTTTTAGTACTTTTGCTTTATATTATATAGCTCTGAATAATGCGTAAGTCAAATGTTACAATTTTTATTAATTATTCGAAAAGTTATACCGATTTAAATGTCCCCTCGATGCATTTTGTTTATCAATGTTGTTATGTCAGACAACATTTTTCTGACACGAATATTCAATTTGTTTAATGCTTTATGCTTTGTTGCTTAAATGTAAATACTTAATATACTCGAACATAATTTGTTAATCTTTGTTTACTAAAGTCTTAGGTTTATTATTTTGATTTGCTCTACTTACAATAGTAATCATTAAGTAAATATTAACAACTTTTATTGATAATATTTTAACCTAGAAATACTGCTAATGTAAATTTAACGGACGCTGACCTTTCCGTTAACATGCGTGAGGTTCTTCTCTTATGTTCAGAGCATATACTTAGAATCGTTTTTTATGTCCTTTATAAATTATTATCAATGCTATTAGGTTTGTTCTCTTAGGATAAGAAGCTGAGAAATTTCACTTCATACTAAAAGGATATTTTTGCTGCTTCCTGAGTGACAGAATATTCTGGATGGGTAAGGTTAGGGGTAGCCGCCAGCTCCTGTCGGATCCACGAGGAAGAATTTAAGGCATTGATCTCAGCCATGTCTCCCTAGAAGAAGGGAAGGCCAGCTCTGTACTGGCCTCTACAGCCAAAGGAGACATGGGGTAGCATACCCTTTCGTCTAGCCTAGCAGCTGCCTTTAACACTTAGGTGAGACTTATAACGCCCACTACAACAGTCACCCGCTGCAGTATACTACATCTATAGAATTACCCTTTCATCCCAATATCAGTACATTTGTAGTGAGTGTTGTGCAACTCCTTGACATTCATAAAGTTGCCCAGATTTAAGTGACGCATCGGTCAGGAGGGCCTGGGGTAACGTGCTATTGTGTTGTACAGTGGTAAATTTACATTGTTAAAAATAGATTTGTCATACAATGGTGTTATGAATAGTATAAGATAAACATTGATATAACGTTATTTATATAACAGAACCTATACACAACAAAGGCTCGGAATAACTTAGTTAGAGCAGCGGAATTGACAACAGTAAACAAAGTTGGGCTTGGAATGACAAAAGACATGTTTTGCCTTCTCTAAATAAGATGCTATAAATGGTGTTTATAGCAATCGTTTTCCTTTATCACTCATTAGCAAAGGTTCTCTGTGTGTTGCCACGGTATAATATGCTGTCTACGCACGCCGGTGCTGGTTTGTATGATGTCATTAGTGTGACCTTAGTAACTAAACATGTGCTCCTTCTTCTTGTAACAGGCTGAGAACACAATGGCTTGAAATAACTTTGCGTCACCAACATAATAAAATTTTTTTTTTCATAATCAGAATATTTAAATTTAACATTTTTCATTCTAAAATTAGGGTAATTTGTACTGTCGTGCTATAATTAAAAAGTTTCGCCAACTTTAAGATTGAAAAAAAAACAGTTCGTTTTTGGATACAATTACCTAAAAAAATTTCAATTTATTCTTTTAACTTTTAACACATATACTGGTCTAATTAATCTAGTACTATTTAGCTAAATACAACTTTTCGATATGGAAAGAGTAAATAAATTTCCGTAACTCTTTTTCACGTGTCAAATAAGTTATTTCCTAATACTCATCAGTGGTGTATTTAGAAAAATATTTTGAGGTGGCTGACTCACTAAGTGGTTTGAGTGCTATGAAATACACTAAAAATGGAGGTTCTGGAATCTTTGCTTAGAATATTTTTCAGCTTTAAGGCATCACAAATGTGTTCTAGCTTAAAACACACTACATGATGCAATTGTAATATTTGTGTTTAAAAATTTCAGTGGGAGCCCTTCTCCTCCTATATTTGCGCCCATGATAGGAGGGAAGCAAATTAACTCCCTCAAACTTGTTCTGCATAAAGAGGAATATTTAGGTTATCATAAAAAATGTTCTGATTGGGCTGAAATATTTGCGGTGATCAGTCCAATATTCGGTCGGTATTGGTTATCTATAAACAATATACCTGAAATCACTGAGTTTCAAATTACCATCGATTACAATACACTAAATATGCGCAGTGCGCAGCGTAACGGGTACGACGCTCAGCGTAAGACCGATTGAAGCAACGTCGAGCGTGGCTGCTGCTTGGATAGGTGGCCGCTGAGCGATCCTGTCCTTGCAAGCAGCCCGCCTGCCCAGTCATCATTGATGGTGCTTCTAGCCGTTGGTCCTCAGTTTATGTGTTAGAAAGGAGTTCTTAGCCCTAACTGGTAAAATAAGACGTTCTTCACTTTTTGAAACTTATTATAATCTTTTGCTCTTTCATAAGTACTGAGTCTAACGTTAATTTGTCACATTCTGCCAGGTCAATGCATAATTTTAATGAGGGCAATCTCCCAACGAAATGAGAAATTCGACGATATGCCTTTAGCTTAAAAAAATTTGGCAACCCCCAATTTTTATCGTCTTTAATTAATTCTATTTATTTCTTAAGATAATATCAGGTATGCTTGATGTTGTAGGTGCATATACAAAGCCCTTATACAAAGTCATGTTTATTGTTTTACCATGCTAGCATTATAATAAAACCTAACATTGAGATAAATTAATTAGATCAATGAGAAATTTCATGGGTTTTATTTATACATTTCAGGAAATAATACACATACACCATTAAAGAAATATGAGGCAATTATGGTAAAATATTGAAAGCTATATTTAAGATTTATATTCAGCGGAAATTGTGCTGTGAAATATTCATCTGTGATAGTAAATAAGAAAAATTAGAAGATTTTTTAAACATTGATTGATTTGTATTGGAAATGCAAGCGGTTTAAAGTTGTACAAGAACCCCTTGAGCAAGTAGCGTTGTCACTGAAAATGTGCTAATGACATTTTTATGTCTAGTTATTTTGTACCAAGTTATGTGGCTTTATCGTGAATCTTATTGAAAATACTAGCCCATCCCCGGACTTGTACCAGTATTAATTTTAAATTTAGGCTATCTTTGAACTACTACCATTTGCCGCTGGGTTGTCAGTTTTAGGTCGGTTTTGTAGCATTTTACTGTACTAATAAAGATCTTTCATTCGATATGCATATCAACCTATGCTTAAATTTAAGATTTTCTTCTGACTCTTTGTGGAAAGTCCCTAGTTGATGGAAAAATTGTATTTACTTAATGAGGAGGTTTTTAGAAGTAGTACTTATGTGTAAAGTTTCGTTGCTTTATCTGAAATAATTCAAAATAGAATGCCTTCCTCAGACTTTTCATAGACTCTGTCTAGAGTTGCTTCAGTACAAAAACACTAGTATAAAATGCTTGAATGTATAAATTGTCATAAAGTCATTCTTAGTTAAATGATTACCTGAATGAGTTATTCATTTAAAATTAATGTTTGAATCGTCCTACGTCTGAAACGTCAATCAATATGTTGATTGACGCCGTTCAAGGCCTTCCAATGACCATCTAACATAGGGTGACATATTTCCAGAGTACATTCAGATCTCACATATAATGTTTATTATTATATTTATTTTTCATTCATTTCACTACACTAGAAGAGGAATTAATTATGCTTATAACCTGGGCTAAGAAGCTATAAAATGCTTTGCTCAAGTTGGCAAGATTAAATATGTATTATTTTACTGTACCATGTTTTACAATTGTTCTTATTCGGAACCCCTGCTATAACCCAGGTCGTCAAGCTATCTTTTAAATTAGTTTTCTAGCATTGCTGCCGTAAGTAGAAGATATTATAATGCCTAAATCACCCTTTCAGTGATCGGACAGTTAAAAAGAGCAGTGTGTCATTTAGTTCTAATTAGGGAGAATGAACCAGCTTCTTTGATCACCAAAGAGATAAATCGAATTTGCATGCAAAACTGCAATATATTTGGTTGAACAGTTCCAAACGTTTCATTAGTTAGCTGCTGAAAAGGTCAAAAGGGACAGAGCCCTGGAGATGAAGCTCCCGACCTTTCTTAATATGCACGAATAATATAATATGATGATGGCCTGTAATAATTCGTTAAACCAAATCTGCATATTAAAGAAAGTGTTATAGTATAATATGCTAAATTAAGAGTAAACATATTATTCCACTTATTATTTCCAATTTGATAGAAAAATAAACATTTACTTAACTAATATAAGTAGGCTATTTTCAATAAACATTGAACTACAAAAAATTACTTGCTCGAACCCTGTCCTCTCCCTTGGCGTGTGAGAGGCAAATTTGAAATATTTAGGATTACAATAGTTTTTTAGCAACGACTCCGACCGGTTCTTAGGACCGTCTTGTGATTGAAAAACTCGTATATTCTGGCTTCATACGTAATAAAATAGCCTTTCTGCAAACCTGGTGCAGCTCGGTGCGTATCTTTCCTTTCCGATCTTTTGTTTTAATCTCTTATTTGGGTAGTGTCCAACCTCTTTAAATCAAAATATGACCGCCTTTTTAGGCCTTAAAAATCATATGAACCATGTTTATTCTTTTGCAATAGATGTGGCATAATTCCATGGAATGTGATCTCGGAGAGAACGTTTATCGGTGAATTGCTATATTGCGTGACAACCGTATTAGTTTTTTTCTGAACCACTGACTGTAAAATTGGCGTGGCCCAGGGTTAGGTAAAACAATATCGAATGCCCCACGTGCACACATATATAGTTTATTTTTTATTGAATTTGTTCTTAAAACTTCTCTCTCTCTCTCTCTCTCTCTCTCTCTCTCTCTCTCCTCTCTCTCTCTCTCTCTCTCTCCAATAAAAAATGTATTTTAAACTAACACAACCTAATTTTCTTATTGGGTTAACACAAACATAACAATTCCTGATTGCGTTTAAAGAATTAAATCTATGTGAGTTCAAAGTTAAGACATTTCAATCGTTAATCAAACAACTTTCAAAGAGTTATAGTTATTTACTTCAAGCCTTTTAATAAAAATAAATGATTTTAACCTCTATTGCCATTTTATTTGTTACCATCCAATCGGATTTTTCTAATATATATTTTATATTTAAAGAAAATTTTGTGACATCTTTTTTAAATACCATTTCTGAAAACACGAAAAAGCAAACGTTTTTATTATTCGACGAAGAATGATAGGAACTCCAAGCAGAGCTTTTGGTCATCTTATAATTAGGATAAAAGAAGAGCATTTAATGATAAGAACATTAAATATTTATAACATGTACATGAAAGGTGAGTGGAGTGAATGATTTGTTTATTCAAAATAATGTTAGTTATTTAATCAAATGTAATATAAATAACAAATAATTTTAAAAATATATTTCATTTGAAAAGTGTAGTTTTTAAGTCAAAAATGTGTAAACATATTGCACTCCCTGAATGTACAACTAATGTACGCAATTAAACATTCCAATTTTGCCCAAATTTCATATTTTAAATTCTTCTAATTCTTCATTAAATAATTAAAGAATTTTTGTCTACTTTTTCTATCTTAAAGTGGTGTAAATTTAAAATTATAACATTTTTTGCAACCAAAAGTCTACTTAACCGTCGTAATATGATATTTAAACACAAAAGGGATGTATCCATACGTTAATTAATAAATTTAAATACATCTGGAAGATATCAAACCCACCAACGAAACCAACTAAATAATCAAACATGATATTAAGTTTCAATTCAATCGGTATCATAATTTGCACGTGATGGTTAATCGAAAAGTAACATTATTTTCATTAGCAAGCCTAGATATCTCGCGTATTGTTTACAGGCGATATTAATCTGGAAACTATATTCGACGACAAGAAATCCCTAGGGATAAAATTGCACCTACTAGAAAGTTCTACAAATTCTGCACGTGACTGGAAATTTCCTAAGAGTAAAAGTATTTAAAATCCCTACAGATAAATATAATTCAATAGTTTAGCACCGAGGAACGTTTAATACAAAAATATAGGACATTTAATAAAGCAGATCACAAGAACAATTTAATAACTCTATGAATATTGCTCATCACTTTGTACTTTACCATTCAAAGTAATTTATTTAATTTAAAAACGTGGAGCAATTTTATTTTCATTATATTATGTTTCAATAGATGTCATCAAAGAGTATATTTCGATAAGTACATAAATGATCTGACCTATGAATTGGTTTTCTTGAAATCACTTGTCATCTACTACCGTGTGATGTGTTGACAGTATGTCACAACAGTATAGCTCCATTATCTTATTGAACAAGAGGATGATGGTAGTGATATTTATTATTTAACTGATCTGTCAGTCATCGTTACTCATCTGGAATACAGATTTATAGTGATAAAGTTAAAAAGTGTGTCACGAATGTGTAACTCCAGTATCTTGTTGAATAAGAAGATCATGGTGGTCGTATTTATTATTTAACATACTTATAGTTAACGTTCAGTACGCAAGGTTACGACTGTGTAACTCCAGTATCTTGTTGAGTAAGAGGAAAATGGTGGTCGTATTTATTATTTAACATACTTATAGTTAACGTTCAGTACGCAAGGTTACGACTGTGTGTCCAGTATCTTGTTGAGTAAGAGGAAAATGGTGGTCGTATTTATTATTTAACATATTTATAGTTAACGTTCAGTACGCAAGGTTACGACTGTGTGTCCAGTATCTTGTTGAGTAAGAGGAAAATGGTGGTCGTATTTATTATTTAACATATTTATAGTTAACGTTCAGTACGCAAGGTTACGACTGTGTATCTCCAGTATCTTGTTGAGTAAGAGGAAAATGGTGGTCGTATTTATTATTTAACATATTTATAGTTAACGTTCAGTACGCAAGGTTACGACTGTGTAAGTCCAGTATCTTGTTGAGTAAGAGGAAAATGGTGGTCGTATTTATTATTTAACATATTTATAGTTAACGTTCAGTACGCAAGGTTACGACTGTGTAAGTCCAGTATCTTGTTGAGTAAGAGGAAAATGGTGGTCGTATTTATTATTTAACATACTTATAGTTAACGTTCAGTACGCAAGGTTACGACTGTGTGTCCAGTATCTTGTTGAGTAAGAGGAAAATGGTGGTCGTATTTATTATTTAACATATTTATAGTTAACGTTCAGTACGCAAGGTTACGACTGTGTATCTCCAGTATCTTGTTGAGTAAGAGGAAAATGGTGGTCGTATTTATTATTTAACATATTTATAGTTAACGTTCAGTACGCAAGGTTACGACTGTGTGTCCAGTATCTTGTTGAGTAAGAGGAAAATGGTGGTCGTATTTATTATTTAACATATTTATAGTTAACGTTCAGTACGCAAGGTTACGACTGTGTGTCCAGTATCTTGTTGAGTAAGAGGAAAATGGTGGTCGTATTTATTATTTAACATATTTATAGTTAACGTTCAGTACGCAAGGTTACGACTGTGTAACTCCAGTATCTTGTTGAGTAAGAGGAAAATGGTGGTCGTATTTATTATTTAACATATTTATAGTGGTATACATATTTATAGTTAACGTTCAGTAGGCAAGATTACTTCTGTGTAACTCCATTATCTTATTGAAAAGGAGGATGACGGTAGTGATATTTATTATTTAACTGGTCTGTCAGTCACCGTTACTCATGTGGAATACATATTTATAGTTTACAGTATGTACAGCGTTATCTGTGTCTCATCTCTTAACATAAAATATTCAAAAGCTTATTATCCATATTGGATTCTACAATGGAAGCACCGCCATGCAGTGGGTAGAAAAATTCAGCCTTAGGGCAAATTCCAGTATTTCATATACATCCTTTAATTGGGCATAACATCTGTAGACTTTTCTGAGGTCAAGGTTCAGGTATTTTTATTTATCTCACAGGTTTGAGTGGCAAATAACTAGTTGTTCAGAAAAGGGTATCAAATCAAGAATCAAGAATTTATTAAGTCATTTAACTCTTACAAGTAATAGACCAAGTCAAGTTTAAAATGTAGCCTTTCTCTACATTAAATTTAACAAAATACATTTAACAATAACATTTCATCAAAAGTGCTGACATTTCCTTAAAACCTAAAACTTGAATCACCGTCTAAAGCTTAAAAAGGCAAGGTTAAGGTCAGTCAAGGGTAACTCAAGATATTCTTTAAGACTATAAAAAGGCTTATTGACCAAAAATCTATACAAAACCATTTTGAATTTATTTAAGTTTAACTGGTGTACCCAATGAGGCGGCATATTGAACATTTTTATGCTGATACAATCAAACCAGTTTTGTGACACACTTAATCTAGAAAAAGGCTGTTCCAGTTTCCAGTTATTTCTCGTGTTGTGCTGATGGTTGTCACTCCTAACTATTAATTCACATTGGTCTACCCTTTCCTTATTTTTACAAAGACATACATAGATATATACATTAAAGACATTTAAAATTCCCTCTGATACAAAAAGTGGTCTGCAGTATGCATCAAACGGGTTGTTGTAATATATCTTTTTTACGATTACTGACAAAGCTATTTATAAACATGTTTAATACTCAATAGTGAAATCTAGGGATTATATATGAATGTATTTGTTGTTACATACTCGTAAATTACCTAAAATAATTGTATAACTTTGTTCAAGACCATTAATCTGAGGTGAAAGTTTTAAACGTTCCTCTTCATTGCTTCCTTTGAGGATAAAGGGTCTGTTATATCATAAGATCGATTTATTAAACAATTTTACATACAAACAGTATAATGTAAAGTACATCCTGGTCTATTTTACTGAAAGTACTATCTCGAGGGATGATTTTGTTCGTCTCCGTTTTCGCGGAGTAATACCGAAGCCGCTGCCGGAAATATTTCTGTTATACAACGTAGTTGTATGTATACAACTTCATGTTTTTTTTTTTTTAATTAATCATATTTATTTAACAGTATTCTAATGGAGCAGTTCAGACAATAATATCTTTGTGTTTGTAAGAAAATTGTTTGAGAATGCGGTCGTTTAATAGAAAAGACACGGTTACTACTTCAATTTGAACTTGAGAGCTTGAGAGCTATAATATCCAATAATCCACTAGCCGACAGCCAATTTGCAATTTAAAAACACACAACCTGAGTTTTCTTGAAAGAGCAGAAAAATGTCCCCTAAGGAAGAATTCTATGTCAGCCGCGCTAGATTGTGTGGTGGTCAAAATAGGGGTTATCAAAAGGGTACAAATGAAGTGGTTATTTCCGGAAATAATACTTTTATTTCTTTGACGACATAAAACTAACAGTCATATACTCAAATAGATGTGTCAGTTAATTAAGTCAGAACTTTAAAGTGGCAGTCTTTTTATAGTTGTGTTTCTAGACGGTGATATTACTGTTATGTGTCTGAAGCCAGAAAAAAAATTCAGAGAAAAATTTCTCTGTTTATAATTTTAATCCTTCGATGCCTTCAAATTTTGACCTCCACTAAAATCTTTCTCGTGATGATCGATTTTTGTTAGTAAAAACTCCTCTATAGATAAAGTATATGGAGTGTAAATTGACTCTCATTTTCTACGAGTATAACCATCTCGGTAATTATTGTCTTACCTGAAAAATCACAAACAGTAATATACATTAAATTCAAGATGAAAACCGTTAGTTTCCCCACTGATTCATTTCTTAAAAATTATTTTCCCCATTGTCTTAAAAGGGTCCAAAAAGAGGGTCAAAAAAGGGTCGAAACCTAGGCGGTGAAAATACTCCTCACACATGTGTGTACATTCGTAATACTCGTACTATGTTTCCCTCCATTTACTCACGGATCCAAGCAGGGAATCTTTAGTTCTTAATAGGATTTCCTTATATTCAGATGTAAACTTATAAAAACCTCCTAGCTGTTTCTAATAAACATTTTGTTTACCTTAACATTAATTTGTTTTAAAGCTACTTGTGCACTTTTAAATTAACACAAAACACATTTTATACGTACAAAATTATAACACAAACAGGTTAAAACGAAATGTAGCACATAAAAGAATATAACGGCCAGTATTAATTTGGTAGCTCACGTAATACTGTTATTACGACAGACTTTTATAGCTTGTACAACAATATCACACTAACTGATGTTGAACGATGCTTTTTATGAGTCAATCTTCAACATCCCGAGATAACATTTGTACCTTGGTATAATACTGAATGAGCGTTTGAGACTTAATCTGTTTATGTCATAACCGCATTGTTATGTTAAACTATCTAGGATCTTTTACACTAATACAAGTTTGTTCATGTTACTGCATGTTTCTTTATGTCGTATCCTTTAGACTACTATTTTATGATTTATATAAATATTTAGTTGTCTAAGCGTTAGCGATCATTTATATATTGATCCTATGAGTAACTATGATGATGCATAAACCTCCCTTCAGCCGTGCTTAGCAAAACCCATAAATAATGATGGTACCTCAAGAATAAATTGAGTATTAACTTTAAATTTTGTATATTTTGCTCAGCACCACTGTGATCTGTCTTGTCTGATGGTGGCATATTACTAACTACCAGTGTGTCTGTTTTACACTGGATATCTAAAAAAACGATTTGTGCTGTGGGCTTAAGATTTTGCATTTGTACATAGGGATAGTTTTGTATGATCAAGGGCATGTGGCTGAAGCTATGCATAACATAATTATCCACAGATTATCTTGAGGGAGAAGAAGATTATATGTATACATTGCATGAAGACATATTACATTACTTAGACAAACATTAGTTCGATAAAGGTAGATGTCTATCCATGGGATTTAACTAAACGTCATTGAAGTCTTTCATTCAATAAGTACCTTGAGCTACGTAAGTACCAGAAGTTACATAAGTACCGTGAGCTACGTAAGTACCACGAGATACGTAAATACCTTGAGTTACGTAATTACCTTGAACTACGTAAGTACCATGAGTTACATAAATATATTGAGCTACGTAATTTTCATGAGCTAAGTAAGTACCTTGCGCCACCTAAGTACCTTGAACTACGTAAGTACCAGAAGTTACATAAGTACCGTGACCTACGTAAGTACCACGAGATACGTAAATACAGTGAGTTACGTAATTACCTTGAACTACGTAAGTACCATGAGTTACAAAATTACCATGAGCTACGTAATTTTCATGAGCTACGTAAGTACCATGAGCTACGCAAGTACCATTAGGCTACGTAAATACAGTGAGCTACGTAATTACCTTGAACCACGTAAGTACCATGAGCTACTTAAGTACATTGAGCCACGTAAATACCTTAAGCTGCGTATGTACATTAAGTCACGTAAGTGCCTTGAGACTAGCGAATACTATTTAGTTTGATAAAGGTAGATGTCTATCCATGGAATTTGACTAAACGTCATTGAAGTCTATCATTCAATAAGTACCTTGATCTACGTAAGTACCATGAGCTACGTAAATACATTGATGATTAGCGAATACTATTTATTTCCAACAATTTAGTTTCTATTTAGTTCGCGGATATAATGTCGAGAATTAAATAAGTTTTAGACTAGAGCAAATCCTGTAACAGGATTTTTGTTGTGAACGTACATTATGGTTCGTAAGTACCTTAAACTACATAAGTACCATGAGACATATAAATACCTTGAGATATGTAAGTACCTAGCTTGAGTAACTTGAACTGCGTAAGTGCTTTTAGCCATATCAATATCTAGTGTATTAGTGATTACTATTTAGTTCTAACATTGAACCTCTAAGAACATTATATTTTCAATATATATTTACGACTTACTTATCAGTATCAGTAAGAGAACAAATTTGAGGTGTTTTAAATTATCTGAGAAATATAAAACTCTTTTCTGCTTCGCTTGCAATAAATGTTTAATAGATGAGTTATAAATATTTATGATGATTTATTAAACACTGAACGGCTAACTACCTTAGGCGTACGCCCACTACGTCGGTTTTGCTCAAGTTGCATCCAAAGTTTAAAGTTGATGTCTTATTTCATTCTTCAAGTTACTCAGAGCACAAAGCCCGGGAGCTATCAGAAGTCCCTTAGAACAACTCAGCTACAACTAGGCCTAGTTAGATCCGACCTAGACAACACAAATATTAGTCCTAACCAGTGCTAGGTTTTATCCGCTTCACTCAATACATTCTTCGATGATTTCATTATTCTGGGATTAAAAACACTTTAAATAAAATTGATGTTATTACATGGGTTTAAATTGATTAAATATGATAAAGACTTGAAGAAATGTTATTTGGGAGTGCCAATGGCCGAGTGGTCTAAGACGTTTGTCTTTTGAGTCTGATTTAGAGATAGCGCAGGTTCGAATCCTGTATGTGACCGTTGCACTTTTTATCAGTACCATCCTGTACCTTGACCTTGTACTGTATCGACTCTCCCCCTTATTCTGTTTGATAAGATCCTCGCACAGGCCAGTAACCCATGAGGACGGACAGAATAAATCTTAAAAGAGGATCGGTCTCTCCTTAAAAAAATAAATAAATATTAAATTTTTATTTTTTGTTGTTCCCCACATAAATTAACTTCACTTTTTCAAAAGGAATGAATTGTGGAGAGAAATACGTACCCAGCCAGATTCATATTTATTGTGTAGTAATTATGCATTAATTTAAACAAATACTTAATTAGTTTGCTGTGTACATTTTCAAACAGTAGTTTTTTGGGTTTCACAATCTAGAAGGTAGGTCCCAAGAAGCGCTCAGCGGGTGTCCCCTAATACGAGTAATAAAAGAAAGAAGAGCTTGTAAAAAAACTACTTCGTATTCCTTAAATGAAGGAAATTGAAAATGCATATCTATTGAAACTATAAATTGAAAACAGGCACACTGTTAAACTTCGCAGGCATCATTCTGAGGAGAATATCACAGTTAGATATTTTTATCAGATTAATTGCAGAGGTATTGAAACGTTTACGTTAATCGAGTTGCTACTCCATTTAACTCGATTCGCTGATTGGGAATGTCCAATCAGATAGAGCAGATTTAATCGAGTCGGTTTTCGATATTTGAGTTACAGTAATTACGTTGTAAGCTAATATTGAGACCCGATTAAGTTGGAAATACCGATCAAACATCCTGTCAAATGTTTATATTTAAATGATCTTTTTAATTCAATGTTAAAGTGTAAAATTTGGATTTCCCTTTCATTTCTTGCTTATTTATAGCATTTTAATCAAAAAAAGATAACACTCTAATTAATGTTGGATTGCACTACAAATTATAAAGTAGATTAAGCGCTATATTCAGTACTACTAATCAATAGAGATTGAAATACTGAATAAATGCGTTACAAAAATATGATGTGAATCTATTCAACGGTAACATCCCAATTGTAATCCATGTTTTTATATTTTAAATTATGTAATTTTGAAAGCCTATGTTTATTTTTCATTCGAAATAGTGTGCGCTCGTTTAATTTAATTCTAAATTTAAAAGTAACTGGGTTAACTGAGCTGTTACATATTTGTATCATAAATGTATTCGTAACTGTGATGTTTAAAAGCAAAATGTAAACAATATATTATTTAAACTTTGGGTAACTTGGGATTTTAATACTAACTTTTTATGAATGAAACAGGCCTTCTTCGAAAATTTACCATCATTCAGTGATACGAAAAATCAGTAAGACCGAGTTTCGAGATCTACAATTTGATCATTTTTGAGTTAATAATTTACCTAACACATAATTATAAACTAGGTTAAAAATAAACAAATCAAACTAGACAGTCATTTGATATTGGCCTATGGTCAGTCGTAGGTGGTTGGTCGGTGATTGCAGACCATTGTGACCTGTATTCTGTAGTTCAGTGTTAATAATTAGTGTTGCCTTTAGGTTTTTATTAAGTGCATGTTTTACAGTTAGTGAAGTTAACACATAACATGGTGGTTATGATTCCTGACCTAACGCGTGTCACAAAACGCTCTGGTATGATTTGTTTATTTTTAACCTATTTTGTAATTATGTATTACTTTAGCTATTACTTGAAGAAGAGATCACATTGCAGATCTCAAAACGTAGTGTTACCGATTTTCGGATTTTTTCATAACTAAACAAAAGTAAATGTCCGGAAAATCTTGATTTCTTCACAATTCTTCCATCGTTAAAAAAAAACTTAATAACAACTGTTTAGGTTACCAAAAGTCAATAAATCACAGTTCAGACAATCTTTTTCCTACGCTTGTCCAAAAATATTTAATAAGTTCCCTTTGCACATTAAGCAGATAGAAAACTTTAAGGCATTCTGTGCACAAGTAAAAAAGTGGCTTTTTTAGAAAACCAGAATTAAGTTCTTTATGTAGAATACTATTATAACTATATCAGTAATTTTTTTACGTGTTAATAATTGTATAATGTAATAAATTTTAATAAGAAAATAAGTAAAATTAGTGTAAATAATTAACTATTAGTATAATATAATAATTGATTTAGGTTCGCAGAATGGTTGTATACGCTGCAGAAGCTCATATGTTTATATATGTTTTATGAAGCTAGACATAGAAATTTATTTTGTTTTTTAAACCTGTAAATTGGAAATTATTTGTTGTGTACATTTTAGATTTTTTATTTATTTATTTTTCTCTCTGAACTCACTACTTGTAAAAGAGGTAAGTGTGTTTTTCCTATAATTGTTACGTTAATTCAATTTTGTAAGTTTTTAGGAAATAAATCATTTATTCATTTATTTATTCACAACTACCTGTTTATGTCATAGTATTTAAGAATCAAAACTTGATAAAGGTTTAAGCTATAGTGTTACCCCAGAAACTAGAGCCAATTTTCAATTTAAAAGCTCACAACTTATTTCATCGACATAAAAATTATGAAAAAATTAATTTAACTTGTGCAACCTCATCTTGTCAGTCAGTGTATTCCTGAAAAAGATTGTTTTTTTTTCTTACATTTCGTTTTTGACAATTTGAGGTAACACGTTTTATTCGTACACTTTATATTTGTCAATGATACAAAAATCTGTGCCGTCGTTTCGAGATATGCAATCTGATCTCTTTCTCAGGTGTATAAGTAATTGGTAACAAAGATTCACTTATAATATACCCCACACGCCGTCCTATGTTACCATAACCCCTGGTGGCGTATCTTTATGCTGAATGGATTCCTAAGCTAGTTCACAGATGTGCCAAATAATTTAAGCGGTTTAATTCATTAATAAAAACTGTAGAACTTAGATTTAGCTGTGTAGTATCAATATGTGACACTACCTACAAGTCTATGTTACAATTTACCTCCCAATGTGCCTTTGTAGTATATTAATAATTTTTCACTTCGCATTCACAACTTCTTTAAGGAATTCTATCTGTAATGCTCAAAGGTTTTCAGTTTTAATAAATCTACATGTAAATGTTATTGGTTATAATTTTTATAATAAATTCTTATATATCAGTATTACGTTGTAATTGCGATCTATACACTGTAATCTATACTAGTTGATATATGCCTGAGGATAACTAAGAATAAGAGAATAAGAATAAGAATAAATTTATTTTCTCAGGATAACATAAATACATACAGTAGTTACAGAGCGTGAAAAAAAAAAACAAAACAAAACAAAAACTCTCCCAGGTCTGACCTTAATGAAGAAAAAAAAATATCAAATTATACAAACTAAAAAAAAACCTTTGTCCAAATTGTTAAGTCTTAACTACTATGTACATTACAGCAACTACAATATGAATGTTAATTAAAGTATACATCAGATAAAAGCTAACAAAATACACAACTAGAGGAAGAAAAACTAATAACATTTTTAATATGTACATATAAAACAATATTTTAAATCCTGAGAAAATTTAGGGCCTCCAAGGCAAGCCTGTTTAGAGGACACCGTGTAATTATATTATTAAAAACTAAAAAAAATAAAAAGTTCAGACAGTTAAATTTAAAAAGAAAAAAGTCCCTATAAGCTATTTTATTGAAATTTTGTAATCATGTGTAAGATAATACATGTTACTGGAATCTATTTCAGGGTAAATTTTGTGGACCATGCTTGGAAAATTAATGAAAATTTAATTCATTTATTCCTGAACCTCAATTAAAACCTCAATGTCGCAGAAAGAAAACAACCATTGTTTTAATATCTTCAAAAAACAAAATTTTGACTTTTTAAATTTTATTTCATTAGGAATTTTGTTAAATATTCTTGGGGCTAAAAAAAGTAAGTTTTAGTAAAAAATGTTTTTGTGGTTTAGGTGTTCTAAAGTTATTTGCATTGCGAAGTTTAAACCTATACTCATTAATGTCAACATCCGGTAGGTTTCCACTCTTATCGTAGAACAACTTTAAAGTTTTGTACACAAACATAAATCTTAGAGATAAAATATTAAGGCTGACAAATAGAGGGAATGAGGTTTCAGTTTTATGTTTGTTTACTATAATTCTAATAAAATGTTTTTGAAGTTTCAAAATAGGCTGTAGCTTTGTCTTGTAAGTGCCTCTCCCCAACACGAAATACCATAGTCTAACCGACTGTTTACCAATGAAAAATAAAAAAGGCGTAATATCTCTTTGTCACAAAAATTCCTCAGAAAATAAAAAACTCGTAAATAATTTTTTAATTTAGATTTCAATACTAATATGTGGTTATTCCAGTTTAATTCTCTGTCTAACACTACGCCTAGATATTTAACTTCACTTGCTTCTGCAACCGGTTTACAAGATAGATTGCAAATAGAATTATTGCAAAGACAATTAAAACATTTATAAATAATTGCACCGGCGTCAAAAGGCACTTGACCTCTTAAACTAAAATTAATATAACTTGTCTTCTCAGGGCTAAGAACCATTCTGTTTTTACAAAACCACCACTTTAGCGCTTTGAGATCAACATTCATAGCAAGCTCTATATCACCCCAGCTGGAGCTGGAATAACACAAAGCAGTGTCGTCAGCAAAACAAGTTATACTACCCTGAAGACTAGCAGTACAAAGATCATTGATGTAAATTAAGAAAAGAGTAGGGCCTAAAACTGATCCTTGAGGTACACCACACTTAATTTCACCCATTGCACTGAAAACTCCATTAATTTTTACACACTGTCTTCTAGATTTTAAATAATCTTGAAACCAATTTAAAACAACTCCCCTTATCCCACAGTCAAACATTTTTCCCAATAATATTCCGTGATCAACAGTGTCAAAGGCTTTTTTTATGTCCAAAAACAGCCCACTAACATGTTTGTTTTGGTCAAGTCCCTCAGATATCAATCCAATTAAATTTAAAAGTGTAGTTTCGGTGCTCACGCACTCTCTGAACCCATACTGATTGCGACTAAAAAACTCCGTCAAAGTGAGGAAATTAATTAATTTTCGCTTCATAATTTTCTCTAAGACCTTAGATATGGTAGAAACCAAAGAGATAGGGCGGAAGTTGCTACAAATTGTTGAGGGGCCTTTCTTGTGAATCGGAATAACAACTGCTGACTTCAATTTTTCCGGAAAAACTCCTGTTTGAAAACTTAAATTTACTATAAATAAAAGAACATAACAAATTTTAGGAAATGTGTGTTTAATTAAAGTTGAACTAATTCCGTCTAATCCGGGAGACTTGCCATTCTTTAATGAGTTGACAGCGTCTTGCAGGTCCTGTAAGAGTACAGGTTCCAGAAACATAGAACGCATTTCGTAATTCTTAGGGAATGACCCGGCATAAGGCAAAAATTCACAATTTGTCGGTTCTTCAATACTGTCGGCTAAGCTATCAACAACCGTTAGGAAATAGCTGTTGAATTTATCAGCTATTATTTTAGGATCTCTAGTAATTTCATTTTGTCCTATTTCCAATGAATAATCCATTTGTTTACTTTTTTGACCAGTTATTTCATTTAAAATATTCCAAGTTTGTTTTGGGTTACCTTTGCTTTTTTCAAACAGATTTTTATAATAAGCATTTTTTAGCTCTTTTATGTATTTGTTCAGTTTATTTCGAAAGCGAATGAAAAAAATATTAAACCTGTCACCTTGTTGGTTTCTGTGCTTTTTAAATCTCTTAAACAGTTTATTTCTAAATATGATACGCTTACAGATTCCATCGTTGATCCAAAATTGTTTGAACAAACATAGTCTACATGACAATCCCAAGTCAAACCTCGATCTAGGTGTATTCCAAGGAATTTATGTTATTGAATATTATTTAGATACATAACAAGTATTCGAATACCAAAACCATATTAAAAAAGCGAATATACAGTACAAAAGTAATGATATGCCACTACGAAAAAATACTATGTTTTTGATAAAAACAAGTCTCAAAATCTTATCTCAAATCTCTTAACTTTAACTTTTTTTTGTAAATCTGGTCAAAATAGTATTTATTAAACGTGGAAATGTATTAATTACTCTATTTACATAATATTACTGCTATTAAGTTATTATAAGCAATTTGTAAATAATAACTTAAACGTTAAACAATAATCGTTAATTCGAACAAAGGTTTTAATAATGTGTATGAATATGAAACTGATTATTTTTTATTAGTAAAGCACATTATTTTTAAAAGTTAATTAGTGAACAACTGAAAAAACCTAACTATGCATTTAACCTAACTATGATTGTAATCTAACTATCCATTTTGGCAGCAACAAACAATTTGTTGAGTACTCGTATACAGTGTATCTAAGTGAGGTTAAGTTTAATTATATTAAGGCATGTTTGCGTGATGACCTTGAGTGAAGTTTTTATCTCTACCTATTTGTCTGATAGGGTTACAACTCATGGAAAAAACAAAGTACATAATATTGCACTTAAGCAATTTGTGAATAATAACTTAAACGTTAAACAATACTCGTTCATTTAAACAATAATCATTATTTAGAATAACGGTTATTAGCTTTCAATAATGTGTATGAATATGAAACTGATTACCTTTTTCTTAGTTAAGCACATTTAAAAAGTATAAAATTATTTAGTGAACTAAAGAAACCATTGTAATATAACTATAAAGTTGTGACAGCAATATTAATTTCTTAAGTAAAGTATACCTAAGTAAGGTTAAGTTTAATTATATTAAGGCATGTTTGCGTGATGACCTTGAGTGAAGTTTTTATCTCTACCTGTTTGTCTGATAGCACTACAACTCAGGGAAACAACAAGAGGTCACGTGACGTTAATAAAACTTCCCCGAGCCCTCTGTGTCCTTCGAGTCCAACACAGAACCGAGGGATTCGAATATTGCATTGTAGTACTTTAGAGATGAACAGTTGGTTGATAATATAAACAAAAAGCTTTTGTTATTAATTTAAAAAAAATTGTTTTCTTATTTCTTTGTTATAAAAGAACATTAAACGTACGAAGAAATTAATAAAGCTATCATAGTTCGCGTCTTACAAGGCTAGTTCTAATATGATCTGTTAGGAAAGTTTGCACCATTTAATGCTTTTAATTGTTTCTAATGGCCACATGCCACATGACATAAATTCCAAAATTCTTTGTGCCAACTAGTTAAATACCCATTCTTTGTTACGTGATCAAAACAAAACTTGTTTCACTTAGCACTAAAACAACGCATTTACAATATAATTTATTTTTAGGACGAGGCCATACAAAATCGTCAGGTGACTCTAGAAACAAATACTTTCATTATTTTTATTTATTGCAATTAATACTACAATACCATAAAATGCAAATTTAAAGACTTAGAAATATTTTAGACAAGTAGACATATGACTATAGTTTATTTTTTATTAAATTGGGATGAAAGAATAATGGAATTTTTATAGGTCCTACTTCAGTATTTATAAGTTGTATTACTAGATGTAGTACATTAGTTTTGTTACTTTTTTATTAATTTTAGATTTTTATGTAATACTAAATGTTCTGCTTCAATGCAGTGCTTGGCTACAGAAGATTATTCAACTCTTCCGTATTTTATGTGTGATAAATTATCTTTTAATATTATTGTTTTATTGTTCTTCTTGTGTGTCCAGTTTAAATGTTGTCACAGCCATCGCATCTAATTTAATAAATTACTGATTTATTATTATTTTTAATTTTGTCTGTAGGGTTTCCTACGATAGTCAGTTTCTTGTTATGTGAGTAACGGTTTTATTGTAAGTTTATGAAAAGTGTTGTGTATTTGATTCGATAAAGTGTTATACGTTGTGCAAATAAATTGTTGTTTGCCTTCTATTACTGTGTATTTAGTATTTGTAAGATTTTTGCCTTATAACTTCCTGTAAGCGAATTTTTCTGCAAATATGGACGGTTAGGAGAGCTTACTCGAAACTAGACCACTCACAGCATCCGTGGGGAAAACACGAGCTACTTAATACCACCCCAGTAACTGGACTTGTAGCTAAAGGTATTGGAGAAAGCTGTCCAAAGCTTAAAATACTCCCTCATCTGTCATAATGCACTAGTTCCAGACTTTATTTCTATAATTTATTCTGATTGGGCTTGTTTTAAAATGTTACACATTAGAGTAACGGTAATTTACTTAACATATATAATGGTAACATATAAGTTAAGAGGTAACTTAATACCAAAAAGCACTCCTCTCCCCCGCCCAAATATATTCCAAGATGTGACTGAGATTAATAGTATTTTCTCTTTTTTCAGGTTTTAGTCTGAGTTATTGACTTTTATATATAAATATATGTATAATTATTAACAGGAACTCTTCTTAAAACTAATTGTGAGTTTTAATAATTTTAGGTTAAAGTATGCTCTTACATTTACATCCAAATAAACATCTACCATTAGGTACCAGGAATCAAATCATATTGGGATATTTTGTTCCAATAAGC
The DNA here is from genome assembly GCF_021130785.1 of Homalodisca vitripennis. Classification (NCBI taxonomy): domain Eukaryota; kingdom Metazoa; phylum Arthropoda; class Insecta; order Hemiptera; family Cicadellidae; genus Homalodisca; species Homalodisca vitripennis. The sequence continues at coordinate 12,874,368 of NC_060208.1, forward strand.
CCTAATACAGTCTTAGGCTTTTAGGGTAAATATATATTTTACCATCCCGTAAAATATCGGTATTTTGTTTTGTATGTTTAAATTTAAAAAAGATTTTTAAATCCATTAAAAGTGGTCATTTTGTTAATAGTTATTGATTTTGAAAATATAATCCTTAAATACTATATGTGAAAATTTTCAGTTTCCTAGTTAGTGCGTGGCTTAAGAAATATTGTGAAGAATAGTAGGTTACCTCTTTCGTCAAAATGCACATCGAATTAGTTTAATATTGTAAGTTTAAATTAGTGCCTGAACTTCCGAAAAGGATTTCATATTACAGATCTAGAGACTATAAAGAATGTTTACGCCAAGTTTTATGGTCCAAAATGTTATAGTTTTTTGTCAAATGAATCAGTCAGTCAGTGGTTTTACGTATATCAATTACAAACTAGTTTTACTTCTATATCAACATTTTTGACTTAAGGATTTTTGTACGCACCACTTTTAATATGTTCACCAATAATTTACCAACATTACCTTTATCAACTAAAATATTATGTGAATAAAATTAAAGTTCATTCAACATAATTTCATTATTGTTGTAAATTTTAGACTGCTGCTTCTTCCTCAAAAGTTTTAATCAAACCAGAGAGTGTAAAACACCACTAAATTTTTATAAGACTGTATTTATTTTCCAAATGTTTTTCTAAGTAGCCTTAAAATTGTCATCCCTTGTCCCATTGTCTTACAGTAGATACCTTGAAGATATTTTCACAGAAATGTATGTATATAAATGAGGACGTTCTACAAACTCTATTTATCGTAATTGCTATGTCCTACCACCTTTATGAATGAGTTTATTCAAAAAGACTTTTTGTTATACATTATAGTCTTACAAATCAGTAAGAAGAGAGTTAGTAAATATAGACTATATATTACTGAGATATATGTACTAACTAAATTAATCATATTTATAAGATTAATAGACTTTAGTATCCACACAAAAGAAAATACTCCGTGTATTAAACGTGTTAGTTGATTGGGATGCTTTAAGGTCTGAGTTGTTCTTTTCTTCCACTCATTTATATAATATGTTGAAAATAATTATTTTTGTAAATAATTTACAAAATAAAAGTGTAAATAATAAATTGTGTTATTATTAATAAAGACGCTTCGTAAAATACTATTAAACTGTATAACTACCAATTGCAACAGACTAGTACACAGTATTTACTGCACTACTGAAGCTTTCTTTAGTATCCCACTGTAGCCTGTGCTAGTGTGATGTGTGATTGTGATCCTCGTACTTGTGATTTCTACTCGGGACTTGCATCCTGTGCAGTGGCAACGCCTGGACTGGACTCCAAGCAGCTTTTGGATGTGTTTGAACCCTTTTCTTCCCCTTATTTACTTCTGCTCTTTATTTTTGTATGTACTCGTATTTTTACATTCACAACCTGACGAAGAGGATAGCTTTCAACCCTCGAAACGTTGTGTCATACTTTTTATAACCTGTATTGATAACAAATGTCCGAAATTCTATTATACTATCTTAAGCTGTTAAGTATTAAATGGTTCGTACATATATTATTCAAACAAAGCCACAACTCAATTTAACTCTCATTTAATTCTTGTATTTAAAACAAGAAATACATTTTTTTATGATTTCCTATGTTTGAATTCTTACTGAGCAGAGTTGGAGGTTTTGTAAAAAAGAGTATTTCCATTACAAACCTGTCCCTCGGGTTTTTAAACCTGTGTTTGAAGAAGCTTTTGCTTGAAAGCTTAAACTAATTTAGAAAACGTATTTCTTTAACCGTATTCTAATGGAGCAGTTCAGACAATAATATCTTTGTGTTTGAAGAAAATTTTTGAGAATGCGGTCGTTTAATAGAAAAGACCCGGTTAAAACTTCAATTTGAACTTGAGAGCTTGAGAGCTATAATATCCAATAATCCAGTAGCCGACAGCCAATTTGCAATTTAAAAACACACAACCTGAGTTTTCTTGAAAGAGCAGAAAAATGTCCCCTAAGGAAGAATTCTATGTCAGCCACGCTAGATTTTGTGGTGGTCAAAATAGGGGTTATCAAAAGGGTACAAATTAAGTGATTATTTTCTGAAATCATAATTTTCTTTCTTTGACGACGTAAAACTAACAGTCATATTCTCAAATAAATGTGTCGGTTAATCAAGTCAGAACTTTAAAGTGGCAGTCTTTTTATAGTTGTGTTTCTAGACGGTGATATTACTGTTATGTGTCTGAAGCCAGAAAAAAATTCAGAGAAAAATGTCTCTGTTTATAATTTTAATCCTTCGATGCCTTCAAATTTTGACCTCCACTAAAATCTTTCTCGTGATGATCGATTTTTGTTAGTAAAAACTCCTCTATAGATAAAGTATATGGAGTGTAAATTGACTCTCATTTTCTACGAGTATAACCATCTCGGTAATTATTGTCTTACCTGAAAAATCACAAACAGTAATATACATTAAATTCAAGATGAAAACCGTTAGTTTCCCCACTGATTTGTTCCTTAAAAATTATTTTCCCCATTGTCTTAAAAGGGTTCAAAAAGAGGGTCAAAAAAGGGTCGAAACCTAGGCGGTGAAAATACTCCTCACACATGTGTGTACATGCGTAATACTCGTACTATGTTTCCCTCCATTTACTCACGGATCCAAGCAGGGAAACTTTAGTTCTTAATAGGATTTCCTTATATTCAGATGTAAACTTATAAAAACCTCCTAGCTGTTTCTAATAACATTTTGTTTACCTTAACATTAATCTGTTTTAAAGCTACTTGTGCACTTTTAAATTAACACAAAACACATTTTATACGTACAAAATTATAACACAAACAGGTTAAAACGAAATGTAGCACATAAAAGAATATAACGGCCAGTATTAATTTGGTAGCTCACGTAATACTGTTATTACGACAGACTTTTACAGCTTGTACAACAATATCACACTAACTGATGTTGAACGATGCTTTTTATGAGTCAATCTTCAACATCACGAGATAACATTTGTACCTTGGTATAATACTGAATGAGCGTTTGAGACTTAATCTGTTTATGTCATAACTGCATTGTTATGTTTAAACTATCTAGGATCTTTTACGCTAATACAAGTTTGTGCATGTTAATGCATGTTTCTTTATGTCGTATCCTTTAGACTACTATTATTTATATAAATATTTAGTTGTCTAAGCGTTAGCGAACATTAATATATTCATCCTATCAGTAACTATGATGATGCATAAACCTCCCTTCAGCCGTGCTTAGCAAAACCCGTAAATAATGATGGTACCTCAAGAATAAATGTAGTAATAACTTTAAATTTAGTATATTTTGCTCAGCACCATTGTGATCTGTTTTGTCTGATCATCCTAACTACCAGTGTGTCTGTTTTACACTGGATATATGAAGAACGATTTGTGCTGTGGGCTTAAGATTTTGCATTTGAACATAGGGATAGTTTTGTATGATCAAGGACATGTGGCTAAAGCTATGCACAACATAATTATCCACAGATTATCTTGAGAGAGAAGGAGACAATCTGTAAACATTACATTAAGCATAAACCTAGATAAACATTACTGTTGGCGAGAGAAAAGAAGAGACCTGGCCCGTACCGGCGCACAGCTGTGTACTAGTGTGTTGCCGCGCGGTAATTTCAGGCGCTTCGCCCCACAGCCAACCCTGCGAATTGTTTATCCTAGCAATGTAACAGTGAAACAATAATGGAATTACGAAACAAGGCGCGGCAACATACTAGTAGTAACGCCTGCAAATTTCAGATAGGCCAGAATCCAGGTCTCTTCTTTTCTCTCGCCATCAGTAGTTCGATAAAGGTAGATGTCTATCCATGGGATTTGACTAAACGTCATTGAAGCCTTTCATTCAATAAGTACCTTGAGCTACGTAAGTACCAGAAGTTACATAAGTACCGTGAGCTACGTAAGTACCACGAGATACGTAAATACCTTGAGTTACGTAATTACCTTGAACTACGTAAGTACCATAAGTTACATAATTATATTGAGCTACGTAATTTTCATGAGTTAAGTAAGTACCTTGCGCTACCTAAGTACCTTGAGCTACGTAAGTACCAGAAGTTACATAAGTACCGTGAGCTACGTAAGTACCAAGAGATACGTAAATACCTTGAGTTACGTAATTACCTTGAACTACGTAAGTACCATGAGTTACATAATTATATTGAGCTACGTAATTTTCATGAGCTAAGTAAGTACCTTGAGCTACCTAAGTACCATGAGCTACACCAGTGCCATGAGTTACGTAAGTACCTTGAGCTAAGTACCTTGTATTTTGTAAATATCATGAGGTACGCAAGTGCCAGAGCTAAGTATATACCTTGTTGATTACCGAATACTATTTAGTTCCTAGTTAGTTTGCGGGTTATAACGAAAATTAAATAAGTTTTAGACTAGAGCAAATCCTGTAACAGGATTTGTTGTGAACATGGTTCGTAAGTACCTTAAACTAGGGGAGACCGGGGCAAGTTGACGACGTTAAGGAATAAATATTTTTAATAAAATATTGTGATAAAAATAAAAGTCTTACGATACATAAAGTTAAGTATAAGTCTTTACCTACATTTAAAATTTTTTTTTAATTATCATAATATCAATTTTTTGTTTGTAAATTTTAGTTCTTATGAAACAATGCAAAAATGTCATCTTGCCCCACCCCCGGGGCAAGATGACTTTTGCATAGGGGCAAGATGACGAATGTTATGGAGGTTTAAATAAACACGCTACTTTGTAAAAGAAAAGGCTGCTAGTCATTTTTATTTATGTACAAAAACTGACAAACTAGCAGTAGTCACAAACAAATTCCCCACCTTCGTAGCTTGTACAATTCTCGTGCCACCATTCACTGCACTTGGAACACTGGATCCACTCTTCAACTGGAGGATCGGAGTATTTTTTCTTCACACCCAGGACATCTAACTTCACTGCCTTTTGAAGTAGAAGCTGTGTTCATACACCTAGGACGTTTTTTGTAGGGTCCAAACTTGAGTTTCTTTGAAACCTTTGAAGCTCGAAGCTCTTCTCTTTTCTTTTTTTAAGCGCTCTTTTCATCCTTCATTTCTTGCTTTACTTCCAAACACATTTTTTACTGGCGTGCTTGTTATAATACTAGAACTTAACTTCTGAACTTTTCTTTTCTTATCCTTTGGTTTACCTTTAGGTAAAGGCTTAAAGTCGAAGACACTTGTATTCTTTCTTTACCCGGGATTGGGGCACAGTCTACTAGGCCTACTGTTTTCTTGGCGTTCACTCAGCTCAATGGTTTCTTCTTCAGGTTCACCTGGAGTTTCTGTTGTATTTGATGTTGTTGATTGGATAGTAGGATTTTCATCTTCATTATAGCTAGGGTCTAGGCCTACATCCAGGTTCTGATCAGTTGTTTGTGATGCAAGCAAAAGTCATGTTCGTCGAATACAAGTGGGATATAAGGTTCTATTCCTGTGGACCCTGAACCCACTAACGGCATTGCCAACAGTTGCAGCCTTGAAAATAAGCAATGGTCAAAAGCTCACCAATTTTAAAGTCACTGATGGTCTGTCCTGGATTATTGACCATGAAGTTGTCACATCAAGCTTGACTGTAAAAGGTTTTCAGCGAACCAAAGAATGAAACGTCCAAGGGCTGAAGACGGTGTGTTGTATGAGGAGGAAATCCAACCATAACAATATGGTTATCTCCTGCATAAGTTGATTGCCTCTAGGGTTTATGTGGGTTCTGTGATTATCGACAAGTAGCAGGATAGGAGAATCAACTGTGGGTTTTGCATTGAGGATAAAGTGGTTCAAAAACTTTACTTTCGAACAACTCTCCGTTGCTCCAGCCATTATCGCTGCAGTGGCCCACACTACCTGGTGGAGCTCTTTCCATGAGTTCAGGTCGCATTCGCTTTCTGGCAAATACCAAAAAAGGGGTAGGTAAGTTCCCCGTAGCATTGATGCAACAAATAATAGTGACGTTCCTGCCTCTCTCTCCCCAGACACAACTTTAGAAACTCTTCTACTTCCTTTTGGTGAAATTACCTTAGGTAATTTATTGGGCACAGTAGATAGTCCTGATTCATCTGCATTGTAGATATTAGCAGCGGGAAAATTGTGTTTTTCTCGCACTTCCTTCAAAATGGAGAAAAATTTATCAACACTAGGTTTGTTTGAAAACCCATTGCTCTTTGCAACAGATGTTGCTTCTGGCTTACGCATACTAAAGTTGTGTTTTTTTTCATAAAGGTAGCCAGCCAATCCTCACCAGCCATTTTAGTTTCTTTATTAAACGGATGAGAAATCCCTAAGTGTTCTGCGTATTCAAAAACGAGTTTTCTGCACTGCAACTTGGTCATTCCAAAAAACATTTGGTCCATTTACCGTCAAATAGTTGTGTAAATCTTGGAGCTGCTCTTCATTGAATACTTCTCTATATCTTCCTCCATGGACAGGCATATCCTAAAAAAAAAACTGTTTAAGGGGAGCAGGAAAGGTAAAAAATTTATATTTATTTTATTTCATTATTTTAAAGTTTGGTACTTTTTAAGGTTTTGGAAAATGTAAATAATAATCGTTGTAGGTTGCTTAGAAATGTTGTGATGAAGTAAATGAAAATGTTATGTGTTATTTGCGTAAAAAGCTGGGGTACGGATTATAGTCTTGTCTTTGTAACGTGAGAAGTTGTTATACCAAAGTAAATTTTGTTTTAATATCAAAAACAAGGTGGTAAATAATTTAACTTAAAACAAGTTGTAAATATAAACGTGGTGCAAGGTGTAGGTGAAAATAGTTTACCGAAACGTTCTTTTTCAGTCGGCGTCGAAGTGTTGCCTCTGGAACATTGTAAGTTCTCGCTGCTCCCAAGCAAGTCATTCTTCCCTCCTTGACCTCTGTGAAAGCAGTATCCATGTTGGTTTTTTCCCACTCTCCTCTAGAGGAAGTCTTTTTGTAGTTTCTCACCATCTCTGGAACCAAAGTAAAACTAAAAATCTGTACCCGCATATTAAATTAATAAAAATTCAATCTAAAGTAAAATTGTTAAACAAAAGTGTAGATTAAATTTTTTTTAAATAAGTGGTTAAGTCTCACAGTGTCGTCAGTTATTAGTTTACTTAAATCAAAATTGTATGCATAACCATACTTCTTAAAAGTTTTCAGCTTTGCACCAGTAAAATTAACCGGGGCAAGATGACGAACACGCCATCTTGCCCCACGTCATCTTGCCCCGAGCGGCCGTAATAGAGTAGGTAAATTTTATTGGCATTAAGTTTAAGATAAATATAAACAAACATGGTATTTATGAGTAGCCTAATACATAAGGTAAATATAGGTAATATTGAAAATTAACATATCTTACCTGCGTATTCAATAAACCTTACGATGCAAAGGCCGAAAAGTTACAAAACGCACTCCAAAAACAACAAGCCGCTGTAACAACACACACAATGGCGAACTTGTCTTCACTGCCAGTTATTTCAGAGGCCATCCGTGTGGAGCGCTACTGACATTCGACCGGTGCTACTACCTAGCAACTAATTTGAGAAACTAACCATTCGTCGTCTTGCCCCGGTCGTCAACTTGCCCCGGTCTCCCCTACATAAGTACCTAGATCTATGTAAGTACAAGAGATATGTTAGTAACTTGAACTGCGTAAGTGCTTTTAGCCATATCAATATCTAGTGTATTAGTGATTACTATTTAGTTCTAACATTGAACCTCTAAGAACATTATATTTTCAATATATATTTACGACTTACTTATCAGTATCAGTAAGAGAACAAATTTGAGGTGTTTTAAATTATCTGAGAAATATAAAACTCTTTTCTGCTTCGCTTGCAATAAATGTTTAATAGATGAGTTATAAATATTTATGATGATTTATTAAACACTGAACGGCTAACTACCTTAGGCGTACGCCCACTACGTCGGTTTTGCTCAAGTTGCATCCAAAGTTTAAAGTTGATGTCTTATTTCATTCTTCAAGTTACTCAGAGCACAAAGCCCGGGAGCTATCAGAAGTCCCTTAAAACAACTCAGCTACAACTAGGCCTAGTTAGATCCGACCTAGACAACACAAATATTAGTCCTAACCAGTGCTAGGTTTTATCCGCTTCACTCAATACATTCTTCGATGATTACATTATTCTGGGATTAAAAACACTTTAAATAAAATTGATGTTATTACATGGGTTTAAATTGATTAAATATGATAAAGACTTGAAGAAATATTATTTGGGAGTGCCGATGGCCGAGTGGTCTAAGACGTTTGTCTTTTGAGTCTGATTTAGAGATAGCGCAGGTTCGAATCCTGTATGTGACCGTTGCACTTTATATCAGTACCTTGCATCCTGTACCTTGACCTTGTACTGTATCGACTCTCCCCCTTATTCTGTTTCATAAGATCCTCGCACAGGCCAGTGGCCCATGAGGACGGAAGAATAAGGCTTAAAAGAGAATCGGTCTCTCCTTAAAAAAATAAATAAATATTAAATTATTATTTTTTGTTGTTCCCCACATAAATTAACTTCACTTCTTCAAAAGGAATGAATTGTGGAGAGAAAATACAATTATGTAAATAAATAATTAATTAGTTTGTTGTGTACATTTTCAAACAGTAGTTTCTTGGGTTTCACAATCCAGAAGGTAGATCCCAAGAAGCGCTCAGCGGGTGTCCCCTAATACGAGTAATAAAAGAAAGAAGAGCTTGTAAAAAAAAACTACTTCGTATTCCTTAAATGAAGGAAGTTGAAAATTCATATCTATTGAAACTATAAATTGAATACAGGCACACTGTTAAACTTCGCAGGCATCATTCTGAGGAGAATATCACAGTTAGATATTTTTATCAGATTAATTGCAGAGGTATTGAAACGTTTACGTTAATCGAGTTGCTACTCCATTTAACTCGATTCGCTGATTGGGAATGTCCAATCAGATAGAGCAGATTTAATCGAGTCGGTTTTCGATATTTGAGTTACAGTAATTACGTTGTAAGCTAATATTGAGACCCGATTAAGTTGGAAATACCGATCAAACATCCTGTCAAATGTTTATATTTAAATGATCTTTTTAATTCAATGTTAAAGTGTAAAATTTGGATTTCCCTTTCATTTCTTGCTTATTTATAGCATTTTAATCGAAAAAAGATAACACTCTAATTAATGTTGGATTGCACTACAAATTATAAAGTAGATTAAGCGCTATATTCAGTACTACTAATCAATAGAGATTGAAATACTGAATAAATGCGTTACAAAAATATGATGTGAATCTATTCAACGGTAACATCCCAATTGTAATCCATGTTTTTATATCTTAAATAATTGTGTAATTTTGAAAGCCTATGTTTATTTTTCATTCGAAATAGTGTGCGCTCGTTTAATTTAATTCTAAATTTAAAAGTAACTGGGTTAACTGAGCTGTTACATATTTGTATCATAAATGTATTCGTAACTGTGATGTTTAAAAGCAAAATGTAAACAATATATTATTTAAACTTTGGGTAACTTGGGATTTTAATACTAACTTTTTATGAATGAAACAGGCCTTCTTCGAAAATTTACCATCATTCAGTGATACGAAAAATCAGTAAGACCGAGTTTCGAGATCTACAATTTGATCATTTTTGAGGTAATAATTTACCTAACACATAATTATAAACTAGGTTAAAAATAAACAAATCAAACTAGACAGTCATTTGATATTGGCCTATGGTCAGTCGTAGGTGGTTGGTCGGTGATTGCAGACCATTGTGACCTGTATTCTGTAGTTCAGTGTTAATAATTAGTGTTGCCTTTAGGTTTTTATTAAGTGCATGTTTTACAGTTAGTGAAGTTAACACATAACATGGTGGTTATGATTCCTGACCTAACGCGTGTCACAAAACGCTCTGGTATGATTTGTTTATTTTTAACCTATTTTGTAATTATGTATTACTTTAGCTATTACTTGAAGAAGAGATCACATTGCAGATCTCAAAACGTAGTGTTACCGATTTTCGGATTTTTTCATAACTAAACAAAAGTAAATGTCCGGAAAATCTTGATTTCTTCACAATTCTTCCATCGTTAAAAAAAAACTTAATAACAACTGTTTAGGTTACCAAAAGTCAATAAATCACAGTTCAGACAATCTTTTTCCTACGCTTGTCCAAAAATATTTAATAAGTTCCCTTTGCACATTAAGCAGATAGAAAACTTTAAGGCATTCTGTGCACAAGTAAAAAAGTGGCTTTTTTAGAAAACCAGAATTAAGTTCTTTATGTAGAATACTATTATAACTATATCAGTAATTTTTTTACGTGTTAATAATTGTATAATGTAATAAATTTTAATAAGAAAATAAGTAAAATTAGTGTAAATAATTAACTATTAGTATAATATAATAATTGATTTAGGTTCGCAGAATGATTGTATACGCTGCAGAAGCTCATATGTTTAGATATGTTTTATGAAGCTAGACATAGAAATTTATTTTGTTTTTTAAACCTGTAAATTGGAAATTATTTGTTGTGTACATTTTAGATTTTTTATTTATTTATTTTTCTCTCTGAACTCACTACTTGTAAAAGAGGTAAGTGTGATTTTCCTATAATTGTTACGTTAATTCAATTTTGTAAGTTTTTAGGAAATAAATCATTTATTCATTTATTTATTCACAACTACCTGTTTATGTCATCGTATTTAAGAATCAAAACTTGATAAAGGTTTAAGCTATAGTGTTACTCCAGAAACTAGAGCCAATTTTCAATTTAAAAGCTCACAAACTATTTCATCGACATAAAAATTATGAAAAAATTAATTTAACTTTGCAACCTTATCTTGTCGGTCAGTGTATTCCTGAAAAAGATTGGCTTTTTTCTCAAATTTCGTTTTTGACAATTTGAGGTAACACGTTTTATTCGTTCACTTGATATTTGTCAATGATAAAAAAATCTGTGCCGTCGTTTCGAGATATGCAATCTGATCTCTTTCTCAGGTGGACAAGTAATTGGCAACAAATATTCACTTATTATATTCCCCACACACCGTCCTCTGTTACCATAACCCCTGGTGGCGTATCTTTATGCTGACAGGATTCCTAAGCTAGTTCACAGATATGCCAAATACTTTAACCGGTTTAATTCATTAATAAAAACTGTAGAACTTAGATTTAGCTGTGTAGTATCAACATGTGACACTACCTACAAGTCTATGTTACAATTTACCTCCCAATGTGCCTTTGTAGTATATTAATAATTTTTCACTTCGCATTCACAACTTCTTTAAGGAATTCTATCTGTAATGCTCAAAGGTTATCAGTTTTAATAAATCTACATGTAAATGTTATTGGTTATAATTTTTATAATAAATTCTTATATATCAGTATTACGTTGTAATTGCGATCAATACACTGTAATCTATACTAGTTGATATATGCCTGAGGATAACTTTGAACAAACATAGTCTACATGACAATCCCAAGTCAAACCTCGATCTAGGTGTATTCCAAGGAATTTATGTTATTGAATATTATTTAGATACATAACAAGTATTCGAATACCAAAACCATATTACAAAAGCGAATATATAAAAGTAAAAATATACCACTACGAAAAAATACTATCTTTTTTACAAAAACAAATCTCAAAATCTTATCTCAAATCTCTTAATTTTAACTTTTTTTGCTAAATCTGGCCAAAATACAAGTATTTAATTAACCTAGAAATGTATTAATTACTTTATTTACATAATATTACTACTTAAGCATTTTGTACATAATAACTTAAACGTTAAACAATAATCGTTATTTCAAACTAGGGTTATTAGGTTTCAATAATGTGTGTGAATATCAAACTGATTATTTTTTATTAGTAAAGCACATTATTTTTAAAAGTTAATTAGTGAACGACTAAAAAAACCTAACTATGCATTTAACCTAACTATGATTGTAATCTAACTATCCATTTTGGCAGCAACAAACAATTTTTTGAGTACTCGTATACAGTGTATCTAAGTGAGGTTAAGTTTAATTATATTAAGGCATGTTTGCGTGATGACCTTGAGTGAAGTTTTTATCTCTACCTATTTGTCTGATAGGGTTACAACTCAGGGAAAAAACAAGGTACATAATATTGCACTTAAGCAATTTGTGAATAATAACTTAAACGTTAAACAATACTCGTTCATTTAAACAATAATCATTATTTAGAATAACGGTTATTAGCTTTCAATAATGTGTATGAATATAAAACTGATTACCTATTCCTTAGTTAAGCACATTTTAAAAGTATACAATTATTTAGTGAACTAAAGAAACCATTGTAATATAACTATAAATTTGTGTCAGCAATATTAATTTCTTAAGTAAAATATACCTAAGTAAGGTTTAAGTTTAATTATATTAAGGCATGTTTGCGTGATGACCTTGAGTGAAGTTTTTATCTCTACCTATTTGTCTGATAGGGTTACAACTCAGGGAAAAAACAAGGTACATAATATTGCACTTAAGCAATTTGTGAATAATAACTTAAACGTTAAACAATACTCGTTCATTTAAACAATAATCATTATTTAGAATAACGGTTATTAGCTTTCAATAATGTGTATGAATATAAAACTGATTACCTATTCCTTAGTTAAGCACATTTTAAAAGTATAAAATTATTTAGTGAACTAAAGAAACCATTGTAATATAACTATAAATTTGTGTCAGCAATATTAATTTCTTAAGTAAAATATACCTAAGTAAGGTTAAGTTTAATTATATTAAGGCATGTTTGCGTGATGACCTTGAGTGAAGTTTTTATCTCTACCTGTTTGTCTGATAGCGCTACAACTCAGGGAAACAACAAGAGGTCACGTGACGTTAATAAAACTTCCCCGAGCCCTCTGCGTCCTTCGAGTCCAACACAGAACCGAGGGATTCGAATATTGCATTGTAGTACTTTAGAGATGAACAGTTGGTTGATAATATAAACAAAAAGCTTTTGTTAGTAAATAAAAAAAAATTGTTTTCTTATTTCTTTGGTATAAAAGAACATTAAACGTATGAAGGAATTTATAAAGCTATCATAGTTCGCGTCTTACAAGGCTAGTTCTAATATGATCTGTTAGGAAAGTTATGCACCATTTAATGCATTTAATTGTTTCTAATGGCCACATGCCACATGACATAAATTCCAAAATTCTTTGTGCCAACTAGTTAAATATCCATGCTTTGTTACGTGATCAAAACAAAACTTGTTTCACTTAGCACTAAAACAACACATTTACAATATCATTTATTTTTAGGACGAGGCCATACAAAATCAAAGGTTTCATCGTCAGGTGACTCTAGAAACAAATACTTTCATTATTTTTATTTATTTCAATTAATACTACAATACCATAAAATGCAAATTTAAAGACTTAGAAATATTTTAGACAAGTATGACAAATTACATATGACTATAGTTTATTTTTTATTAAATTGGGATGAAAGAATAATGGAATTTTTAATAGGTCCTACTTCAGTATTTATAAGTTGTATTACTAGATGTAGTACATTAGTTTTGTTACTTTTTTTATTAATTTTAGATTTTTATGTAATACTAAATGTTCTGATTCAATGCAGTGCTTGGCTACAGAAGATTATTCAACTCTTCCGTATTTTATGTGTGATAAATTCTCTTTTAATATTTGTTTTATTGTTCTTCTTGTGTGTCCAGTTTAAATTTTGTCACAGTCATCGCATCTAATTTAATAAATTACTGATTTATTATTTTTTTTAATTTTGTGTTTGGGTTTCCTAAGATATTCTGTTTCTTGTTATGTGAGTAACGGTTTTAATTGTAAGTTTTTGAAAAGTTTGGTGTATTTGATTCGATAAAGTGTTGTACGTTGTGCAAATAAATTGTTGTTTGCCTTCTATTACTGTGTATTTAGTATTTGTAAGATTTTTGCCTTAAAACTTCCTGTAAGCGAATTTTTGTGCAAATATGGACGGTTAGGAGAGCTTACTCGAAAGTAGACCACTCACAGCATCCGTGGGGAAAACACGAGCTACTTAATACCACCCCAGTAACTGGACTTGTAGTCCGGACTATGGTATAGTTAAAGAGGGATGATGTTCTGTAGCAATATTATTATAAGTCAAGCGACAACCTTTCCCCCATAACTGACTTGCAGCTAAAGGTATTGGAGAAAGCTGTCCAAAGCTTAAAATACTCCCTCATCTGTCATACTGCACTAGTTCCAGACTTTCTTTCTATAACTTATTCTGATTGGGCTTGTTTTAAAATGTTACACATTAGAGTAACGGTAATTTACTTAACATATATAATGGTAACATATAAGTTAAGAGGTAACTTAATACCAAAAAGCACTCCTCTCCCCCACCCAAAGCTATTCCAGATGATGTGACTGCGATTAATAGTATTTTCTCTTTTTTCAGGTTTGAGTTTGAGTTATTAACTTTTATATATAAATATATGTATAATTATTAACAGGAACTCTTCTTTAAAACTAATTGTGAGTTTTAATAATTTTAGGTTAAAGTATGCTCTTACATTTACATCCAAATAAACATCTACCATTAGGTACCAGGAATCAAATCATATTGGGATATTTTGTTCCAATAAGCCCTAATACAGTCTTAGGCTTTTAGGGTAAATATATATTTTACCATCCCGTAAAATATCGGTATTTTGTTTTGTATGTTTAAATTTAAAAAAGATTTTTAAATCTATTAAAAGTGGTCATTTTGTTAATAGTTATTGATTTTGAAAATATAATCCTTAAATACTATATGTGAAAATTTTCAGTTTCCTAGTTAGTGCGTGGCTTAAGAAATATTGTGAAGAATAGTAGGTTACCTCTTTCGTCAAAATGCACATCGAATTAGTTTAATATTGTAAGTTTAACTTAGTGGCTGAACTTCCAAAAAGGATTTCATATTACAGATCTAGAGACTATAAAGAATGTTTACGCCAAGTTTCATGGTCCAAAATGTTATAGTTTTTTGTCAAATGAATCAGTCAGTCAGTGGTCTTACATATATCAATTACAAACCAGTTTTACTTCTATATCAACATTTTTGACTTAAGGATTTTTGTACGCACCACTTTTAATATGTTCACCAATAATTTACCAACATTACCTTTATCAACTAACTAAAATATTATGTGAATAAAATTAAAGTTCATTCAACATAATTTCATTATTGTTGTAAATTTTAGACTGCTGCTTCTTCCTCAAAAGTTTTAATATAACCAGAGAGTGTAAAACACCACTCAATTTTTATAAGACTGTATTTATTTTCCAAATTTTTTTCAAAGTAGCCTTAAAATTGTCATCCCTTGTCCCATTGTCTTACAGTAGATACCTTGAAGATATTTTCACAGAAATGTATGTATATAAATGAGGACGTTCTACAAACTCTATTTATCGTAATTGCTATGTCCTACCACCTTTATGAATGAGTTTATTCAAAAAGACTTTTTGTTATACATTATAGTCTTACAAATCAGTAAGAAGAGAGTTAGTAAATATAGACTATATATTACTGAGATATATGTACTAACTAAATTAATCATATTTATAAGATTAATAGACTTTAGTATCCACACAAAAGAAAATACTCCGTGTATTAAACGTGTTAGTTGGTTGGGGAACTTTAAGGTCTGAATTGTTCTTTTCTTCCACTCATTTATATAATATGTTGCAAATAATTATTTTTGTAAATCATTTACAAAATAAAAGTGTAAATAATAAATTGTGTTATTATTAATAAAGACGCTTCGTAAAATACTATTAAACTGTATAACTACCAATTGCAACAGACTAGTACACAGTATTTACTGCACTACTGAAGCTTTCTTTAGTATCCCACTGTAGCCTGTGCTAGTGTGATGTGTGATTGTGATCCTCGTACTTGTGATTTCTACTCGGGACTTGCATCCTGTGCAGTGGCAACGCCTGGACTGGACTCCAAGCAGCTTTTGGATGTGTTTGAACCCTTTTCTTCCCCTTATTTACTTCTGCTCTTTATTTTTGTATGTACTCGTATTTTTACATCCACAACCTGACGAAGAGGATAGCTTTCAACCCTCGAAACGTTGTGTCATACTTTTTATAACCTGTATTGACAAAAAATGTCCGAAATCCTATTATACTATCTTATGCTGTTAAGTATTAAATGGTTCGTACATATATTATTCAAAACAAAGCCACAACTCAATTTAACTCTCATTTAATTCTTGTATTTAAAACAAGAAATACATTTTTTATGATTTCCTATGTATGAATACTCACTGAGCAGAGTTGGAGGTTTTGTAAAAAAGTGTATTTCCATTAAAAAACCTGTCCCTCGGGTTTTTAAACCTGTGTTTGAAGAAGCTTTTGCTTGAAAGCTTAAACTAATTTAGAGACATCCTGTGTTCTGAAGCTAAATCTCACTTCAAAAGGATGTCACTTGAGGACGGAACTACATCTCTTTTGTTGCAACGGAAAAGTTATATTTTGTTTTCTCATTTTGACAGTTCCTTAAGCCAAAATAATACGCTAATAAAATTAAACACCTGCGGTATTGATTTGGATGAATTTCCTATACAAAAAAACTTTTGGTTCTTGGAAGTCCTTTAGGTTTTTCAAGATTTAAAAGTCAGTGATCGCAAATATTGATTGTGTTGAAAGATTCGCTTACCGTGTAATTTAGGAGATTGGGTGGACATACGATCGGTAGCAAAATAAAATTAGAGGTTTCATGATTCTGTAACTGAAACATGATATAATATTCCTAACTATGATCTGCAATAAAAAAGTCTGATTTTATAAACTCTGTAAAGAAATTATTTTATCAACGTTAAGAGCCGGCTGTAACGTAACAACGTTGCAACAAGTTAACCCTAGTTATTCTTAGAACACTTTGATTTTGCTGATGCCCATATAATAGTTTTACAGAATTGGTCTCAATGCGAATTAATTGTAATTAATATTAGTTAAAATATCCTTAGGAAGTACAATTCCAACCAATGATCCTCTCTACTGATTTCTTCCTCAGAATAGGCCAGTCAACCCTGGAACTAAGCACACCGTATGTGGGTCACCAGCTGCCGGTATACGAGCTCACTTTAAAGGGTTGTAAACGTCCCACATAACTCAAGGGATAACGGAAACCCTCTCAGAGTTACAAGTGTTTCCACATTTGCAGCTATTTTCTGAATAATTCATTTCCGCCTTTGAGTGGTAAGTGATACAAATTGTATTACTTCTACGTCGCGAGGAGGTATTTGTACATTTATCCGGTTTTAATAAATTCGCCAAATGTGTTACAAGATTATTTCAGAAAAATATTTTCTTATGTCGACCTATTTGTAAAATTTTATGCTCAGCTGTCATAATTTGCATGCAAAAATCCTTTTAGCAACATTAAAATTTAATTTAACTAGTTTAAGTATTGTGATATTTGTGAATCGTTATATGAATTGCTAAGACTTATGTACCTGAAAATGATAAATATTTTCATGGTATACGTTATATAGTGATGTAACAGTAACAGTATCATTGTAACAGTTAATAGCGTAAACTAATTTCAAAAAAACTTTATATATGGAAGCATTTCGCTCGGAAATTATATCACTCCACTGCTGACACCGAATTATTATACATATAAGAAGAGGGGAAGGGAATGAAAAAATTTACTGATGAAAATGTAGAAAAATGATGTATTTCACAGTTTAATTAAATCCTTTATTTAAAAAAGTTGTTATAGGAAAGAGAAGGAAGGATGTGTCGGTAATGTGTTGTCCAACTGCAGTGTATGTGATCATCTGTGTTCATGATTCAGATACTGCAAATAAAGCCGTAAAATAACGAAAAGTATTTCATTGTAAATGACGTGGAGGGGATTAATAGAGAACAATTAAAGGTGTAAAGAATATAGAAATATATTGTCGAGTCACAGCAGTGTTGGCTCTGCGTCCAGTCCAGCATTTGCGAAGGACTTTCTTGTAAAACTAATGACTGAAGCCTTTTTGTAGCAGAAAATCGTCAGGAACGTGTTAGTCGAGATTTCCAACTGAATGAGTCAAATAAGCTCGTGAAATAGACTCACGGAACAGATAACTGCGGCAAAGGACAGGCATGAAGCGTTACTTGAGGAAGGATACATCGAGATCGGCGGACTTACCGTTCCTCTTAATGAAGACGTCATTACTCTGGTAAAGGACATTGGTACTACCTCTGGAGTATCAGCGAGACAGACGTCTCTTCTGTCTATTCGGTGCCTTCATTCCAGAGCAACGGAACTCCATCACTGGTGGTAGAAGAATATCGACACGGTGCAATATCCTCAGGAAGTACGGGGAGAAGAAAGGACCTGTGACGTCAGTAAAAGCGTGTTGTCAGCAGCGGATGTTCATCTCCGGAAATTGAGGTATATTTGGCCAATTTAAAAATAACTAAGAAGATATTGGGTATTCTTACACCGGTTCCCAGAACAGGACGTCCTTTGTGCTAAGAAGCTAAGGGAAATTTATAAAACCCGTTATGATGACCTTATAATTCTCATAAGACTATCTCCTGTCTCCTAACAAGGGTTTAATTCAAGTTAGTTTAAGTTTAATTCGAATTAAAATTTATGACTTACAAGAATTGTGTGATTCTTTGTTCCTCTCTATATGCTTTTTATTTAAATTTATTAACTAGATTAACACGTCTCTGTACGCCTAATAATGAAGAGTAGGGTCATGTTTATTTGATAAAGATATAATATTAGACTACATGTTATTGGAGTGAAACAATAAGACATTTTGGTGGTACAAAAGGATTGAGCTTATCCCAGATTTCAGGTTACAACTTGTTTGTTCGTCATGGTCTATGACAAATTATTACAGAATTATTTCGAGAATTATATTATTGAATTAAATAATATAATAAATGTTATTAAAATAAGTATTATTATAATACTACAATATTTTTATCACATTTTAATTTTATAACTTTTCTGAACTAAGTGACAAATAAATATTGCTAACATTATTACAGTTCGCTGGATTGGTGGGTAATTTTATTCAAGAGGTTTTAAATTGAAACTGTTGAAGCAAAATATGTAACTCCAAAAAGTAATTGTAGGGCAATTCTGTATTCTTCTGGTTAAAGCTCATTTTTGTTTGTTGGACTTAGTAAGTTGTCTGAAATGTTTGTTACATTTATCACGATATCGTTTTACTATCCTTATTAGTTTTAAAATGCTAACTAAAATGTTTAATGCTTAATTTTTTCAATCAGCCGTTACTGAAATGAGTTTAAATGTTATTTAGTGAGCATATGGAATTAAAGTGAAATTCAATATACTTTAAATCAATTCTCAATAATTGTTTACAAGGACTAAATAAGTGAAAGAATTTACGAGACAATATTTAGTCATTCCTGTTAGAACGTTCAGATTCTTCCTGGAACTTTGCATAGGTCGGAATGTAAAAGGCGATTCCCAGAACCATTCACGGAAATATTTTAGAAATATTCCGAACGCCGAGATCTGGGCGCAGTCGCCCGCCGTGTGGGGTGGGATGTGATGGGCTGGGGAGGGTGGGGAGGGTGTGCGCCCTCAGTTAGGCGGAGTACAGCAGACTGAGTGGTGCCCGGACAACGGGGCGCGTGATATACCAGTATGTACCACATAAATAAGTGAAGTGCAACCGAGCATCATGTTCTGGGTATGGAAGAAGTCCCGCCTCACGGACACAGCTGTCGCCTTCTTCAACTCTATCAATAACAACCATACTGGAGCCTCCGCAGGTACGAACACAACGTTCTCATTAAAAATATCTTTTCCGTAATTGGTATAGGGGGTTTCTAATGAGATAATTGTTCAAACCTTTAAAAATGTCTCATTCAGTCAAATTTAGCAAAAATTAAATACCAGTTCATTATTTGCTGAAGAAACGTTAAAAAGATCATTGTATGATCTTGATAGTTTTATGTTAAATTAAATAGGTATCACGGTATGTAACTACAGCGAGTTTAATTTCCAAGGCATTATTCAAAAAACAGTCGGTAACCCCTGAGCGTAGATCGTCCTTCATTTCGCTTGCGGGTTCTAAGTAAAGTTGTATCGTTTTCACAACTATTATTCTGACAATTAGATTACTCATTTTGAAAATAATATAATTAATTGCATTAATCCACAAAAATAAATATGATCCATATAACCACGTCTATTTTACAGTATAAATTAACTTAAAAACATCGCTGACTAGTTTTATACACTAATAACATTTCTTAGGCTGAAATTTTTGTAATAAATTCTTCTACTTAAATCAAGCTGGTAATCACCTCGTGGCTAAGAGACACGAATACAATCTACTCTTGAAATATAGTATTTAAATGGGTAGTTCATTCTGTAAATTCCAGTAAATTCATTCTGGTGTCATTGGCATAAAGGCCACAGGATCTCATTAGTGTAATGATGCTGAAATCTGGTGTAATTATAGCATGATTACACTCAGTAATGGCTAATCATTATACTTTCATATCATTACCTTTCATTATCATTTCGGCTTGTTAGGTTTACAGCCTAATGACATCTGGGTATTGCACCATTAATTACGTTACGTATCAAACCTGTTGTGGCTTTTTCCCGCCCACAAACCATTTACACGTATAAATGTCACATAGACGAGCTCGTTATTTTTCTCTCTTGCTCTGGTTAAAACTCATTCCGTTTCAAACTGGAACTAGAAACCGTTTGAACCATCCAATAGACTTCTTCGTGCTGCTGAAAATTTGTATCGGTTAAAATGTGTTTAGGTAGTAGTTCGTGATGAATCATCTGGGCAAAGTTCATAGCAGTAAAATAACTTACACACTTCCAATTTCCGACCGTTCTACCTCTGGGAGGGGGAATAGGTTGACTTCTTGGTTGAACCTATTGATATATTACTATATTGTTTTACAATCTACACCACTCACTCCCCACAGAACTACTTTTTTCAAGTAAGGTACTTGACTTTGCGTGTAGGGTTAAATACGCAAACCAGAATTAATTGACTGTGAACATTGTTACGTAGGTCAAACCGGAAGAACGCTTAAACCCCGTTTTAAAGAGCACATTTTAGCCCTTATTAAAACTTACAGACAGTCTAAATTCACGGAGCATCTGAATAATTAAATAATTATTCTAAATAATTTCCAATGGCGCAGTGTAGCGGGCACAACGGTTAATACAAGATAACCGGATTCAGTCAACGCTTGGTTGGTGACCGCTGAGCGATCCTGTCCTTGCAAGCAGCCCGCCTGTCCGGCCATTAGTGGTGGTTCGGAAGTCACCTTTAAGCCGTTGGTCCTTAGGTTAAGTGTTAGAGAGGGCTTCTTAGCCCTGACTTGGCCTGGTAAAATAAGACATCTTTACTTAACTTTTACTTTAATTATAACCATTCTTATACAATAAAGCAGATAATATGAAAGTATTACATCATTGCCACAAAGGAAAAAGATTAAATACTTTACAGGACACACACACACACACACACACACACACACACACACACACACACATTATAAAGATCATTGCACAAGTAAGAACAGTATTTAAAATTAAAGAATTTGCGATAGGAACCATCCCATTTTTAAGAGAACCTCAATAATAGGAATACAAACAATGCGGTCGACTCGAGCGAGATATATCAGATAACGAAGAAATCGAATTGAACATGTACGAGAACAAACCAACCTGTCCGTGCACGACGCTCAACTCTGCCGTACAGTCAAGGATTTATCCATAGTTCAACCATTTTTATTTTGGCGACCCGCCCAGGCAAATTTTTTATTAATTGATTTTATATCATCAGTTTGCGCGTGTGTGTAGGCCCACGCAGTTTTTTTTACTTATTTGGATGGGCTTTTGAAAATGCCGTATAAGTATAAGTATAAATTGGATTTCTTAAGCTGTGAGTACACAATATAAGTAATATTTAGCGATATATGGATGTTCGCTAGGATGTAATAGATATAATGAGTTTTTATTCCCTGTGTACATTCTCAAAATAATATTTCTAATGAAAAGAAAACAGTAGATATTTATATAAATTATTTAGTAGTTTTATACAACATACATATATTCAACAAAGTGTTTGTTTTTAGTTTACCATTTAATGTTTTGTCATTGACTGCTTTAAATATTTTAATTTTACGTTTTTTCAACTTTATCCGTTTCTTTATTTATAGCTTTCCTTATTAATATACGTCACTGATAGTAAAGAAATAGCACTGAGTCGTCCCATACCAAAACTCGCCTTCTTCAAACCAACATATTTGTATATTAACACGTTTAATATTTTGTACAGTGAAAAGGTGAACCCAACTAACCTCTCAAAATTAAGTTTAAATACGCATTTATTTTATTCATACATGAAACTCCAATGTACTGATACTTCGTCCTTCAATGGTGATAGAAGTGAGGTCCTCGTCCTCAACAACCTCATCATTCTTCAAAGGTTCGCTTATCTTGTCTGGCAAAAACCTTATTAACATGTACGTTCTTTAACATTTCATCTCTCTTCATAACTGACCTAGGATCGTTCTTGACAGACTGGTACCATACTTTACCTCTGATCATATTATGATTAATTTATTCTTATCTAGATTTTGCGGGCTGCCTTCCTCTTCCAGCCTTTTCCATTTTCTGCAGAGGATACAATTATTCATCACAAAACGTCTATAAAATAAAGAAACACTATCTTTTGATAATTGAAATCTGAAGAGTAAAAAACGAATAGTTAATACTTGTACTGTGACTGTGACACTCGCAATGGCTGCCGGCAGGTTACACACATGACGTAGCTGCTGAGGTGTGCTTGGTTTTGCTTGATACTGGATTTTGTGTGCTCCTTTTAACAGGTAAAGGTCAGAGACAGCATGATAAATATGGGGGTTAACTCAAGAAGTCCAGTATTGGTCTACAGTTATCTCTGTTCAAGGAAATAATGCATAAGACGAGTTTTGTCATCGGGGATCTCATGTTTAAATACACCTGGAATCATTTTTCTCTGGGGATTTCCTGGAAATCCCTCACCGTAAATCTTGGTGAATTTTTAATGAGCCTTGCCCCGATACATTTACTGAATTTATATGGGTGGAAAATACATTTACGAATGGGTGACCCATTCGTAACAGCTTTCATAACCACTTCTCGTCCATGTAATTTACGTTTTATGGACATCCTTGACACAACTACGAGCTCTAATTTCGTACAGACATTCCCAAGTTTATCTGTATTTAGCCTAACTTCTTTCTTAATGGGTTCCTGAACCATTGCTCTATAAAACACAGCCACACACTGGTTTTACTACATAACCTCTAATCTCCCATTTTTCAATCAATTAGTGAAAGTTAGTTCCCTTCAGACATTGTTCATCTATTCGTTTTAATATTCCGTTTATCACTAATAGTGTATCATCCGGCGTTTCTCAGACAAACTTAAGAGGCACTAATAAAGAGAAATTGATGAAAAGCTTAGAACCACTAATATCAGTATGAGCTTCTACTATGACTCGGTTAAGTTTCGAAATTTGTGCAGTCTAATCTAAAGAATACGACATTAGAATTCAACTATTACAACGCATGTGCTCAAGAGTATTCTGAACAAAACCTTCAGTAGAATTGATAGTGCCTATATTATCACTCGGAATGTATGTTTATTTTTATGTTATAATATGTTTTTAAAAAGGTTAAACTTCTTTAGCTGATTTAATAATAAGGGTTTATTGTGGTATTTAGTTGGAACTCAATATATACTGACAAAGCGCTTCTGCGTAAGCTTCCTTTGTTCTTGTTCCTGGTATAAGTTCAATGCCTTACTGTTCTTAGATGCTCTTTCTAGTGGTTTTTACATGACGAGTTTGGCGGTATCTGTTTTACCAACACCAACAAACTGTAGGATACATGCTTTATTAAAAATATGTATTTTCTTTCTACATAATGTAGTTTTTTATCGCTTTATACAATAACTGCAATTATTAATCGTACTTAATATCTTGATGTGACATCCCGTATCTGCCATTTTTATAACTTTAATTACATAAAAATGTATAAAATATTAAGTTGCTTTAAATAAATACGGCTTTACATAATAATAGTTACGTGTTTCTTATGTTGAAGTCATTAACCACAAGTTTGGAGAACATTATTTAGAATCAAAGATGCCTAAAACATAGAAAAACATTATTTTGATTTTTAAAGGTTGGAATAACCACACAGGTATTTCAAATGTATGTATAAAACAAAACAGTGTTTAGAGTAATTCAATTAAATAAATAACACTGTTGGCGAAAATTTGCTGGGAAGGCCAATTAAAATGTAAAAAAGGTGGCAGCTCCTTGAAATAAATACATACAGTTATTATTGGTTTAATGATAGTAATTATTTTAGTACAATAAAGAATTAAATATTAATTTAAATTACTATTAATATCCACATGTACCTTTGTATATGTACATTTTGAAGCAGAATTAAAGGTAGTTAATTATTGCTTATTGTGTATAAAAATTAAATCTCTCTACCATAATTGTAAATTATTTTAAAATATCGATAGTAGTGTTGTTATAATTTACTTTGCAGTGTTTACATTTATAGTTATAATACACAGTCATAGCCATGTGGTTAAAACAAAATCTATCATAAATCTTTACGTCTGTGCTATTAAAGCCATACTTGAGTATGAATGCTGTACACAATGTAAAGCCCAATATTACTCTGACATTATTTAATTTTCCATGACATTACAACAGCTATTTGAGTAATTTGATCCTCTCAATATGTAACAGATTCCAGAAATACAAATAAATTACACTTTTACTAAAATATTGAGAAGAAAAATTGCTTACTATGGGTAAATTTTTATTAACAAATAAAATGTACATTTATACATTTTTTCTTTTTTGCTTAATATTTACAAAATATAAACTCAGGAGATTGTTTGCCACCTTCGGATATTAACGAAAATATGAATATACTGTTTAAGTAATTTTGATAATTCCACATAACAGGGCCTACACTCGTTATTCGATTGCTATTATCGAACAACTCGATATACTATCTAACTTCGATATGTGAAAATCGTACACAATAAGAGTTATAATAAATTACCGTAACAAGATGAATCTCGTACAATACAATTTAAAAGCATAAATTTAACAATAACGTCACAAAACAATAAAGCAAACTATGGCCAAGACTTAGATATCAAAGGAACCTTACAATATTTATAACTTGCTCAGCTTGAATGGTTTATGCTTGGTATGGTGAGTAACCGCTTTTGTAAAACGGAGGAAAAAATTCTCCCCATGTGTTACCAAGAGCCAAACTCACATTTTTGAAGCCACTTAAACAAATCTTGTCACTTGTGAGAAATATTTTCTTCATATTCATCGCCATTTTCAAAATATTACTTACTTATTGTTGTTTATTATTTACATAAAAATTACTATAACTCATAAGTTAAAATCATATGCTGAGTTAAATAAATTTTAATATCGAATTATACCTTCGGATAAAAAAATCTAAACTTTCGATAATAGCAATCGAGTAACGAGTGTAGGCCGCTTATTAAAGTCTACCCCACACGTTATTATCTTTTGTAAACATACATGAAACGTAATCGCCTAGTACAGTAGCTCTCGACATTAAGAGCAAGCTGGGAGGCGTCAATTTATTAGAGTAGTAAGAAAGTATTAGGAAACACGGATTGCAAGCGAAACGTGCAATGCTTATGTCTCAGTTTGTGCATTGTTTAATTCTTGGTGTTTGCTTGCTTTGTTAGTAGTGTGCTGCAGTTTGTTAGAAAAGTAAGCATAAAAAGTGAGACAGAAATGTGATATGATGTTTTAGTAGATTTAAAAATGACAAAATTACTACAAGACTGTATAATCATGATTATGTAAAATAAGGATTCATTTTCATTTACAAAAACTGTAGTTATTTACCTCAGTGCGTTATTTGCAATTTTGTTTTAAGTAATTCTGCCATTCGGCTTAGACGTTTGAAACCCTACCCTACTAGTTGTTTTCGAATGGAAAACGAGAAAGCTGTTGAAGATACGTCTACCGCTGAAACTCATCGACGAATTCAAAGACCCTGAATCGCGGCATTTGATATAACTAAAAAACTTCATTGGACAGTATTTAGAAGATGATTGGACAGAGAGTTGGCAATTTAAGTTGGCAAGAAATCAATTTACACTCGATATGGATGTACGTCCTGACCGCATTCAGGAATAGGCAATCGACATAAAAATGTGGTTTTCAAGCATTACTGGAATTTTATAATATGGATGTTGAAGATTTTTAGTTCAGTTATCTTCCTGCTTACTCTTACGTTGCTTTGCAATTTGTAAATTTGTTAGTGTAATTTTCATCCACACACACTCTGCGAGTCTGGATTTTTAACATTGGTTTATCTAAAGTCCAAATATCGAGTAAGACTGGGCCTCAACGTTACCTGTTTCCTTATTCACAGTACAACTAGATATTTACAAAAGTATAAAAAAAGGAGAGAGTATAAACTTTTAACTTCTCGTTAAGTTAAGTTTACAGCGTAATTAAATAAATTTGTAGATTTTATATATTAAAAAACAAACAAAAAACAGTTGTGTGGTTCACTGATTATTAACACCCTTGCTAGTGGTATTAAGTTTAGGTTATTGAAAAACATATATTTGAGGCAATATCACAGGTTTTGTCACATAAGTATCCAATGTTAAATTTTTATACGCCCAAGTCTAACCTATAGGCTACCCTAACTGCAAATTGAAAGTTTACTGATGTACTGACCACATGAGTTGATTATGGTAGAGGGGAGGCGTCAGTGTAGTAAGAGATGCAGAAAACCTAAAAGGTTGAGAACCTCTGACCAAAGTATAATTTTATTAAAACACTTTCAATAGAGAACACTGTTTGTTTTATGTAATGTTTTTAGCAAGATCTATAAAACACAGTGATAATGAAACAGTTTTAAATTTAAATTTACTCAAATTGTATCGAACTACAGCTTTGAACTGCTTCCACCAAACATAAATAGGTAGCCATTATCGCTAAAGTAGGACAGTTTGCGATATTTTGGAATTTACTTTGTGAGAAGTTACCAATGATGAGGTAATTAGTGAAAGTTAGGGAAATTACAGTTGTATTGATGTAACCCATACCTGCATCTACTTACTCATATACAATATTCTAACTGTAGTATTATTTAAGTTTAAAAAACAGTGTTCTTGGAGCATTGAAATCTATAATACGTAAATATATGATAAATAAACTTTTGTTTGCGCTAGCTATCACTACTTGATAAGATAGCTAGTATTATTCCATCATAATATTGTAAATACATTAACAGCATTCTTGGAATAAAAATTATTCTTATTCTTATTCTTATATGACAAAATTTATATACGAACTAAATAATAAATTTAACTTCTCTATAAAATTACATAAAATATATTTAATTAAATAACTCCAAACGAATTCAGTTTTAGACCAACGTTGAGGAACCATAAGTAGAAATCGCTAATTTTCGTATTAAACACATTTACGATGTAATACATTGGTGACCGCTGAGCGATCCTGCCCTTGCAACCAACTCGCCTGTCCTGCCATTGGTGGTGGTTCGGAAGTCACCTTTAAGCCGTTGGTCCCTATGTTGTGTAGGAGAGGGCTTCTTTAACTTTAACTTTGCCTGGTAAAGTACTTTAATTTGCTCGTTTAGTTACAGCAAATATATCATACCATATTGGTAAAGAAAATGAATTTCTAGTTCTTTAAATGTAGCCATTTAAAAATTTCTTCGTTTAGTAAAATTAACAAAAAAGGCAATCGGTT
This sequence comes from Homalodisca vitripennis, assembly GCF_021130785.1. Classification (NCBI taxonomy): domain Eukaryota; kingdom Metazoa; phylum Arthropoda; class Insecta; order Hemiptera; family Cicadellidae; genus Homalodisca; species Homalodisca vitripennis. The sequence goes on from NC_060208.1 coordinate 12,902,212, forward strand.
TCAATTCGTCACTGGTACCATCAATGTTACACGTTAGATAATAGTAATTTTTATAATTATATTTATCATAGTACGATGATCGACATTTATTCGTGTAAATACAAAGTACCGAGAACTGAGGGGCAAGTTGCGTATTTAACTTGCGTATAAACTTTCTTAAACTCTCCAACTGGCCGATTATATTAACTTCTGTAATACCGAGACCATACTGGACGATTTTAAAGAGGTTTTCAAAAATGTTATAACACGTACATGCTTTATGCAAAGCTAAATTTGAATATATATATAAATGTATTTACATATAAATATACATGTACAAGAAAGTAGCACATTAACTAACAATTCAATGGTTTTTTGTTAGGACAGTAGAAAATATTGCAGACGATCAAAAGTTTAATACATTTCGACTCGTTCTATTTTGCGTCTTGTTGCTTTAAAAAAATATGTACATATAAATATTGAAAACTTAATTTGACCCAAAAGTGTTAACTTCTGTCTGTTTAAATGCACTTTCTAAGATATTTCAAGTTTCATAATTATTATAGTTTTTACTTTTTCCCGAGGAAGAAAATATATCTTAAGACTGAAAAGTTACTGTGATGAAAAAGAGTAAGTCCCGGCAGTTTAAATGAACTTATTATCTATTTTACTAACGGTCCCATAGTTCACGTTCCCATCAAAACAATATAGCCTATATGTTGGTTTTTAAGATCTACAACTTTTTATCTACCTCCGGTATAAGATATTTCAAGAAACATACTTAGAGTTTGCTCTTTAGTCCAAATGAAGCAAATATATCGTACGAATAAAATGTTACTGCTGTCAGTTCCGGGCGATTAAATTCTCTCTCGTTTTCGTGTTTTAAGGAATTGCCTGAATTTATGTTGTTGCACTGACAAAAAATAAATAATAATTTTAGATTTGGGAACCAATTATAATAAAAAGAAGTTCTACTAAAAGAAGTTCTAGGTATAAAATCATCTACTTCCGTTACTTGTCTTCTGCTTCCGGTTTAAGGGGAAGAGAGTGCCATCCCTTAAGCTGCAGTAAAGTGCAATACACAATGCCAAGGGAGCCAACTATTTTCGTACCTCACATGCAAACATTCACAGCTTTGATCATTAAGGAGGGTTTATAACAGCGTTTAAACAGTACTTCTTACACATTAGCTGGTTCATTCGTCACTGATGCAATATAAAGTAAAAATTTGATAGAAACTCGGTCTTTACATTGTGCATTACTCTACGGATTAAGGACTGTATTTCTAATATTTTATTAAATTTAAATTTTAAAAATTTGCTATCCCTCTTTGATAAACTGTAGCTGAAAGTGTCAACAGCTGTTAAGTGTTCACTCAGGATTACGTTTCGTAAATATTTTAATTATTTTTTCCGAATTCTTAATTATTCTCGGGAAACATTCTCTCATTATAAACCTTTCCTCGGACTTTACCAAGAATTAGCCGAATTGGACCAGCCATTCCCGAGATTAGTGCTTAGCAACATATTTTGCGATTCAATTTTATATATTATATAAAAACGCAGTAATTCAACAAGGCTGTATAAAGTTAAAATAGAAAAAACATAAACAATAAATAGAGAGTTTCAGATTTAAATTGTTTTTACTCATGGAGGAGCACTCCTTGAACAGCATGGAAACCAGGAAAGTTGAATGAAAGATTAGTATAAAATCGCATAAGTTATTGAATTATTTTCTTATCTAAAAAATACATTATAGATTAATTAATTAGATATAATTTGACAAAAGGATTGAGTTTTTCATAAAAAATAAATAATCAAAATCAGTTGTAGATATTGTATTCAACTTAATAATTTATGTTTTATTCGTTTCTTACGGTGTAATTGTATTAATATATAGTTAACGTAATTACAAATTTAATTTTCTTCCTCTTACTACATAAACAGTTTATACATATTTTTTAGTAAGAGCAAAATTATGAAAAAGTAAACTGAAATGGATTCTTTGAATTCGAAATACATATTGTACAAATAAAATCTACAAAAGTGTTAAAAGGTGTATTACTGTTTACTTTTATCAAATCCTTTGCGAGGCTACATTTATAATTAGAGAATTAATTTTCTGCTTCCCCACATATAAGAAATTTATGAATAGATCAATGCTATTAAATTATAAATATCTGGAGCAATATGTAAAAGATGAATTACCAAACGAATAATTCTTAGACAAGAGATAGTAAAACTAAGAATTAATTATTTAAGTAGTATTTAACTTACATAATTTAAAGATTAATAGAATCAAAATTTTATATTTTCCGAACCACATCACTCTGAACTGCTTGGATCGTAGCGGCGACAGAGCCCCTTCGCATGCGACCTGCACTTTTAGAAGGAATCCCGATATCATGAAGATCTCCATCAACAAATATCTTCAGGTGTACGTCTACGTCACCAGAACCAACATTCTCTGATTGGTGTTTGTTATAACTCATCAATATGATTTCCGGTTGTTAAGGTATCCTTTAATCTTAATTTTTTGTAAGACCATGCACGTGGATGTTTACCAACAGGAAGATGATAGTCCAGGTTGAAGATATCCGATGATTATTGGAAGATCATGATCAGATTAGTAAGTGGAATATGAGATAGTGGATATTTATCCATAGACGGTCAAATCAGGAGTTCAAAAAAGGTGGTGAATTGAAGTAACAGAATGTCAAAATAATTGTAGATTCAAAATCGTATATAATTTAAAACAGTATTTCCAATATTTTGACATCAAATTGGGCTCCACCAGTAAAAACTCTTATCAGTGGGGTCACATTGTAACTAGTACGTATAACATTTCTTAAAGGTACTTTTGTTAGAAAAAGATAGCAGTTTCCATAGCAATTACAATAGTATTGGGTGCCACTATGTGGGCATTCACAAGAATGGGCTACCTCTGCATGAATAGGAACAAGTACAAGGAAACGCAAGACTTTATATATATATATATATATATATATATTATATATATATATATATATATATATGAAATTATTTGTACTATATTTTTAGTACACCTTTATACTACTCGAGGGTAGTGGAGAAGTTTCATTTCTGTCTATCTGTATGTCTGCACGAAATCTCGAAAACGAACTGATCTTCCCTACCTTGAATACACTTAAATTATGCGTGGATATTCATTTCTGGATGAGGAACACTGAATTCAATGATAGCGCATGGAACGTTCACATTGCAATTGTGGCAATCATGTGGCAAAGAAAGAAGAGCTGAAAAAATAAATGTGTAAAAAGACTTGGTACACTCCTAACATATTTTAACCCGTGATATATAACCCTATGTGGCCAGCATAGCAAGATTATTTTATGGTGACACGGTTTACAGAATTGTATCATTCAGATACTGATATGAAACCCGGGTTATAATGAAGAAATTCGTAAATATATATTATTCGTAAAAAATATTTGATCGGTACACTTAAACTTGCCATGAAACTTTATTTCTTTATAGTTTATATTCCGTGCAATTTTTTGTCGTTTTATATGTCAAATACAAATAGGCGATACATTTTATATTATGCCTTAAATGCATATGATGATTGTTACGTGACACATGTGTTGGTTTTAATTTTAAGCCATTTCTAAGCCACAGATCCCAAGTTGTCCAGATATCAAATAAATCATCCAAACCAATAGACCTTACATATGGAGTCCCCCAGGGGTCTATCCTCAGTCCTGTGCTTTTCCTGCTTTATGTCAACGAAATAGAATCATCGCTTCTGCATGGAAGAACAGTGCAGTTTGCAGATGATACGACTCTTTTTTCAATGCAAGATCAAGCGAAGTTTTGGAACAACAGGCTTTTGTTGATATCAACAACTGTGTCCAATACTTCAACAGCCTCAACCTCACAATATAATCTTCAAAAACCAACGTTTTAAATTTTTCTTTGCGCACTGCGGGCAACCAGTGCGGACCTGCCATCTTGATGGCTGACTCCGCACTGGACGAAGTCTACTCTTCAAAATTCCTTGGAATGTACCTTGATCGAGGACTGACATGGAATGTGCACATTGATCATGTTTGTGCCAAAATCTGCTCAGGCATCTTTGTTCTGAGGTCTTTAGCAAAATACTGCCCGAGTCAGGTACTGATTACGGCGTATTATGGCTTGATATACCCCCACCTGGCCTATGGAGTGATCCTTTGGGGAGCTTGCGCTAACACTCAATTCCAAAGAGTTTTCAGACTCCAAAAAAAAGCAATTCGAATCATCGCTAAAATCAAATTCAGAGAGTCGTGCAGGCAAGTTTTCAAGAAATTGCAGCTGTTGACTCTGCCATGTCTCTACATATTGGAAACAACTATGTTTTGTGTGAATAAATGTACCTTAACCAGAGGACAAGACATACACATGTATGAGACACGTGGCAGAGCAAACTACCGAACTGGTAGACACAGAACGGTGGTTTATGAACGCCTGCCTTCACAAGCGGGTGTTCAATTCCTCAACAGATTGCCCAATCCAATCAAAGATGCTCCAACGCCAAAGGCGTTTAAGACTCGCCTAAAACGCTTCTTGGTGTCTCAAGCATTTTATAATGCAGGTGAGTTTTTGGCTTTCAACTGGGAGGCCGCCCAATTTGAAGAATGACACCGCTGTTCGAAGTGGGTTGCATTGGCGATGAATGAAAGAGGTGTGACTTTAAACATTGTATGTCTGTATGTGTATTATAGTATGAATGACCGAAATTTTAGGATATTATTATTAATTGACGTTTGCCATACGATGTATTATTGTCTCAGCAATAAAACAGATTTGATTTGATTTGGTTTACTCCTACCTTGTAATAGTATACTAAATAAGGTAAAGCAATACATCGTAGAGTTATTCTATCAATAAATAATAGTATTGATGGTGTGCAGAGATTGATAAAATAATAATTTTTAGGAAATACTTTCTGAGTCGGATTCCATAAAACATTAAGTATTAAGAAAGTTATACAAAAAGGATGGGTGTGTAATGATATTTTGTAACAACATGGAAATGAGAAAGTATGCTATGTAAAGATAATGTTGTAATTGCCTGTCAGATAAGGTTGTAATGTTGTAAATTTATATTGTTCAAGTATTCTATTAATATATAATTGTTAAATATTGATATTAACAGAGCTTAATAGGCCTAATCTGATTTTTCTGAAGGAACACATAATCAGACGCGGATCTGTTAGATTTTAGCTAATTAACCTTGTACTACATACAACTCATGTCAGATGTTGATAGGTCTAATTTGAGTTGTCAGAACGAACACACGATCAGACGCGGATCTGTTAGCTTTCAACTAATTATCCTTGTATTACATACAACTTATGTCAGATGTTGATAGGTCTAATCTGAGTTGTCAGAATGAACACATAATCAGACGCGGATCGGTTAGCGTTCAACTAATTATCCTTGTACTACATACAACTCATGTCAGATGTTGATAGGTCTAATCTGAGTTGTCAGATCGAACACATAATCAGACGCGGATCCGTTAGCTTTCAACTAATTATCCTTGTACTACATACAACTCATGTCAGATGTTGATAGGTCTAATCTGAGTTGTCAGAAGGAAAACATAATCAGACGCGGATCTGTTAGCTTTCAACTAATTATCCTTGTACTACATACAACTCATGTCAGATGTTGATAGGTCTAATCTGAGTTGTCAGAAGGAACACATAATCAGACGCGGATCGGTTAGCGTTCAACTAATTATCCTTGTACTACATACAACTCATGTCAGATGTTGATAGGTCTAATCTGAGTTGTCAGAAGGAACACATAATCAGACGCGGATCTGTTAGCTTTTAGCTAATTAACCTGATAATACAACCGATGTCAGATTTTGTGAAGGTATGATTGAACACGGCAACGCAATGTGTTCGCTTTATTTATACATACATATTAAATTTATGTGTATTGTATAGTAAAGTGTTATCATTTCCTTAAACACATTAAACGTGTATTTGCTCAAATTAAAGTACATTTTATAAAACAGGACATTTAAAGTAGGAGTTTAATGTTCCGAATTATTTAATAACCGGTTCATAGTCAGTAAGGTGAGTGTATGTGCCAACGTAAAAAATATTTTTTTTATTTCTTTCGCTTCTTATTACTCTAATTTTATAGTAATTATAAATATTATATAATTTAGCTGTTAGAATATCTGTGTATATATACATTTACAAATCTATCATAAAGTAGCTATTTTTAGTGTGTATATTTAAAAAAAAATCCTGCATTAAAAATGAAAGTCCATTATAGAGGGCAATATATTTTATACAAATATAAATTTCACACTTACAGGAAATAAGAATGCATTAATGAACGCATTAATTCATGTGTTCAACTCCCAAATATACTAATACAAAATTAGTAAGATAAAATTTGGGATTGCCGGACGCCGAGCGGTCTAAACGTTGGACTTTGGGTCCGAGTTAGAGATAGCGCAGATTCGATTCTTCTCTATGACCGAAGCACTTTTTTTAGTACCATCGACCTTGTACTGTATCGACTCTCCACCTTATTCTGTTTGATAAGATCTTCGCGCAGCCAAATGGTCCATGAGGACGGACGGACAGAATAAGGCTTAAAATGGGATTGGCCTCTCCTTTTTATTAAAAAAAAAAATCACAATATAATCCATTATAATTTCCTTTAATACCTTCGGAAATGTAATATATTAATACATATACAACTATTTTCTCCAGTGTCATACTATCTCTACTTTACCCCAAACATTCCTTAAAACTATTGTTAAAATTGGAGTACTTTATAACAATAACTAAAAGTACGTGTTATACTAGCACTAAGCAGTTTTTCTATCACAACTTTTTTATATCTTCCTATAGGCTCCTATTTTAAAAATAACGAAATACAATGTATTTTTAAATACTTAATAAATAATATTTATAATAACTTGTTTTATGATTTTAAGTTGTAATCGACCTTGAAGTTGTAAGTCGAGTTAAATGTAATATTGATGAATTAACGTAAATTGCTTTATTGACTCAAATATTTCAGATGTTTGATTCTGTTAGCCTTTAATGTAGCATTCAGATATGTGCTTATGCAGAAATGTATCACCAACTCCTTCACCTCTATGACCTTGCCAATCTAGAGAGATTTCGTTTAATCTCATGGTTATTTTTACTTTACTGTTATACAGATTTGTAACGAATATAAAGAAAGGAAAATAAATAACCACAAGAATACCAACAGCCAAGGACTCAACAACAATTACAAAACCAAATTAATTAGTACTAAACCAAATCAAAGTACATAATTTGAAGAAACAATGCAATAAACAAATTTATTTCATTATTGACGAAGGATGTTTGAAGGAGTATCAGGTTTGCATCGTTAGTGGGACAGCAACAGAAGATGAAGATTGGAATCTGGCTTCCTCTTCAAGTGCCAATAAACCATAAAGGTAACGCAAGGAAGCGGAAGAATCCAAATCCAAATTATATTTGAAGATATTGTATCCAAACAGTGTACTGAAGCTACGAATAAACTAAAGAACAGGCTGCTCTACAAAAACTGAACCATTTATCCATGAACCATATAAGACCTCGGATTGATTGGATCAAATACCAACTCCCCAGCCACCCAATCGCACACAAAATACCGAAGGTAGAACTAAAAACTAAATTATATTGAAAGATAGTGTATCCAATCAGTGTAGTCAAGTGCGTGATAAAACAAAAGAGCAGACTACTCTACAAAAACTGAACCATATAACTGAGCTCAGATTGATTGGAGCAAACACCAACTCCCCAGCCACCCAGTCGCACACAACACACACGGTGGTGTTGGATATTGTGCTTTTGTCACAGCAACAGAAGACGAAGATTGGAATCAGTCTTCCACTTCGTGTGCTAATAAACAATAAAGGTAATGCAAGCAAACAGAAGAACCTAAAACCAAATTAAATTTTAAAATACTCTATCAAAACAGTGTAGTCAAGTTGCAATACACAATCTGAACCATACACATTAGAGCTCGGATTGATTGGAGCAAATACCAACTCCCAAGCCACCCAGTCGCACACAACACACACGGTGGTGTTGGGATGTTGCTATGCTATTGTCACTTCACAGAATGGTACATCCTCACACATCTGTAAAATGGAAATACTGAGGGAAAATCAATATGTACACGTCATCTGTAATGAGCAGAAGACAGAATGGGGATGATTTTACAGAATTGGATAAAGACATCTCTCTTTTCAGCCCACGTCTTTGTTCTGAATGTTTAAGTCGTAAATTATGTTGGAAATGTTTAGCATAAATTTCTTCCAATTATTAAATTTTTTAATTTAATAGTTTTCTTGTGACCTATCTTCTCCAAAGGGCTGATTTACCGGTTGATCAGCTGTTTTTGTGTTATTTTATGTATCTCTTTGTACACTACACAGTAATTTTGTTCATAATTTTAAATGTCTTTGCATCATAAGCATTATGGCGGATAAAGATATGTAATTGTCTCTATTTGTGTTAAAGTAGCGGGCTAAAATGTACAGAAAATAGCGATTTGTTGTGAACCCGTACCGAAATAAATTGTTTTCGATACAATGACTTAGGCTTTCAAATGATACCAATCAAATGGTTCTAATTTTCAAAAGCATTAATGCAATACAATTTCACCTTATCTTACTGTATTTAAAAAAATAATATGCTCTCCAAGGGAATATTTCCAAAATTCCTCAAGAAAATTGGGTGGTACCCATATTTAAGTCAGGTGATCTTGAGGAGGTAATGAACTATAGGCCAATAGCTATAAAGAACACTTTAGTAAAAGTGTTTGATTACATCATACTATATATTGTCTCTTTTACTTTAAAAATATTCGGTCTCAAAACCAACATTGTTTTTGTTCAGGACGATCATCAGCTACTGATTTACTAGTTTACCAGGGATATACTACATGTTTTTTTTTTGAATCCTTCGATAGGGTTGGCCATAATCAGTTCATAGCCAAACTTCTATCTAATGGAATCCTTGGGTCTCTCCTTCTTTGCTTTAAGAGTTATCTTTCCAACCGACAACTTCTTGATAAATTTGCTGCATCAATTTTTTTTAGCTATTAGTGTCACCTCAGGCGTACCTCAAGTCTCACATTTAGGACCCCTCCTTTTTTAAATATTTATTAATGATATTATTGTGGCCATATTAAATGCATGGGTATTCCTGTTGGCCGATGATATTAAGCTTTTCAATGAGATCTCTATACTCGGAACTGCAGTCGTCTTCAGCATAAAAGTTTCAGAGCTAAACAATGGCGTGAGGAAAACGCTATGTATGACCTTGAAGAGCAATAAATGTTGCCTTAGATCTCTCTATCATTTTTGATATTTTTTTGATTTTTTTCACCACGCACAAGGCTCTATGGCCCATGTGGGACTAATTTCATTTATATTATGTGTACTGTGCTTGTTTGCAAATTTTGAAATAAAATTGATTTTGATTTGATTTGATTTGATAGCCTATTTTCTATTTAATTTCCGTGGAGGGTAACCACATTATTCGATACTCTGAATTTCGTTATCTAGGTATTGTCTTTGATACCTCTCACAGTCCATAGAGGCACATTGAGGATGTTTATTCCAGAGCCAACGGGAAACTCAGCTTCCTTATTAGACTTCCTGTAAATGCATTCAACATACATACTGCTGGTCAATGGCTGGTCTCCTCACTGTAAATGTGTATGTGTTTTGTTGGAATGAGAATTGGTTTTCCCTATCTTGAAGTGACATTTGAAGACTCGTTAATTGACTTGGACTTAGGTCCTTATACAATAGAAGATGACCAGAACACCACATTTCTGTCCAAGCTTTTAAAACGTTTTATTGACTCTTCTCATCCCCTCAGTCGGATCGATTGAATCTAGAATCGTCTTTGGTCACAGGCAACGTAATAGAACCTATAAGTACTTTAGTTACTGTCGATTTCATCGCCTTAACAATGGCATTCCCTCCGAATTTGATTTTTTTGAAGAAATAAGTGTGGTCACTTTTAAGGGAAGGGCTCTCCAGTTTTTAGAATTTCACGTGAGTGAAGACTCCCCCATCATTTTAGTTTGAGATTTGTATGGTTAGCATACCTCTTGAACTTGTTGTATTCCACATTATTGTTGTATTAATATGTTCATTGTTTATTATATACTGTAGCAATTTGTTTGTACCGTTGATAAATTTGTGGATTTGCTCGACATGAAATTAATACGAAACTAAATAATCTTCACACCTAACTACTGCATATATCGCTAATTATTAAAAAGCTTCGGCAAATAAAGTGAACGTATGATTACCAACTTGGTTTTTGCATTTTTACAACAATTTAGGCAATAAGATGTAAAAATATAAAAGGTAATGTTAAAAAAGCTTTATTTACTACGCTAATAAATACCATTTCAACCACATCGATAATCCGATATGTTTTACGGTACTGTAAAAGAAAAGATACAAAGACGATAAGAAGAAAGGTTTTCTGGGAGGACAAGAGAAATGATAGGTATTAACAACGAAAAGCTTATATGATAACAAGGGCGCTGTAGCATGTTTGATCCCGTCCTAATGACCCTACTACAACACGTAGGGCAGAGAACACAATAGGCTCTCCTCCGCTGCTTACATTTATAACAGTAAAAGATAGCAATTATTCAATCTTATTATAAGTAAATTCTTAAAACTGAATATGAATTTTTGTTTTTGCGCCTAACCTGAAATAACCATTGGTACCAATTTATTATACTGATAATAGCTATCAGTAAATAGATTGTAATAAAAGTGTTATCTAATTCTAATAAAGTACTAAATCAAATATTAGTTAATTAATAACATTTCTAGAATTTCTTATTTTATAAACTTGTTATTTCCTGACGGCTCCCTGTTTACATTATATGATTTAGTAATTGCTCTCAGTATTTTCAATATTTGGAATTGGTGTTACTTCCAAGTGGATTATTTTTATAATAAAGATTTGAAAACTTTCAAGTACGAGTAGTAGTTAACTGCAGAAACCAAAAATGCTTGATTGAGAGGTCGCCGCATTCTTCAACCTCTTTTCTGTTTAATAATCTACTCTTCATAAATACAACTCATGTTGCCACTGCTGGTTACATATGCTGGAATTCTGTAGGATAAAGCTAATTTCCCCGTTCTCTCCCCACCCCCACTTCTGGCTAAATATTCTGGTACTATGTAGGATGAAGCTAATCCTACCATTCTCTCCCCACCCCTACTTCTGGCTGCACGTCTGGCAATTATGTAGGATAAAGCTAATCGCTTCATTTTCTCTCCACCTCTACTTCTGGCTACATATCCGGGTATTATCTAGGATAAAGCTATTCCCTCCATTCTAGTTCAAGTTTAAGTTCTTTATTAAGCATATTGACAAAGTTAACAGTGCATATGCCAAGTCAATACAATAAAACATTAAATCAAAACAATCATTCTAAACTTTATTGTATAAAGAATTGTAATTAAAAAATTATCTACATAATAATATGCCTTTTCAGCAAGAAACAGCCTCAACTTTCTCCTAAAACATTGTGACTCTGTACCAACTGTAAGCTTAATGGCAGTCTGTTAAAAAAATCACTGCAGAATATTTCAAATGTTTCTTATAAAACGAGGTGGAGTGTGGAGGGATGTTCATAATGCATCTGGGATTACTTCACGTACCGTGCAGTGTGATGGAAAAAACTGTTCAAAAAGGTGGAAATTTTTATGGAGATAGGAAATGATTTGAAAAATATAAATGGAAGGGAAGGTAAGAATTGTGTTTAAAGTAAAAAGGTCTGCACGTGAAGTTCGGGGTAAAACATGTGACATTATTCTCATGGCTCTCCTTTGAAGCCCGAAGACAGACTTGGTTTTGGTGCCTCCGAGCCCCAAATGCAAACTCCATAAGACAAAAATGGATAAATGATACCATAATACGCAGTAACAAGAACATCAATGAACGCAAAACGAGACAGCTTTCTGAGCACAAAAATACCTTGACTCACCTTCTTGCACACATACTCTAAGTGCATAGTGAAAGATAAGTTACAATCTAAAATGAGGCCAAGAAATTTAACGACACCTTCAGAGAAGATAGGTTCAGCGCCCAGGTGGATACTGAGTAAACTATTGTTTGGCGTGTTCCCTATACAAAATCCAAAGAGGGCTCGTTTTAGAGATGTTCACTTGCAATATGTTTAGTTCCACCAAATTCGGAAGCGCATTTCCTGCTAAGAATGTATTGAGCTTTAAGCAATCTTTGGAAGGGCTGGAAAATGTTAGGGATGTTTCATCTGCATAGAGGCACAGATTGGGCCCAGATAAACTCTGGTAAAGGTCATTGATGAAAATAAAAAAAGTACAGGGCCCGAAATAGAACCCTGTGGGACGCCCTTCCTGTACATTTCTTGCTTGGAAAATGCACTACAGATGGTTTTGGACGAATCGACAGAACTCACCTCAACACACTGGGTTCTTCCCACCAGATGAGATTGAAACCAACGATGAGCAATACCTCTAATTCCCATGTTAAAAATTTTATTCTGTATAAGGTTATGGTCAACAAGATCGAAGGCTTTGCTTAGATCAAAGAACAAGCCGCTAGAATGGTTTCCTGAGTCGATAGCGTCAACAATATTTTGGACAACCCAGAACATCGCATCATCAGTTCTTTTCCCTTGGGTGAACACGTACTGATGACTGAATAGCAACTTGTTACTCTTCAGAAAACTCCATAGCCTATTTAAACGACTTTTTCAATAACTTTTGAAAAAAGTTGAGATGATCGATACTGACCTATAGTTGGAACATTCCAGATTGCTGCCCTTCTTATAAAGAGGGTTTACCACAGAAAGTCTTACAGAATCTGGGAAGACACCTGTTGAAAATTAATGATTGATCAAATCACAAAGTGGCACAGCAAGTTCTGTAGCAACTGTTTTTAGCAAAGCTGATGACACTTCATCGTATCCAGCTGAATACTTTGTTGTCAAGCTGTGAATTGCTTCTACTGTTTCAATGGGATTAGAGGGTGATAAGAAAAACAAGTTTAAAGGAAATATATTAAATAATGAAGAGCTATCGCTGTTTGATGACTTAACACTCTCGTGACCAACATTAAGAAAGTAATCGTTGCAAACCTCCAAGGGATCGTCAACCACCTCTCCAGACTGACCTCTAATTACAGGACACTGATACCTTTTTTCATCCTGTTTTTTTAACCTCTACTTTGATTAACAAGGCCCCAAAAAGTTTTGGTCTTGTTGGATGACATATTAATTAAGCTGTTGTTGTACACTCTCTGATTTGAGTTTCAGAATGAGCTTACGATACAACTTTCTGAGGCCAAGATATCTCTGAGAAATAGGCAAATCTTTTGACTCCACATAACAGTTTCTTAACTCTTTTCTAAGCATTAATGCTTCACCTGCACTATTTAGTTTGATCTTAAACTTACCATTTTTCGTGAAGACTTTTCTCCTTACTAGAGGGAAGCAGGCGTTAAAATGAAATTTTATATCCCGAAAGAAGATATCAAACTTTCTGTTTACATCATTCATAGAATAAAAATCAACCCAGTTTTCTCTGCTCAGAAATTACTTGAAGAGCCTTATATTTTCCTCTGAAAAAAAAAAACACGTGTATTACAGGATAAAGCTGGAGTACTAAGTATAGCCGTATGTGCATGATGGTCAGTTAAATATGACACTAATACAGAGCTCCTTAAACAGGGTTCAGACACATCTGTATAAATATGGTCAATCAAGGTTCGAGACTCCTTAAACTCTTGGGTATACGAGTGAATAGTCTGACGTAGTCCAAAGGAAAACTTACAATTTATAAGGGTTTCAGAGTCGTTAGAAGAAACTAACAGATCAATATTGAAATCACCGAGGACAATAGTATTATCACAATCCTTCATGATGGGTGAAAGGCAACGATAGATATTTTCGTAAAAAACTTCTCTATATTTTGAGAGGGGTCTATAGACTCCGACCACCAGAAGTTTTATACTGTCCAACACAACCGAAATAGTCGCCAGCTCACAGACACATTCAACACAGTAGGCAGCGACATCAATGGGCAAAAATGTAATACTTTGCCTTACAAAGATCGCTCTCCTACACATCAGATTACATATTCTGTATGATAAAACTAAACTCTCCATTCTCTCTCCACCCCTACTTTTGGCTATATATTCTGGTATTATGTAGGATGAAGCTAATCCTACCATTCTCTCTCCACCCCTACTTTTGGCTATATATTCTGGTATTATGTAGGATGAAGCTAATCCTACCATTCTCTATCCACCCCTCTGGCTACACATCTCGGTATTATGTAGGATGAAGCTAATCCTACCATTCTCTCTCCACCCCTCTTTTGGCTACACATCTCGGTATTATGTAGCGATGAAGCTAATCCTACCATTCTCTCTCCACCCCTACTTTTGGCTATATATTCTGGTATTATGTAGGATGAAGCTAATCCTACCATTCTCTATCCACCCCTCTGGCTACACATCTGGGTATTATGTAGGATGAAGCTAATCCTACCACTCTCTATCCACCCCTCTGGCTACACATCTGGGTATTATGTAGGATAAAGCTAATCCCTAAATGTCATATCACAATATCAAGGAGGCATAGTTCCTAATATCTGATGTACATACAGTCACACATTCGTTTATTAAGGTGGGAATGACAGTGTCCAATACATTACATGGTGTTATTTTTCTCTGTCGTACCATGTCCTATAAGTAAAATATATACTTTGTCTTTGCTATTTGCATAACACTACACTTTTTATACATGTTACCAAAATTCAGGTGTAAGTGTTAGCAGCTTTTTTTTGTTAAATTTGAATTGTATTATCATTATTATTTTAACTCTGGTCTTAGAATTTTTATTTCATAGTCAATTTTTCCTTGTTTCCCGATCATGAAAAAATGCATACATGCACATGACAAGGAAGCTAATTCTGTCAAAAGAAAACTAAGATGAAATTTATAACAACCCTTTTTATTGTAAAATTTAGTAAAGTAATTAACTTTAGATTATAAGATGGGATTTTTGTAGCTTCTGAGACCAGTAGCTCTCAGTGAAATATTCAATTCTCACAATCGAAGGACGTAGGTTTTTTTAGCGAAAGCATTTAAGATCTAATATGATGGAGCCATATGAAATTTTATTTTTTTATGGATGATTGCTCGCAATTTAAGTTAGAACAAGTACTTTTTTTATTCATAGAGATGCAAAGTTCATACTAACTGCTCTTTAAAGCAAAGGTGTTAGAAGTTAAAAGAATAGAGAAAACAAGTATTGACCACTGGAAATCACCCCAAATAGAATGATAGTTCAAAATGAGTTCTAACACATAAATTGTCGTAAAATGTATGTAATGTGTTTGAGATTTTATTACATGTACTTTTAATTATGTATATATATATATATATATATATATATATTATATATGCATAAATATATATTATTATATATATATGTGTGTGTGTAATACTTGTTATTTGTGAACATAAAACATTTAGAATCACTTACGATAACTTCCTCATATTGTAGGACCGTAAAGATATAGCAATAGGATAATACGATGAATTTATCGAACGGATCAATATTTATTATTATATTATTTTGAGTCGAACTATTGCTAACCAGAAGCAGCAGTCATAAACGGAACTTCAGCTGAAGCTTAGTCTCCGTGATGCGGTTACAGTTATGGAAATATACTTGCACAATACCTTACTGGACTGACAATATTCACCCTCTCAACTTACCCTTTGATAGTTGGACCGAAATATAACATAGTTTGTACGAAACTTTCATGACTTTTACATTTAACTATGTTATAAAAATAGTACTCGTATGCATCAATCTCATCTCTTTTTTAATATAAAAAGGATATAAATATGTTTACGTCTGTCGATGGGACGATATCATAATTTCTACCCAACAAAGGATATTCGAGACAAAATTTATATCCGCCTTAGTTTACAACTTTGTGAGGTTTTGGCAATACTTTATAGACAAGGGTTTCTGAGAAATAATTAGCACAGTCATTCATCAGTGTTTGCTGCTTTTTTCTATGTAAACCATAATTGATGAGCGATGGGGAACGTTGATACAATTCGAATGTTGACTTCTACTTTTCATCTTCCGCTTAGTGCAGCGTCTGGAATCTGAAGTTCTCAAAATTGAGTTCTGGAATCTGGAAGGTGAAAAGTAGTTAAACTCAACTATCGCATTTAATCAACTCTTCCTATCGTACCTATGTCATGTGTACAAAACTTGGTTAGTCAGCCGTACTTAGGAATTATGTCTAAAATATCGTAGTGCACTCAATTATGCATCTGATAGATAATGAGAACATTCCTTCACATGGATTACACTTGATTTTTTAGTATAGTAGTATCTGATATAAATATTATGCAAAAGTTTCTTCTTGAGCTTCTTCGCCCACGAATTTATTGGGATCTCTTCTGATGAACGTGGACTCCAGATTGTGTATATGATGGTTTCAGGTTTCAGTGTACACATGAGGCACACAAAACGCCAGGGCAGGTAAAAATAGGCTATAGCTTATAAAACTATAAAACAAACGTGTAATTGCATTTCCAAAACAATAATACTTATATTTATTTTGTAATATTTTCCACGGATAGTGAGGGACACTTTCTTAAAAGCAAGACAGAAAATAACTTCAACATAAGAAATAACATAACATTTTTGAAAAACTGTCATCCTTAGATAATAAATTGATATGTATGACAGTTAAATGATATTGAAAACTAAATATTCCAGTAACAAAAGATTAAAGGAAGTTTCTAAGTATATGTTTCGATTAAATTCTGTTCTGGATCTGCACAGCAAGCACAAAATATTTCACTGTTTTACTATTGTTGCTGTTTGAACCATAACACAGACAATAGTCATGTACAGGAATTTTATTTATAGTAAAATAGACGATAGCATTGCCTAACCTCTCTTAGAAAACTAAGGTCTAACAGACCTTCATCTAGAAAAGAAGTATAGTCCTAGTCCGATGGCAAACCTTTAAACTATAGACCAGAATAGTGTTTCAGGAGGAAGTAAGAAGACAGGCTACAACAAACTGGCTGCGGGGGACGACAGCACTGCGGCTGACACCAATAATGCTAACCTGAACCAGACCAATATGACTACACCTTAGAATTACAAACCAGAATTGTGTTTCAGGAGGAAGTAAGAAGACAGGCTACAACAAACTGGCTGTGGGGGACGACAGCACTGCAGCCGACACCAATAATGCTAACCTGAACCAGACCAATATGACTACACCTTAGAATTACAAACCAGAATTGTGTTTCAGGAGGAAGTAAGAAGACAGGCTACAACAAACTGGCTGCGGGGGACGACAGCACTGCGGCTGACACCAATAATGCTAACCTGAACCAGACCAATATGACTACACCTTAGAATTACAAACCAGAATTGTGTTTCAGGAGGAAGTAAGAAGACAGGCTACAACAAACTGGCTGTGGGGGACGACAGCACTGCAGCCGACACCAATAATGCTAACCTGAACCAGACCAATATGACTACACCTTAGAATTACAAACCAGAATTGTGTTTCAGGAGGAAGTAAGAAGACAGGCTACAACAAACTGGCTGCGGGGGACGACAGCACTGCGGCTGACACCAATAATGCTAACCTGAACCAGACCAATATGACTACACCTTAGAATTACAAACCAGAATTGTGTTTCAGGAGGAAGTAAGAAGACAGGCTACAACAAACTGGCTGCGGGGGACGACAGCACTGCGGCTGACACCAATAATGCTAACCTAAACCAGACCAATATGACTACACCTTAGAATTACAAACCAGAATTGTGTTTCAGGAGGAAGTAAGAAGACAGGCTACAACAAACTGGCTGCGGGGGACGACAGCACTGCGGCTGACACCAATAATGCTAACCAAAACCAGACCAATATGACTACACCTTAGAATTACAAACCAGAATTGTGTTTCAGGAGGAAGTAAGAAGACAGGCTACAACAAACTGGCTGCGGGGGACGACAGCACTGCAGCCGACACCAATAATGCTAACCTGAACCAGACCAATATGACTACACCTTAGAATTACAAACCAGAATTGTGTTTCAGGAGGAAGTAAGAAGACAGGCTACAACAAACTGGCTGCGGGGGACGACAGCACTGCGGCTGACACCAATAATGCTAACCTGAACCAGACCAATATGACTACACCTTAGAATTACAAACCAGAATTGTGTTTCAGGAGGAAGTAAGAAGACAGGCTACAACAAACTGGCTGCGGGGGACGACAGCACTGCGGCTGACACCAATAATGCTAACCTGAACCAGACCAATATGACTACACCTTAGAATTACAAACCAGAATTGTGTTTCAGGAGGAAGTAAGAAGACAGGCTACAACAAACTGGCTGTGGGGGACGACAGCACTGCAGCCGACACCAATAATGCTAACCTGAACCAGACCAATATGACTACACCTTAGAATTACAAACCAGAATTGTGTTTCAGGAGGAAGTAAGAAGACAGGCTACAACAAACTGGCTGCGGGGGACGACAGCACTGCGGCTGACACCAATAATGCTAACCTGAACCAGACCAATATGACTACACCTTAGAATTACAAACCAGAATTGTGTTTCAGGAGGAAGTAAGAAGACAGGCTACAACAAACTGGCTGCGGGGGACGACAGCACTGCGGCTGACACCAATAATGCTAACCTAAACCAGACCAATATGACTACACCTTAGAATTACAAACCAGAATTGTGTTTCAGGAGGAAGTAAGAAGACAGGCTACAACAAACTGGCTGCGGGGGACGACAGCACTGCGGCTGACACCAATAATGCTAACCAAAACCAGACCAATATGACTACACCTTAGAATTACAAACCAGAATTGTGTTTCAGGAGGAAGTAAGAAGACAGGCTACAACAAACTGGCTGCGGGGGACGACAGCACTGCAGCCGACACCAATAATGCCAACCTGAACCAGACCAATATGACTACACCTTTGACCTCGGAGACCGGGGAGACCTCCGAGTCCAGTAGTGCCTCTGACTTTGAGCTGGAGGACGACGAGTTTTCTGATGACACCGACTGTGGTAATCTTTTTCTAGACTAATTTTTATTGATTTACATATACGTAGTTTGGATCAAGTTCGAATTGAAATAAAATATTCTTTTATTTTTGAGGTGGAGTTGGGGCTGTTTAGCCGTCTTTCCACTTAACCTCAAGATAATATGAAACATTCATAAAGTACGTGTTACATTCTTTTCAAAATATACTAGAAAGATGTAAAAATCGTAATAAACTAACCTGTACGTACTGGAATAACATTGATTCAACAAATTAAAATATTAATTTAAATAAAATTATCTTATTAAATTTTAAATCCTTGTACTATTAATTTAAAACCTCATTCGATCAACCATTCGTTCCACTCGCCCACACGCACCTCACAGGTACCACAAACCTTCTCCCCTATTTGACCCACAACCAGTACTCGACCATCACCCTGAAGTTAGCACGGCTCTTGATATTTCTGATATTGTCAGGGAGTGAGTTCCATAAACATCAAGCTTGAACATTGAATAACCTATTAAAAACTGATGAAAGGTGGATAGGAATAGCGAGTAGAGAAGCTCACCGACTTAAGGGTCGTCCACTGATATCAGATATGAAACTAAAATTATCGGACAGGTAACTAGGAGACTTTAACTTGATGATCGAGTGTAAAAAAGTGTGGATATGTAACTACCAAAGGTGTACAAGCTTCAGGAAAGATAATTGTTGGAAATAAAGAGAAACGCACTCAGAACGTGAAAGATTGAAAATAAATCTTGTACAGTAGTTTTAGACACGCTGAAGCCTGTCCAACAGCTCAACAGTTATGTCGTTTGTCACTATATGTAAATGAGGAAACACAAGAGTCTTAACCAATATTACTTTGAGGGGCGAGT
Source organism: Homalodisca vitripennis (assembly GCF_021130785.1). Classification (NCBI taxonomy): domain Eukaryota; kingdom Metazoa; phylum Arthropoda; class Insecta; order Hemiptera; family Cicadellidae; genus Homalodisca; species Homalodisca vitripennis. Next base: position 12,922,255 of record NC_060208.1, read on the forward strand.
ACAGAGCAAATAGTTTTAAACAATGAGTTCTGTCAAATACCCTGTTATAAGGTGCATTTACTTGATCACCCCATTTAATATCTGTGTTCATAATTAGGCCTAGTCCAAATTGTTTTTGTATGACATGGCTTCAATAAAATTTGTGTAAGAAATGCAAAACCGATTTATTTAGTTAGCAATGAATAGTTTTTAGACCATCTAACGGACTATATATATATTTAACAATTTCACTAAAAATGTTTTTATATTTTAACTAATTTTTGACGCAAATTGAGGTCTGGTTTGATGCCGTAAACGCGAAGTAAATAATTAAATAATACATTATTACAAGGCCTGTTCGAAATATAAAATCTAATATATTACCTGGAGTAGGCAGAGACAATTATTCATATTATATATATATATATATATATATATATATATATATATATATATATATATATATATATATATATATATATAAATACGAAGTCAATTTCTATTTACGTATCAAACTGATTTAGATTATCGTATTTAGCATACCGATAGACTAACTTAGAAATTTTGTCAACTGGTGATTGTATTTGAGAATGCTCTTCGGTAATTTCTGTTACCCATTAGTTATTAACCTGAGGAAGAGATCAGATTGCAGATCCCGAAACGTTGTGTTACAGTTCTAGGTAAAGTGAATGGTAACAAAAACACTTATCGTCGTTGTACTAAAATGTTCATTACTGCAGTGCAACAAATATCCGAATAAATATTGTTCCACTCACAAATATTCTTAAATCACCAAACTTTAGATAAAGAATTTAAAATTTAATGAATTCAATTAAAGTTTTGATATTTCTATTCGTGTAAAATTATTTATGAAATCCTATTAAATTTGAGATATGTATTTAAGAATGTTAGCCGTTTAAAAAAAACTAAATTTATCTTTATAAGATTGTAAAGGCTATAAAATTTCAAGTTACTCTTTCAAAAGAATGTTATGTGATTTATTTTGTTGCGTAAACTCTAAAAGTTTACCAATAATGTCCAAGAACAGTCTTAGAGAGAACATTTGTCAGAAAAATATGATTTATATGTACAAAGTCGAATGTTTGAAATATAAGCAAAATAATATGAGCTGAGATACCATTATGTTACACAAATATGGCAGATTAAACAAACGTGGTAGACTAAAAAAACATGATATAGTTCAACAAAATCTTACTAGTTATCAAACCTCTAGGTGTACGTACTCAGAAATACGTCTTATATATTTTGTCGTACTAGAGGAACACTTAGTAAATGTTTAACACAACTTGTCTTCCTGCGCTTGAAAATAGTACACTTTCCTCTCCAACAAATACAGCACTTTGTGAAAAGAAAGCTTTCTACTCGCGTGAATTGCATTGACCACAACCAATATGTTTGTAACAGTTCAGATCATTGTAACAATGTGAGGTCAGATAGAGATTGTATTCCGTATTACATAGATTTTCATGTTTCTCCATCCAGGAGATGACTTATTTAATGGCTGTATACAAGTTCTTGTTGCAGCAAGACTTATTATATTAACATTACTGGATCCGTGCTGGGTGTACATAACAGATCCGGACTACCACTTTCCACCACTTTCATGAAACCTGGATTGTTTACAGAGTATCTAGTGAAAAGACATCCAGTTACCATGAATATTAAATACATTTTGGTATATTTATGCTTCTTATTTTAAAAACATTAGACTTTATACGGTTTATACTCGTAAACTAAAAATCCGGACAACAATACGCCATATCTCTAGAAAAAATAAAGTGAATAAAAACGTATTTTCGAGAACATTTTACACGTTACACCTTTTACATAAACAATATTGTTGTTTTGTTTTCTTGTTTCTCAATTCATTTTTGAGTAATCTATAAACGTGTTGATTGCATAGTAGAAAACATTACAGTTACTGATTTATTAAAAATTGTTTTTCATGTTGAATCTTGTATTCTGAACTATATAAATTTTAACTCTAAGTAAGAATGTAAAACATTGGATTTAATGAATCCTGTTGGTCAGAGATGAATTATATGATTCATTACAGACCTACATATATTTTATTTTATATTAGATGTGCAAAAAATACTATATTAGGTATTAATAGCTGTTCATATTTCAGACAGCATTTTTCTAACGTCTTTTGAAAAGCCTTTGCCTTCGTAAATTTAGTTTCTGTAATGGACCTCTTATAAGCATTTACCGTTATCAATAAATTCTTGGAAATTGTTATTATCAGGCAATAAGTTACATTAAAAATCCAATGTTGATAAAGCAACGTTTATTATTTAGAAAAGTAATAAAAAGTCCTGAAACTTGAACTGAAATATTAAGGTTTGAAATAGGTAATTGCTTATTAATTTACAGAAAGCAAGTATTTCCCTCATTAAAAAAAAAATTATGGTTGCCTGTAAAGTCGGTTTTACGGGCGAAGATTTTACGTGACAACGTCTTTTTCTCGGTAGAATATTTATTGATATGAATATTATTAAATTGCACAATAGGAACAAGGAATTGAATGAAGAATTGCACAAATTTTAACTATAGAAATATATTTTGTTCACTAAAACATTGTACATAATTTGAAACTCGTAATTAAAATTTGTTATTGTAAATGGTAAAGTTGAATAAAACATTTACTAAAATTGGAATTTGAAATTCTTGCTAAACACAAACTCCGCGCGTGGTGATTGGTCGGTTTAGTTCGTTTGTTTGGTCGCACTGTTATGACAGGTTAGAGGTTATAATTTGTTATTTTAAATGTTTTACTAGCAATACGCGCTGTTTCTTCTCAATCGACTGAATTACGATTGATTGCAGAGTGATTTAAACTAATAATTTACTTAACACTATCAACATTTGTCAATAGTATGACATAACCTATAAACTCAGTTTCTCAACTTTTGTGTCAATCTAACAATTAATCAATCAATCATAGTTTACGATAATGAAATATCAGTGTACAATTATTTACCTTTATTGTTGTAGTTGTTGTAAATGACGAATCTAAGCACTCCACATTTTCACGAATAAACATAGTTATCTGCTTTATCCCGTGCGGCGGACCCACAGTTATCTGCTTTATCCCGTGCGGATCCCGTGCGGCGGACCCACTGGACGGGCATCGTAACGTTACCGGGCGTTACACTTTTTCATGAGTGACTCCGAGCCGCAACCTAATTTAAGACGTTGTCACGTCAAAAGTAGAAAAAGATCAGAAATAATGCTAATGAATTACTATAAATTAAAAAATAGTAGTTGTATATACCATACAATGTTTTGTTAATATTTTATATAATTATTAGCTCTGTTTTACCATGTTTTATAGATTTTTAGTGTGATGATTACTTGCGTTGTTTCTAGCCATCAGAGATTTCTTGGTTGCATAAATAGGATACGTAATTATAATCAAAAATACCGTAAATCTAATATTCTTATTGTATGTTATAAACTTTATTCAACTTGATAGGGGTGTATTCTGTTATGTTTTTGTAAATAAAGGTGAGAAATGGGAAAAAATACTATTAACATACAACTTGCTCTCGTATATTGTATAAAACATCACTAAAACTTCTAACTTAACTCAATGGTTAGAGGTTTTAGAAAATGTATAGACATAAGGACCTTATCCTAATCCCTTGCCTCATTGATTGAAGGATGTACTATATTAATCCTGACCAACATTATAGCAAAACTGCTTTAAAACATTTACATATATGTACCCATTACGTTACGTATATAATATAGACCTGAAAACTTACAAAAGTGAATAACAAAGGACAATTACTCACGCATGACTTTATAGTTTATTTTACATCCCTAAGATTGGTTATGATAAAACAAACTGATTCGAGGGAGAAATGAAATTTCCCACAGCCAGTCACAACATTTTCAGAGTGACAGCAACACATAGTTCTTGAACGGGGTCTGCAATTCACAGTTTGAAACAGCGGAACAAGTAGACATTTCTATTGATCGGTAACATTATAGTCACAAGTGTTACTGAATGTACCTCAGTAAGCCACCCCTTTCCATTCACCATTGTCCTGAAAAGTATTACATGGAGACAAAGGTAAAATCTTCAGTTACTGTGATTTTTTTCAGCCAGAGGTGAAATTTTTACATCCAAACCTCATAGTCCTTTTTAAAAGACTGTATTTTTTAGATTTTCAATATCATTTCCCCCTCTAATTTGAGTTAAAATACAATACATTCAAAAACAATATAATTCTTTTAAATCTACTAAATAGATATTTTATATGATCCGCAAATAAAAATATAGTTTATTGATTATTATTCCCATAAATCGTTAGCTCTCCATATAAATTTAACTAGTCTACTAATTGTGGCTCTGTCTATGAAAATTGTTAAGTGTTAAAACATATATTCGCTATTAGTTAGAGTTGATAGAAAATAGTTTCATATAATAGAGTATTTTACAGTTTATTAGAGTAAACGTGACGAAGATTTGTTATGACTGTTATAGATGAGGCCCTGACCTGTAATGTGTGTGACCGAAGCTTCAGCACGTCTCGCCTACTCTCTCAACACCAGCAGAAAAAACGACATTTTGGGTAACAATTCTGAAACATAAATGATGTACCAGTATCCTCATAAAAGTAATTTAATCAGCTTCAATTAACAAACTGTTTCAAGTTGACAGCCACAAACATTAATACAGAGTTTATGTTTTCTAAAGCACAGATTAGACAATAGAGAATTGTTTTCTAAGAACAGTAAGATACTTTAAGATTTTAAGATGCCTCGCTCACTCTCTCCTCACCTGCAGAACAATGGCATTTTAGATCAGATTTCTGAATCATAAATAGTATAACATTATCCTTGAATAGTCATAAAAGGAAAATAATCAGACATTAATAATAAATTAATACGTGTGAACACGTCGAAATACGCGTAAACACGTGGCAATACGTGTAAACACGTGGCAATACGTGTAAAGACGTGGCAATACGTGTAAACACGTGGCAATACGTGTAAACACGTGGCAATTCGTGTGAACACGTTACAATACGTGTAAACCCGTGGCAATACGTGTAAAAACATGTCAATACGTGTGTACACGTGGCAATACGTGTAAACACGTAGAAATACGTGTAAACACGTAGAAATACGTGTAAACACGTAGAAATACGTGTAAACACGTAGAAATACGTGTAAAATGCCGCAACCGTCATTTTTGCAATTGCTAGAAGCAAAACTCGCACTAATGAATTTAATATGCTCTCTAAGATGGTGAGTTACATCCATGCAAATTAAATAAACAATACGTATGTTTATTTATTATGTAAAACATAAGAAATAAAGATTTTGTTACTGACAAAGAAAGAAAACCTGCCTCACACTTAAAATTAAATACAAAGTGCTGAAAAGTTTTATTGAGCTACTTTTCAAGCAATCGTGACAGGTTCATTTACAAATAGTTACAAATAAACTAGTTTTACTGCTATTTTACGGTTTTCTTTATACGGCTTCTATCCAAATACCTTATTCTTATCAGTAAAAGCACTAAAAGAACAAAATATCTTAAAATAACTACAACTAATAAACTACAGATAATAAAACGAACTTTTACTGGTTTACGCCTAATATTTGATATATAACAATTCCTTTTTGAAAAATAAAAACTAACGCTCACCATATTCTAAACTGTCTAGAACTAAAATTTGTTTTAAATGCCTAACTGTTTTAAAAACATTTTTTTGGAATGCATTGTGTGATATTCGTAACATATTTTCCCAAATGCCAATGTTTACAAAGTCGATTTTTGAAACATTTTATTGAATGATATTGGCTAACTAACCAATTAAATCATTATTAAATTCCATTTCTATAACAATCCAGGCTGTATTCTTCAAATGTGATGGAAATCAAGCGATTAGACACTGAAAACTTTAAACACTAACATATTTTTAAAGTGTTACTTACGGTCCGAAGGGTGTTACTCTGTGAATAAACATTTTGAGTTGCACAATCCGCTATTATAGAGGCTTATACATCTATAATGTCCACATATAGGCTTATTTTATCCTTTCTAATGTACATGATTGGAGTTTATTGGTTTGTTATACTAATGTATATTTTTATATTGTTCTACTGTTTAATGACACCACTATCTTGTTCATGTATGTAATGTTACTAATTTTATGTAACATGTAATGTCACTATCTGTTCAATCCATGTATGGTTGGTATTTTTTCATTACTAAATAAAATTAATTTCCAAGGAATGAAAGCATTAGTTTTAACATTTTATTTTGAGATAAGAATTAGTATTAGACATTATTGACAGATTAAAACATTTTTTTAATTTTTAACAACGTTTATTGTTGCAGTTATCGATTCATCATCACTATCTTCACAAATCGGTTCACAGACTGAGAAATCGCACACTCAAATTATTTTTAATGTCTTCAAACGTGTTTACTTGTTTAACAAGAATAAAATAAATAAATATGTAGGCTATATATGTATTTATATACAAAATCGAGTTGTAAAAGATTATTGCTTCCTTCAGTATACTCATACAAAGCGGTTTGTGTCAACGTTGTGGTCATACTCATGTAATAACTTTAATGAATAAAATTTATAATTAAAATATATAAAATTCATCAAAGTCAATGGGCTGCCAATTTTGAGTAGTAAATAGACTTGCTGTTCCGTCTTTAGTGTGATAAAAGTATTGTAACAGAGGTAAAACGTCCCTAGCTTTTGTGCATGTTTGTATATTTGTATGTTTGTATATATATTATATGCAATATTTAAGTGCTAATTAAACCTCTGTGTATGTCAGGTTACGTATACGCATTTATAAAGTATACTTCTATTACTTTCAATTATTTAGACCGGCCGGGCGGGTGATTGGGCTTGAACGGCATAAATGGGTGAGAATGATGACAACTCTTTGTTTTTCCACAACGAATTGTTTAGAACTGGAATCATATTTTGAATACAAAGATTTTTTTTTAGTAGTAATTCTGTTGATAAACTTAAATATTCCATTGCAATATCAGAAGTATTTCAAAAAACTTTGACGAACTTTTGATTTATTTAAATGATCTTCCTTCGATAGATATAATAATATTGACAGAGTGTTTGGTTGAGGGGGGGTAAAGGAGGGTGGACCATTGACGGGTTTGACTTTTGTACTTACTGATAAGCAGCGTAACAAGGCTGATGGTGTAGTTGTGTACTACAATAACCGATTGTCAGTTACTGCATCACAGATTTCTATAGGTGACACGTACGGCATAAAACTCTACTTTAATTTTTGTCATAAAACTTTTTGTCTCGTGGCTCTCTACCGTACTTTTGACTGCGACATTCAACTTTTTTTGGATTCTTTAGAACATTATCTTGACAGTTTGAATAAGGACGAAATAATTTATCTTAGCTGGAGATTTCAACTTTGACTTGCTTGAAACAAACTCCCCTTATACTGACAGATACTTGAACTGTATAGTAGGTGCTGGTCTCATTCATTGTATAGATAAACCAACAAGGGTAACAAAAACTAGAAAGTCATGCCTGGATCACTTTATTATACGATATAACGACATGAACAACGTACAGGCAGCTGTGTTACAGACTGAGATTACTGATCACTATAGCACTGGTCTTACCATTACTTTTTCCCGTTACAGCACCATCGGTTATGACAAATACAGCTTCACAGACGATTATAGACTCTGCACTCTTGTCCCGTAATCTTGCTCATATTGACTGGAAGACGATTTTTCAGAACGAAAATGTAAACGGTGCTGCATACGAATTTTGTAAAATGGTAGGCCAAGCGATCGATAATTCTAGGAAACCAATTAAAAAGTCATCTAGATTCAAGAGGCTAAAGCCTTGGATTACAAATGATCTAATTAAATTAATTCGCGATAGAGATAAATTGAGCAAAAAAATTCAAAAACAGCCTTTTAATATAATTCTTAAAAATAATTATCGAACGATAAGGCAATTTATTGCCAATTCTATCAAAACGCCTAAGCGTATTTACTACAGGGCTAAATTAAACGAATATCAAAATAATCCTAAATTGTTTTTGACTGTAATTAACGAATTGGCAGGTAAAAAGAATAATAAGGGTTTAATTTCCGGTTGAAAGGTATCTGCCTAATGTACCAAGTGTTACTCACGGTGTATGTAAAGAAGTCGCTAACGATTTCAACATGTTTTTTGCTAGCGTTGGACATAACTTGGCAAGTTCAATTAACACCGGGGGTGCATTAATTATCGATGATGCAGATTACGGGCGAGACTTCACTGTTCACGCTTCGGACTGTCACTGAACTGGACCTATTCAGACACATTACTGCACTACGTGGCGGGTCCCGCTCCTGGTTATGACGGCGTCACAGCTTCTGCACTCAAAGATAATATTCATATTTTCTCTAAACCTTTTTCTACATATTTTAAATCTTAGCTTGGCGTACGGTATATTTCCTGATAGTTTTAAGTTAGCTAAAGTAATCCCACTTCACAAGGCTAGCACATTTACGGAGAAAATAATTATCGTCCTATTTCTTTGTTAAGTGTGTTCTCTAAGGTGCTGGAGAGAATCGTCAAAGAGCAGTTTGTAAATTACCTTCAACACAACCATATTTTAGCGGAGTGTCAATACGGGTTTAGGGCTGATAAAAACATTTCAGACGTTCTCTTTGATGTAAACAAAGAAATCTATCATACTTTGTCAGATGGTAATGAGGAGCTTTTTAATTTTCCTTGACCTAAAGAAAGCATTTGATAGTGTAGATAGAAACAAATTAATTTACAAATTATCAGCTATAGGTGTAACGGGTAATGCTCTCGCATGGTTTAGGAGCTACCTTGCGGACAGACGGCAGTTTGTGTCTGTCTGCGGTGTGAATGGCGTTGAGCTTCCTGTGGATTATGTGTAGTTCAAGGAAGCACTCTGGGCCCTGTATTATTTTTGATATACATTAACAACATTTCAAAACTGCAGATTCATGGTAAACTATTTCTTTTTGCTGACGACACGCTAATATTATCAAAGGTAAATCTTGGCAGGATGTTCAAAATAAATCTTTAAATGACCTCATGACAATTAAAAAATGGATGGACCAAAATGTGTTTATCACTTAACGTCTCAAAAACTAAATTTATGCCCCTTTCTCTTACATCAAATTCAGATTACAACTTACACGATTTAATTATTCATAATTGTAACAATCACTATAACAATGCCTGTGGATGTAATAAAATCGAGAAAGTGTCGTCATACAAATATTTGGGTGTGTTGTTTGATTCTCGAATGAAATGGATAGATCATATTAATTTCTTAAAAAATAAAGCAAGAAAGTATATATTTGCTTTTAGGCAGTTAAATAGCATTTTGAGTTTTGATGAAGCTAAAATCGTTTATTTTGCTTATGTGCAATCCCTTTTTTCTTATGGCATTCTAGCTTGGGGAGGTGCTTTTCCTTCACATATTGAAAGTTTAGATATACTTCAGAAATCTATTCTGAAAGCCGGTTTTTGGGAAGTGTAGACGATATCCCTCTGATTTATTGTTTCGAGAAACAGGAATTCTGCCAATTAAAAAAATTTTTATTAAAGTCTTATTTATTCATATTTACAAACATTTCGGCTCAATTTTTTCTACAATCCCACATTTTTATAACACAAGATATGCAAATATAGTCGGAATTAACACTATTCACCAACACAAATCATTTGCGACAACAAACAGTTTTTATCTAGCACACATTTTATTATCGAAATTATTCTAATAGTTTTAGAAATTTCAAGCTGTTTGACTCTCCCTCTCTTGAGGTTTTTAAGAAACATGTCAAGGAGTTTTTGATTCTCATAAGCAGTGAGAGGCCCAGTTACTTATCTCTGTTGACTACAGACGGACCTAGAATGTCTGACAACTGACTGACGGCATTGTCCCCTCTCCTCTCCTCTTCAAACTATAGATAATAAAATCCATTCACTTAAGTAATTAGCCTATTTTTTGTAACTTTTGTTCACTCAATATTTTCATTTGTTTTTGTCTACTTTCTCCTCAATATTGCTGATTATCGGAATTCGAGGTCATATCCGTCGTTTATTCTGCTTTTAGATGTCTTCTTTTAATTATCAAAATTTTATAAAATTAATCTACACTCTGCTCGAGATAAAATTCGAATCTTAACAATTTCAACTCGAGTCTACGCACAGGCCATTAAGGCCCATGTAGGGCTCTTTTTCCCATTATTTGAATTTATCTAGAAATTATGTAGCAAATTTAATGCTGTTTTTACTAGGTATGCGTCTATGGATGTGGATATGTATGTGTATGTATATACATGTATATGTATATATATATATATATATATATATATATTATATATATATATGTTTCATCTATTAATTCATTATATTGATTTATTTATGTAACATAAGTCTTTTTTATATTATTTCATGTTTAAATTATTTAATTTTAGATTTTGAATTGTATTACTAGAATACTATTGTATGTTCATATGAGTTAGAATAATATACAAATGCTACATTTGTTATCATTTCAATGTAAAGATTTTATTAATTTTGTATTTCATTTCTTTGTGTGTGGAAATAAAGTGATTTGATTTGATTTGATTTTGTGCTTGTTTGAGTAGTAGTATTCAACTAAATGGATAGATATTATACACCCTGCTTCACCCCTTTTCTCATCAGCTTTATCTTAACCGTTTATTGGGCCATTTTTATCTCAGCTGTACAAATATGAGCGTTTTTACAGAAAACTATAAGACGGAAGCATACAGAATCCTAATAACTTTTATATGTTTTTAATAGTTGATTTTAATAATGATTTTGTATAGGTTATGTTAAGTTTTATATTTACATTGTTAAAGCTTATATGTACATTATGTATCTGAAATTCGTTATGTTAGGTCCTACATTTGTCAAAAGTTCAGTTTTGGTAAAATTTTATAATTTAGTAGTTTTGTTTAATTATTTTGCTTCCTTGTAATTTCAAAAGACGTTTTAAAATACATCTGGCATATTTAGAAGTCATACTTGATTTTGAGGTTGTAAAAGTGAGTATTTTAGATTTACTTTTGCGATGAACTTTTTCCTATTACTGGTAACTTTTGAATCATAATAAATGCTCCAAAATTACGCATTACTCTGTTATAGTTGTTCCGCGTGTGACAGCCTGTTCCAAACACTGATGGCTCTGGAACACCACAAAGAAGAGTTCGAACACTGGTCCGGGGACGAGACAATGCTGGTGCACCACAAAAACTCTGAGGACTCCAGCGAAGAAACGAGCGAGGAGATGGAGAGGCTTCTGTGAATGAATGTTTTCATTTCTAGTAATTGCGCTTGTTTTAAGAGCTCTACGTTGCAAATGTGTATTTCAATATATTCTATTACTGTCTAGAAGAAGTGGTCCAATAACAATAACACTAGATAATATTACATAATGGTCAAACATATCTCTTTTATTTTTACCGTTTCTAAATTTATTTAAATTTTAACCAAAAAATCCTGTATTGCTGTTTTTTTTAAATGCTCTAAAATTAGCATATAACACAATGCAGCAATCTATATATTATGATTGATTCAATCAAATTTGTTTTTTATATCCAACTTGACGGAAGTTTAGGAGATCCAGTCCACTCTAAAAAACATGGAATCAAAGTTTATTTATAATCGTTATTATTGTTTTGAACTTTAATATTCTTATGTGAGTCGTAGCAAGAAATAAGAACAACATTTGCTTTAAGTATAGTGGAAACAAAAGAGTGATATATTGTAGTTTTAATAAACAAAAATATTGGAGCTTTCAACTCAAAGGAATATGATATTTTAGTAATGTAGATTGGATATATTTTGTACGTGCGTAGATTAGGCAGCGGCAATGCATGTCGTGAGTGTTATTTTGTGTATTAATTTGTCAAATCAATGGTAGGTCAGTTTTTACCTTGTTTTTGCCGTTTTCAACATGATCATATTAAGTGCGTCATGTATATTCTGGAAACTATGCAATCTTGTACATATTGTTCTTAATCTGTCGTCTATACAATCAAGTTATGTATATTCGTTATTAAAATAGCGTGTTCATGTATAGATGTATAAGTTATCTTTATAAGTCGTAGGAGCGTTTTAACATGCAGTTTCAAGACATGAAAGGCCACTAGCATTGCTTTTTTATAATTCTTTATAAATCATAACATGTTCATCGTCCAACCTAGAACAACGTTTCATTACAAAAATTCAAAATCATTTGTTCAAATAATACATTTTCAAATTACCAATGTGGTTGAACTAATCATATTTATTACAAAAATGGTTCATTTAAAGTGTAGTCATAAACATCTATTGAAAACCTATCTTTATCAAAAGCGTATATAGAAACAGCAACTAATACTTTGAAAAATTGCAGGCATCTATCATTAAACGTTGTTTTTTTTTCTTACGATACAATGTATGTAAGTATTTTACTTAGTATATGTTTTGTATACTCTAGTAATTTACACTTTTATGTTCGAAAAACTATCTTAAAACAGGTTTTGTTAAAATGTTATAAACTTCTGTAATAAACATTTAAGTTATTAAAAATACACTTGGAAAAAGCACGCTTTGCTACTGTTACGAAATAACGTTGACACTAAATAAAAGTCAATATATTCATCTTTAGTACTGGGTACAAATATTTTTCACCGAATAAAAATCAGTATAAAACCGAACATTTTTCAACTACTTTTTTGTGACATATCAAATGTATATACTTAGTCTTACTATTTTAATCAGTATCTTACAATTATATTAAATTAATTTAAGTTTATAATAAGTTGGAAGACTACTTGTGGTAGTGTGTTTCATGTATTAAATTATTAGTCATGGAACAGACTATAATTGATCATATGTGATCTAAGTAAGACCCGTTAACAACTGTTTACTGGAAAATGACTTCTCATAATAAGGTCGACATATTTCATTAGTTTAATAATATGAAGGTTTAGACACGGTGTGGACGAGATAACGTGCATGATAGCGGTGACGTACACGATAGCAACAACGTATTTTACAGTCGTAACACGAACTGCTGTAACAAAGAACCAATATTACAATATCAGGTACATTTTTATAACATGAATGTCACACGTACCAATTACAAAAATTGAAAATCTAAAAACCAATTTTTATTCATTATTAATAATTATCCATATAGTATATTTTACAGTATGGTTGTATTGATTTATTGTGAAACATAAATTATGTATTAATTTTATTACAGAATCAGTTTGTTTGTTAATAAACTCGTACCTACATTCATATATACAATTTGAGTGTTTCTAATTAAAATTATAAACCAAAATGTAGGCTAACATTTAAAAATACATCTCTTCCCTCTCATGTAATATATTTTAAAATGTATAGTATGATGTTAGAATTTTAAGTTTTTAACATAACAAATGCTATATTAATGTTTTACAATGGATCGTAAACGTAAGTGAAACCGTATAATTTTTAAGTTGCGTTTAAGTTACATACTTATTCCACTCTGTATAATTGTCTCGAGTTTGACTTATCTAGGGTAATTCGTATTTGATGTTACCGTTACTTTACTAATGATATAGGTGCTGTATTTAATACTCATACTTCATGATAAATCCATTCCTAAACTCATTGGAACCAATTTCCCCTAGTAACATCCCATATCAAGTTGTATAAAGAACAATTGTACTAGTATCGTCTTAAGTGTCCTTAGATGTGTTATTATCTACATTACACAAGAACCATCCACAATGTAACCATCACTTATTCCTTATACGGCCTAAGATACCCTAATATACCCCCTTAAATCTTTTACTTTTACTATATATCAACTGATCTCACGGTAATTGATCTGGTGATCATTAATGAAGAGCTGATCACGTTACGTAGCTGGCAGCAAAAACATGGGTTTGAACAAAATTCCAAAAATTCTTAACCTGGGGATCAACGGCTTAAAGTGACTTCCGAACCACCACCAATGGCCGGGCAGGCGGACTGCTTGCAAGGACAGGATCGCTCAGCGGCCACCCATCCAAGCAGCAGCCACGCTCGACGTTGTTCAATTCAGTTATCTTGTGATAGCCGCCGTACCCGCCTACGCTGCGCCATTGGTAACAGTTTAGGATTTAGTACGGTCAATTAGTTCCATAGCAGGAAAATTCAGCTGAGATAATGAGGCTTGCTAAATTCTGCATAAACAACGCTAATAGAATTCCTCGGTAAAATATTTTTTTCGCATATACATATAGTCAGCTCTCTCTAAAACGTATTAGAAGAAATAGTTTTAACTGGACCGAAACAACTGTAAGTGTCTCGTTTCAGATACTTTAACTAAAAATAATTGTCTTTTTTTTACTTAAATTTGTTTTCAAGTCAGTATTAACTAACTGCTTTTGGCTGTAGTACTTCCCCTACACAAATTACCACATACTATGCAGTACACATAGACAAATACATTTTAGTGAAGTTATTTTTGAAATAAACATAGTTTGTCAGAATAAAATCAACAGTCATAAAATAATATATCAGTGCATTTTAGTAGGTGACAATTATAGGTAAACTAATGACAAAAAATTGTAGACGTGTCAGTACAGGTTGGGAAAAAAATATAATGTTAATGTACCACATTCTTTTGTATGTATTGTACGTGAAAGTTAAGGAATGTTAAAAAACATAATAGTCATTTTTAAAATTTTAATACGTCTCAAACACAGTTTTAAAATTAAAAACTACACTCTAATAAAAACAAAAAATCTTATCGCTTCAAAAAAGGCACTGAAATAAGGTGTCCTTTACGATGAGGCTCTCCCACCTTTCTTCTACGATAAAATTCCACGTGATGTTTCCATCTCGTTCACTTTCTCAGTTCTGGGCTAATCAGAAGATAAATTAAATTGACACTCCATACATCTTGAACGATATTATATGTTAATTGTTGTCTAGCTTATGCATGCATTAATAATATTTTATAAAATGTTATATCATGTATTGCAGTTCAAACTGTGGATTTTACACTATTTCCATTCCATTCAGACAATGGTCTGTTTTTAAACTGATGCTTTAACAAAAGCACTTATTTTTATACGGTGTTATGAGCCAAATTGCTAAATTAGGCACAGGCTTTGGTTGTATAAGCCATATATTAGGCCAGTTTTTATATCAGATTTTCTAGACAATGTCAAAACTACAATCTAAATACTTTTTTTGAGTATAAGATTCTTACGCCATTATTTACCAGCACTAACAATGAATAATGTTTAGTAAGTTGGGAATATACGTTATTATCAAACAATTGATAGTTTTTTTCTAAACTTTGTTTCCATTACCGAAAACCAATTTTTCAAACTAAAGATTCAGACCCTCCAGGAGGGTTCACTTCTTGCTGGATTCTACCGTCTAGTTGACCCACTGGACACAGCAAAAACCGATGTTTCACTTAAATATGTGCAACCTTATTGATGTCCAAGAGCGGCACTTCACTAACAGCAAATGTCGAGATTATGAAGTGCAAGGGTATTTCGAAATGTCTAGTCTGCTGCGGGAGATGACTGTTGGAGTTGGTGGGATTCGTTCCCTAAGAGTCAAAAGTTCTTGCTAGCCTATACATAAGGTCGTGCCATTCCCTGCCTGCTTTGACTAGAAAGGCTGATTCAGAGCATTATAATTCTGTCTTCCCGTTCTTCTGAGTGGGAGATAAGTGGCCTAAATTCTTCCTCATGGATCTCGAAAGGAGGGAGCCCCTACCTATCCAGAATATCCTGTCACCCCGAAAGTAGCGCAAAAATCCTTATAGGAGTACGTACAATTTTCTATAGCTTGTTGTCCTAAGAGAAGAATTATAAATCTTCAAAAATTATTTTTTTGGGTTTTTTTCAGTTTTAGGCAAGGCAAACATTTTGAAGGTCTGCAAGCATTTCAAAATTGAAAGCCAATAAACAGTAAAAATTTTAGCACTCAATTTGCTAATGCACACACAAAAATGAAATGTTTGGGCGACAAATCTACAAGGGAACTCAAAACCAATTCTTGACATAACTCATACAGCTATTATGTTATTTTCTCCCCCATGTACCTTTTAATTAGACTAAGTAAAACAATTTTACGATGGTTTAATTCCATAAATATAAGTTTACTTAGGAGTCTCAAAATTTATAAATCCTGCACCATCCAAAAAGAGTAATGAACCGTTAATACATACTTTGTCTTAATGATGATACTCGAAGTCTGTGAACAGACAGATGGTTGGATGTAGACCGATTGTTTTACCACTGATTGCAAAGCCTGGAACTCAGGAGGCCTTGCTTCGTTAATGCAAATACAAGAATAAAAATTATAGTGACCCTTTATTTTCCTTTAACATAGTGAAATAAACAAAAATACAGTTATAAGCTTCTAGTAATAATATCAATTACTATCATACAATATAGTAAATCTTAAAAAATAATAAAATTCTATGAAGACTGTAAAGTTTCTTTAATATTTAAGGATATATGGTATGATAAAGGTGTGTGATTATGATACGCTACTCTTCTATATTATATTCAAAACCATAACGAGTTTGTTCTTTAACTGTTTTACAAATTAAGTAAATTTGTTCCAATAACCCCCCCCCCCCCAGTTCCAAACATATCACCCGTCCTGCCGGTTGTTTACAGACAATATTTACATAATTTATCTGCATTTCCATTGTTTATAAAATCAGAAGTGTTTCCTATATTGATGTAAATATATATACGTTAATAAAAAAGTTTGAAAATCCAATGATGCGTATGATTTTTAGACTAAAATTTCCAGTTGACTTAGTTCGTAAGATGTATATGAACATTGATTTTACTGCGTTTTCCATGCCTTAAATTAAACTTTTTTAAGCGATATACTCGTATATTGTTCATCTTAAGTTTCGTTTATCGTAACGTATGTTTGAAAAAGTAGCACTATACGCAAAAACAAGTATTTTTTACTGTGAGTGTGGTTATTTAAGGATTTTACAGATGGGGATGGAATATAATTTTACCTAATCCTCTCCTTAATCTGAATATTTTGTGTTCTGCTCAACACAAAAGAGTTTTAAAAAAATTTGATTTAAGTAGCAAACGTATATTTATTCAAATCAATAATATTTTTATCATGTCAACCATCCAGTCTAGAGAAATGGCAAAATGAGGGCAGGATACGTATTTAAATTACATCATTAATCGATACAGGTAAAGAAGTTGAATTCAGTCCTTAACTTAAAGTTAGAACTAATAAAATTGAATTAAAGAAAATACTCTCGTCTATTTGTGTGAAGTGAGTGCAACTTAACAAAGAAAACAACATTTGTTGTGAAGACGACTACTTTATTGGAAGTAAAATGAGATTTATATTTAACTGTATTAGCAATATTGTTGTACGTTTAAAATCATTAGGTCTGTGTAAAACTCTGTTTTAAATTGTGTGCTATTTTAAACTCTATTAAGTATATTACAATGCTAGTAGAAAGAATGTTACCTTTGTTTTACATTTCTGTTTAGTTAGAGATGTGCGTATTTGTGAAGCTAATTTATATGGTCATATAAACCTAATCTATCTTATTTCATATAACAAAAAATACCATACAAATGTAAAAACTGAGAATATAAGAACAAGTTTAGTAACTATAAGTACGAAACTGGTGTGAAGCGCAGGATAAAGAACACATAATGGGCTAAGGTGCGACTGTAACAGTAGATTGCGATGAGACGGGACATAAACAGAAAAGTTATTTCCTCAGAGATTTCTCAATCAGTTCCTGGATTGTTTACAGGAACACTGGATTTCGGTTCAAACAATATTTTTTGACACCTCTTCCTATGCGGTTACTCATGAAATGGCAATGTGGCAGCTATATCGACGATTTCGACAGTAGATTGTGATGCGAAGGGGCATAAACATGAAGGTGATTTCCCCAGAGACTTCTTAATCGTCTCCAAGATTGTTTACTGTAAATGGAAATGTGGCAGTTACATCTACGACTGTTACAGTAGATTGTGATGCTAAGGGGCATAAACATGAAGGTGATTTCCCCAGGACTTCTCAATTATCTCCAAGATTGTTTACTGTAAATGGAAATGTGGCAGTTACATATACGACTGTTACAGTGGATTGTGATGCTAAGGGGCATAAACATGAAGGTGATTTCCCCAGAGACTTCTCAATTATCTCCAAGATTGTTTACTGTAAATGGAAATGTGGCAGTTACATCTACGACTGTTACAGTGGATTGTGATGCTAAGGGGCATAAACATGAAGGTGATTTCTCCAGAGACCAAGAATCGTCTCCAAGATTGTTTACTGTAAATGGAAATGTGGCAGTTACATCTACGACTGTTACAGTGGATTGTGATGCTAAGGGGCATAAACATGAAGGTGATTTCTCCAGAGACCAAGAATCGTCTCCAAGATTGTTTACTGTAAATGGAAATGTGGCAGTTACATCTACGACTGTTACAGTGGATTGTGATGCTAAGGGGCATAAACATGAAGGTGATTTCTCCAGAGACCAAGAATCGTCTCCAAGATTGTTTACTGTAAATGGAAATGTGGCAGTTACATCTACGACTGTTACAGTGGATTGTGATGCTAAGGGGCATAAACATGAAGGTGATTTCTCCAGAGACCAAGAATCGTCTCCAAGATTGTTTACTGTAAATGGAAATGTGGCAGTTACATCTACGACTGTTACAGTGGATTGTGATGCTAAGGGGCATAAACATGAAGGTGATTTCTCCAGAGACTTCTCAATTATCGTCTCCAAGATTGTTTACTGTAAATGGAAATGTGGCAGTTACATCTACGACTGTTACAGTGGATTGTGATGCTAAGGGGCATAAACATGAAGGTGATTTCTCCAGAGACCAAGAATCGTCTCCAAGATTGTTTACTGTAAATGGAAATGTGGCAGTTACATCTACGACTGTTACAGTGGATTGTGATGCTAAGGGGCATAAACATGAAGGTGATTTCTCCAGAGACCAATAATCGTCTCCAAGATTGTTTACTGTAAATGGAAATGTGGCAGTTACATCTACGACTGTTACAGTGGATTGTGATGCTAAGGGGCATAAACATGAAGGTGATTTCTCCAGAGACCAAGAATCGTCTCCAAGATTGTTTACTGTAAATGGCAATGTAGCATTTATATCTACGACGCTACAGCAGATTGTGATGAGAAAGGGCATAACATAAAGGTGATTTTACCACAGACCTCTTATCACCTTCTGGATTTTTTACTAGATATAGCAAGGTGGCACCCGTATCTACTCCTGTTACAGTAGACCATTTTGAGAAAAGGCATAAACATAAATGTGATTTCCCCAGAGACTTCTAAATTATCTTCGAGATTTTTTACTAAACATGGCAATGTGGCAACCATATCTAAGCCTGGAACAGTAGATTGCTACAAGAAGGGACAAACATAAAGGTGATTTCCCTGAAGAATTCTCAATCATCTTCTTGATGTTTACTATAAATGGCAATGTGGCAACCACACTTACGACTGTAACGGTAGAATGCAGTTATAACGACCGTAATGGAAGAGTGATATTCCTATAAATCTCTCAATTAGCTCCCGGATTGTCAATTGGAACATTGGATTCCACCTCAGACAATATGTTTCAATAATTGTTCCTTTACAGTTACTTCTGAAAAAGCAATGCGGAAAATATAACTACAACTGTAAAAGGAGGAATACAAACAGAAGAGTGATTTTCCCAGAAACCTCAATAAACACCAGAAGTTTCAACAGGATAATTGGATTCCGGCTCAAAAAATAACTTCTGAGGCTTACTCCTATGCAGTTACTTCTGGAATGGCAATACTGGCAATCATATCTACATCAAGTCCTGGTATTCAATCAAATAATGGGCTAAGGTGCAACTGTAACTGTATATCTCGATTAAAAAGGGTGTATCAGAAAAGTGATTTCTCCAGAGACTTCTCAATCAGCTCGCGGATTGTCAACCGAACAATACATTCCGGCTCTCTAAATATGTTCTGTCACCTCTTCCTATACAGATAATTCAGGAATGGAAAAACATCAACTATCTCTATGACTGTTACAGTAGATTTTGATTATAAGGGGCCTTAACAGGACTTTCTCAGAGACCTCAATAAGCTCCAGGATCTTCAATAGGATCATTGAATTCCGGCTCAATAAATATTTTCCGAGGCCTACTCCTGAGCAAATATTTCTGAAATGTCAATCCTGAAATCATATCTACATAAAATCCTGGTATTCAATCACATCGTGGGCTGAGGTGTGACTGTAACAGTAGATAGCGATGAGAAGGGGCATAAACATAAAAGTGATTTCCCCAGAGACTTCTCAATCAGCTCGCGGATTGTCAACAGAACATTGGATTCTAGCTCAGGCAATACATTCTGACACCTGTTTCTGTGTAGTTACTTGTGAAATGCCAATACAGCAACCGTATCAACATAAACTCGTGATGTTAAATCACTGTTAACATTACTTTTGTTTTAATTTTCATGTAATTTAGAAATTTGGCATTTAAAATATATTTGAGGTGGTTGTATTTGGTTATATTTCATTTAATAGGTTTACTGCATACCAAATGAATCACTAGTATCAGGGGATATTGACAGTCACAACTTGTTATAGTTACGAATTGTTAAAGCTTGGTAAAGGATTACGAGATTGAAAACAATGCTTTCCCTAAACACTAAGATTTATTGCCTCTAAATTAATAAAAGTTATTGTGTAATGACTAATAATCTACAAATTCTGCTACAAATTTGCGAGACCTCAAAGGTATAAACCAGTTAATTAAAATTATGATAAAATTTTAAAGTGAGTTGTAAATTTCATATTTCAAAATTATTTTAAAACCGATTTATAAAACAACTGAAGATAGCCCTCACTAAATATAACATTTTTGTGCACAGTTTATAGGGCTACATAGTTACTATTGTAGCTTAGATGTTTAGTGACGTTTTGTGCCTTGTATATGGTTAATAATGTTTGAATTTACTTTTGATACTGCGAATATTTTTGTATTATACACCTTTTTCCATATCATTATACCTATGTTTTTCAGTTCCTCCTCAACATTTCTTAATCTTCCCACCACTTTAAGCACACAGCGAGTAAATTATTTAAAAAAAATTATCTTATATGTTTGTGAATCATTGTAAAAAGGCCAATGTGACTAATAATCTTAAATAAAACCAGGCTAAATACAAAATGTTTTGTTGATCTTGTTATTGGTTCGACTCTTAAGTACAGTAAATACAAAAATTAATTATTTGAATATATTTAATAATAAATAATTGTATTCATTATGTATAGCTTATATCTATTTCATAGCAATAGGTTACAATAATATAAGTGTTTATTAAATATTGCAGTGATTTAAAAGACAAACATATGACACACAATTCCTCTCGATACAAATATATTTAAAACATATTTTAACCCAAAAAAGGAAATTATACCGTTCCTAATTTAATGAAATGGTCAAGTTAAAACTCACCAGGACATGAATTGCTACGCATACATTGCAGATATGTGCGATATTAGAACGTAATTTAAGAGTAAAGTGACAGGGCCTTGCACTAACAAGCATCAACTAGCAATGGGAGGCGGACGTCAGGTGTCACATCCTTAAAGTTCAGCCAACTGTGCATCTTATATATACACTTACCCTGTGCAACGCTATATTGTAGGGATATGCCATATTAGAACGTCATCTGCCACGTCCTTGTAGTGCATCCGACTGTGCTGTACATCGCTATATTGTAGGGATATGCCATATTAGAACGTCATCTGCCACGTCCTTGTAGTGCCCCCGACTGTGCTATATTTATCCTGTGCATCGCTATATTGTAGGGATGTGCCATATTAGAACGTCATCTTTCACGTCCTTGCCGTGCAGCCAACTGTGCTATATACATTTATCCTGTGCATCGCTATATTGTAGGGATGTGCCATATTAGAACGTCATCTGCCACGTCATTGCAGTGCATCCGACTGTGCTATATTTATCCTGTGCATCGCTATATTGTAAGGATGTGCCATATTAGAACGTCATCTTTCACGTCCTTGCAGTGCAGCCAACTGTGCTATATACATTTATCCTGTGCATCGCTATATTGTAGGGATGTGCCATATTAGAACGTCATCTGTCACGTCCTTGCAGTGCAGCCAACTGTGCTATATACACTTACCCTGAGAATCGTTACGTTAAGGGATATGCCATATTAGAACGTCATCTGTCACATCCTTGCAGTGCAGCCAACTGTGCTATATACACTTACACTGAGAATCGTTACGTTAAGGGATGTGCCATATTAGAACGTCATGTGTCACGTTCTTGCAGTGCAGCCAACTGTGCTATATACATTTATCCTGTGCATCGCTATATTGTAGGGATGTGCCATATTAGAACGTCATCTGCCACGTCATTGCAGTGCATCCGACTGTGCTATATTTATCCTGTGCATCGCTATATTGTAAGGATGTGCCATATTAGAACATCATCTTTCACGTCCTTGTAGTGCATCCGACTGTGCTATATACACTTATACTGTGCATCGCTATATTGTAGGGATGTGCCATATTAGAACGTCATGTGTCACGTCCTTGCAGTGCAGCCAACTGTGCTATATACACTTAACCTGTGCATCGCTATATTGTAGGGATGTGCCATATTGGAACGTCATCTGTCACATCCTTGCAGTGAAGCCAACTGTGCTATGTACACTTAACCTGTGCATCGCTATATTGTAGGGATGTGCTATATTAGAACGTCATCTGTCACATCCTTGCAGTGCAGCCAACTGTGCTATATACACTTACCCTGAGAATCGTTACGTTAAGGGATGTGCCATATTAGAACGTCATGTGTCACGTTCTTGCAGTGTAGCCAACTGTGCTATATACATTTATCCTGTGCATCGCTATATTGTAGGGATGTGCCATATTAGAACGTCATCTGCCACGTCCTTGTAGTGCATCCGACTGTGCTATATTTATCCTGTGCATCGCTATATTGTAGGGATGTGCCATATTAGAACATCATCTTTCACGTCCTTGTAGTGCATCCGACTGTGCTATATACAATTACCCTGAGAATCGTTACGTTAAGGGATATGCCATATTAGAACGTCATCTGTTACATCCTTGCAGTGCAGCCAACTGTGCTATACACACTTAACCTGAGAATCGTTACGTTAAGAGATATGCCATATCTGAACGTCATCTGTCACATCCTTGCAGTGCAGCCAACTGTGCTATACACACTTACCCTGAGAATCGTTACGTTAAGGATATGCCATATTAGAACGTCATCTGTCACATCCTTGCAGTGCAGCCAACTGTGCTATATACACTTACCCTGAGAATCGTTACGTTAAGGGATGTGCCATATTAGAACGTCATGTGTCACGTTCTTGCAGTGCAGCCAACTGTGCTATATACACTTACCCTGTGCATCGCTATATTGTAGGGATGTGCCATATTAGAACGTCATCTGTCACATCCTTGCAGTGCAGCCAACTGTGCTATATACACTTACCCTGAGAATCGTTACGTTAAGGGATATGCCATATTACGGTAGAACGTCATCTGTCACGTCCTTGCAGTGCAGCCAACTGTGCTATATACATTTATCCTGTGCATCGCTATATTATAGGGATGTGCCATATTAGAACGTCATCTTTCACGTTCTTGTAGTGCATCCGACTGTGCTATATACACTTATCCTGTGCATCGCTATATTGTAGGGATGTGCCATATTAGAACGTCATGTGTCACGTCCTTGCAGTGCAGCCAACTGTGCTATGTACACTTACCCTGAGAATCGTTACGTTAAGGGATGTGCCATATTAGAACGTCATCTGTCACGTCCTTGTAGCGCAGCCAACTGTGCTATATACAATTACCCTGAGAATCGTTACGTTAAGGGATATGCCATATTAGAACGTCATCTGTCACATCCTTGCAGTGCAGTCAACTGTGCTATATACACTTACCCTGAAGTTCGTTACGTTAAGGGAAATTCCATATAAGAAAGTCATCTGTCACGTCCTTGTAGTGCATCAAACTGTGCTATATACACTTACCCTGAAGTTCGTTACGTTAAGGGAAATTCCATATAAGAAAGTCATGTGTCACGTCCTTGCAGTGCAGTCAACTGTGCTATATACACTTACCCTGTGCATCGCTATATTGTAGGGATGTGCCATATTAGAACGTCATCTTTCACGTCCTTGTAGTACATCCGACTGTGCTATATTTATCCCGTGCATCGCTATATTGTAGGGATGTGCCATATTAGAACGTCATCTGTCACGTCCTTGCAGTGCAGTCAACTGTGCTATATACACTTACCCTGTGCATCGCTATATTGTAGGGATGTGCCATATTAGAACGTCATCTTTCACGTCCTTGTAGTACATCCGACTGTGCTATATTTATCCCGTGCATCGCTATATTGTAGGGATGTGCCATATTAGAACGTCATGTGTCACGTACTTGCAGTGCAGCAAACTGTGCTATATACACTTACCCTGAAGATTGTTACGTTAAGGGAAGTGCCATATAAGAAAGTCATCTGTCACGTCCTTTTAGTGCAGCCAACTGTGGTATATACTGAGGTTCGCTTCATTGTAGGGATGTGTACACAAAGTGTCAGAGCCGTGCACGAACAAGCATCAGCTTGAAGCGGGAGGCGCACGCCAAGGGTCACGTCCTTGCAGTGTAGCCAACTGCGCCTAATACATTTACCTTGAGACTTGCTACGTTGTAAGGATGTGTCATGTTATATCTTTCTTAATACAAGAGTCTACTATATTATATGCGGAAAATATTATTGTGGAATATTTAACACCAGATATTAGGTTATACCAATATGATAGTCGCTTTGCTGCAGTGTTGAATCTTAAATTTGTTGAGTAAACAATCGTTGTGTTGAGTACTTAAGAGAGTTGTACGGTTCTGTATTCTAATTGTTAGAACTGATAATTTTTAATACAGTATTTAGAAGCTTAATAGTACATGATATAAAACATTGTAGAGAAGGAGATAACACGGACATATATCAAAACACACGATATAATTAAATTCCCAAATCTTAATAATACATACTAAAATTCTGAATATACTTAGAAACCTTCATGTTAAAATAGCCCAGTATGTTTATTAATGCTTTATTAATATTGGACAAACCGTAATTTTGTCCTAGACGAATTCCATCCTACTTTATGTCATTTTATAAACATTCTTAATAACGTGTTTTTCCTTCTAACTATTGTAAATGTAAAGTGTAGTTCACAAGTGAAGAATGTAAATTGTGAGGTCTAAGTAAATAGCAAATTGTACCAGGAGTAACGATAAGGTTGAGATATAATATTCACCTGTTGCCAAGACGAGCGCCATCTTATACAATATATCTCCCAATATTGACACTGGATGAAAATTGAATATCGACCAGCTTGTGGTTGGTTAAGCGACTTCCTTCCAACCCTTATATTCACTTTTTCGTAAATATATCGACATTTTCAATTGAATTGGGATTGATATGATTGAAGCTATGAACACATATTTGAGGTTTCTCGGCAGTTTCTGATGGCAGTTAAACTTCCCTCAATTTCAGTAGAGACAAACCGGTTTATAATATATATATATATATATATATATATATATATATATATATATATGTATATATAAACTGCATTACTGCATGGGCCTATAACATTAAACTAATGTAATTTAAAAAAAATTTATTGATAAGAAATTTAAAAATCTTAATTGAAATATAATGTGTTGGAAAATGTTTGTATTAATAGGAAACTATTTTAATGCCAGCTTTTTATTGTCAGTTAATATTTATTTATATCTTCTAATAGTCCTTCCGGGCAGTCGGGAAAATATATACCTAATAGTACCTAAAAACTTTTCAAGGTACAAAAATAAATATAAGATATATTTTTGGAACATTTAATTTGTTTCAGTATTCTTATCACCAGTTCTTGAAGAAAACTAATGGAATATACATATATTCTAAATCTTAAAAACAATTAGAGGTATTAAAAAAATCTGAATAATAAATTTCTTTGGTAATGTATAAGTATATCAGAACACTTTCTTTTTTTGTCAGTGGTTCATAAATGACATATTTCTGTATATTTTTAAAGTTTGAACAGCCGCCATGTTGATACCAAATGGCATACCAAGCTGGCCAACGAACTTAGTCAAAGTATTTAGTAGATTAATTTTGTACGAAGTTTCAACTTCTTTTGGCTTTTTGAGACAGTTATTGTTTTCACAAACCGCGTTACATAGCATATATTAAAGATATATAAAGGACGGTGGCTCCCGATGAATTGCTGATGAAAAATTGCAGAATTTTAAAAAAATCACACAATGTCTTAAGTAACTGATTGGTTTTAAGACACTTTCGAAGTCATTTAATTCTTTTTGCTTTAAAGTTTTTGCAAACTGTACTCATAAATTGTAAGTCTTTTGGATTTGTAACCTATTTAGTTTTCTTGAATTTTGAATAAATTATTTAACATTTTTATATTTTATTATTTCTTGCAAATTTTCACAAGTAATTTTTAATATAAAGTAAAGTAAAGTAATCTATTTAAGTAATTATAATCTTTAACCAACATTTATAAACCCGATTGAGAAATATTTTTGAAGATTTTTAGATTTAATTCTTATTAAAATAAGAGATTTTATTTTGGAACATACCAGACTCTTTAGTTAGTTTTTTGTATATGAATTAATTACATACTCAAAATAAAAAAATGGGTAATTTTGTAAATTTGGAAGAAATATTCGGAATTTCAAATGAATCTTTGAATGTTTAAATGTTGAATTCGCTCCAGTTCAAATTCCTTTTATTGCGGTGGCTGGTATTTGACGCTGTCTCAGACTTGACTCTTGGAATCTGCTGGGGTCATGTTTGTCTGAAAATATCCAAAAAAATTCGCAGTCTCATCTAAACATCATTTGGGCGCACGATTCAACTTTTTCAATGCGCTACCTTTATAATTTGTTACTGTTTCAATTGAAGTACATGCAATAACAGCAATTTTATATATTCAAACTTTACCTTATTACTAAGTTAAATTTCAATTTTGTTTTCCACATGATTAAAAACAGTTTTTAGCGCATAGAAAAAAGTGTCTTGAGCACTTAATCGTATTTACGAAGATAAATAATCTAGAGATTAACCGGACAATCACAATGACCATTTATCATCCGGAGGAGAAACATTGCAATGCTTGCTTTTTGTGTGGTGATAACGTAGAAAGAAGAAGTTCAAGTTCAGATTCAAGTCATTCAATAGGAACATTAAAGTAACGTTGGTTACCTTTAACTCTTTCATTCAGGATCCATTCTTGAGGCTATAAAAATGATATAAGTTGGAAATTCTAATTGCCGTATTCACTTCTTTATACTTTATCCTAAAAAGTTTTAGTTGTGAGTGGAACTAAAATGCTAGTGTGGTATTGTCAGCAAGCTTAGTATTTAATAATTTCTGCTATTGTGATTGATACTAACGGTACAGAAAATTATATAAATGATATAATATTTCTGTATCCGTATCGTTGATATGTCTGCGTCAATAATACATCTACTCCATGGTGACTTGCACATGAATGAGTTATATGTTCCAATAGCCAAATTTTAGTACAAAATGCAGTCTTTAGTTTTCCAAACTTTCAAATTACAAAATGTACTAAAAAGCAAAACATAAATCTGTAATTATGTTGTTAGCAGTTTTTAAAGGTAGTGATATTCTTAATCATAATGATTTAGAGTAGATTTTAAAAAGATGTTAAATTGGAACTGGATGTATTCTGGTTTTAAGCTTTTTTTACGGCGGAATTTCGAAGAACCGGAATTTTCCGGACTTTTGTGATTGTTCAGTCCTACAAAAAACCAATACCACTAGATCTGCAATGTGATGTATTCCTCAGGTATTTAACTAACTTTACAGATAACAAACAAAGGGCACAACCCCGTTTCCTGTTTTTACCATCTTGTTTGTCCAGTGACGATCGCCAGTTGCCACTAGCCTCTGGTTAGTTTTCAACGGTTGGTTGGTCAGTATATACCTGACCGATTATGATCATATTCCCAGATCGGCTGAGCCCTGACACATAGAAATATGAAAAATTGAAATAAACTATTCATACTAACTTGTTGTCACATGCAGGAACCACCAGAGTTAGGAATACAATAAATACATTGTGATAAAGATTTACAACAAATACTATGGTGACATGAGTAATTAAATCAACAAAAAATGAAACAAAAGCACAAACACAGATAATATAGTAAACATAAATAATTGTGAGCTCCCATGAAACCAATCAATAAGACTATACTGAAGGATGGACCGTTGGGTATAGAAAATATGGGTGAACAGTAATGGATTGGGAACACACCCTAAGTCCGTCTTTTCTCAAACGCTTTAAGCAACTTTGTATCAGTTTTATTAGAATTGTACAAATGTTTTAATCCTAATTATTTGAACTTTCTTATGTTTTATTCTTACTGTAAAACTCTTTTTAACAAATCCAGGTAACAGTGCTATGGTGGAACATGTTGATTCAATGTGAATGTTGAGTTTAGCTCCAGTTCACCTTTCTCTTAGTGTAGCGTCTGTAATCTAACGCTGTTACAGACTCGACTCCTGGAATCTGGATTTAGAAGAGATCCAAAAAGGTCGGTGAGGAAGAAGGTTAAAATTAACTTTTTACATCGTTTTGACATCAACAACATCTAGACAAAGACATTTTCCTGGGCGACATTTCTTATTTATTCAGATGAACACAAATCCAGATTCCAGGAGTGACAACGTCAGATTCCAGGAGTGACAACGTCAAATTCCAGATGCTGCACTAAGAGAAAGGCGAACTCTAGCTTATTAATTCATCAAAGGACGTTAAACAGTAGTGTAGCTTCGCTAAGAGGATGCTCTTAACATTTATTACTTAATATAACGATTGAAAAAATGTTCACGTAATTAACATCCAAGTGCTTATTCGGCTACAATAAATTTAAAAACAATATTCGCATATTTTTTGTTTTACTAGGGTTGTCTGTATGATTAGCTTCAGAATAGTATTGCTTAATTCAAAATCCAATGTTCCACCCTCAATGACGACTGACCTGAGCCGATTGAGCAACCGCTGGGGAAATCATTCTCCCTCTTTCTCTCCACTTTATACATCTTTTCATCACAATTGTGTTACCAATCTACTTCTCTCAATATGTACCTTAAATCTAAGACAAGGCGTACATAGGATTTAAAATTTTACTGTTTATATTGAGCTTATTTAAAGTTGGACTATTTTGAATGAAGTACACATTGAATAAGTTAAGATATTTTATTGTTACAGCCTACGTAACTTTTTTTTCTACAAGAAATATCAGCTTTACTCAGTTTTTCATAGCATCTCGTACATTAATAACGACTGGAAATAACGATGGTAAATTCAGCAGAAATTCTGTACGTTATCGTACTAAAAAAGATGCCATCTTCCTAGCTTCGGGAACGGAGAACATTTGCACATTTGGAGTCGCTGGCCTTAGATAAAACTGCTGTCAACATATATATATATATATATATATATATATATATATATATATATAAAACACTCAATTTGGTACGTATCATCTCCAGCTGCGAGTGAAAGTTCGTTAATATCTCAGAAAGAATTCATTCGTCACAAATTTTCAGTTTTGGAACGTATCCTGTCCAGATTCATGTAACACACCTTTTGTCGATAGTCTTTGTTTTATTTGCCTTCATATTAGACTGTACCGTTTATGCATCCACTTACAAACTTGAATAAACATGAAAAAACATGAATGTAAACATGGGTTACCTATTCAATTACAACATAAAGTTTAAGTTCTGTAAAATTAATATTATAAGATTACAGTTAATTATTGCTGTAGTGTTATAAATAATATAATGTATAAATTTAACGAGATCGGCAAAGAAATATTTTCTGCAAATCAGACTCACTCTTGAGACTCTTCCATCACTATGCACTCATTTTTGATTATAACAAACAGCAGAACCCAAACCTTCAAAGTGATCCAATAATATCAAAGCCATATCACAACAATCCCATTTTATTATACCGGGATACAAGTTGAAACACTTGTAACGCGTATAATGTCACAGGTATATAACGCGGTTCTGTAACATATCGTGTGGTGAGTGTTTCCTGGAACTGAGACAAATGGCATGTCCGCCTGTTGTCAACTCTAGATTACACTGAACGTGTCCGATACATCTTCTGCCCTTTGCTATTTCTATCTCAAATTCCAATTTTCATCTCAACAATTTATTACACAGTTGTCACATTTTATCTGAACTGAAAAGTGGAACTATTCCACCCTCCCGCGTGACGTAGGAACTCTACGTTGCATTACTTGTTACCGAACAGATATATCGAAAAATGTGTAAGTATGTTGTTTGACACAATAAAAAAAATCAGTGAATCATTCTAGTAATATTTTGTAATATAATCAGTTTAAATTTTAACTTAAATTCGAAGGCCGCTATGAGAAGTTGGAAATCTATTAGTTGGGACTTACTAACAAACTTATCTAATGCATAACTGAAGCAAGTTTAGTCTGAATCAACTTAATATTATATATTGAAGTTTGAAATAATAATGTATTCAATACAATGCATGTCGAAAATTCACAATTTGTAATAGATGTCAAAATTAATAAAATAATCTTGAATATAGACTTTACAAATATTTATAGTTCATTAAATTTATCACTCGCCGCGTGTGTTAGGATTTTTATTTTTCTATAGTTTATTTTGGGATTAGGAAACAACAAAATTATAAAATTGTACCGTGTTACTATTTTATGTGTGTTAATATATACACACACACACACATATATATATATATATATATATATATATATATATATATATATATATATATATATTATTACGATTTTACTGAATTCGTATTTCTCATACCATTCTTATTTCTAATTAGAATAGTGCAGAGACTTAACTTCAACTTTACAAACAAAAAGTTATTATGGGCTCAGACTGCACAATAAAAGTACTTCTCCCTCGTCTCTTGTTTCTGCTCACTTCCTGGCTCGCTTTGCACAGAATCGTATTTCCCCGCTCTCCTGAAGCGGAAATTAAAGCTTTAGTGACACTTTTGGTAAAAAAAGAATAACGGCAAAACGATTCCGTAGACACACCATTTGGATATTATATTTATTTCAGCATGTTCGTACTATCCATGACACTTTCAGGAACCAGCTGATACAAATGTAAATCACATGTAATTTTTAACCAAGGAAATGGCTACGATATTATATAGTTATGTTTAGGGTGTAACAAAACTATCTACACAAAACTCTACAATATTTCTGCTTGGGTGACGGAAGCAAAGAATGAAACGCAAACAACGGTCTATCTCTTTCGGTTTTCTTTATGCCTGTCCTTATGGGGTTTTCACTAAAACATTTATGTTTTGAAACTAATGTACTGATTACAGCCAAATTTTAATCAATGACTTACATCTATATTAGCTACCTAACGCATTAAAAAACATATCTCAATCCCGTTATAAAATGGCGACTAAAGCCATGTTACAAGAAAATCAATGGTTTGAGAGAGAACTAAAAGGGACAACAGTTTATTGTTTTTACTTATAATGCTTAGTGTTTTTGCAGCCTACCCTTAAAAATTTGTTACGAGCAGCGTTTGTAATAAAAGTGAAGTAATTAAAAAAACTTTTTGAGCAGGCATATACGTAAATACATACGTAAATGGCTGATTAAAATTTGATTGTATCACTTTGCGTGAGTGGTTCTTTTGCCATTACCGCTTTTGTGAAATCTACCTATTGAGAGATGTAACGTAGAACAAGAAGAGATAAATCATAGTTAATAGCATAAATCATAGCACCTGATTTTTACAAGAACGATTTTAAAAGAAAAAATTGTGCAGTGCTTTGTTACTGTATGCAATCATGATGAGAACCCTTACTTTTTTGTAATGGTGTTTTGTGCAATACTAGTAAACAATATTTTTAAATGGTGCAGCTAATTTGGAAATTGAATGTATTAATGTATTTAATGTAGGTTTTATTTAAATAGAGATCAATGTACAAGTAAGTTAAGCTTATTTCTGCCATCCTCGTGAGCCACTGGTCTGTGCGAGGATCTTGTCAAACAGGATAAGGTAAATACTCGATACAGTATAAGATCGATGGTACTGATAAAGCAATAGTCACAGACAGGATTTGAACCTGCACTGTCTCTAACTCAGAACCAAAGTCCAACATCTTAGACCGCTCGGTAACCTGCACTCCCAAATAACCCTAGATGACTGTGAAACAGTATGCTCAACAATCCAAGCATTCATGCAAGGCTATGTACGAGTATTTCTTACAATATTAAAAATATATATACTACATATAAAATCCACATGTACTATCAATAATTATCCTATGTGAATACGCATTTGTACCCCTCGTTTGAATTTCAAAACAGAAATTTGTTTAGAAGAGGTCTATTATTTCACCATATGACAAGTATTGGGGTTACACAGGTTAAAATTTAAATTTTGGTGATTATTTTAAAAGTATATATTTTAAATAACAATAGTGAATATACCTTTTTCTTGAGCATTTTCTTTCTTAAAAACGTAACTTTCACCTCAAGTCAGTATCTTATCTTATCTGGTGTGGGCAACATGTGTTGTTTTATGTGGAACTCTTTCATTTTCGAACTCTGACATTTTCGAATTATCACCAAACTTGCGTACATGTATATTCTTGGTTTTAGTGGCGTACACCTTGTTGTACTTTCACGTTAGACTATAGGTAGTCTATTACTACACATGTTAGTCTGTAATTTTTTGAATACATAACTTATGTATTAACATTTTTGACACTTGAAAAAAGAGAATAAATCCAACACCGAAAACGTGGTGTTTCACACCCGTTTCAAATTGTTCATGTTTCACTGTTCAAAACAAGTATGAAAAAAATCAAATACTACAGATTGAAAAATATTTCCTTAGACTTCAACATGCCAAAAATATCTTTGTTTATTTTCTATTTGTATTACTAGTAAACACTCTAACTACCGTAATTATTTGGACATGAGGCCAATTTAACTGTTTTATTCGGTTCTGATAAACTTGTATGTATTCGCAGGCTGTTGATAGCAGCGAAGTCAGGATTGTAATGTATAGAGGTGTTAGCTGATACCACGTTCCCACCTCCACCCCCGGCAAAAGTTGGGGACTTGGTCGTCAGGCTTCTTTCCATGTGTTATTGTTTGTTCCGTACATTTTTTTTATTATCTTCTATCTTAGGACATCCCTGCACCTCCTACAGACGACACTAACCATTCATTCTATGAGGACCGCTCCAAGCGAACAGCTCCTGTTTGTGCTGTTTCAATGTTCTTCACCACGTCCGAATCTTTGTCAGAGTTGTAGCAACGCACCAGATCTTTGTAATTCTGTAGTGTACAACTGTGACATATTCAAGGTATCAATTCTTTTAAACACGTTACCTACGCTGACTGTGTTTCACTTTTATGCCTCCTGTAATTTTTTCCTCTCTAATATCCTAAGAAAGGAGGTTGTTTTATTTCAAACTCTTTACCAAATCGGTTTAACGTTATATTCACACCATAAACTTTTGCTTTCTTTTTCCATCCATGAGTACATTCTCGCACAGATCGTGATGGTTGGCTTCTTCCTCAGTGGTAGTGTTACTCACTTCCTTGGTTCTTTTTACGTTTTGTTACAGCGCATGGAAAGAGAACTGGAAGACCTCTCTGGCTAGTAATGGGAGCCATGGAATTTGCCGATGTTGTAACAAAGAGAACTTCAGATAATCGTAACAGTTCGAACATGAGATAGCTGTAACAAAGAGAACTTCAGATAATCGTAACAGTTCGAACATGAGATAGCTGTAACAAAGAGAACTTCAGATAATCGTAACAGTTCGAACATGAGATAGCTGTAACAAAGAGAACTTCAGATAATCGTAACAGTTCGAACATGAGATAGCTGTAACAAAGAGAACTTCAGATAATCGTAACAGTTCGAACATGAGATAGCTGTAACAAAGAGAACTTCAGATAATCGTAACAGTTCGAACATGAGATAGCTGTAACAAAGAGAACTTCAGATAATCGTAACAGTTCGAACATGAGATAGCTGTAACAAAGAGAACTTCAGATAATCGTAACAGTTCGAACATGAGATAGTTGTTACAAAGAGAACACGAGAAAATTGTTAATATATCAAAATTTAGTAAGAAAGCCGAGAATCTATTGAAAAAGGACCCATTGAACTTATGTATTTGTTTAATTTTTTTACTAGTATATGTTAAACCTTGCTGGCAATAACGTAAAATAAAACCATATGAATTACCACATGCACGGTTTAATGAAATTGAGTTGAAATGTGTTGATTCATTTTCATAATAACCTCACGTTTTCACAGGATTAAAGTTTTACATTGTTGGAGAGAATTTAATATGCGGCACAACGGTTGGTATTTGAAGTGTTAATAGCATTCCTACATTCGTTAAATCCATAGCCAATATTTCTTCCTCATTTTCAATAACAGTCTCACTAATCGTTCAATAATGAAATGATGTTTTCGTACAGTGTATTGTAGAAGACTGCCATCTCCGTCTAGTACAAAAGGCATACTATCCTATTGTATGGAGAAGTTAAATGTGCTATTCATGTCTTTGAAATATTAAATGGCATAGCCACTTTCGCATCTTTGTAAAATTAAGATAAAACGTATTTTATTAACCTAACACTGTGCAATCATTGCAATTTAATACTGAAGATTATTTATTTCGATAATATTTTAACGATGTTTTTTTATAGGCAATAACCTATAAGAACATAATGTATTTCTTTTTATATTTATGATTATCGTATTAGCTTCATAATTTATAAGAAATATATAATATTGCGTATACTTCTAATACAATACGATAATTCTCCAAACTTTATTCTATACATATTTAGTACAGTACATATATATATATAGTTAGTCTTTTTATTTTTGGTTTTTCAGATAGTGTTAATAGCATTCCTACATTCGTTAAATCCATAGCCAATATTTCTTCCTCATTTTCAATAACAATCTCAATAATCGTTTAATAATGAAATAATGTTTTCGTTCAGTGTACATATTTAATACATGTATATAGTTAGTCTTTTTATTTTTTGTTTTTCAGATATAATTAATACCATCCTTATGTTTTAAAATAAAATGTAATGTAAGATACATAATATGTATTATTATGAAATAAATATTAATTAAATCATTCATTCGTTTATTCATTCTATTTGGAATATGATTTTAAAGTACGTCACTATGCATATGTATTTGAAAGACACATCTGACTTCTTCAATGGCTAGTTACATACTCTTTCTGTAAAATTCATAATGGTTTAGTTTAGGCTTGTATTATAGTGGGAGTGGGAGTTGGGAGTGCCACTTTGGGTCTGAGTAGAGATAGCGCTGGTTCAAATCCTGTCTGTGACCGTTGCACTTTTTATCAGTACCATCGACCTTATACTGTATCGACTCTCCCCCATATTCTGTTTGATAAGATCCTCGCACAGGCCAGTGGCCCACGAAGACAGACAGAATAAAGCTTAAAAGGGGATCGGTCTCTCCTTTTTTTTTAAAAAAAAAAGAAAAAAAGGAAAAAAGTGCATTTAAATTATTTTTTTTAAATTTTTTTTAATTTTTTTAATTAAAGGATATATTCCAAGTGTTTTTATTAAAATGATTCTCGTTTTTACTAGAATGTTGCACACGAGTATAAAAGTACTGAAGTATCCTGAATTGGCATTTAATAGTTTGGTAAACTAGCTTAACATACAGTTTTAAGTATTTTTTTACTCCGATGTAATTACTCTATTAATCTGTTTGTAAGAAAGTGGCGAAACTTTACTAAAGTAAATTACTTTGTACTGGTGAAATACACGAGACTGCGGTTAGAATAGATTGTGAGGTTGGAACTGGGCAATACCACACAACTTGACTGTGGTTGGGCCTCCCTCAAGGGGTGAACAAGCTCCGCCATTTACAAACTTCACGCGTGCTTTAATACGGTCTGCTCTTTATGATTGCAAACTGAAAACGCAATATAGGAACTTTTACACTTTCCTGCTGTACTTTAACTTCTTACACACATAAAGGCCGGCAGCAAATAAATATGAACACATATGCATAGGAAATAATCGTGATAAACATATGAGATAAGGAGATTAAATGTTATAATTTTAATATCGTTTTTATCGCACAATTTGTAATACATTCCTCGGTCACCAGTTTGTATAGTTATAACTGTAAAATAAATAAATATATTCTAATAATAGAATAATTAGAAAGTATCTTCATTTGTTTCGCTTTCACCTGTAAACTATTTTACCAATAGTACTGAAATTTTATATGAACATTATTACAGTCCCTGGGATCAATATAGGCCTATTCTTATTTCGAAAATCCCTCCGGAGTACACCCCACTGGTCTTTAAATTATTGAAAAATCCCATCTTGCTCTCTAAAGTTATTAAATATTAATTCAAAGAGCATATCCATTGTATGACGCTATCCTGTGTAAACATTGTTTTATACAACACGACCATATGTTCATTAATTTTTATTTTTTTACATTTATAGAGCGAAAAAAATAACAAAAGTAACAACACTTCTTATTTCAAAATCGTGATAACAACGTAAGCTAGTTAATTTTTAAAGTGAATGTGTACTGAATATGTTTCCTTTGACATTGTTGGAGGGCATATTTACAGTTACTGGACGAAGAAAAAAACGGAATGAGTGACCATTAGCATGATTCAATAAACCACTACGTTACTACAATTCTAGTGAACAAGCGAGCGCAGTGAGTCCGTGACTATAGCACGTTCAATCACAAATCAATACACGAAACACTAAATGCAATGATTAAGTCATCGAGGGTACTCGCATCCATCGCATCCATTTCACTGATGAGATATACGATACTTCACAGATATATCGGACTGGTTCGAGGTAATAGTGTGATATAGCGAAAATGGATTGGAAAGCAAAACCATATACTTTACGGTATCACATATATTAAAACATATCTTTAAATATGGATGACAACTATCATAATTATACTGAATGTTAATATACAAAATTTTTTGTTTTTATTATGATGACCCTAAATAGTCTCGAACACATAAGATTTAAGTAGATACTGGTGGAAATTAAAACTGCACCCCTTTTTTTATATATTCAGGTTTATTAAATCAATTCAAATGTCAATTATTAACCTTGTATTCCACCAAATCAATGTTTTGAACAACAGGTTAAAATTACTACTTCCTTTGGCATGGCACTTTCAATTTAATATGGGCTCACTGTCCTCTAAATACGTGTGTATAAAATATAAAGTAAAATAATATTCTTGAATAAATTTGAATGAAATAAATTAATAGGCTTATTCTCAAAACTAATAAAATAATAATTATAAACTTCTTTCAAATAAAATTCTCAAACAAACTAAATAGTTCTCAACAGGAATTTTTCACAAGTTCCTACAGGATATGGTGCAACACCTGCAGCTCTTAATTTTTACTACAATCCCTTTAATTTCAATGAAATTTTACGTTCGACTTTAAATAAATTACTCCTTTACAATTTATATATATTATAGTCCTCACTCAACAGAATTGGATCGTTAATTTCAAAGTTTCAATTCCAATTTCAAATTAATTCACTTCTTAATTTTGCAAATTTCAAATTTAGAAAATTTTAATAATTCAGTCAAAAGTACTTAGGTCGTGAAGGTCTTGGAGTTCGGTATTAAAATAATTTATACCGACGGATCCTACGCCCGACACTAGTTTTAAACTAGCACTAAAAGACTTTACTCTATCGCTTCTCAACTCGGAATGGTAGCAGATCGTGGTTTCTCGGCCTGCACCGACTACGCTCCTGTGCCTGCAGGCCTGTTTAAATCTCTCTCAACGCAGGTTCGCCCCCTAACAAAAAAATTGAGTCCACTGTAAACTATTGTTTAGCATTCACTCCCATCAAGTCAGGTCTAGACCAGATTCCAAGCGCGTTGTGCCGTCCTGCTGGATTACAATATAAATTTACCTTTTTATTCCCTATCCCTATGGGTGCAGCACAACCTTTTTTGAAAACCTTGAAATCCTCCTAAATTTGTTCAGTTCAAAATCATTGAAGTTCATTATCGTTGGTGACTTCAATATCGACGCGATGGATCGCACCAACCCCCTGACCCAGCGGTTTCGCGATATTCTTGCTTCTTTCGGTTTAAACTGGTCCGTGAACTCACCAACAAGAGTGACCGCCACATCGAGCACAGCCATCGACAACGTCATCACAAATGTTCCTGATGTTTCGGTCTCTGTAATGGACGCGGCCATCTCTGACCACTTCGCGCAGGAAGCCATTTTCACAAAATCCAAACAAAAATCTGAACCTCCCGCCATGAAAACAAAACGAGATTTAAAAGCTGCAAATGTAAATCTTTTCAAAAAATATCTCGAGAAAGAATCATGGTCTTTCTTGGATTCTTTTGACCGAGTAGAGGACGCCTTCAACGCGTTTCTTGGCAAAGTAATTTTCATTTTAAACATCACTTGCCCGTTCAAAAAATTCAAAGAGCGTATCAAAGAGGGCAAGAATACCTGGATTACCCAGGATATTCTTGAACTAAGAGAAAGGCTCATGTTTTACCATTCGATATATGTCAAGACTGAAAATGAAGAGTTCAAAAACTTTTTTCGCAATTACAAACAAAATTATCGAAAAGAAATAAAGAAAGTCAAGGCACGAGACGTCGAAGTCCAATTACAACAATCAGAAAACTTTTCAAAAAGCGCGTGGAACATCATTAATAGCAGCAAAAATCAACCACAATTTTCCAAATTCTCGGTTCCGACACTAAAAACAATAAATGACACAATTGACGATCCCTTTAAAGTGGCAAGTGAATTTAACACATTTTTCTCGACCGTAGCTGAACCAGATAACTCGTTTATCTTGGACAGCTCTCGCGAAGAGCCATTGACGGGACCGGTCTCATCTATGGTTCTTTTTCCTGTAGGTGAGGCTGAGGTGGCCCGTATCGTGCAAGATCTGAGACCAAAAAAGTCTTGCGACATCAACGGAATGTCTGTATGGTTAATCAAAAGGTGCTTCAAGCACTTTTTGACACCAATCACAAAATTGATTAATCTCTCTTTTGCACAAGGCGTTTTCCCCTCTGCATTGAAAACAGCCAAAGTCATTCCAATTTTCAAGAAAGACGATCCTTGCATCTCAAGCAATTATCGTCCGATTTCCATCCTCCCTGTTTTCAGCAAAATTTTTGAAAACGCATTTCTCAAACAATTCGAAAAATTTTTGAACCGTTACGAAATTCTTTGTCCCGAACAATTCGGGTTCAGGAAAAACAAATCGACAATAGATGCTGTAACGGATCTCATTCACAATGTTGTCGATGGCCTGGAAAGGAGAGAACATGTGCTAAGCATATTCCTCGACCTTTCCAAAGCTTTTGACTGTGTGCATCATGCAAAACTGATGCACCAGTTGTGGACAAGTGGTATTCGGGGTCTGCCGCACGACTGGCTCTCGTCTTATCTTCAGGATAGAGAGCAGTGCGTACAGATCGCGAATGCCATGTCAAGCAAAGTGAAAATGCCCTATGGTGTCCCTCAGGGATCAATATTAGGGCCAGTCCTTTTCATAATTTACGTCAATAGGTTGACGTCATCAATCCAGAATGGAAAGGTGACTCAATACGCTGACGACACGACTCTCTGTATCAGATCAAAATCAAAACACGATCTCGAAGTGAAGGCATTTATTGAGTTGAATTCATGCATCGAGCATTTCTCAAAACTCAATCTGAAAACAAACAGCTCGAAAACAAACGTCATGAATTTTTGCCTCCGGCAGCAACAAGACCAAGAACTACGGCCTGCAGTGATGGTGGACGATGTTCTTCTTGATGAAGCTGAATCCATTAAGTTCCTTGGAATGCACCTTGACCGAGCACTGACATGGGACGATCACATTGAAAAGGTTTGCTCCAAGGTTGCCTCGGGCATTTTTGTCCTGCGCAATCTTGCAAAATTTTGTTCTTTGGATGTATTGAAAACGGCATATTTTGGCCTGATACTTCCAGATTTGACTTACGGCTTGAGACTGTGGGGCAGCTGTTCTAAGTACAAATTCGAAAGAGTATTTAGAACTCAAAAGAAAGCTGTCAGAATTCTTTCAAAATTGAACCCCAGAGAGTCGTGTAAAGATTCCTTTAGGGAGCTTGGATTGCTGACTTTACCCTGCCTCTATATTCTCGATGTCGCCCTGTACTGTAGACTCAAATGTGAGTTGCTGCAGGGTAGGGATGTCCATCAGTACGAGACTAGAGGCAGGGACAACTTTAGAATCGACCAACACAGAACAATTGCTTTTGAACACTTGCCGTCACAAGTTGGTGTCAGAATAATCAATAGGCTCCCTGAAGTTATCAAACAACTCGATGATCCAAAAAAATTCAAAGCTCGTCTAAAACACCTCCTGGTATCAAAGGCATTTTATTCTGTTGATGAGTTCATGATGGGCCGCTGGGATGAAAATTTTGAAAATTAAGAGCAACGAGAAAAATCCCTGGTTCTGATTATTGCCTTTCATTAAATAATAATTTTAGTTGACAAATCATCAAATAACTGATGTATTTTTTGTACCATTACTGACGCTTGCAATGCAATTGTTGTAAATTGTTTTTATTCAATAAAGGAATATTATTATTATTATTATTATTATTATCCATTTACAATTCTAAAATAAGATTTTTGTCCTTTTTTTTGCTAATATTTTTAATTTGAAATTTTATTTATTAAATTTTTATTTTTATTTAAAGTATACCATGTAATTGGTATACACACCCCCCCTTAAGCGCTTGGTATCTGCCAAGTTTTATACTTAAATCTAAGAATTTATCTCACATCCTTTAGAAATTGTATTTCCACCTAGCCTTAACATGCATCATAAAATCTACAAAACCTTTTTTTTATTTATAATATTTGTTTTAATTTATTTTTGATAAATAGTTGTAAGAAGAGGGAGCATACTAGTTGTCAAGTTATTTTAACCAAGCGTTAATTATTATAAATTCTTTTTAAAAGAGTCCATACATTATCAGATTGTTTTTGAAAACTTAAACAATTAAGTTCCCCAATAGAAACCTTGACCTAAACTATGGCAAATAATGTATTCCCTATCCATTTACAATTCTAAAATAAGATTTTTGTCCTTTTTTTGCTAATATTTTTAATTTGAAATTTTATTTATTAAATCTTTATTTTTATTTAATGTATACCATGTAATTGGAATACACCCCCCCCCCCTTAAAGCGCTTGGTATCTGCCAAGTTTTATACTTAAATCTAAGAATTTATCTCACATCCTTTAGAAATTGTATTTCCACCTAGCCTTAACATGCATCATAAAATCTACAAAACCTTTTTTTTTATTTATAATATTTGTTTTAATTTATTTTTGATAAATAGTTGTAAGAAGAGGGAGCATACTAGTTGTCAAGTTATTTTAACCAAGCGTTAATTATTATAAATTCTTTTTAAAAGAGTCCATACATTATCAGATTGTTTTTGAAAACTTAAACAATTAAGTTCCCCAATAGAAACCTTGACCTAAACTATGGCAAATATTAAGAGTCCAATTGCCACCTACCTTTTTACAATTCTATGTCCTACCACAAAGATAGTCCATCCAGATAATCCTTCACAATGGGTCGAACGAGGAAGACGGTGATTGTTGTTCTGGGATGTTTATTGCAGGTCCGGTCTGTTATCAGTTGGGTCGTCCTTGGAACCTTCGCTCTGCACGACTGTGTGTCCTTGGCTCGCCCATTCACTGGTTGACGCAGCTTCATATAGAATTAAAACATATCCCCAGACGGGGGTGTCAGTTCTTATTTTATTATTTTTACCTATACCATTGTTTATCATAGACATAACAGTCTTTTTTTTGTTCCCCTCTTCCTTGGCATAAATTTTATCAGACTAACAAGTTTAAATTAATATTACAACATTCGTGTTAGTTATTAATTTACATACAAACATAAATAACACATGTTAATAACATTAATTACGGACCATGAGTTTCGGATTTGTGCATTATTCAGAAAAATAAATACTGAACTGTTTACTTCACCTGTGCCCTTTTATCCAAATTATAAACTTTTTATTCCTCTTGAGGTTTCTTCATGTTTAAAATACATTTTTACAAGATTACAATTCAAGTTAATATTTACAATTTAACAGGGCTGTAGAATTTCCTCAATTGTTCAATATATTTTAATTTAACCTTCCTTGTCACTGAAATTTCTCAAATCAAACATACATACATACAGCGTACATCTAATATAGTTTTTCTTCATTCTTACAACTAATTTAATTCGTCATAATTTTTAATCAGTTCCTTTTTTAAAATTGTTTTTGTAATTCAAATTATTTACCCCTCGGTAATTATTTTGTTTTGTTATATTTAAATATGCATTCTTCTTTCCCCAGTGGGTTTCACATCCTGCAAGTGTATTCTACGGAACTCATTCAATTCTTTTAAATTTTGAACTACATATGAGTTGAAGCTAATAATTGAAATTATTCTGAATGGTCCCTCATATTTCAGATCTAGCTTATATCGCTGATTTGTAATTCTACAATAGACTACATCATACATTTTTAATTGCCTGTGATTTCGGTTGTATCGGTTTCTTCTCGAATTCAGCTCATTTTGTCTTTTTAAATTTTGAATAGCTTCAACCATCTTTGCATTCTTATCTTTGCTCCATTTTTCATCACAAATATCTTTAATTTGCCATTTTAGTGACAAACCATCATTTGCTTTGAAACTGAACATTAATTCAAATGCAGACGACTTTATGCTTTCATAAAGCATACTTGGCCCTGTGACAAGTATTTAGGGCCATTTGCACATGGTAAAA
The DNA here is from genome assembly GCF_021130785.1 of Homalodisca vitripennis. Lineage (NCBI taxonomy): Eukaryota > Metazoa > Arthropoda > Insecta > Hemiptera > Cicadellidae > Homalodisca > Homalodisca vitripennis. Next base: position 12,965,404 of record NC_060208.1, read on the forward strand.
ATCCTTGTCCCAATTCTTTTTACAGTCATGATAATAAGCTGTCAGAATTTGATTTAAATTTCGAATTTTCCTTGAGGAGTATAAGGTATAATGGTCCTTTGTTTTATGCCCAAATTAAACAAATAATTTTTGAATTCCTCGCTGACAAAATATGTTCCATTATCCGTCACGAATTCTTCAGGCAAAGAAAAATTTTTGAAAATATTATTTTCTAATGCATTAATTACATTACCTGAGGTGCATTTCCTGAGTGGCATTATCCAATTATATTTGGCGAAGTCATCTACTGCTATCAGGATGTATTGCATTCGATTGGAAGATGCAGGTAATGGCCCATAAATATCCATATATAACTTCTGCATTGGAAGACTGCTCAGATTGATGTTCAAAGGTCCTTGGTCCCTCCAGGTGCTACCTTTTGCTTTCAAACATACTTCACAACATTTTACATTATTCTTCACATAATCATTTAGTTTAGGGTGATAAAACCTTTCATTTATTTTCTGTTGTGTTTTTAAATTGCCGAAGTGACAGCCAGACAATGAGTTGTGATAATACTCGTATACAACCTTGAATAAGTGCTCAGGTAAATAGATCCTTTTAGAATTGTTTTTATTGTTCACATAAAACAACACCCCTTTTTCCACACTGTAAACATCACTATTGGTATAGGTCAATACACCCTCCATAATTTTAGTTATATTTACATCCTGCTTCTGATGCGTTTTTAAGTCCATAAAGCTAAAAGGCATCGTACTTATACTATTTATAGACACTGTTTCCTCTCTTATTACTAAGTCCTTATTATTTACAGTTTCATTGTTCATTTCTAAAGAGTTATCGTTCATCTTGTCCTTATTCACTACTTTTTCTAGTTCATGTAACACATTGTTGTCAACTTCACTATCTTGAAATAATCTAGATAAATAGTCCGCTACTGGGTTCTGATTACCTTTAACATGCGAAATTTTAAATGGTAGAGACAATATAACCTCCACCCAGCGCCCCAATTTTCCTAACTTACGAAAGTGGGACAATACCCAAGCCAATGCTGAGTTGTCGGTCACTAAGTTGAATGGTCTCATTTCTAGGAAATTACGGAACTTATTTATTGAACAGACTACTGCCAAAGCTTCCTTTTTATAGGTAGTAAGTTTCACCTCACTTTCATTAAATTTCCTCGAATAATAGGCCACCGGTTTTAAATGTCCATTATCCGCTTCCTGTAATAAATAGGAACCGAGGGCCTTATCACTCGCGTCGCATTGGACTGTGAACTCCTTGTTGAAGTCAGGGATGGCTAACACGGGGGGACGGGTAACCGCTCGTTTCAGTTTATCGAACGATTCCTGACATTTTTGGTCCCACATAAATTTGGGCGACTTCTTCCTCATTTCATTGAGTGGATGAGCTATTTCCGCATAATTTGGAATAAACTTAGAGAAATAACTAGTCATCCCTATGAACCTCGCAATACCCTTCTTGTCCCGGGGTCTCGGAGATTCTAATAACGTCCGTGTACGGTCAGGGTCCATTCTTATAGTGTCTTTGGAAACCAAATGTCCCAGAAATTTAATTTCATTATAACAAAATTTTACTTTCTCCGGATTCACAGTAAGATTATTTTTCTTTAAACACTCTAACACTTGTTTCAAATGCATATAATGTTCCTCCAATGTCTTCGAATACACAATAATATCGTCCAAAAAGGCGAGAGTGCAAGTAAATCTCAATTCTCCTAAGATTTTATTCATAAATGACGACAAGACCCCACTTCCAATTAATAATCCAAAAGGAATTCTTTTAAAGCTGTAACTTCCGAAAGGTACCGAGAACGTAGTTAACTCCTGGCTTTCCTTCGCTAAACTTATTTGATAAAAACTTTTGGTTAAGTCTATAGTACTGAGTAATAATTGTTTCCCTTCAAATGGTAATATAGTTCGTGCATGTCGCCTATAGGATAACTCACTCCTTCCAACTTCTTGTTTAACTCCTTGTAATTAACTACTAATCTTTCCGATTTTCCATCTTCCTTACCTACTAAAAAGGCTGGACTCGAGTACTGACTCACACTTGGTTGAATAATGTCCTGTTCCAATAATTCGTCAATAATTTTTTTTATTTTTAATTGTTTAGGTGGATTCAATGGATATGGTCTAAGTTTTACGGGTTCATGATCTTTAACTTTTAATTTATACTCATAATCTAGAGTTTTACCAATTTTGTCGGTAAATACCGTTGGAAATTCCTTTATAATTTTTATTATTTCATTACTGGCCTCTTCGCATCCTATTTTATAAGTGTGATTGGTGTTCATACACGCTACTGTAATACTTTTCACAAATTTTATACACTTCTCTACATTAAAGTCAAATCGACAACAATTATTTTTCAAGTCTATTAACAAACCAGTTTGTTTTATAAAGTTCGCTCCTAAAATTGCCTTTTGGGCTAAGTCCTTCACTATAAGAAATTCCACTTTCCAGGTGAACATATCTATTTTAATTTTTATATTTACACTGCCGATTACGGACATTTTTTTATTTTCAGCACTCATACATGTCAGGTTAGATAACTGGTAACACTTTACAATCTTATTCTCTAATAATAGTTTATACAGTTTATCACTTATTATATTTATACTACTACCAGTATCTAATAATACATTTAATGATATATTCTTGCCAAAATCTATTTCTAAGCTGGGCAATGAACTGATATTTTCCGAATTTTTCTTTTGCCAAGTATGATTTAATTTAGCAGATAATTCATGTGAATCTTTGTTGGACACAATTTTAGGTAACCGGGAAAGTTCGCCCTTCCTTAACTCATTGTTAGAACTTTCCCTACTAACGAGTTTTTTGACTCCTGTACATCAAGACCTACATTTTCGGGGTTAATAGCTGGAGTGTGGTTTACAATACGTATCCGCTGGTTTACAACAGGTTTCCTGTTTAGCTCCCGGCACTGATAAGCATAATGACCAGGTCTATTACATTTATAACAAGTTATTGTTTCTTGCCTCGCCCTGATCCTGTTAACCGGTACATTATACTTCCTATTCACATTCAAATTATTCCCTGTTTTCCTCACGTTGTCAGCATAACCTACATTATTCGCCCTTATACACATCTCATCCAGTTCGGAATATGTGCTCGGATTTCCCATAAACACTAGTTTATTTCTGGTTTCAGGATTAATTCCCACCTTAATTAATTCCACAACATCCCTTTCATTTATATTACAACAAAGTACTTCTACTGATTCCTTAATGTCTATAATGTAGTTGGATAAGCTTTCATTATATCTTTGGGGACGGTGCACCTTTTCAAATTTCAAAAGTTCACGCTGATGATATGGTACGAAATAATTCAATAATATTTCAAGCATTAATTTGACCGTGACATTGTCCTGTTTTATTTCCAATAGTTTCGACAAAAGAGCTCCCTGACTATGTGAAATCGCAATCTCCATAATATCCTCTTCCGTACATCTAGTTTCCTTTTTAAGTTTCAAGATTATTTTAAAGAATTCTAATAATTCTTGAACATTTAATCCATTGCAGATTTTTAACTCCTTCAAATAACGCTCAATAGGGTTCGGTAGTTTATTATAACTTAAATGTGGCCGTCCCGAAACAAACACATCATCTCTCATATTTAGACCAGACTTATCTATCACTTCCGGTTTACCAGCCTCTTCCAGCTCACCTTCTATTTCCAGATTGGAATCAGATAACTTGCGCACCAAGCTATCAGATGTTTCCTTGTCAATTTTTAGGTTTTTTATTTTTTTAAACAATTCACTTAATATACTATTCCGGTTTTCAACATGTTTAGCTATATCCTTCTCTTCGATTTTAAACAATTTACTTAAGTTAGTCAGTCGGCGCTGCCAATGATTTATTTTTGTTTCACACCTAACTATGTCCTATGTTAGTCCCTGTTCAATGGATTCCTCCAGTCTAGTTCCTAATAGTTGGGTTTCTAACTTAATTTTATCCCATTCCTCCTTGAAAACGACCTTTCCACTCAGGTTCAAATAATTACTATTTACATCAAGACTTATTAACTGCCGTAACTTTGTCCTTAAATCTATCACCTTAAGACTAGAAGACACTTCCACACCTCTTAACCTAATTTCATAGTCCAATTCCTCCTTGGTTAACAAGTCCACCTTAAGTGCCATTTTAAAAGTTTAATATTAAACACTTTATAATTTTCCAGTATCCAAGCCACTTATTAATTTACAACCACTAAGTTCAATTTTATTAAGGTTCACCAGAATACAAGCAGAGTGGCGCACTTATTTGTATACTGAATGTTAATATACAAAATTTTTGTTTTTATTATGATGACCCTAAATAGTCTCGAACACATAAGATTTAAGTAGATACTGGTGGAAATTAAAACTGCACCCCTTTTTTTATATATTCAGGTTTATTAAATCAATTCAAATGTCAATTATTAACCTTGTATTCCACCAAATCAATGTTTTGAACAACAGGTTAAAATTACTACTTCCTTTGGCATGGCACTTTCAATTTAATATGGGCTCACTGTCCTCTAAATACGTGTGTATAAAATATAAAGTAAAATAATATTCTTGAATAAATTTGAATGAAATAAATTAATAGGCTTCTTCTCAAAACTAATAAAATAATAATTATAAACTTCTTTCAAATAAAATTCTCAAACAAACTAAACAGTTCTCAACAGGAATTTTTCACAAGTTCCTACAGGATATGGTGCAGCACCTGCAGCTCTTAATTTTTACTACAATCCCTTTAATTTCAATGAAATTTTACGTTCGACTTTAAATAAATTACTCCTTTACAATTTATATATATTATAGTCCTCACTCAACAGAATTGGATCGTTAATTTCAAAGTTTCAATTCCAATTTCAAATTAATTCACTTCTTAATTTTGCAAATTTCAAATTTAGAAAATTTTAATAATTCAGTCAAAAGTACTTAGCTCTTTGGTCGTGAAGGTCTTGGAGTTCGGTATTAAAATAATTTATACCGACGGATCCTACGCCCGACACTAGTTTTAAACTCGCACTAAAAGACTTTACTCTATCGCTTCTCAACTCGGAATGGTAGCAGATCGTGGTTTCTCGGCCTGCACCGACTACGCTCCTGTTCCTGCAGGCCTGTTTAAATTTCTCTCAACGCAGGTTCGCCCCCTAACAAAAGATTGAGTCCACTGTAAACTATTGTTTAGCATTCACTGCCATCAAGTCAGGTCTAGACCAGATTCCAAGCGCGTTGTGCCTGCCGCTGGATTACAATATAAATTTACCTTTTTATTCCCTATCCATTTACAATTCTAAAATAAGATTTTTGTCCTTCTTTTGCTAATATTTTTAATTTGAAATTTTATTTATTAAATTTTTACTTTTATTTAAAGTATACCATGTAATTGGTATAATAATGTGAGTATTTTTGTTGTTGACTATTAAGTTTTCAATAGCAATATCTGTATCAATACATTTTAGGAAACTTTACAGTTTCGAATTCAACCATATAACAAAATTATACGTTTCTGTAGCGGGGAAAAATATCAAACTTATTTGTTACGCTGGAAATATAATAAATTTGAACTAGAAATAAAACCTGGAAGAAGAATTACTGACAATTTTACGTTTACTTAACCTTTCGTCCTCTAAAACATGAAAACTAAAATTGGGTACTTGATGCATAATATATAACTCCATTTCAAAACTATCATAGAACCTAATGTTTTACATGGCAAGTAGTTTCACTAGTAGTAGTTTCAATTAGTAGTGTGAACTTCGAATTTGGGGTTTCTCCAAATTTATCTAAAATAGTTCAAGTGTTACTAAAAACGTGCGAGCTATTCAATCAAGTACACAGAAAATTGCATAGAAATTTCAAATTTCAAAACCGCTTTTAGACTCATGCCATTTAACACTAATAATTCTAAGAGCTTCCTTACATAAAGATAGATTAAATATTCATTTAACAATGTGAGTATCAATGGCTCAGTAGCTTATAGAAGTTTGTATCAAATCGCAGACAATGGAAGTAGGCAAGCCGTAGGTGCCCGTACGCAAAGCCTTAGGCCGAAAACATAGTGGGAGCGTCGAGTCAAGAGTCAAGCGGCGAGTCAAGGACCGCGTTTTTAGACCAAAGATGCAAGCGACGCTTCACAATCGTATAGTGGGGCGTCGAGTTCCGACGTCAAGCGGCGTTGCAGTCACAAGAATGATGTCGGACAGTGAAGACGAGTTTTTTGTTTGAAAACAGTGCATTAAAAGTGTTACAACTATCAAGTACAACTAGAAACTACGCTGTAACACCCGGTAAATAAGGAACGACATAGATTGGGTGAATACCATCACTTATTTCCGCAACTGAAGAAATACCCTGATCGTTTTTTTCAATACACTCGAATGGATTATAGTACTTTTGAATATATTTTGAATCTCATAAGTCCCCATATGGCCTCGAAATACACAAATTTCATTCAACAGCCAATAGAACTGCAGAGAAGTTAGTGATAACATTAAGGTAAGAACCATGTTTAACTTGTGGTTATGATTGTTTGACTTTGACTTAGTTTCAAAAATGTTAAACCAAAGGAAGTAATTGATCATTTGAATTTAAATAACATTATTTATTATTACTTTAAACACATTACAAATAGCTTGTTATTTCACTTTGTGATGTAGGAAAATAGTTATGCTGTTAATATGGAGAATAACTATTAGCAGAATTCCAAGAATCCAAATCCAAGATAGAATTACTACCCTCATCTTGCTGTGGTAAGGGCGTAGATGTTTCAGAGTGATACACAGATCGGCTTGTAGATGATCGAGAATGTAGATTTGGTGCTCTCAGATGATACAGAATGCTGATTTGTGTTAGTTGGATACGCGTATTTTATTACTAAGTTTTGAACTTCATTTCTAAAACGTAATTTATCCACACCATTGATATGTTTTATGTGGGGGAGAAGGCTTTCAAAAAATTGCAAATCTTCATCAGGTTTTTTCGATGATTGTATGCCTACTTCCACGTTTTTCTTCTAGTATAGCCAATTTTTTTCTTCAATTTGGACTAACTTAGTTAAACTGTCCTTTTTATAGCACTTTTCTTGAAGGTGTTGGGATGTACTAAGTCATCATTCATGTCTCTATCAGTTCTCATCTCAGTAGCCCTCTGTATCGTTTGGAGGCTGATTAGATGGCATAGGACTCCTCAATTTGACTATTTTCAAAATCAAAGTTTTCGTCGCTTGCCATAGGAACGCCTTCCGTAGCTGCTGAGTCCAAGCACTTGTTAGGTTTGGATTTTCTCTTTTAAGTTACCTGAAGTAGGTCTCGTCTTGAACTGAGATCTCAAAAAATCCAATAACATAAAATAGGGCCAATTCGACTTGTAAATGGTGTCAGCACTGGATCCCCGATCGCTCCTCTTGCATTTTTCGAATTTCTTTTCTGTAGTAGTCTCTCAGGGACTTCCACTTCTGTTGTGCATCTTTCACTGAAATATAAAAAATTTATTACATTGTGTATGCGGAATCTATGATTAGGTGTGCATGATTGATAATTTGAAATGATTGACTCTAATCCAACCACATGGTCCTGTTTTCTTCGTTCAGCCTATTACGCGAATCTCAGATCGTATACTTAGTTTATTTTAAAATTACAAACATATTGGCGTTTAATACATTGTTGAATTTAACCTTTACAGAAATGACTTTACAGAAACTTCCATAGTTCGACTACCCAAAGACGTGTAGATATACACGCAGTACACATATCCGAAATTTGGGTTTTATAACGGGTTGCTACCTTAATATATTATTACTCCGATGTAAAAAACTAAAAATAGGGTCCCAATCAGTCAACCTATTTGGCCTACCCTAAAAGAAAGGTAAAGCCCCCTAAAATCACAAAATACGCCTACGGCCCTATGTTGTACAAAAACTCCATAGTTCGACTACCAAAGGACGTGTATATATACACGTAGGATACTTATCCAAAATTTTGGGTTTTATACGGGTTACTATGTCCGTATAATAATTTTTCCCCAAAAAAAACCGGAAGAGGGCTTCTCGAACCCATAATAGGGCCAAATCTGAAAATTTTTTTCGATTGAAATCCCATCAGCTGGTTCCTCCGATGTAAAACTCGAAAATTGCGTCCTAATCGGTTAACCCCATTCGGCCTGTAGACTGAACGAAAGGTCCGTTCGATGTACGTACGAAAGTACGTGACAACAATTGGGTTTTTGATGGAATCCATCATAAAATGATCTGAAACGAAAAATACAAAACATTTTCGTGAAATTCCTATGGTAATTGACGCAACCCAAAAACCATACGTTGCTTAGTATTCTGGTAAGCAGCACCGAATTATCTGCAATTGTACAAAAAACAACAAATTAAATACCAAAATGTTTCTATAAAAAGGAATTTTTCTGTATATTACTATTTTTTAAAATTAAACCTGTCGCTGTTAAATTATTAAGCCTAAAAATTTTTTCAATATCTATAGATTTTTTCAATATTAATTTGGTTTGATTTTTCAGGTACCTAGCAACAGGAGCTTCATTCAAAAGCATATCCTTTGCCTTTAGAGTTGGGGCGTCAAACAGTTAGCAAGATTGTAAAAGAAACAGCTTGTGTTTTGTGTGAATGTATTGCAGCCTATACACATGCCTACTCCAACAGAAGAAAAATTCGTCCAGGCAAAGCGCTGAGTTTAAGGAATTATGGAACTTCCCTAATTGTATAGGCTGTATAGATGGCAAACATGTGCGTATAATGTGCCCACCACACACTCAGGTACATTATTTTTTTAACTACAAAAAGTACTATTCAATAGTTTTACTAGCAATCTGTGATGCCAAATACAGATTCCTTGTCATCGATGTCGGAGGATTTTGGAAAGCAGAGTGATGGAGCTACATTCAATTCATCTGATTTTTACCACTTGTTGAAGAGCAAACAAATCAATATCCCGGCTAATAATTGTTTACCTGGAACTGATGTAAACATGCCTTTTGTTTTTCTAGCGATGAGGCATTCCCCTTATCAGCGCATGTACTCACACCTTACAGCTCAGAAAATCTAAACATAGAAAAATGCCTTTTTAATAAAAGACATTCCAGGGCTCGTAAAAGTATTGAATGCACGTTCGGCATTCTCAACTCAAAATGGCGATTACTGTCAAAATGTATTGAAACAAGTCATTACACTGCTGATTGTTTGGTTTAAAGCGGTTTGCATTCTACAAAACACCATAATTGACAGAGAGGGCTTTGAGAGACATCTAACAGAAGTCGAAACTGATCAACCAAAGAACATTCAAATTCCAAGAAGACCACGGCAAAGAGGTCGTCAGTCGTCTGAGGCTCTTCTTATTCGTGAAACTTTTACAATTTATTTTAAAGAAAATCCTATCCATTTTCCAAACTATTAGGTATAATTATGTCTTTAACATTACTACTTGTAGCAGTTATTTTAAAAAACAGTAACTGCATAGTGCACTGAAATAACAAATGAAAAGAAATTAAAACTGTTACTGTTATAATTGTAACCGTAGGTTATGCTTAATAAAACAATTATTTTGATACGTACCTGAACAGTTATTTTCCTGTCCCACCTCCTTCCACAGCTTGTCGAGGACATTCCTATTATGGTGATTAGCCAGTTGCTGGTTCCAAATGGACTCACGAGATCGTACTGACAAAACAAAAGATTCTACGTCCATTTTTTAGGTTAATGAAACACGCGCTGTCAACTGTGAAATCCAGGAGTCAACTGAAGCAGCGCTTCAAAAGAAATCGTTTGGTGAATTCCCGAGCGGCGAGACAAGATTCATGTCTATGCATTAAGTGCTGCTAGGCGCGTCACTATGTGCTGGTCAACCTAACTATACGGTGGATTTAATGAAGCGCTGCTTGACTCGCCGCTTGACTCTTGACTCGACGCTCCACTATGTTTTCGGCCTTAGGGTAAAAACATAGTGGAGCGGCGAGGCTAGAGTGTAGCGGAGAAGGGAGCTGAGAGGGTTGAAAAGAATACGTGCAGTTAGATGCGCTGAATTATAGTGGAGCGGAGAGGGGCGCTGGTTCAAGTCTCGACACGCTAGCCTCTCCTCTCAGATATTGATACCCGATTTCTTTGCTCGAGGGTTCAGTCGAGCCTCGTTGGTCAAATCGACAATAAGTGCAGCTGTTATGGATACTGAAACATTTATTTTATCAGTGCGTAAACGCAGTGCTGTTGGGACCAACAACAATCCAGCCACCATAATAGATTCATTCTCGATCGTATGTGGAAGGAAATAGGCCAAGAAAACAATTTTACAGGTACGAGAAATTCATTTATTATAACACAAACAAAACAGTAAAATTATTGCTCATTTTTCAAGTTATAAGGTTCAACTAATAACCTTTTGGTGGTGCATAAGTTCAATATATATTCAAAGGTACTGTAATCCATTCTGGTGTACTGGAAAAATCTATCTGGATATTTCTTCAACTGGGGAAACAGATGGTGGTATTCTCCAAATTCCTTACGCTACCTATTTACAGGGTGCACTGCACAACTTCTATTACCTAAAACAATCATTTTCAGTGCACTATAACAATCATACAACACAAAATCGTCATCACTGTCTGAAGACATATTGAAAAGTGAACAACTGAAGCCTCTTGATTCACCGCGTTGATCACCGCCGTACTATGTGCATGTGAATCACCGCTAGCATCGGGGGTCAAAACCCTCTCAGCTATCTTCTCCGCTACACCCTAGCCTCGCCGCTCCACTATGTTTTTACCCTTAGTTCGTGACGCCAGCACCAGAGAGCATTAGTGTCGCCAGGTTTAACTCAATGCGCTGTTGCCAGTAACAGCAGATAGCCGCGCGCACTGGCGATTCACTGCTTTCCTCTAACACTTGCCTAAACACGTAAGTTTTTCTTGGCCAATACTGGGTGAAACTTCCCCGAAATACTAAATAAGTCTTGCACATTCAAAAGAGATGTGCAGGTAGTGTGCAGCGGGTTATGAGGGCAGTGGGCAGATGTCACATCAACAGTGAGTGAAAAGATCTGTTCCGCGCCACGTTGTCGAATAGGAACAGTGGGACAAGAGAACTCATAAGGAACATAAGGAACTCATAAAGAACACGCACAAATCGTACACCTAGCGCCCAATATGGCACTCACTGAAACTAATACAACACTCAAACACATTTTGTAGATTTAGGCAGGGTGCACACTGAAGAAACCTGTTTCAGGAAACCGTTTTCATGAAATTGGTTTCAAGAAAACCAATAATTTAAATATGCACACAGCAGAAACGGGTTTCCATCAGTTTCATTTTATACCCACTTAAACAGCAGAAATCAATCTCCCCACTCTGCAACCAATGTTCTGAAAGACAGAAAAATCATAATGCTCCTGCATTTGCAAGATCTTCCAAAAGTGGAAGTACTACAAGGATGGTTTTCGACAGCTTCTGCTAACTTCCCTTGGAAAGAAATTTTTTGCCATACTAAAACAGCAAATTCTTTTCGATATATTAGGTTAGAGATGTGCCATTAAAAACGTTACATCATTTTAATGAATATAAGTATCAATGGTATTGGTACAGAAAATCTAAAAAATAAGTATCGACACTATAGTATTACTTTTATACTGTGGAAAGCACTTTTAATACTTTATTTAAGTCATACATGGTAGTAAAATCACTTGAAACATGAAACTAAAGCCATTATGAAATCTGTTTTTTGGGTTGCGTGTAAACCAGTTTCAAGAAATCAATGAAACTACAGTTTCATGAAACGCAGTGTGCACAGCCCTGTGTTAATCTAACCTATCTGTTGCAAGCAACTAAAGTTTCTCGTTTCATGAAACCGGTTTCCTGAAACAGGTTTCTTCGGTGTGCACCCTGCCTTAGTTTCTCCGTGATCGAATGGCGGAAGCCGTTTCAGTAGTCAGTCACTCATATCCGTCTTCTAATTCTAACTGAAATCACCTTTGGACCTAACTGTGCTTATCACATAATTTACTGTACTTTGATCAACCCATGTATCTGCATCAGTCCTCCGATGAGTAGCGGCATCTTCTAAAACAGTGTGAAATTTGTAACTGACCCTGTAAATTGTACGTGGTTTCAAACTCATTCACCCACTTGTGCAGTTTAAGTTTGAGAACCAGTTTAAGTTGAAGTTTAATAATTCTCTTTAGTTGCGTTGCTTTCTGTTCAACCAAAAATGAACATTTCATATACGTGTCACGGTTGGGACTCGTTTAATGAGACTTAATTAAGAATTATAAACTTGGGCCGATTTATTTACAACACATTGAACATAAATATGAAAACAAGCACATATTAAAACAGATAGAACCACTAGATTTAGACATTTAAATGTTATACTGTACGAAAAGCAAACAATAACTCTTATAATATTTTTTACTAATAGTTTTAAACGGGTAATTTTAGCAATACATTTTATAGCTTGAACGCGATAGGATAGTTCTCTTTATCAACAACATTGCAATATATGTTTAGTAAGAAGGTGTACATTTATCTTGAGGTATAAAAACAATTTTATATGGAATTCAGTTAAAGCTCAACAGAATTGGTTTTAGAGTTTTTTTAAGCATTTTGTTGGTAATACGAGTAGATATACATGTGTAAAAATAGCGGATTAAAACATCATCATTTTATCATTAGAGATACGTAAAACACTGAAACATTATTACAGTTGGTGTGCAGTAGTTGCTATACGTCGCCGCCTGCATCAGTAATTACCTTGTTTCTGATACACAGAACAACATCCACCGTTTGTAGCGATACTGGATCCCGCCCCGTATGTTTTAATTAACCCTGTTGTCACTCAGTAGACTGTCGATATAATCTAATTATAATACTATTCCGATATTATATCGGGGATTCGAGTAAAATGCATCATTATCCTTATATGATTATGTGTATGTAAATATGAAGTGACCGAATTCTAAACTTTCTGTCGTAAACCATGAAATTAGTCAGATAATAATGTTTTTAAAATTACTTTTCACTGAATAAACCCCAGTTACTTGTCGATTGCCATTCGATAATTTTTTTTATTACATTCCAACGGCAAACAAGCCAAAGTACAAGCGGGTAGTATACATATATAAATATTTAAATATCAACTGAAAGAAAGAAACAATGAGTTAAATAACAATAAAGTTGACAGTGATAACAATCTAACAAAAACAACAACATAAATGATTAAATATAACAATTAATAATACAAGTAAATAGTAACAACAAACGGCATAATACATAACAACAAAGCAGTAAACTATTCAGGAACACAACAATCAATATGAGGGGTAACAAGCATAACAATGAAATAAATTACCATACAACATGTGAAGATTAGAAATTGTGTATCTACACAGGACCGCGGAGGGATGCCAGCACTCTTCCCCGGATGGTCGAAACACTGTCGTGAAAAAGATCGACAAGGTGGCAGAAGTTATTTCCCAGTCTCATCATTCGTGCGAGGGGACCATGAAAGTCATAATCACGCCGAGAGTGACGCCTGCCGAACAGATCACGCGACCGAGTAGCTAAAGGAATGCGGATATCCACTTGTGCGAGAGGAGAGAAGGACAATCAAGCAGACCATTCAGCAATTTGGCAAGGAACAGAACATCTGCAGCCTTTCGTCTGGCTAGGAGATCTGGTAGGAGTAGCTCGTTCTGCAGATCCGCGAGAGGAACTTCCCTGAATTCATGTCCCTGCCTCGTTCCCACCAGCCTTAAGAACCTCCTCTGGACAGCCTCGAGTTTCCAGATGAGAGTCAAGTGGTAGGGTGACCAAACGGGGCTAGCATATTCCAGTAGTTGCCGCACAAAGGAAGAATAAAACGTTTTTAAAACAACAGGGCTCGTCATGCCACGAGTCGACCTTGAGATGAACCCCAACATCCTGTGTGCCCGTCTGCACAGATCATCCACATGATCGTTAAAGGAGAAATCAGCAGAGAAGGTAACACCCATGTCCCTCACCGTGAACTCCAAAGCTCGGACATCCAAGGTGTACTGGAAATAGCGTGGATTGCGCAACCGGCCAAAGGCCATCACAGAGCACTTGGAAGAGTTCAACTTCATGTTGTTTGTATTGCACCAATCAAGGACACTATTAAGGCTAGTCTGCAACCTTGCAAAATCCTCTGGGTGAGAGATTACTGTGAAGATCTTGACATCATCTGCGAAGAGAAGGGCCTCTACTAGCAGGATGGACGTAAGGTCGTTGATGAATGCAGTGAATAAGTAAGGGCCGAGCAAGGAGCCTTGTGGTACACCCGAGGTTTGAGGAAATTCTCTGGATATAGAGCCCGGCAGTTTCACCCTCAAGCGTCGGTCCCGCAGGTAATAATCATGGAGCCATGAGAGCAGTGGGCCATGGATCCCATAAGCTTTCAGCTTACATATGAGGATAGAGTTATCGACTTTGTCAAACGCCTTGGCGAAATCAACGAAGGTCACATCCAACTGCCTCCCTTCCCTCATTGCTGATAATATGGCATCCTCAAATACCAGTAAATTAGTTACTGTAGATCTAGAGGAGGTGAATCCATGCTGGTTGGGGCAAGTCAGAGACCTCACAAATGGTTTGAGACGAGAGAGAATAAGCATTTCAAACACCTTCCCAAGTGCAGAGAGAATTGTAATTGGTCTATAGTTCTCCACTTCCAAGGGGCTGCCACCCTTTAATATTGGAACAATATGCCCCACTTTAAAAGTATCTGGGAATTTACCTAGCAAAATAGATGAGTTAAATAGGAAGGTCAAAGGGTGGGCCAAGAGGTTGCTGCAGTGTTGTAGGAGGGACGGTGTGATGCTATCGGGGCCGGCACCCTTCCTCACGTCGAGCCTCCTGAGGACTTCCAAGACTTCCGAGGCCGAGAAGGAGATACTCGCCAAGGAAGAAGTGGAATTAAAATCAAAGGGAGGACATGCAGTTGCAGGCTGTGAGAAAACAGATGAAAAGAATTCGAAGAACATATCAACCCTTTCCTGCGGATCGAGTGAGGAACGATCGCCAAGAGTTACAATAGATGGTATACCAGATGTTTCTCCAGAGGAACGAGCAAAACTCCAGAAACTGTTTGGATTATGTGGAATTGAATTCTTTATGTGGTTCAAGTAATTTCTGTAACAAGTCCGGCTGAGTATCTTGCAAGCATGACGTAATGCACAGAAGCGTGAGTAGGTTGATGATTGAAATGACTGCTTATAACGCTTATGTGCAATCTTCTTCTGTATCACCAGATTAATTAAATTCCCGGAAAACCACTTCAGGAAGGGTGAAGACCCAATTCGTTTTAGTGGACTCCATTTAATACAAATGTGCCAAGAATTGCAACCATTTTATTGAAATTCTCCTGGATGTTAGGTTGCTCATAAATGAAGGAAAGATCCACTTCAGAAAGCATATCTGAAGCCGCTTGAAGGTTGCATTTACGAAGATTTGGGAAAGTGACGTATCTAGCAGGAAGAGTCCCTCTCATGACAGGCAGAGAAAAAGATAACGGAGGGTGATGAGTGTCAGCTTCAACCAATGGGTCATCAGCATTGTAGACGGATACAGGTTTGATGCTACTAAAGACCAGATCCAAAATCACTTGCCTAAAGCTCCTTACATGGTTAATTTGGTCCAAAGAGTGCAACTCTGAGAGATTTTCAAGAAGCTCCCTCTTCGGTCGGTTGCCTGAGGGCTGTTCGAAGGAACCGGTGTCATAAGTAGCGATGTTGAAGTCACCCGCCAATAACAGTGAAGATGACGGAGAAGAGGAGACAACTTCATCGACTGATTCACAGAATACTTCATACGTGGAGACTGGTTGTCCCGGGGGAATGTAGACGCAGTTCAGAATAAGCCTGTAACTAGGTAATGAAATAAAGAGACTTTCTATGGGTGTTTTATGTATTATTTCATGTGACTGGATACTATTACTGATGGCCACCAATACCCCACCACCTGAAATCTTGCCGCTAGAGTACGTGCTTCTATCTCTACTATAAATCATATAATTATTAACAGGCTGTAACTCAGAGTTAGATATATCTGGAGATAGGTTTGTTTCGCACAGTAGTAGGATATCGTAGACGTTGCAAGCTAAAGCATTTTTTACGTCAAGAAGTTTGGTTCGGAGTCCATTAACATTTTGTAAATAAACATTTAATCTTGTTTTGCCGTTGGAAGTAATTAGTTTTTTTAACTATCTTGGGTATTCCACTTACATATTAAATGATTAAGTCAGGCTCCCCTGATTCAGTACGAGCCTTAAGCTTCTCCCGTAAGTCGGAGAGGTACTGCCTTTCTTTCAAGGTGCGATCATGAGCAAGAGAGACATCTGTCAACTCCTTATCCGAATCCTTACCAACGCCAAAACTTTGGAAGAGTGTAATGGCATCACCCTCCGACGGGAGGCAAAGCTTGACAGCTCATGGTCTGTTATCAGTAAATTTCCCAATTCAGAAGAACCGAGTCCCATTCAAAGATGAAGCAAGTCCACAGCACCCCAGAATACGTTCTATGAGACCTCTATCATGCTCCCTAACAGCCGCAGGTGATGATGACTCACACTCCTGTAAACCAAGAACGATTGCATTGCGTGTGCAGCGCTGCCTCTCGTTAAACTCCTCAAGAATACCTTCGAAAGGTAGGTGCATCAAGCACTGTATCAGCAGCTATGTTTTTTTAGCTGAAGGACTTCACCTTCAAGCTTCCCAAGGCGAGGCTCAAGGGAATTAATTTTGGTATGCAGATTATTAAAATCAGTTTTATTTCTTGAAGCCCCTCTGTTATGCACTTCACCTCATCCTTAGTTGCAAGAAGCGAAAACTTATTTAGCAACTCATCCTGTACGGGGCAGAAGTTAAAAATTAATAATCGGAGGACCAATTATGAAAATAAAAATAAAACAATGTGCAGAATGGCGGGAAAAGTGGGCAGGTAACAAGAGGTGAGAGGAGAATACAACACAAGTGATGGAGTTTTAACAGTAACCTTGGAAAACTCGCTGTGTGTAGAGATCCACAGGGGGAAGCAGCAACGACAGGAGTGCTTAGGCGCGACGTAATTGGCGCGTAGCGAACGGGCGTCACCGCTGGCGGGCCGCGGTAGAACGACGAATAATCCGCACTGGACACTGTCTTCTCCACTAATACCCTGAAATTACCTCCAAAGGAGTGTGGGAGGAGGATGGTAATGCACATTAAAGAAAAACACTTGAAAACAAAGTCAATACGAAAGGGTCGAGCACAAAGAGTGACCCACGAACTGTAGAGCTACATGGTCTCCGGCCGATGATTCCACTCAGAATGCCGGAAGCGGCTCGCTCCAGGGGACGCTATCGCCCTGGTTTGGTTAGAGGGGTATCTGCTATTCGCCGAACGGGCAGCAGTCGGCAAAGCGGAAGAGCGCCCAGAATACTTCAAGGACAGGAACCCTTAAGATATCAGGGGGTGTGGCGCTGATTGGAACAGCGGACGACTGATTTGGGACCACGCTCCCTCTCTCTCTTATACCTAAATGCGTCTGGGGCTAGATTATGCTTATCTATATTAAATTAAATATTGAACATACCGGCGGCTTTGAATCATCAGGATTCAACAAATCAAAGTGGCATGATCGAGAAAGAACATGAGAAATAAAGCTAAAGACTAACATCTTAAACTAGGTCTTAACTATCTATCCTAAAGTGTTGAGATAGACTTAAGCTATTGGTGACAAGAACGGCAGCAGGAACACTTTGACTGCCGGGCGTTGTGAAGGTACCTTGGGGGGTCTTGAGTTCTACCACACGCCACTACACTGTCACGTCCAGGGAAAAGCTTAGTTATTCTAGCGAGGGGCCAACACAGCGAGGGAGAGTCTTGTTGGACCAATACTAGATCGCCAACTTGTAAATTTCGGGAGGGCCGCTCCCACTTAAGTCTTTGCTGGAGGGAATGGGAGGTACTCCCTGCTCCAGCGTTTCCACACTCGCTGGGAGAAAGCCTGCACTAGCTGCCAATGAGCCAGCCTGTTATCCGGCCAAATCTGCAAGGTTGCGTTCGGGCACAGCCACTAGCGGGCGCTCCAATCAGGAAGTGCCCCGGAGTGAGAGGTTGTAAATCGTTGGGGTCACTGGAGAGCGCAGTAAGCGGGCGGGAATTCAACATTGCTTCCCACCTGGCAAGTGAGGGTGGTAAATTGGGCAAGAGTGGGAACATAGGTGCCCAGAACTCTTTTCAAGTGAAATTTGGCGCTCTTAATGGCGCTTTCCCAGAGGCCGCCATGGTGGGGAGCTGCAGGGGGGTTTAAAAATGAAAGTTAATTTTCTGGCCGAGGGAAAATTGGTGAATTTGGAGCTTGCCAGAGGAAGTGATTAGTTGCTGTAAAGAGTTTCTCGCACCAACAAAGTTTGTACCACAGTCACTATAGATGTCGGAACATAGGCCTCTACGTGAAACAAAACGTGTGAGTGCGGCTATAAATGCGTCCGTGGACAGATAAGTGGCGACTTCTATATGTACAGACTTAGTCACTAGGCACACAAAGAGACAGATGTAAGCTTTAGTGTGTCGGATAGAGCGGAGGTTGTGAATCTTGACGTTTGAAGGGACCACCATAGTCAATGCCTGTCGACAAGAAAGGTCGAGCGGGAATTATGCGGGCTTTTGGGTAGATCACCCATGAGAGGGAACAAAGGCTTGGGTCTTTGTTTAAAGCAAGGGAGGCATTGAAAAATGCGCGAGCGCACCACACTACGAGCAGAGAGAATCCAGACATGCTGGGCTAAAAGGGACATGGTTAATTGAACCCCTGAATGTAAGTTTTGTAGGTGAGTGGTGGTCTATTAGTAAGTTAACAACATGGTGAGATTTAGGCAAAATACAGGGGTGGCGCACTTCTTCCGTCAAGTCAGCAAGCTTTAGTCGACCACCAACACGGAGGAGTCCTTCAGCATCAATGAAGGGAGCAAGGCGCTGTAGCTTGATGGAGCAGTTCTTGTTGTCTCGAAGGGCTGCCAGGTCATCAGGAAAAGATTCTCGTTGAACTAATTGGAAGAGGCGAAGTTGAGCAGCTCGCACCTCGACGACAGAAAGAGGACCCACATGATGTTCTTGCCGGGCGGCTATGAGAGACGAACCGGAGGAGATACGCCAACACATGGAGCAGCTTGGTCCAGGTAGGAGAAACGAGTGAGTAGATCCCCAAGGAGGCTGGGAGGCTGCAACGAAGACGGACAGCGGAACGGGCTTCAACTCGTCCAAGGAAGAATCATCGAGCGGAGAAAAACTGGAAGTGGGCCAATCTGGAGGAGGTAGTTGCAGCCACAAGGGTCCGTGCCACCAAAGAGTGTGATGAACAAGTTTCCGAAGGGAGGATCCCACGAGAAGCACAGTCTGCCAGGGTTGTCAGCACTAGACACATGACGCCAAGAAGAGGGAGGAATTGAGCTCTTGGATTTGAGCTACACGATTCGCTACATAACGTTTTTGAGGCGGTAAGGGAGAGTATGTATCCAGGACAGAGTCACAGTCGAATCACACCACAAAGTTGTAGAGTCAATACTTAATACACTGGAATACTGAGACTGTACATAATGAACTAAATTAGCCAGGAGGTGAGCCGCGCACAACTCTAATCGCGGCAAAGTTACTCGTTTTAGCGGGGCAGCACGAGTTTTTGAAATTATTTGGGTCACACTCACTTCACTATCAGTGTTTATGCACCTTATATACACAACAGCGGCGTAACCGGTTCTCGGATGCGTCCGAGAAACCATGTAGTTCACATGAGCTAGAGGGGGTGGCCATTATCGGCCGAGGGATCGACACTTCAAACAATGTTTTTTAAGTCGATCACAAAGTCTCGCCATTTTAGCGCGAGGTCCGGAGACAAGGGTTCATCCCAAGATACACCGGAAGTCCACAACACTTGCATGAAGCGCTTTGCTATCATTATGCAAGGGGACAAAAAACCGCACGGGTCGTAAATCCGAGCGATCAGACTTAGCACTTTCCGCTTAGTCGGGGCATCACATGTGAAGTTGAGGTTATATTTAAAACAGTCTGTCACAGGTGACCAATGGATACCTAAGATGGAGAACAGAGGGTCCGACGAAGGTTGAAGAAACACAGGGGATTCTTGATGAGAGGCAGGCAATGGTTGAAGTAATTTTGGGCAATTAGAAACCCATTTCCTCAGTTCAAAGCCGCCTAAGCGGAGAAGCTCGATCAGCTGATGTTGATGTTGGAGAGCTTCGTCTTCAGTGGACGCTCCGGCTATCAAATCGTCCACATAGCTATGGTGTTTCAGAATGTGAGCTGCCTGAGGGAAATTGGAACCTTCATCTTGTGTCAATTGTCGGAGAGTTTTTATGGCGAGGTAGGGTGAACAGTTCATACCATACGTCACCGTGGTCAGCTGGTAAGTAGAGAGCGGAAGGGAGGGGTTTTCACGCCAAAGGATGAGCTGAAAACCTTTGGTCGTCTGGATGAATCTTAATTTGGCGGTACATCTGCCGGATGTCGCACGAAAAAACAAAAATTTTTCAGCCGGAAGTGGAGAAGGATATCACAAATATTATTTTGTAACTTTGGACCGGTGAGAAGTACGTCGTTGAGGGATAGGCCTGAGCCGGTCCTTGGCACTGGCGTCAAAAAACAACACGAAGCTTGGTAGTGCTACTATACTCTTTCACTACCCCATGATGTGGGAGGAAAATAATGCGGAGCAGATAAATCAGGATGGGGAAGACATTTCATGTGTCCGAGCGCCTCGTACTCGGTCATGAACTCGATATAGAGCGCTTCAGGGGGGAGTTATTTCTGGCGTGGATCCGCCTCTCCATAGACTCCAGGCGATGAGCGGCGGTTGACCTTGACGTTTCCCAATTTAGTGTGGGCGAGGTTGTCAACAAAGGGAAGCTTGACTACATAGCGACCTTCCGAGTCACGTGTATGCGATGTCTCAAACAGTTTATCACACGCGATTTCTTCTTCCGATTTTTTACTACAGATCGGAAGTTCTTCCTGTGTCCAAAATCGTTGAAGGGAGGAGTGGAGGTCAGTATCTGTGGTCGAGAGGAGAGAGATGGCGAGATTTAGAGGTTCTTTGCGCGGTAGAGAGACACGGCGCACTTCCAACAATCACATATCCAAAAATAGTGCCAAGAGCAGAAGGCATATTCGCCCCGAGAGAGTGTCGCTCATTGGTAAGCAGTTGAGGGAAGAGAGAGTTGCCGATGAGGACATCGATTGGACCAGGCTTGCCAAAAGGTCGGGTCCGCGAGAACAAAAGATTTTGTTCGCAATGAGTACTTCCGGGTTAAGTTCTACCCGCGGAAGTTCGAGAGAGATTTTTTCCAGTACATGGAAGGAATGGTTTTGGGCAATTAAGTGTCCCGATAATGTTTCAAGATTGAGATCTAGTGACCCTCTGGTGTTAGTCATGTTTTGGGCTAAACCCAATGACAGTGAGGTTAGAAGGCTGGCGACGTGAGCCTAACAGCTGAGCAGCACGCTCAGAAACAAAGTCGGACATACTGCCAGAATCCAATAAGGCGCGGAAAATATATGACTGGCCATTGTGGGCAGTGAGTTTGGACCAGTGCCTGTACAGAGCAGCACGGTGCTTGTTTCAGTGAGAGAGGTGGAGCGCGCGGCACAAGTCAGTGTTGTGTTGACAGCTAGCGGGGGGGGGGGGGGGGTAGAGGCGCAGTGGCGGAAGAGCTTAGGCCTATCGGCGCTGTTATTAAAGTGCAGAAGCGAATGGTGTTTCCTGTGGCAAGTCGAACATGTGTTCTTGGATCTGCACTCTTTAATCGGATGATTTCCCAAGCATGAAATGCACCGCTGGTTACCTTTAACGAGGTTGTACCGCTCATTAGGAGACTTGTCCTTAGACAGAGGACATTGGTAAATTTTGTGCCCAGATTTCCGGCAACAAAAAACAAAGAGCTTCGTAGTTTGAATTAATTTTAGCGTCAGTAGCTAACAAATTCATTTGCTTGGGGGAGGCGAACTGAACACGCTTTTCAACCCTCGGTCTGGAAGAGGTAGACAGTATTTTCGTCTCAGAGTGGGTGTGAAGGCTAGCGTCTTCAATCTGGGAGCATTCCAGATTTAAAAATGTTATAATCTCCGTGACCTTGGGGAGGGAATGCGGAGCGGCGCCAGGCTCTCTTTGGGACTCACGATACTGTTCCAATTTCTGGACAGTTTTGCTGTCAAGTTTGCGCAACAAGTGAGCTGACAATAGAGGATTATCAGAGGCGATATCACAGTCCAGGGCTTTCAAGGACTCTGAATGTTCATAAAATGTTGTTATGAACGCTCTAAGTTGTTTAGCATTGTTGCTAGCGACTGCGGGCATGTCAAGTATATTAATTTAGATGGAGAGTAGTGAGGCGGCGTATGTTATGATATCTGTCCCGCAACAACTGATAAGCAATGAGGTAATTGGCGGGGGTGAGATTGAGCGACTTCACTAAGTTCAGAGGTTCGCCTTCCAATATGCTCAGTAAATACTGGAACTTAGCGACGTTAGAGAGTGAAGCACTGCGGTGTACTGTAGTGTCAAACAGGTTGATAAATGAAATCCATTTCATAGGAGAACCATCAAACGTCTGTAAGTTTAATTTAGGCAACTTGACTCCAGTTACCGTCGTGGGGAACAACGCGGGATGATCAGAATGTGATGAGGACGCGGGAGTTGTGGGTCTCAGTGACAAGATGAACCTCGATCAAGCTAGAAATAGCGACATATAGGTCGTTAACCTCATCCTGATCTTTGGAAAGAGTATCTTGATCCGCTGCTTCACTGTCACCTTCGATGACACGTTGAAGGTTAAGTTCAAAGTCCGCGCGTTTCTCTTCTTTAGTTCCGCGAACACTGTGTTTAATTGTCTGATTTGAACTGGTGTCAAAGGTGGAGCGCTGGTAGTGATTTTCGTGACGGTTTCGTTAAGAGAAGCAAAACGAGATTTTGATAAGATCTGTTGATTTACGATAAGTTTCGTATTTGAATTCCTTGGGAGCCATTGTGATATCGAAAGGGGCAAAGCAGTTTTACAAATGAGAATTACCAAAGGTTTCCCGATAGTGCCACAAAACAATAAAAATGAGACAATTAACAAAGATAATTTTAAAAAAACAATGGAGGGATACCGTAATGTAAACAAATCAATGTAAGCGAAAGGGGGGAACAAGTTAAGTTGAGATAAGACAAAATTAGATTACATTAAGTGCCGGTATGTCCACCTAAGCTACCTTAATAGCTAATCTAAGTACCAATGTTATGTAACCCTAAGGCGAGAAAATATTTTAAATGGAGCAATTATTAGTAAAAATAATATAAGAGAGACAGTGATAATTGTTATTAAACAATTAAGTAACCCGTGAGAGATATCCTAAGTTAATCAGGTTGATTAAAGAGACACAATGTAGAGAACGGTGAATGAACCTTTTAAAATAAAATTGACAAAATACAATGGAGTGTAGAGAAATAAGTAGCTAATATGTAGGTTAGAGATAAGAAATGTTGCTTTCAATAATTTGGCAAGAGTACACCATAGAATTGACCTACAAATCACCAATACTATCGATCAGAGAGTTTAATCTAACACTTCTTAACATAATTTACGCTAGAACATGAAAACAACAATGATATAATTGAAATGAAAAGGAGAGCAAATCAGTTCAAGTTAAATCTTAAATTGACATGAGAACTTAGAATGGCAATTAATTGGTTGCTTATTTAACAAGTAAATTACAATGGAACAAAGCGAAATGTTATTCAATAGCAAATTGAATAGTGAGCAATATATTGCTTTAGAAAACAATTACAAGGAACAATTAAATTTCCACTAGCACAAAGTTACATTAATGGAATGGAGAATTATTGTGAGTTAATTAATACTATCAAAGAAAGAGTGGTCAATTAACTAAACCAGATATTGCCCTGTTGTTAACTAAATACATTACTAGTATATTACTAATGTGAGAGAGAGTATGGGTGGACTCGTGTCCGAGTCTCTATTCAGAGATATAAACAGAGTTCCGTTACGGCGAGAGAAATGCAGTATCAAAAACCGGTACAGCTGACTGCAGCGGAGGGCCGTGCATTCAAGTATCGATCGGGCCATCAGCTGTTGAGGGGCGGTCGTAAAATTAGACTGCCTACGGACAATTACGTAATAGTTGTTGACGTCAACGATCCAGTTGCGCGAGAGAAGAAACAATGTTACCAGTACAACACGTTCGCAGCGCCACCATACAAGCAGGTAGCGTCGGTACGGCAGATTTCAAAATGGCGTAACGACGCCTGTTACAATTAATTAATTACAAAACACAAATTACTGTAATCTACAGGACTGATTCACAATAATCCGGCCCGGAGGACCAAAAATGTACGGGGGCAGAAGTTAAAAATTAATAATCGGAGGACCAATTATGAAAATAAAAATAAAACAATGTGCAGAATGGCGGGAAAGTGGGCAGGTAACAAGAGGGTGAGAGGAGAATACAACACAAGTGATGGAGTTTTAACAGTACCTTGGAAAACTCGCTGTGTGTAGAGATCCACAGGGGGAAGCAGCAACGACAGGAGTGCTTAGGCGCGACGTAATTGGCGCGTAGCGAACGGGCGTCACCGCTGGCGGCCGCGGTTTAGAACGACGAATAATCCGCACTGGACACTGTCTTCTCCACTAATACCCTGAAATTACCTCCAAAGGAGTGTGGGAGGAGGATGGTAATGCACATTAAAGAAAAACACTTGAAAACAAAAGTCAATACGAAAGGGTCGAGCACAAAGAGTGACCCACGAACTGTAGAGCTACATGGTCTCCGGCCGATGATTCCACTCAGAATGCCGGGAAGCGGCTCGCTCCAGGGGACGCTATCGCCCTGGTTGGTTAGAGGGGTATCTGCTATTCGCCCGAACGGGCAGCAGTCGCAAAGCGGAAGAGCGCCCAGAATACTTCCAAGGACAGGACCCTTTAAGATATCAGGGGGTGTGGCGCTGATTGGAACAGCGGGACGACTGATTTTGGGACCACGCTCCCTCTCTTCTCTTATACCTAAATGCGTCTGGGCTAGATTATGCTTATCTATATTAAATTAAATATTGAACACATCCATTTTATTAATAAGTTATTGGGAAGGATTGGAACCATGAGGAAGGCAGTCAACTCTCAGGCAGTATCATTTTTTATTTGTGTTACTAGCATATTGAGAATACTCGGTTTTGGTGACTCCCACACATTTTATATGGAACCATCCCTGGCGGGCAGAGTCGCACTGGAGACCATCCTCGGTGTCCAACACTTTCTTCATACAGACTTTGCATGTTTTAGTGTCAACTGTGGTATAAGAGTTCATGTCACCAGGTTATATGATGTGTAAGAATGTGATATCTGTGACTGAACAGAAGAATATCTTATATTGTATGCAAGGTATAGTAAGTCCATGAATTCAAATCTGAGGCTACTCAATCCACCTCAAAGTTGAAACACCAACAACACCACCCACCAGACGAACATACACCGCGTATTTATATCGTACAAGCAGCAGTGACGAAGAGCGATACGGAAGGCCGTGCCAAAAAGGTTGCGCAAGTCTCGTCTGCAGTCTGTCTGTAGTGCTGACACAGGTGAGTGACAGAGACGTGACGTAGGTTATTTACAACACAGGTTGAATAATGGTGTTATTTATTCCGGTAGCAATTGGTTATTGAATTGTCCAGTATTTAACTATTCGTCCAAACAAAGTGGAACACATACATACATTCTACTCACAGATCAGTGTCAATAAAGAGTATCATGCAAATAAGAGTCCATGAGATTAATATAACTAGTGATAACGTAATTTCGCCAGAGCAACCAAAGACACAACCAAGCATTCAGCCATCGAACATACCAAAAAAAAGCAAAACATATTCAAATCATGTTTTGCCCAACCTATTTACAACCGAACAAACAAGTTCTGCAAGAAGTTTATCCATTTCTTTCTTTTTGGGGAGTTATGAGAGAGTAATTGAATGTCGATCATTTGTTACACCAATGTATGTTACAAAACTAAAGCACTATTTTAGAGGTTTATAAAATATTCTCATCAACAGGTGTCAAAAACGCATCGTGTATAAAGTTAAGCATGCACAAAACTTTAATATCTATAGGTAAACCGCTTACAAAAAAACACTGTGCGATTTTAGTTCACGCATGATGGGGTAAATAACCCTTCGCCTCCTAGTATCTCCCAGTATCCCCACCATTTCTCGGCACTCGCCCGCTCGCTCTATCCCCTGACCTGGCCACTACCACTTAGCGGCTAACCTCACCCAAAAACGCAATTTTACTGGATAAGTCTGTGGCTACATTAGTATGTTCAATTAATATTTTACCCTTGTATAGGCCCACAAAACATATACAATATACTTATAGAATAGGTAAGTAGCTGCAGTGTAACCAAAATGGCACAAGCACCCAGTTGATAAAACAAACGAGGAGATGTTTTTCCCACTCACCACCACTGGAGCGGGGCTCCTCCCCGACAGTTGCACAGTAAAAGTAAATACGTGCTTTAAACGTCGTTTAAAATTCTATGACATAACATAATCCTGCTTAAAAATTGTTCATCTGTGCCCATTTCAACTTTAAATGTAATCAATAAGTCAAATCTACTTAAATTATTACGTGATAAATCGTGTTGGAACAAAATTTCAAATTGTAAATCACTGATAAATTAATAATGTCTAAACACGTATGTAATATATTTAAAAACCCCATTTTTACATTTTCGTCCACCATTTTGAAAAGGTTATACGTTTTAGAAACAAAATTTTTACCAACATATTTTGGTGAACAAAAGGATGATAATAATAATAATATTATTATTATTATTGTGTCAGCTCTAATCGTTTGCCCATTATGTCTGGACCACATACCAAGGCACATTTGTCCTGGGTGACTAAATCTGAGAGCACCGTTTTCTATAGTTGAAATCTGGAGGACTGGGGATATAAAATGAACTATACTATTTCTGAACAATATTATTATTGTCGATGACTTCAGTTTACAATCACTTTTAACCTATTAATTAGAAACATTGTCAAATGCTGCTACATTCGAGTGAGTCAGTTCCAGCTGTGAATTCTGTGCGTAGCTATTCCCTAAGTTCGGGATTAATTCGTGTTTAGTTCTCCACACGACAAACAACAGCAAACAAACTACCGCCAAGATTCCTACCACACACGTTACAAAGACAGGCAGTCTATCGCTGGTCTCATTGCTTGTGTCGACGTTAGACGGTGGAGTAGCTTTGGTGTATTCCTGAGGAAGTTCTTCGTGCACAACTGCGGCGGAAGGAGTCGAAATCAAAAAGTGTGGGAAAGATGCTGTAACCTTGGAAGTCTCCGACTGCTCCACAGATGTTGGGTTGGTTGTAGATGTAATGTCTGAAAGCATCCAATGACAAATGAGTTATATTTACACCTTGACGTAAGAGAAACTAGATGAAGATACGAGAGGAAAGGAACAATTATAATGTATTACTAACTTACCTCGAGCAGCTACCTCAGCAAAAGTAAAAATTTATTCGTAAGCATGGTACGATGCAATTGAATTATAGTAAAAGTAATAAACAGTCCCACTTGCATGGTTTCGGAGATGCAAACGAACAGCTGGTTAATGGAAGACGCATGTTTCATACGATTGTATAGT
This sequence comes from Homalodisca vitripennis, assembly GCF_021130785.1. NCBI lineage: Eukaryota > Metazoa > Arthropoda > Insecta > Hemiptera > Cicadellidae > Homalodisca > Homalodisca vitripennis. The sequence continues at coordinate 12,993,164 of NC_060208.1, forward strand.
GATTGGCAATTCTAGAGCTGCACTCTTTAAAACGTATTTAAATATATAAGATGTGTTGCTAATAGGTTTAATTTTTCCTACAAATGAATATTTTATTGCATTCCTACAGGTACTTAGGAAGATAAAAACGATAAAATAAGTAGAGTTTGCAATTTTATCATAATTTTTAATTAAATAACCAATAATCATTACTATTTCAAGACAGATATGAAAATTATATATTTAAAATGATAAATATCAGAAAATAATAAAATGTAACAATGTATTTATATACAGGGTGATTCATGAAGTTCTCCCCCCACTTCTACAGCACATTGTACTAGTAAAAATAATGAAAAAATGTTATATAAACATAGGTCCGAAAACGCTTCGTTAGCGAGTTACAGTTGGCGAAAAATTTCGCCTGAATTCCTGGGTAAAGAGTAAAATAAAAGCCGTACTGAACTTTTGGAAAGGTTAATTAAGTAAGAAATATCGTGGATTCTTATGTATTTTTACCTGATAAAAGCTAATAAAATAGGTTTCAGAACTGTACCTGTAGTAAGTTTTTGAGGGATTCAGGGTTAAATGCAAAAAATTGGGGCACGAAACAATGTTTTTTTTAAATTTGATGTACAATAACTTTGTTAAAATTGGTAATAAATACATAAAATCAACAAAACATTAATTGTAGAGAATTTAATTCTGAGAAAATTGATATAATCAAAGTCTAAAATAAAACAGAAATAAGTACCAAAAAATCGATTTTATTCAGTATAATACATTACTAGCTGTAAAGAAATACCGTAACGGTATTTAGTTAAAATAAAACAAAAAACAAAATGTTTGTTCCTTAATGATGAGATAAATTGAGAAAACAAGATTAACTGTTAAATAAATTTGTTTGTAAATAAAAATATCATGTTTTATTACGTTGTATTTTTTTTTAATAAAAATTTACATCAAATGTTCGAAAATAAATGAAGCAAACATTTTCCCATTATTGTTTACTAATCATCGAAATGCAGTTTTTTGTTTTATTAATTTCTAAGTTGGTAACGCACGAATAACAGCTGATCAACAGTGGTATTCTGTACTGTTACGTTAGAAACTGTGTATTAGTGGTGTTTTGCAAGTTACAGCAGGAGATCGGGTTCTGTGAATCGTGTTATTAAATGAAATGTTTCTGTGAGTTATAATTCGATTGTTTATTCAGCGAAAAAAATGCCTTACTTATTTACATCAGAGGAATACGCTGATATGGTTTTTATTTTGGGTTACTGTAATGGTAATGCTAGAGCTGCTGTAGAAGAATATGAACTACGTTACCCTAATAGGAGGATTCCAGATACCAAAACAATTTCAGGAACTTTTCGTACTCTTCGGGAAACAGGATCACTAACCAAGTACTAGAACCAATTATGAACGAGCTGTCCAACTTGATGATGATATTGTTATTAATGCTGTTCATCGCAGTCCAGGTGTAAGTACACGACGTATTTCTAGGCGGATAGGAGTTTCGCAGTCAAACGGTGTGGAGGTCACTTAATCGAAAACAAATTTTATCCGTTTCATAAACAAAAAAGGATCAACATCTAAAGCTAGGGGATGGTCCGCTTCGCTTGGAGTTTTGCAACTTTTTGAATATTAATAATCCACTCTACAAGCGTATTTTGTTTACGGATGAGGCACAATTCACTCGGGCGGGGTGTCAATAACGTGCACAATGAACACTCACGGGCAGAAGAAAATCCACATGAGGTAGTGGAACAGAACTTTCAACACCGATTTAGCGTCAATGTCTGGTGTGGCCTTTTTTGCACAATCGGCTGATTGGACCTTTCATATTACCTGGACGCCTAAATGCTGAGTTATATTTGCATTTCCTTCAAGAAGAGTTTGCCGCAGCTGTTAGAGAATGTTCCTTTTACATCTCAGACAAAATTTGTACTTTCCAGCATGACGGAGCACCTCCCCACTTTTCACGTGCCGTTTCTGCTTACTTAAAAAAATCAATTTCCTGGACACTGGATTGGTCGTGGAGGGCCTCACCCTTGGCCACCAAGATCACCAGATCTATCTCCATTGGATTATTGCATCTGGGGATGGATGAAAGACATTGTATACAAGACAAAAATGAATTCTCGTGATGAATTAATTGCCGTATTATGGATTCGGCTGTGCAGATACAGGGAAGTCCTGAAAAATTAAGAAACGCAACAAAAGCAATACACAAACGTGCTGCAAAATGTATTGATAATGATGGCCTCATTTTCGAACAACTATTATAAAAAGGTGCGTACGGTTGGCCCAAACCTGATTAATTTTTGCTTAAAACTAGTAATGTATTATACTGAATATAATCGATTTTTTGGTACTTATTTCTGTTTTATTTTTAAGACTTTGATTTATATCAATTTTCTCAGAATTAAATTCTCTACAATTAATGTTTGTTGATTTTATGTATTTATTACCAATTTAACAAAGTTATTGTACAAACAAATTTAAAAAAACATTGTTTCGTGCCCCCAATTTTTTTGCATTTAACCCTGAATCCCTCAAAAACTACTACAGGTACAGTTCTGAAACCTATTTTATTAGCTTTATCAGGTAAAAATACATAAGAATCCACGATATTTCTTACTTAATTAACCTTTCCAAAAGTTCAGTATGGCTTTATTTTACTCTTTACCCAGGAATTCAGGCGAAATCTTTCGCTAGCTGTAACTCGCTAAAGAAGCGTTTTCAGACCTATGTTTATATGACATTTTTTTCATTATTTTTTACTAGTACAATGTGCTGTAGAAGTGGGGGGAGAACTTCATGAATCACCCTGTATATCGTATATATGTATAACAAAAAAACAAAAACACATATATATATTTTTTTTATTTTAATTTGATATTTTTTGAATGTTTATATATGTATCAATATTATATTTCATTTCAATACACATTGAATCGCAAAAAGTACTTGCTCCGCCGGGACTCGAACCCGGATCTCTCAATTACCGGGTGAATGTGCTACCATTACGCCACAGAGCCCTCACTTTTTAAGATTCAGTTATCTTGTATTTTGCCGTATCTGTCCCATATGCGTTTAAATAACCAAACTAACATATGATCGGAAGACCAAATACCTGTCAAATGAGTTTTATTTTCATTCAATTTGTGTAAATGGCAATAGCGTCATTTAATTTTAATACACATTTAATCGCAAAAAGTACTATGTATATGTGTATAGAACACTTTTATGAAACGGAGTAAAAAGAGTCAAATTATATTTCTTACATTCACCAACACGTTGTACTCAAAATTTGTAATATTGATTGTAATATATTTAATAAATACGCATTATAATGTCTTTAAACTTAAGACAAATGGTTGCTGATTTTCATGCATCAATTATAATTTTCTTAAGCTCCACATTTTTGTTACAAGTATTTCTTTATCTATTACAATCCCTATTACGTAATTTAGTTCAAGATGGGATGCGTTATGTACCACATTAGATGTAGAATAAATTTTGTACTATTTTTCATCAGTTTTAAAAGCGAGTTTTATATTTTCGGTAAATTTTACCTATTAGTGTTTTAGATAAATTAGCATCAGATACATTACGAATTCTTTACTTGTGATGGAACAAAAAAATAGTTTTTCAAAACATTTTTCTACTGTGTTACATGTAGGCCAAGTACAGCTTATATCTTTCAAATTTATATATAAGAATTTAATATAAGAATTTTACCACAAAATCAAGAAATCATTATGGCAAAAATTCTTTAAATCTCAATAGTAACAAAACCTTATATTGAAATTAAACGGTTACAAGTCCGTTGGCTCTACAGACAATGGATAACAATGAATGTACGCCATGTTTACACAAATTATTGGTAAATTACTACTTTAACTTACAACATATATTTATATATTTTACAAAATATAGAAGTTCGATACATCTAATGCCAGTATTTCTCTCGTGTATAGAAAATTTATTTTCCATGTAGTAGAAGCAACAATTTAATGCGTGATTTTTATTCTTATAAACTAAATATCTTAAATCACCTTAAGATATACATACATGGAACTGATGGAATTCTGAGGTTTTCCAAATATTCACTTTCAAACCTTACACAAACTGACAATAATACTTAAAGAAGGTCGTAATAACAACGCAGTTATGCAGTTGCTACTTAGATAATGTATGAACAGTTTGTTCGCTCAGTAAGAATAGCCTGGATAAATTTTACGAGCAGCACATATCTTGCATCCAAATATAATATAAGTTTTCATAAACGTTGTAAACAAAAGGATTGTATCATTTTTTTAATAATTATGATAACGTTAAAATTAGACGATAGTGTAGGACATTCGCTATACAGGAAACCAATATACACAAACATCTGAAGTCTCAGACTCGTGCACGCCAACACATTAAGATATTCATAAATTAATGGAACGATGGAATGCAGATAAGTTAAAATAATTATTTTAAAAATGCGGTAAGAAAAAGGTGTATCTAAGTATGAATTCTTAATCGGAATTAACAAAATAATACACTGGCCCGAAGGATAAAATGGGCGAAGGATAAAACAGGTGGTATATTTAAGACAACACGTTACCGTAATACCAAAACGATTTCAAATTGCCTAAAGGTTTAAACCATTGTTTGAGATTAGTAAAGGCGCAAATTTTATTGAGTCAGTCAGTTGTCTACTGAACTGCAAAAAGTTGAGGGTCAGTTTACACTGAAGAAACATTTATTATCAAAACTAGTCAGTGAATCGCTAAACATGAAAATATGTAATAAAAACAAAAGTATATTTCATATTACTATCTGGGGATAATAAGAGAAACCTTAGATTACGAATGTTTAACCAAGATAGGAACTAAGTCCAACAAAGATTGTAGCGTTGAATTAATAAGCTGGTAACCTGTGAGAATGAAGCCGTATCACTCGCTGTTTGGTCATTGGATAGTTTCCACCAACCACGATACAGTTCCAGCCCCTTCCTTCCTGTATAACCAGATGTGTACTAATAGCAGTATTAATATTCTGTTCATTACTCTCATAGCAAGGCAATAAAATAATGAAAAGTTATATTTTTATAACAATCACCTTGGTGTGACAAACTTAACATCATAATACCGGTCGCATAATCCTACGGAATAAAAAGACAAGGAAAATGTAAGAAAGTTATCAAACCGAAGTGTTTTCAACGATGTAATAAAACCTAGCTTTGAAAAATCAATAATTCAGATGATACTTAAATATATGAACATCAGCGGTGTAATTAGCTTTGAGAAAACAATAATTGAGGTGATACTTAATTACGAACGTCAGTGGTGTAACTTAGTTTAGAGAAAATTATTCATACGATACCTTAATTTGTGAGCATCAGTTCAGGGATGTAAGTTACTCTAGCTTTGAGCAAACAATGAGTCAAATGAATTTCAGCTCAGCCACTAAATGTAACTGGATGACATACTAGAATAAATTATAACATCAGGATTATTTATTATAACAGCAAGTTGTGTTATAATAAATAATATTAATAAATGTTACACATATATTTAAAATGGAGTAATACCTTGGCAAGTGACGTTATCGGAAGACAGCGACATCCCATCTGGACAAGTACAGCTGACCTGATCCTGAGTTACAGAACAGTTGTGTGAACACTGGAGTCTTGAGCAGAGGTACATAGCATTGTGAGGCTGCTTATCTGGGTGGTATATTTTAATGTCATGGATGGACTGAAAATTAAGATGACATTAAAATATCCTGTTTTGTAAGTTAAAAACAATTAAATTATTTTGTTTGAATGTTAAAGAATTCCCAAGATGTTGATAAAAATTCATAACGTAATTAGAAAGCGGTTGTTTGTTTAGAGTAGTAAGTCACATGTGTTCCGGTATTTACCTCGCTGGACCGATAGAGACGCTGTATATTGTCTTTCAGACATCTCGGAGTAAGCTCGCATCTGTAGACGAAGAAACCATCATCGGAGTTTAATCCCCAAATCACATCTTGCTTTACGACATCCAGAGAAATCGGGTCAGTGAGAAGATCTCCGCAATATAACACTCTCATCTGTTTGAACTCGTAGTCGGTTCTGATCAAACAGTGATTTTCATCATTTTCAATCCCTATCAGGTAAACAAACTTGAGTTCTACGTCAAGAGAAATTTTCAGCACCTTTTTTAAATGCAGTTTTTCGTAATCATATTCAATACGCAGATCCTCATCAATCGAGCGACGACCCAGTCGTCCATTCTCCACAAAAAAGAGTTGTCTGAAATACAAAATACACGTTTTATGTAAAGGATGAGTATTTATTTGGTTTAATACCATGATCTACCTATTATTAAAACAAATCTAACATGGTTTACAAATGGTAATATCTATTTAATAATGCATGTTTATTTTATTCTTGCCGAATCATAAACATTAAATCACTATTAGTCATTAAACATTAATTATTAATCATTGTTATTGTGACTGCAACATCAAATGATACATTCAAATTGTTCATTACTATATCCAATTAAAATTGTTTCATATTTTGATCACAAAAAACGAACTATCCTACTAGACTTAAGCGTTCCTCAATACCGTATTTCTCAGTATTGATGCCACAACAGCTGTTACTCATTCATTTATTCTATATTAACAAAGTACCTTGCAAATGGATCCACTTCCAATTCCTGTAAATCGTAATGGAATGACATTACTTCTCTGGGTGGTTTTTGACGAGTCCAATCAATTTCATACAAATATGAATTTCCCTGTCTCCTGCAATAGATGTACTTGTTTATCCAATCTATAGCCATGGAGGAATCACATTCGAATACAAGAGTTGACTCAATGTACATGTCCGAGAAAGGGCTGTAGTAGAACCTACGTCAAAAGATACATATATACATTTCTAACAATATTCAAGCATGTACAATACCACTCTGTAGATTATGAATATGTTAACTGTGTTAGTGAGTAACTCTTACGGTGATAATAAGGTTTGTAAAATGATAGAGACGCGTTACATAGTTAAATAATTCTGTCATGTTTACACATTGTAATAGTTAAATACATTTTAGAAGTTGTATCAAGTGTTCCCCATGAAGTTTATACAAATTTACTATCTACAGACAATATATTTATCATACCAATCACGTTCCCCACATTTTTACTCCCGGGAATTTAAACATTTTAATAGATTTAATCATGACCACTTCTAATAAAGACGCCACCGATACAAAATGGTATTTTACTGTATTATTTTCTTTAAAGCCCAAGGCTTTTTTTAATACTAAACCAACAATTCAGTTTTCAAAAGTCATATAATTCGAATCTAACTCTCAAGTTATAAACTTGATTTAGTTACATGAGACGGAGTTAAAAGAAACTAAAATACGGAATGAAACTGTTATATAAACTTTGTGTATATAAACTATACGCGGACTGTCTAGTGACAAAACATCTCACAAGTTTATAAAATATAACCAAAAGGTCATCGTCTAAAATAACCTCTCAGTGAAACCAAATTGAAATGAAAAGGTCAACAAAAATAAGATTTATTGAATTATATAGTTTATTATTTTAAATGTTCAAAATTTATTTTTAATCAGCCATCAAACAGCAAAAATACTTAAATAAATACTTGGCAATGCATCTTTACTTATATGGTGTCAACTGTAAATTAGGTTTATGCCATGAGCAACCCCAAGATAAAACGTGAAATTTACAAACAATCAGTAAGTATCTAATTGTGTATACACATAAATAGTTGGCAATGAATCTTTAATTATATAGTGTCAACTGAGAAGTGAGTTTAGCCCATGAACAAAACTCTCAACCCTGAGATAAAAAGGAAAATTTACACACAATAAAAACGTATCTAATTGTTTATACACATAAATTATATGTTGTCAACTGAGAAGTGAGTTTTCTTGTTACGCTTGATGTCAAGAATGCCTTCAACTCGGCGAGATGGGTCGATATGTTGGATGCACTTCGTGACACCTTCCGAATTCCAACGTATCTGTTGCGGCTCATCGAGGACTACCTCCGTTCTAGGCGTCTGATATATGACACTCGAGACGGAGCGCGGACGGTGGAAGTCACCTCTGGTGCCGCGCAGGGTTCAATACTCGGCCCGGATCTCTGGAATATCGCTTATGACAGCCTCCTGAGATCCGAGATGCCAGAGGAAACCGTCTTGGTTGGGTACGCCGATGACGTTGCGGCTCTCATCGCCGCACGCAACGTTGAGCTGGCCCAGCTAAAGTTGAACCAGGTCATGCGAGTGGTCAACGCCTGGATGTCCGATCACGGTCTTTCGCTTGCTCTGAGCAAGACGGAGATCGTGATTCTCACAAAGAAAAGAATTGACACCGTCGTCCCGCTGCGAGTGGGAAGGGAAGTGGTCCAGTCAACGCGTGCCGCCAAGTACCTCGGAGTCATGGTGGACAATAAGTTTAGCTGGAGAGACCAGATCTTCCGTTCGGCGGACAAGGCTGCTAAGGTGGTCTCTTATCTTAGTAAGCTGATGGCCAATGTTGGGGGTCCTCGGTCCAGCAAAAGACGGTTATTGATGTCCGCAGTCCAGTCCGTACTCCTTTATGGGGCAGAGGTGTGGGCAGACGCTCTTACCAAGGAATGTTATAGGTTGCGACTCGCCCGGGTTCAGCGTCAAGCTGCGCTCCGGGTGTGTTCCGCCTATCGGACAGTATCCGAGCCTGCCGTCCTGGTGGTTGCCGGAGTCATCCCTGTCAAGCTCTTGGCAGGGGAGAGGAAGGCGATTTATCAGAGACAAGGCGAGATCGGCAAGGACGCAGCAAGATCCGAAGAGCGTGCCCGAACCTTCCAGCAGTGGCAACACAGCTGGGAGCACGAAACCCGAGGACGATGGACTGCGCGACTCATCGAGCAGGTTCAACCATGGGTCGAAAGGCGGCATGGCGAGGTGGATTACTACCTCACGCAGTTCCTGACAGGTCACGGCTATTTCAAGTCGTACCTGAACCGGATGGGCAAGACCGATTCACCGGATTGCATCTACTGCCCGGGCGTTCCCGTCCGCGTTGGGAAAGGCCCCGCCTGGAGGCCACAAGAAAACTCGGGGTTTTTTTCGGTGGATACGGTCTGCGAAAAGATAATGGAGGATGAGGGGAACTGGGATTGTTTGTCACAGTTCGTCCGGGGCATCCTCCTGGAAAAGAGACCCGATCTGGACCGCGAAGTGGCCCAGATCCCTTGACCGAGCGGCTGGATAAGGAGCGAGCCCCACGGGCTTAAGCCAAATTTAGGCCTAGCCTGAAGTAATGTGATAAACAATCCCAGGTTAGAATCCTAAAGAGTAGAGGAGGTTTTTTAGTGGGTAAACCCGTTTTTTAGGGGAGTCCCACACTACAGGCTGGCCACCTGTGTGCGTAATTGCATTTTGCCTGCCTCTCCCTCAAAAAAAAAAAAAAAAAAAAAAAAAAAACTGAGAAGTGAGTTTAGCCCATGAACAAAACTCTCAACCCCGAGATAAAAAGAGAAATTTACACACAGTAAAATGTATCTAATTATATACACATAAATATAAATACATACAAGTAGTGTATATAAATAAATAAATTTCTACAATAAACATAAGAAATTAATAATTAAACATTTCATTACTAAATGTGTTATTAAAGTTAAGTTTATGTCAATTGTAACACTAAGATTGAAAAGGTAGTAGAGCATCATAAGGTTGAACCTAAGAACTATACAAGACTTACAATGCAGCAGGTTGACAATAAAATGAGATACACGAATGATGGGTGGAGATGATTGTTAGCCTTTGCTCAGGCAAGAGCAATACAAGGCTCTGAGCTAAGAGACGAGAGTAGTGTGATTTCTAGTTCCAAGACGCCATTCGCTCTCCGCTAACCTCATAAAGTTGGTATGAGAAAGTGATGGCCGTTTTAACTGTAGGAAAGGTAATGTGTAAGAACTCACTAAAGCTCTGTTTCTTTGTACAAGGATAAAGTACATGAATTTGAGCTTCCAAAAGTATTGACCTACGTTATCTATGACCAATTTTAGTTGATGGCCTGTAAACGTTACTCAGGCCCTGGATTTAACGAACAATGACTCGTTTATGTTTCGTATACACGTTGCTTCTGAGCTTATGTCAGAGTTTATTATTAACATTGGAACTATGACTGCGTACCGATACCTCTGATACTTATTTTTTGTGTGTTTTTTTTATCTAAGGACAAGCTTATACATTGCACTTGGTCCTATATGGATCTTAGAGCTCCTTCCGGAGTGACAGGATAATCAGTATAGATTAGGTGATAGGGAGGCCACCTTCTATCGATATCCAGTAGTAAGATTTAGGGCACTAATCTCAAAGTAATTTCAACCCGAAAAACGGGGAGGCCACCTCTGAACCAACCTTTCCAGTCAAAGCAAACAGGGAGTGGCACACCTGTTAAGGCTAGCAAGAACCTGTCATACGGAACGAACCCCACCGACTCCCGCAGTAGACTAGACCTATCGAATTACTCTTGCATACCAGGATCTCGACATTTGCGGTTAGTGATGTGCCGCTCCTGGACATCCATAACTAGGAAAACTAGTTATTTGGAATGACAAAAGTTGTCATTTTAAGGCTAGAATAGTTATTTGTATAAACGGAGTAATGTACTATCTAAAACTACCAGACCCTCCGGTTAGAAACGTAAAGTTAAAACTGCTATCCTAGAGCGTACCCTTTGCAAGCCTGCGCATGTGCATGTATCGTATTACGACCTACAGTATCCAAGTGCTATGTAAAGTTAACGGATCAATTGGTTTATCATGAGAACTCCTATGAAGCACTGACTGCCAATTAACACGGGGACCAGAGTACTCAAATACTTTTAAATAATTATTATTAATGCGCTTAGTTGCAATAAAAATACTAAAAGAAAACTTGTGGCTTTCACACGTAACATTACGCAAATAGAATATAAATTATAAATGATCTTTGTAAGTCTGACCAAACGTAGTATTTGGTGATATATTTCTCACGTACACGTACAGTCTTTTTGGAAAACTGAGAAATTATTATCATGACTGGAGAACTTATTACCAAACGGTTATATAATACTAAGTAAAAAAAACCTGTCAGCTTCTCTCATCTCTCAGCCCCTGTGAGCTCCTGGCCTTTGGAAGGTTCTGAGATTTAGGGGGTCCTGCCTGTCAGATTCTCGCATCTTTCAGCCTCTATGAGTTCCTGATTTCTGCAAGATCCTCTCGGCCAATTGTAGGCTCCACCTGTAGCTGGCTCCGGCCTCAGCATCTGAGAGCTCTCATACTCTAGGAACTCCTGATCTCTGGCAAGACTCGAATTTCGGAAACCCTCGTCTACTCAGGCCTCTGGCACCTTTCCATCTCCGAGAGCTATCCCTCTGGGAGCTCTCAGCCTCTTCACAGGGCCTCTTCACCTCTGGCAAGTCTCGGAAGGCCTCATCACGGGCAGATCTCTACTTAGTTTCCAGCCTCTGGTCCCTCTCTGTGTGGGTGATACTAGCGTCTAGATCCTCCTTGTCTAGGGCAAATTCTGTTCCCTGTTAGCTGTATATATTTTATTGATTTCATCCTACAACTTGGCCCCCTTGTCTTAAAAGGTGTGGCTTAGCTTACCATGGTACGATTAGTTCCAACAACGATAATGAATTTGTATTCACTGTAGAACGTTCATACCTAGTTTCGTGAAGATGCGTGATCATACATATCATAGATAATGTTTGCATTTATACTCAGCATTCAGAATATTATAAATCTACCTAATACATCATACTTTTGCCTAAATATTACCTTGAAATACCTAGATGAGATAAGGAAAAGATATCGTCTTCCCAATAGGAAAAACCTACAGCTGTGGTAGGTGACGACGAACCCGTTAAAGCTTCTGTAGATAAAGATTCAGTCGAAAATATCTTCAGTCCACTTTCAGTTGCTAAATAAAGCACTAAGGGATTTGATTCTGTAAAAGAAACAAGAAAATTATCTCCAAATTTATTATTTTACACCTGAATAAGACAAATAAAGACATATTCTGTTGTTCTTCTTGGTATTCAAAAAGGTAGGATTATTCTAGACCGTGTGACTTCGTTGAAGTTTAATTATGAATTCAAGTTTTTAGTTCAATTTATTATCAATTACCCTGTGAAAGGTAATAAGGCACAGAAGGAGTATTTCGCCAGCCTTTAGAGTTGGAGGCTTCGTTAATACTTAGGCACTAACAACAACAACATGTAACTTTGCGAAAGTACACCGAGTGGGGCTGTGCGAAATAAAAAATTATGTCAATGAAGGTTCCTCGATTTCAAGGTCATTACAGGAAGCACAATCCCTCACCACACACTGCACCTTCTATTTGTCGTTGGTCATAGGGAATTTACACTGCACGATTTCCCTGATGGAAGGTAGAAAAAAATATAATCAGTTAATATTGATAATTTCTTAGTATATTGGACACCGTCTAAAACATAAATTAGGAAGAAAAACTTAACAAATGTACCAAAATAAAGTATAGTGCACAACAATAGAAATATATTTTTATATATATATATATATATATATATATATATATATATATATATATATATTTGATTATTCCTGTGTAGCCACAGACAGATTATGGCAGAAATTCGGTGTCTTATCCATGCTCAACAAAATCAGATAAGCTAATTAGTGCCAGGTTGACATAGACATATATTATCATTGATGTAAAAGGTTAGTATGTAATTAAACAATGACCTTATCATTAACCTCTAACTGTTACAGTGACAGCGTGTTTTGTCCCCCGCTGAGACGGGTGTTATTATCCATACAAGGTAACCAAAGAGATCTATTATTTATTTAGTTAAGTTTAATACGTAGACTACAAATAGCCTTAAGACTAACCTCTAAGCTGGTAAAGAGAAAGCGTGTTTTGTCCCCCGCAGAGGCGGGTGTTATTATCCATACAAGGTAACCAAAGAGATCTATTATTATTTATTTAGTTAAGTTTAATACGTAGACTACAAATAGCCTTAAGACTAACCTCTAAGCTGGTAAAGAGAAAGCGTGTTTTGTCCCCCGCAGAGGCGGGTGTTATTATCCATACAAGGTAACCAAAGAGATCTATTATTATTTGTTTAGTTAAGTTTAATACGTAGACTACAAATAGCCTTAAGACTAACCTCTAAGCTGGTAAAGAGAAAGCGTGTTTTGTCCCCCGCAGAGGCGGGTGTTATTATCCATACAAGGTAACCAAAGAGATCTATTATTATTTGTTTAGTTAAGTTTAATACGTAGGCTACAAATAGCCTTAAGACTAACCTCTAAGCTGGTAAAGAGAAAGCGTGTTTTGTCCCCCGCAGAGACGGGTCTTGTCATCCATAAAGGTAACCAAAGAGATCTATTATTATTTGTTTAGTTAAGTTTAATACGTAGGCTACAAATAGCCTTAAGACTAACCTCTAAGCTGGTAAAGAGAAAGCGTGTTTTGTCCCCCGCAGAGACGGGTCTTGTCATCCATACAAGGTAACCAAAGAGATCTATTATTATTTGTTTAGTTAAGTTTAATACGTAGGCTACAAATAGCCTTAAGACTAACCTCTAAGCTGGTAAAGAGAAAGCGTGTTTTGTCCCCCGCAGAGGCGGGTCTTGTCATCCATACAAGGTAACCAAAGAGATCTATTATTATTTGTTTAGTTAAGTTTAATACGTAGGCTACAAATAGCCTTAAGACTAACCTCTAAGCTGGTAAAGAGAAAGCGTGTTTTGTCCCCCGCAGAGGCGGGTGTTATTATCCATACAAGGTAACCAAAGAGATCTATTATTATTTGTTTAGTTAAGTTTAATACGTAGACTACAAATAGCCTTAAGACTAACCTCTAAGCTGGTAAAGAGAAAGCGTGTTTTGCCCCCCGCAGAGACGGGTCTTGTCATCCATAAAGGTAACCAAAGAGATCTATTATTATTTGTTTAGTTAAGTTTAATACGTAGGCTACAAATAGCCTTAAGACTAACCTCTAAGCTGGTAAAGAGAAAGCGTGTTTTGTCCCCCGCAGAGGCGGGTGTTATTATCCATACAAGGTAACCAAAGAGATCTATTATTATTTGTTTAGTTAAGTTTAATACGTAGACTACAAATAGCCTTAAGACTAACCTCTAAGCTGGTAAAGAGAAAGCGTGTTTTGCCCCCCGCAGAGACGGGTCTTGTCATCCATAAAGGTAACCAAAGAGATCTATTATTATTTGTTTAGTTAAGTTTAATACGTAGGCTACAAATAGCCTTAAGACTAACCTCTAAGCTGGTAAAGAGAAAGCGTGTTTTGTCCCCCGCAGAGGCGGGTGTTATTATCCATACAAGGTAACCAAAGAGATCTATTATTATTTGTTTAGTTAAGTTTAATACGTAGACTACAAATAGCCTTAAGACTAACCTCTAAGCTGGTAAAGAGAAAGCGTGTTTTGTCCCCCGCAGAGGCGGGTGTTATTATCCATACAAGGTAACCAAAGAGATCTATTATTATTTGTTTAGTTAAGTTTAATACGTAGACTACAAATAGCCTTAAGACTAACCTCTAAGCTGGTAAAGAGAAAGCGTGTTTTGTCCCCCGCAGAGGCGGGTGTTATTATCCATACAAGGTAACCAAAGAGATCTATTATTATTTGTTTAGTTAAGTTTAATACGTAGGCTACAAATAGCCTTAAGACTAACCTCTAAGCTGGTAAAGAGAAAGCGTGTTTTGTCCCCCGCAGAGGCGGGTGTTATTATCCATACAAGGTAACCAAAGAGATCTATTATTATTTGTTTAGTTAAGTTTAATACGTAGACTACAAATAGCCTTAAGACTAACCTCTAAGCTGGTAAAGAGAAAGCGTGTTTTGTCCCCCGCAGAGGCGGGTGTTATTATCCATACAAGGTAACCAAAGAGATCTATTATTATTTGTTTAGTTAAGTTTAATACGTAGGCTACAAATAGCCTTAAGACTAACCTCTAAGCTGGTAAAGAGAAAGCGTGTTTTGTCCCCCGCAGAGGCGGGTGTTATTATCCATACAAGGTAACCAAAGAGATCTATTATTATTTGTTTAGTTAAGTTTAATACGTAGGCTACAAATAGCCTTAAGACTAACCTCTAAGCTGGTAAAGAGAAAGCGTGTTTTGTCCCCCGCAGAGACGGGTCTTGTCATCCATAAAGGTAACCAAAGAGATCTATTATTATTTGTTGAGTTAAGTTTAATACGTAGGCTACAAATAGCCTTAACACTAACCTCTAAGCTGGTAAAGAGAAAGCGTGTTTTGTCCCCCGCAGAGACGGGTCTTGTCATCCATACAAGGTAGACAGAGAGAACTGTTAGCAGTTGTCGAGTGTTCTTTAATGTCGTTGCCACAGAACACAAAATTGTATGTGGGATACCTGAAAGAAAACTTTTTTTAAATAATCGTAAAAAACCGTAAATAATACAGGTTATAATTATAGATTTATACGCTTATTTCCCTCCGACTTGTACTAATTTAACGTAGTTCATTCGGGTATTGCATTGAATATTTCTTTACAAAAAGACTTTGTTTAATATTCTTTAATATACCTTTTCTAAAGGCAAACAAAATATAATTTTAGTATTTGTATGACATCCTAAAATATATCCTTGATATATGCACGTAACCTATACTGCATGACCTTAATGGTGAAATTAATCGGATTTACAGCAAATATCAGTCAAGTTTATGTAAATATATCACTCCAAAAGGCATTGAATAATAATTAAAATTTAATTACATAAATATTTTTCTACCAATATCTTCTAGATTGAACAAGAGAACATTTAAATGGTTATAAATTTAATAGATGAATTTTTTTAACTCTTTATGTATCAAATAATTACTTTGTTCTTGATTTAGAAATATACTGAAGAGATATTATCCGAAATAATCAAATTAAGGTCACATTTCTGATAACGGCTGCGATTTTTTTTACACCGAACAAGTTTGTTGATTTAGATATTTTATGCTTTCATGAACAAAATAAATGTTGTGAGGAGTGTAAAGCCCGCCAAAAACGTGGAAAAAGCAGGTAAAATGTTTTAACAAGATAAATATGCAAACATGACTCCAAAACATCATGCAAACAAACCCGCAAATATACGACAGCAAACAACTCTTCTTTTAAATGTTACATGAAAATATAGTGTTACGCCATAGTATGTTAACAATGCTGACGAGAGGTGTTACGTGTATTGAAATGTACAAAAGAAAATTTGTTTTAACTTTATTAGAATAAGAAAAACCGTTAAAGTTGACTGCTGGTTTAAGTTTAACCCAGATGCGCTGATGAAAGTAGTAACTATAAAGTTTTGTTACAATGTGAATGTTGAGTTCAGCTCCTTTCTACTTAGTGCAACGTTAGCGCTTTGAGTTCTTGTTTAAAACACAAAACTGCACTCAACTGGACACTTAGTGATACAATGTGAATACTTCTCCACCTAGATATACTATATCTTGCAGCCTAGGTGTCTCTGACGTCGAAACAATGTTAAGGAGTTTATATTGAATTTCGTCATCGACATCAGACGAACATGACTCCTGATTTCAGGAGTCAAGATACTGTGACACTGTCAGATTACAGACGCAGCACTAAGAGGAAGGTGAACTGAAGCTAAACTCAATATTCATACTTCCCATCATAGCTATTTTACTTATAATGGTTTTCTGTTGTGGTTGTCTTGCACCACTGAATTATGTGCAGCGATTTTATGCGAATGTATAAATTATGGTGATTAGTCTAATCTGAAGTATTGCTATTCGGTAAACACCGTCTTTAAGTGGGCTATTATACTTATGCAGTATAAGAATAAGTTTTTTCGCGTGCTCAATTTTTACGGTAAACTTAAAGTTTGTTAGAATTATATATTGCGTGAGAAGCAATTCAAGTTGTCTCACATAACATAACATGGTGTCGTAACGTAACTACAAACAGTAATTGGTTCTTATATCTAAAGTAAAAAAATGTGCATTTTCGGTATGGTTTGCAAATATGTCCTGATAAAAGTAAGTCTATCACAAGGCCATCAGTATGAGAGTAAAATTGCCTGTTGAAAGAAGAACAATTTTGATATGAAATTTTCTCTCAGTAGTGCTAAAACACTATTATAGTCACTGAGTTTACAGTTTTGAAATCTACAAATATTGCAGTTCACAATTTGAAGGGGGTCGTTGACTGGTATATTTGTGTGGATTGACAGTGGCAAGGAGTTTGTTGGATTTTGATTACAAACTTCAGGAACTTTCTGACGTTTTAGTGGATAAGGTAAAGGGTTTGCACTTTATGAAGTTTGCAGTTCACCATTTTATAAGGATCGTCAACTGGTATCGTAGTTATGTAAAGATTGGCAATGGCAAGGAGTTTGTTGTATTTGAGTGAAACATTCAGGAACCTTTGACGTTTTAGGGGATTAGGTAATTGGTTTGCACGTTATGAAGCTTTCAGTTCAAAACAGTGGCAAGGAGTTTGTTGAATTTTATTAAAAACTTCAGGAACATTTGACGTTTTGATGGATAAGGTAATGGTTTACACCAATTGAAGCTTGTAGTTCACAATTTAAAGAGGATGGTCGACTGGTATATTTGTGTAGAGATTGGCAGTGGCAAGGAGAACTTTTGACGTTTTAGTGGATCATATTCCTCAGGTACTTTCGTCTGTCGCTTGTATGTTCGTCAGTCTGCCAGCCCATCTGATAAATTTTGATGGCAAATGTCCTACACATGGAAGCCTAGTGCTTAGGTTCTCCTTGGTACGTGAAAAAACTCTGTAGGAATAAAAAGCAAAAGGGCTGTCCAAGTATATGCTATTTTTTATTTTATTTTTAATGTATCTTGAAACTCCCTTTTGGTAAAAAAACTCTCCTATGCATGTTCAGTATTTAATAATAAACCGTATGATTCACCAAAAAATTGAAGGATTAACACCTTCACTACGGAGTGACGCAGTCTCGGATTTTACGAGTGTTATCACACATCGCTTCTGTGTCCTTTGGAAGCGAATATGTTAAAAATGTTTCAGGTTTAGGTGTTATTGGAACACCTTCAATTTTAAATAAGGCTTTATTATTATTAAAATATTGTGGTATTTACCCTTGTTCTGCTTGTATCCCTGCGTATACGGAACTCCTTCTGTTGCACAAGTTTATACATTCTTCCCAAGACAGAGGGTGATGCACCTTGTACAGTCGGCTCTCAGAGTACGAAATCGTGTAGCAGCCAATGTCTTGAGGATCCTTCTTCGGTTTTGGTTTTTCTAAATTGCAAGCATACGATGTTTAACAATTTACAACATTCAAAATTAATCTAAAATTAATTTATTCTCACAATAATTTATGTTTAGGTAACAGATTTGATATTGATTGAAAATAATTTATAACATTATGACTCGAAACATATAATACATTGTTTCTTTTCACATTTATATTTAAGATATTTAATAATAATTCGAAAAATATTTCAATGAATTTAAAGAGATTTAAACTGTGTGACATTGAATCTCAACATACTGGTTACTGATCTCAACAGATTTTACATTAATATTCTGTTGATTTCCAAATTGTCCTGAAAACTGAATATTATTGCATATCATATACATAAGCACAAAGATCGAAGATGCCTGCTACCTCATCACGCCTGAAATGTTAAAAAAGGTGAGTTACAGTTTTTAATCCAGGCTTCATGTTTGTCAAGAAGTGCACGATAATCATTCCTAGCGTCTCATCTGAGTGAAATTGAGGTGAGATTTCAAATGTTCACCATTTAATTGCGTTATAAATTTATTCACATACAATGGTAGTTTATAAACCAATTCAAATTTTAATGAGCCACTAAATTTAATAAGGTAACATTAGAGACCTCTAGTTTGTGCCATTCTTGTTATTCTTTAATGTCTTTCAAATGGGGTGTCACTAATTATACAGGCGTACCGGACTAAGTGAAACAAACCAATCTGCTTTATACTGTTTTATCAGCTGATATTCTTATGGCATAGTGGTCCATGTGAGACTTGGGTCACTCTACACGAAACTTCTGTTTATTAGCGTGGTCTGTTTCTTTGAATTATATTGACCATTGTTACACCAGTTAGTTGTTAATTGTGTTTACTGCATTAATCCAGAAATGGCACCGTCACTGATTTTGACGGTATTAGTTCAGGTGAGAAAATTTCAAAACTATATCACCTAGCTAACCTACCTAAAGCCTGATTTAATCACTTAGCAATGTCAATTTATTTTTACAGTAATTATAAAAAAACATTAAATTTTTCTATATATATAATATTCTTTCTATAAAAACATAGAACAAATCCTAACTTAAAGATAACAATTAATGCAACCAAAAAGAGTTATAATTATCGAAGTTTATAGTTTTTTTAGCAAATGTTATAATGTTAACGATTGGTTTCTGATGATTCTCGGCATGGCCAAGCTCAGAAAGGCGAACCTGACGATGTGAAAGTAATAAATATGCCAAAAGAAGAATCTCCTGATCAAGAAATGCCATTAGGAGTAAAGAAAATAACAAGGAAGGTCCAAAAATATGGAAGTAAGAGAGAAGCTCTTAATCATTAAAAATAGTGGGGTTTTAGAGGATGTGCTCGAT
Source organism: Homalodisca vitripennis (assembly GCF_021130785.1). NCBI lineage: Eukaryota > Metazoa > Arthropoda > Insecta > Hemiptera > Cicadellidae > Homalodisca > Homalodisca vitripennis. The sequence goes on from NC_060208.1 coordinate 13,012,801, forward strand.
GAAAACTAAGTCAGTTTAAAAAAAAAAAAAACTGTCCCTCATTTTATAGATGAGCCGTTTTGAAAGCGGCCTGTTAAGTGAATAGGGAGGAGGAGAAGAGTGAGTAAGAAAGAAAGAAAAAGAGAGAGAGAGAGAGAGAAAGAGAACGAGAGAGAGAACGAGAGGGGGTGGCGTATCCGATCTCCTGCTCCTCCCTCCCCCTATGCGCAAGAATCTCCACGCAGGTCGCTTTCAAAGCGGCTCATATTTTGTTTTATTTTGCTGATATATTATGATTTAGTATCAGTTTTCCATTTTTATGGGCATAACCTAATAATTTTTCATACTGTACCTAAATATGATACTGAGTGTCAAGTTTATTACTGTTCGACCAAACCAATCCAAGACCAAAAAGTTACTTAATAAAAATAGTTATTGATTTATATTTATATTCGCAAAACATAAAATATCTCTAAGTGTTGTTTTGTGATTTTTACCACTTTGTTTTTTACCTATCCATATATTTTGTATAATTGCATATAGTATTGTTTTTATGGAAGCTGGAAAATTGTGTAATGTGATTTCAAATACTGAGAATTGTGTTCTTGGTAGTATGAACCACTTTAAACAAAAGTTAAAACATTATTTTAGAAATAGAAGGATTATATAGCTGTGGAAGAGTCAGAGTATTAAAAAGTGCACCATACCTAGGCAGGTTGTATTATCCGGGCCTAACACCAGACCGTCAGGACAAGTACAGGTAGCAATAAAGGGCGTAGTCATCTTACATCTGTGAGAGCAGAAGAGCTGCAAGCAGAGCATCTCTTTGTTGGGCATCTGCACTTCTGGACTGTACAACTTCACATCACGTATTACCTGGAATAAGGGTTACAGTTGTATTTGTACTCTCGGATAATTAGGTTTTTAAGAGGCAATATTCAAATTATATAATTAGTAGTTGTTCGCTGCCGACACGCGAGCTTAGCGCGAGGCGGGCAGGTCAGCTGTTCACTGGGATGTCCCAGCAGTATCTTTTTCCGTGGAGAAATTTGCTCGGTGTGTGTGACGAATTTGGACGGCAGTATTGAGTTTGGAGTTTCTGTCAATCAGAGCATATCTCAACTGTGCTAGAACTACCCGAGTACGTAACAGCTGAAAAATATTAATGGTTTTTACATATTTAATATTTTTAGGTGCCCCATTATTTTAAGCTGTTTAGTAAATACGATTACTTGTTGTAGTTGGTCGTTCTACAATATCTGCTTTAAATCGTGTGAGACTATAATTGTAGGTTTATGGTAATTTGTTGTTAAGTCCGAAGGTACGTTTAAGAAATTTCAGTCACTTAACTATTAAGATCTGAAAGTGAGAGAACCTTTTATTTGAATTTATAGTTTGTATTATTTTGGTTATTATATATATATATATATATATATATATATATATATATATATATATATATATATGTGTGTGTGTGTGTGTGTGTGTGTGTTTGTGTGTGTGTGTGTTATTTGATTATATTTTATACTATACAAGCTTTTGATAATGTCACTGAAACGTGACGAAATATTAAGCACTTCAAGTTGAACGTGTTTTGTTTTCTTTGATATATATATATATATATATATATATATATATATATATATATACTTATATATATATCAAAGAAAACAAAACACGTTTGTAAAGTTGTGGTGTTTGTAAAGTTAATCAACAAACTCTGTTCCTACGAATTTGTCAGTAGTGCTTGATTTTTTATGGAGTCAATTCCAGATCGTTTCTTATTACACATTACCGATAACTTTGGCAAAGAAAATTGACAATTTTTATGCCATATGTCTCGATTGTTGGTTTAAGACTTCGTTTGCGGTTATTTTCCAATATAAATTAGAAATATTTGTTTTCTGTTAAAAGAATAAAAAGAAAAAAGTTTCAACCTTGATTTTATTTAATTCTGTGAAAGCTTACCATTTTCAATAAAAATATGTTCCTTAAATGAAAAATTCTAATTGAACGAAGATGGTTTTAACGTCTTATGCCTAAAATTTCAGTTTTTAATAATTTACATCGTTCCAGCAACGGTTTTGAGGTCCTTAAAATAAAAAAGAATATTCAGCATTATCAAGAATTGTAGGATATACATTCGTACATACATGCACACACAATATATATATTGCTTGAATATTTTTTTGTTAAATTGGTAAAAAATTAATTCAGGACTGATTATGAATATAAAAAAGAAATATAGATACATATCAGTTACTTCTTTGTTTGAAGGTTATTTTTGACGAAATTGGTTAAGTTAGTGTACTTATTGTAGTATTAATTTCCATATATGGAGTTCTATACTTATCAATTATTTAAATTAATTAAATCACAATTCAAGAACAATTAATTCGTTCATAACACAAAATGTTTAATGCATTGTATTATTTTCTACGTCAGTTATTCATGAAGTCTGCAACACTGTTCATGCTAACATTACCGAAGAACTTGTACTTTACTGCTGTGGAACAAAGGACCGTAATATTGTTGAAACAGTTTTCGTTCTTGAAAAGATATTCGATTTTGTGATTCTGCATTGAATTTATAATGAACCAGATTTTCCAGAGGCAACTTGCGTCCAAAATACAAACTTGACCTCTCAAACTTTGAGGTCAGCTGCAAGGTAAAACACTAGTATGTTAAGTAATGTATAGCTTTATAAAATATATAAAGTTATCATACAAAAAGCGAACAATTGTCTCAAAAGTTTCTAAATTTTTTGAAATAATATTTCGCATCACTTTTATTTTTATGTCACTAACAGTAAAGTTTTCAGTAACTTTAACAATATGCACTTTAAACTTACTCGTATATGGCACGTTATAATATTAAACTATAGTGTATAGTTACTTTTCCATATGTAAAAGTTCAGTGTTGTTAAAACTGAATAGTCTGCAGTCTTGGAGTATATTTGATATGGAGTGGCAATCATTAAACTGTCCACGTACCTCGTTAGACTCGTAGAGAATTGTTACGTTGTTAGCCTGACAGATCGGTGATAAGTGGCACATATACAAAACTGCATAGTCTGCAGTCTTGGAGTATATTTGATATGTTTAAGGAGTGGCAATCATTAAACTGTCCACGTACCTCGCTAGACTCGTAGAGAATTGTAATGTTGTTAGCCTGACAGATCGCTGATAAGTGGCACATATACAAAACTGAATAGTCTGCAGTCTTGGAGTATATTTGATATGTTTAAGGAGTGGCAATCATTAAAGCTGTCCACGTACCTCCTTAGACTCGTAGATAATTGTTATGTTGTTAGCCTGACAGATCGCTGATAAGTGGCATAGTCTGCAGCCTTGGAGTATATTTGATATGTTTAAGGAGTGGCAATCATTAAACTGTCCACGTACCTCGCTAGACTCGTAGAGAATTGTTATGTTGTTAGCCTGACAGATCGGTGATAAGTGGCACATATACAAAACATCCATGCCGTTAGTATCATTGCAGGCTGCCCATACAACTTTGTTGTCCACCACTCCAAGCCCGCTAGGATTAATTAGCTCTGGGCCTTCATACAGCTTTTTCATATTAGACCCGTCGTAATTCATACTGAATAGATAATACAATAAGGTGTCTGCCTCTCCAATCGCATACAATGCTTTGTGCCTCGTATTTATTGAAATTCTGTGAATTTTATATATACTGGGTAAACTCAAATTTAAATTTCTCAAGGAATTTGTTCCAAGTTCAAGAAAGCTAAGATGGCCATTTCTTAGGAACATGATCAACCTGAAACAGAACAAGAATTATCAATTAGAACTAAGTTATTGCCATAAGCTGTTCAAAATTTCATGTTTTTAGAGAACAAAATTAAATATAACTCGTATATTTATATCTAACACAGGGTAAAAATACGCTACACCACATGTTACGATTAATGCTTTGCTGAGATATTGTGCACAGTTTCATGTCTATAGGTCATTTCATTCCCGTGATGTTCTGTGAACATATAGACAAACAGACAGAAAGATAAAGAAAAGATAATTTTTCATATCCCGGGAGACAAAAGATAATTGTGTCAGGCTACTAACTTTTAATTTTACTTTTGTTAAACAAATCAATATTCTGAAATTTCTTTACGTGTTTATTTCCTAAAATTTGTTTAATTTTCTCTTCATCAATCTTAAATTGAATGAGTGTTTACGAAATGAGTGACTGCTAAGGTAGGGCCCAGAGTCACATGTGAACATTTTCCAATTTCATCCTCAATCCTACTTTCTCACCGAAGACTGCATAACGTGTTGAAGTCTTTTCTCTTGGAAATCACCCCGGAACAAATTAAAGTGACTATAACCTGTTCTGAAACTCCTGCATCTTACTACGTACATATAATTCCACTCAGACACACACACAGTTAACATAAGGCAAAAAAAAACATTGTGGATAGCGTGCTCAGAATCATTTACTACTAGTCTGGATGACACTAACGCAGAGTAGAGAAAAAACATTTTCTTTGACCAAGATACCATCCCTTTCTATGAAGATAACAATATTGGCTATGCAAAATAAAACAAACTCATTACTACAGTCAACATAATATTTCAGTCATATGTCTCAGGAGCACATGGAAAATTAGAAATATCCATAATTTAAAACAAGAACTGCCAATTCCGCCCGGTATCCTTCGGCTAAGGGCGGGCTCCTAATGAAACCAAGAAATAAAACTAAATAGCATTTAAACTAAACTTAAAAACTAAGTAACAAAATATACGCTATAATAACTGGCAAAAATAACAAAATAAATAAATTAACAAATAAATAAATAAAAAATAGCAGGGTATCACAGATGTAGACTAGGGGTGTTCAGCTCATCATGGAGGTCAGCTTTCTATCAGAGCAGGAAAACCCTGGAAACTGTCTGCGACCACCGATGATGAGAAAGCAGCAGGAGGCAAGAGCTCCACTCCTGGACCTCGTCAGTGCGAAACAGCAACTTAAGCCAGCATGTTAGTGGTAAAATTAGAAAAAATAATTAATAAATATAATTTTAAAATACAAAATTGTATTACACGTTTCCACTAACATGTAAGAATTTAGAAGTTCCTTGCCACTCTGAAGATGATGTGCAGAGCGCTCTCAAACAGCACAGTTAGTGCCTCCTGCAGCCACAACGAACAACACTTACAATACTATATTTATAACTATAAAAATACATGAAAACTGAGCTCAAGACTTAGAAACTGCTCACGTAAAATCTTCTAAATTTCACCTACGGAAGTAAATGACACGTGACTTGGTAACGATCACTGTCCCACAAAGTACAAAGTACACGAACAAATTGAAGCTTTGCAAACCATTTCACTCCAATATGGCGGCCGTTCAAAAATAATCCCAGTTACGTAATTTATGTGTCCAGAGAATATTTTTCTACAAAAGTAGTTGGAATATTCATAATACAGTTTATAAAACAAAACATTTTACTAATTAATTAAATTGTCTCAAAATCTACCTACTTCTTCTGAGCCTTTAATAATATAAGTAATATTTAAAAAAATTCCTTCATACATCTGTTAAAGAAAATTCTACGAAAAATTATAATTAATTTTCTCTATTACACATAAACCCATCATACTTTATAATATAATATTATTAAAATGATATTTTATTTTATTCATGAATTACATGTATATGAGGATATTTAGAGCTTATCTACGTACTAACATCATAAAATTAACTTATATGTATGAAATAACGTTTAATACAAGGCATTTCTGCAAAAAATAAATTATGTTTATATGAACTCTACCTTCTACATTTAAAGTATACGAAAATATATGAGTATATGAGGTTGAGTGGTAGAGAGGGCTAAATAGCCCTAACTCCGCCTCTTGAATAAAGGCATATTTCATTTCATTTCAAATATAGGCAAATTTTTAATAACTAAAATATGTGTGTATATATATATATATATATATATATATATATATATATATATATATATATATATACAACGAAACTCTATACATAAGCATTTTTTGGCCTAATTTAAAAGACAGAATAATTTTTAAAGCTTTATCTAGATGGATAAACAACTAGTATTTATTGCCAATTTCACATAATGGAAAAAGGTTTAAATCACTTCTAGAACCTTTTGTAATTAAATTTTCTTTGGAACATAGTTTTATACAGTTCAACCATTGATTTGATACAATAGATTAATTGCATAATTTGTACATAAATACGATTATTACGACAAGGAATACATATACAAAAAATTACATAGATAAGAATGTATCAGATACAATTAAATGAATAAAGTAAAATGTACAAACAAATTTGTTTCTATTAATACTTTTCAACTCACTAAAGATGTATTAAAACGACCTTAAATATATATCATACCTGTGGTAGGGATCCATTATCATATATTCGTTTTGTCCAATTAGAGAAATTGCCTGCATATTAGTTCCGTCAATATCCACCTGATACAATTTGAAATGGGAATTATAATTATAACTACCCAACTTCACATCGTAGTAAACTGTATCTCTTTCCCAGTCAACAGTAAGAGAGTGGAATCTGTCACCTTTAGAATCAATAGTCGATACTGCAGAATACCTCATTGATAAAGGATTGTATGTAGACCTAAAAAAAGATTATAAAAGACAATATAAAGATCGTAAGATGGTTTATAGCTACAAATAAATGATAAATTTGATTTGCAGTTTACCACGTTACCACTTCTTAATGGTAGATGGAGATTAATACCTTTTATACAGACAAGAATTGTTTTTTACCGAAATGTATAACCTTTTCTTAACTACCTGTGATTTATCTGTGATGAGTTAACAAAAATGCAATATTTTAATACATTCTCTACATGTTTTAAGAGTAGTATTTTGCTAAAGGACTTCAAAGCTAATCACTGCACCGGTCGATGAAAAAATCTAAAAAATATGGAAATATATTTTTAAGATTTTACATAACATGTTTCAATTTTTTCTAATCAAACTTTCTGCCATAATTCATATAAATAATTCAATATTAACAGTAATTGTTTAATGTGAGTATAGTCTCCGTATTGACACTACGTAACTCAAACCTAGAGGACTTAATGTGAGTTATCAATACCAAGTCTTCGTATTTACACTACTTAACTCAGACCTAGAGGACTGAATGTGAGTAAACAATACCAAGTCTTCGTATTGACAGCACTTAACTCAGACCTAGAGGATTTAATGTGAGCGAATCAATACCAAGTCTTCGTATTGACACTATTTAACTGACACTAATTTATATATATATATATATATATATATATATATATATATATATATATATATATATCTACTTAAAACACGGGTGTTCCGCAGGGCTCGCTTCTAACACCATTATGTTCGCGCTCTTTATGAACGATGTTGGCACGGCAATATCCTTTCAATGCCTCCTATTCGCTGACAATCAAGATCTTCATTAGGATTGTCATGGCATATAATTTTATTCAGTTGTATTCGAGTTCTGGAGTGCTGTAAACTGTTCGGGACTCAATGCCTGGAAATATGCTGCCACGGTCACATTGTGACGCACGATTGTGTCCTATGCGATTTCAGCGTGGATAAGGTTGATGATATCAAGGATCTAGGTATTGTGGTGTCGTCATCTTGGAATTTTGACATACATTATGTCTCTAACAAAGCATACCAATAGCTGGTGTTCATATTCAGATTGATCGAAGACTTTACTTCACCTTCTACTCTGATCACACTCTACAAGACACGCCCATTATTGGACTACGCATCTGTTGCCTGGTGTCCCTACATGGGTATACACTGATCGTTTGGGTATAATTCAGTTTAGGTTGGTACGACAATCATGGGCTTCCGTTACTATGAAGTACTTGAGACTCTTGGTCAGCGGAGATTAACTCTTGACCAGTTATTCCTCTACACATTGCTACGAAATTTCGATTGCCCGAAGATTCTAGACTCCATTGAATAATTCCAAAAGGAAATCGATCCAAGAGTCTCTTCGCTAAAGTATTCCAGCCCACTACTTATGGTCAATACAGATGTGTTCGTCGTCTTGCCAACGACGCCAACGAGCTGGGGAGCAGTGCTGAAGATGGAGCCTGCAGGGAGTGCCTCAGACGCCTTAAATTTCTCTTGATCTCTTTCCCTCGATGTTTGTTTGCTAAATCGTTCTCTATTTTGTTAGAGCGACAGAATTATTCAACACTGTATTTTTACCTGTTGTTTTTGTGAAGTTTTTTGTTGTTGGTGACCAATTTATATTTACTGTTGCCGGTTTTTTTATGTTGATTTTTGTTCTTATGATAATTTTGCTTGTTCTTTAATTATTTCATTAAAATTATTTTAACCTGCTTTTCATTAAGTATTTTTGACGAAATTATAACGGCTCCAACCCCACTTTTTGTTTGTTATTTTAAACTTTCATTGTTATTATTTGTGCTTTAGCTTCCCTTCTGGTTGTTATGGATTGATTTTTTTGAAATGCATTTAATTTATTATTGTTTAGTTTAAACCTGGTTTTTTTAGTTTATAGTGGGGACCACTTGGCCATATCTCTGTAATGTTAACAAAAGTACCTTTTTCTCAGAAAGTATAACAGATAAATGGATAATTATGTTTTGTATTGTAAGGAATGTCTCTTTACATCAGAGGAAACTCCTAAATACTTAAATTTTTAATTATATATATAAGATTTATATACCAAATTAAAGTGGATATTCTAAGTAATAAGTATTATTAAAAAACAAAAATCACGAACAAATTATTTTTTTAGTCAAGTGGTCCCCTTAAGTTTATTTACTGGAAATGCTTCGCTCACTAAGCGTCGTTTAATTCTGCAGAAACTATTATCCTATTATCAGGAACTATAATCTTAGATAGGGTTTGAAGGCTGAAATCACATCCTGACCACAGTGTAACAAATCCGGCACATTAGTATCCTAGAGCTTATCCTAAAGAGAATTGGACTGTACTCTTCATTTTCACAATGTGTTGCTGTATGTAGGCATGGATCGGTCAGTTCTACAATAACGGGGTTTGCGGGGTAGTATTATTAGTACTATTAATAATACTAATATAGTACTACGTAATATGCCTATACTAACCATTGTGTTCTGCATGCTTGTGTGGAGATGTTTAAAGGGCATCCACATTTCAGATTCAGTGTATCATTATAAAATTGCTATAAGTTTCAGCCGGGATGTATGAAGGGAAAAAAGTATTTCTACTTCTTAGTAATAGGCACAAATACAAACACTGTAATAGTTGAAACACTAGGGATAATGTTGTTTTGTATGTATCAATGTATATCTGAACTAGTTTACAGAACTATATTTTTGCTAGAAATTCAGACGAACCATATAATACCTTGATATTTCTTGGTTTGTAGAGAAAATAATACTGTCGAGCTCGTAATTGAAGTCGACGGTTATTACATCATTTGTGATCCCTTCAATGTTGAACGCGGTATTGCTATTATCTGCGATCATCTTAATACCAGTTTCAGTGGCTAGTAGCACAATAAAGCTCGCAAGCTCTGAAAAATATAAAAGCATAATTGAAAAAAAAAACTGTTAATATTAATATTTTTAACCATTATTCTGAAGAGAAATATTTTACTATCGTTCTGACTCTGAGAAAATTGACAGAGAAATAATTATTATGAAACAAATAAATCGTTTCCTGTGCTAGATTTAGCGCGAATCGACATCTGAGGGTTTCAAATAAGAAATGGTAATTTTTGTCTTTGATTACATTTGTTAGTTTGCACACTTGCAATAAGCTAAATAGAAATTAAATATAAATAAGCCATCCACATAAAGACCGAATATTTGGCTGAAAATTGTTACTTTCAGATTCTTCATTTCGTTTACTTTTTCATAGATAATTTTTTACTGGAAAAATATTTACCATTTTTGTCAAATTATTTGTCACCGTTAATTTGGCTAGTTAGTAGGTGAATAGGCTGGTTGGAAGTTATTTTCAAAGGTGATGTTCAGGCGGTTTGCAGCTAAATATTGAATGCTATTTTCAAAGGTATTATTAACCGTTAATTCATCTGGTTAGAAGGTGAGTTTTTGTTGTTATTTGCCAATTAAAACATCTGTTGTTTGATATTTAAACCGTTTTGATGCACTGCCATTTTCACCCTTAAAACACTCTAGATTTTCTTACAATACAATAGGCTCTTCCAAATAGGCTCTCGGATCATAAATATTTGGAACTAGCGTATTATCGAAATGCACAGAAAAATAAAAGTAAAAAACATAGATTTTGGTTGGTGTTAACATTGAACCCCCTTAGTCTCGGAACTCACCAGATATTTTATAGACTGATATTGAGTTTTCTCCTCCACAGAACATGGTGGAATCGTCTACACATGGATGACAGCTGTTGGATTTTGTAGATCTTTCTGGGATGTCATCTCCACAATATGGTGACACATCAGCAGGATGAAATGAGCTGGAAGAGTGTTAGAAACAAACTTTAGTAAAGTTAATGGATGATATAGACATTAATGTGAATGTTGAGTTTAGATCCAGTTCCTCTTTGTGCAGCGTTCGGAGTCTGACGCTGTCACAGACTTGTCTCTTGGAATCCGGAGTCATGTTCATCTGAAGAGATCCGAAAAAAGCGGCGACGAAGAAGCTCATAACAAACTGTTTACATCTTTTCAACATCAGAGACACCTGGACTACAAAAGTAGTGTAATCTACCTGTATATCATTGAAGAAGAACTGGAGCTGAACTCAACAAGTACGCTGAACCAACCTTTTCCACCACAGCTACGTTTAATGTATTGTACATGGTGTTTCAGAACTCTGGTATGATATTTTAGGTAACCGTCATTCTAAGTATGGTTTTATTTTTAAGTTTTTGGTATTTTGCCTGTAGGCGTGTATGTGTATTTAATTGAAACTATATTTATAGTTATATTTTCCTCTACAACACGTACATGTTAAAAACATTTTGCATGGAAGGCAATATTCTATTTGGATGGAGGTTACTGATCTGTTATTTTTAACAGGGTTATAATTTGAAACATTTGACTTATAATTACTCACGTTTTGTACACGTTTTGCAAGAAAACTTGTTTTATGATGTTTAATTAGAAATCCATCGACATATATTTAAGCGAGTAAAGCGAGTGAAAAATAACTTAAATAAAGCAAAATTAGTGAAATTGGTGTGCGGAATCCCTAGTTCCACGAGTCGGTTCTTAGCACAACAATTAAAATTATTTAGCTGAATGTGCAGAGTGGTGACAGTATCCATATTGCAAAAGGAATAGGTGTGTTTAAAACTGAATTGAGTGTATTCATGGGAATATAAAATACCCAGAACTCGTTATAAGTTATTATTAAATTTGATGTATTGACGACTGATGTAGGATACATTTTGCAAAGTATTACAAAGACGTTGTGATACAAAGGTGCAGATTATGCAAAGAGGTTTAACGACAATTTTAACACATATTGTGTATAAACTATAAACTACAAATCAACGTGGTAAATTTTCGAAATAAATCAATGAAATCATTTAATAGATAAATCACATTTAAATAGTCCACTATGCAAATCGGAGGAAGTAAGTAGATTTTGTGATAACTCAAATATTAATAATTTATTACAATGGGATTCACATGTGTACCTCCAACTGACACCATGGTACTGACATGGTGACAGTTAGAGATATAAGAACATGTTTTTGAAAAAGTTTAGAAAATTTTATAAGGTAGAAAAGATACTTTAATAAATAATGGAGTTGTGAATCTTTTTAAGTTGAAACGGTCGCCATAATAGGAAGAGATTGCGTACTACAGCCAGACAACAATAATATAGTTAATATATTTAAAAGGTAAATTTATATACTAAGTTTGAACTCTTTCAGCATCCCTATCACCAGTCCTTAAAGGATCTATATGTAATCGGTATATCGAATACAGTGCTAGGTACCAAACAATTGCTTATTACAAAACGTTTAGTAAATCTTATAAGCATTATAAAGAACACGTTTTCCCTTTTCATAGTTTCATAAATAACGTACTTATGAATGTTTTAAAAGTTAAAACGGGCGCCATATTTATTTTATTTTATTTATTTATTTTCCAACGGCAGCAGCCAATTTACAAATACAAACATAGATAGTAGATACAGCGGAAAATAAAATACGAAAATATTGATACGAAAATGCACATCAAGGTGACCAACGAGCTCAACTAAGTCATGTTAAGATCGTTTTTGTACCAAGTTTTAAACTTTCGTGATTTTTTAGACATTTATCATTTCAATAGGCCGTATTACATACCAATGATAAATTATAATAATTTGAACGGGAGGTGGAGGTCGTATTCGGTGAAGTAACTCAGAAACTGTCCTAAGTCCTACCATCAGAGCGATTGCAATAGGCTGATTTTGTATACAGAATCTACAGAAAACGAGATCATTATTACCATACGAACGACGCCCTAAAATATTTGAAAAGAGTTCTGAAACCTTGTAAAATAAAAAAAAACAATCAAACTTAGAGTTTCTGTGCATCTGTCAAGCAATAAAATAAATAATAAAATAAAATGTAATCAATCGTTATTTTTATGAACAAAATGATTTTATTCTGTAATTGCATTTATGTGTTTTTGACGTTGATCGTAATTATGGAGGGTTACTTAATTAGGCTAGTTAGAAAGTGATTATTGACTATTATTTTCAAAGTTATTTGTCACCGTTAATTCGGCTAGTTAGTTGAAAATTATTGTCAAAGGTATTATACACTGTAATTAGGCCGGTTAGAAGGCGGTTAGAAGGTGAATAGGCTGGTTGGACGTTATTTTCAAAGGTATTGTTCATTGTTAATTAGGCTGCTTAGAGCTAAATATTGAACAATATTTTCGAAGGTTTTATTAACAGTTAATTCATCTGGTTAGAAGGTGAGTTTTGGACGATATTGTCAAAGGTATCATTCAACGTAACTATTCTGCCTAATTAATTTTGTCATTTTAGAATATATACTTGCACAAGTAACGCCAAGAATTTCCATAAATAATTCTAACTGTAATTTTTAGTTTTTGAAGTATGTAATTTCATAAATGAGTTCGATCATCCCCATATAATTCCAGCTTATGATAATTTTGAACTATTTGTGCATGATAAGTTATCAGCAAGATCAGCAAGAATGTTTGCGACACGTCATATACTACCCTCACCCAACTACAGCCCTCAAACATATATATATATATATAAAATGTAAAATGATTTATAGGGGGAGAAGGTAACCAAACGATGTCAGCCTATAATATAAATGAAAATATAGCAGGTTTATTTCCATCAGATCTGTATATTATGAATCTGACATTTTAATTTAATACTATTTTACAAAGCATTCTACATTAGACTATAATTCCATCACTACGACGTGTGTGGAACACTCGGTTGCCCCATAGTCCTTTAAGGTGGTCTAAAACAGCGTAGTGCACTCAATTATGCCCCTGATGAGTGTCAATGAATACGTCTTTACCACAGATTACACTATATTTTGTGTCTATGATGTTGAGATTATGTCAAAAGCTTATTTTTAGCTTGTCGCCGTCTATTTTAGTCTCTTCAGACGAACATGACAGGGTTCCACGAGCGTCGGATTCCAGATGCACTGAATGAAGTTGAACTGGAACTTAACTCAAAATTCCAAATTTTAGTTGAATCATATTCATTTTACATTGTTGTATTATTGAAAAACTTTAAAAGTTCAGAGGAAATTAGATGAACGTCTTTTGCTGTATAATAATATCTATTAAAATATATCGTATCCATCCCATTAAAGTAATCCAAGATAACGCAAAATGTTATTATTTTAGGACATTAAACGAAAATGTGTTTTTTATTTTTACACCTTTAAGTGAATAAATGAGCAGGAACCAAGGTAGACTCAATGGAAAATGTCTAATCGTAGTTCCAACATCCAACTTAGCCTATAATTTATATCTACACTGATCTCAAGTAAATCATATTTTAAAGTCTATAATGTGTACATTGTAGATTCTGTAATGTGTACAACACTTAGTATAGTCTGCGATGTGTACATAATTTTGTATAGTCTGAAATGCGTATAGAATTTTTAATGTAATTTTGTTTTTTCATCAGATAATATGTTCCTACCCTTCATACCCCTACAATGTCAGACATTTCCGAAATCCTAATAATTTTATAAGTATGAAAACTTTAACTTTCATCCCAATAAGTATTACAGTTTAGGTTAGTGGATTATTCCATGTATTATGCCTTCATACCTTATTCAACGAGTGCTGGATAATATTCCTTATCATATTTAGATTACAGTAAATAATCTAAATTATTTCAATGAGATTTTATACCAAGAACTATTTTTAAAGTGGTAAATATTTGAATTTTTGCCTCTCTATAAAGTTTTAATGGGATAATTTTGTAATACAAGCCGGCTTAGTTCTCTACAAAAACCCTTTAATCTTAAATATTTCAATAATAATGTACCTAATTGTAGCCCAGCTGAGATTATTCGAATATATTCGAATATATGTTATTCGCTCATATTGCATGCAAAATTTAAATATGGAGCCTGTGTCATTCTCGAAATGTTCTACAAACAGGCATATATCATGCAGAAAAGAATTTTTCTCGTTGTTATCATGGCTATCCATAAGGCCGATATAAAGATATTTGATAACGCTCAGCCAAATCCCATAGAGTGCACCACATCAGGCTCAGACTAAATTAATAAATTAAACTTCATGCAAAATTCCAGTCAATAGATCAGTTCGTTTATTATATGTCGTTCAGAGGTACAGACAAACAAACTGTCAGAGATAAAAGTTTCCAGCCCTTAGATACATAGGCTTCACTAAAGCTCAACCAATTAAGATTTTGAATGAATAATTTATGTAATATATAATTTAAAAACGTACCTGTATTAATGTAACTAAAAATTCTATAAATTAAAAATCATATAAAACAAATTTTGATTTTTAGTGTATATAAACATTATCCGACATACGATGGTGCCTAGATACATACGATATTGTTGTATACCAAACTACATATTTACACGACATTGTTGTTATCAAATGTTACAAATTTCCTCAATTAGTTGAAACTAGCATATACAGTATATCAGAGGAAGAATTTACTTCTTACCTTAGGTTTGTCTGTATTCCAACATACTTTAATAGTCTATGGTTACAAAAGTTAACACTTTGGATAACACTCAGCGGCATGTGAATTTTATAGAAACTGTTTTTAGCGAATTCATCATTGTAGCAACCAACATGTTCCACATCATCTAAAGAGATTGGAAACCCTGTAACAAACGGGTCATGATATCAATCCACTTAGGGTGTAAAATGCAAAGTAAAAGCTATCTTTAGAGTACATGCATCAAAATAAGGTGTAGTTCATTCCAATTTTAAGTACGATAAAACATTTCAATTACTCAAAATTTTCTTGATTATAACCAGTGTCAAAAAAGGTGTACAATGATTGTCCACCAGGCTAGGCAAGCCTTACTTAAATAAGATATTGAATATGGCCATTAATTAAGACTTCGAGATATTAGGCTAGGCTAGGATCTTGAGTATGGCCTGTCATTGTATATCTTCCTAGACGCTGCTATAAAGAAGAGGCTAGAACTTTAACCCTTCGAGATATTACAAGCTTAGCTAGTCTTAGGTAAATGGGATCTTGAGTATGGCCTGTCATTGTATCTCTTCATAGACGCTGCTATAAAGAAGAAGAGGCTAGATCTTTAACCCTTCGAGATATTACAAACTTAGCTAGTCTTAGGTAAATGGGATCTTGAGTATGGCCTGTCATTGTATCTCTTCATAGACGCTGCTATAAAGAAGAAGATGCTAGATCTTTAACCCTTCGAGATATTACAAACTTAGCTAGTCTTAGGTAAATGGGATCTTGAGTATGGCCTGTCATTGTATCTCTTCATAGACGCTGCTATAAAGAAGAAGATGCTAGATCTTTAACCCTTCGAGATATTACAAACTTAGCTAGTCTTAGGTAAATGGGATCTTGAGTATGGCCTGTCATTGTATCTCTTCATAGACGCTGCTATAAAGAAGAAGAGGCTAGATCTTTAACCCTTCGAGATATTACAAACTTAGCTAGTCTTAGGTAAATGGGATCTTGAGTATGGCCTGTCATTGTATCTCTTCATAGACGCTGCTATAAAGAAGAAGAGGCTAGATCTTTAACCCTTCGAGATATTACAAACTTAGCTAGTCTTAGGTAAATGGGATCTTGAGTATGGCCTGTCATTGTATCTCTTCATAGACGCTGCTATAAAGAAGAAGAGGCTAGATCTTTAACCCTTCGAGATATTACAAACTTAGCTAGTCTTAGGTAAATGGGATCTTGAGTATGGCCTGTCATTGTATCTCTTCATAGACGCTGCTATAAAGAAGAAGATGCTAGATCTTTAACCCTTCGAGATATTACAAACTTAGCTAGTCTTAGGTAAATGGGATCTTGAGTATGGCCTGTCATTGTATCTCTTCATAGACGCTGCTATAAAGAAGAAGATTCTAGATCTTTAACCCTTCGGATATTACAAACTTAGCTAGTCTTAGGTAAATGGGATCTTGAGTATGGCCTGTCATTGTATCTCTTCATAGACGCTGCTATAAAGAAGAAGAGGCTAGATCTTTAACCCTGCGAGATATTACAAACTTAGCTAGTCTTAGGTAAATGGGATCTTGAGTATGGCCTGTCATTGTATCTCTTCATAGACGCTGCTATAAAGAAGAAGAGGCTAGATCTTTAACCCTGCTAGATATTACAGGCTAGGTTTCGCTTAAATAAATGCGACCTTGACATGCTGAATAGTCATTGTATCTCTTCTTAGATGTCCCTATGGAAAAAGAAGAGGAGAGATCGTTAACCTTCCGTAATATTATATGATAGGATGTGTTCGAAGAAATTCAATCATGAATTTCCACAGTCATTTATCTCGTCATAGCCGCTGCTATAAAAAAGAAGCGGAGGTTTCGTTAGTCTAAGGTGTTAAAATGGCTGTCCAAATTCATGATCGCATTTACCTAAGACTAGCCTAGCCTGTAGTAAATGGAAGTGTTAAAGAACTCGTGTTTTCTTCTTTATAGCAATGTCTAGAAATAGTTACAATGACTGTAAAATTTTTAAATGGCAATTTATTTTGTTTTATTAATGTATTGTACTGGATACAAAATTAAGAGCATCTGTGACTGATTTATCAATTCGGCTACCAAAGATGAGAAAATCAGCCCTTTATATAACGTAGATATCTATTAAAATATCATAATTTTACGTCATTCTGCAGCTATAATTTAAAACGTGAATAAAAATAAAATTTTGGTTAGAGAACAGGTATTATATATTTATACCCGCAATTTATAATATCGGTTGCAGATAACAGAAAATGGGCCAATTAAACTGATACAATTAGTTTACTATGGTTGAATAAGTAGGATAACACTTACTGTTATTAGACTGCTCCTTGGTTGGACAAATTTGTATATTTTAAGTATTCATTCTATTACAAACTCATTATTAAAAATATATTTAACTTGTATTCATATCTTTTCTTGTTGTCTTTATAAGGATAGGACACATTTTATTTTATTTTTTTAATTTGTTTTGTTTTCGTTACCCTGACCAGCTACTGGCTTTTTGGTCAGTGTATTTCTAAAGAATGTAAATTGTTTTGTATTTATTTGTAAATGGTGGAAATATTTTAGTATTTTCTTCAAAATGAATTGAAATGCTCTCGCAGGTATAAAAGAACCATTTAATCTAACTTTATAGTTAATAACTAATAACTAACCAATAGTTAACTGGTGAGATCGATATGCATTTCTGTAGCATTTATTAGTGTAAAGAACCACGCGGTCACACACTTGCGTCACTATAAAATTTTACGTATAAAAGAACATCAAAATACTCTGTCGAAAAGTTCTTAAAATAATCCCACTTGCTGTGAATATTTCTAAATAACGGAGCGGTTATGGCAGAAACTGTTGCAAGAGAACAGTTATATTTTAAAGATAGACATTGGACGGCGATTGGATTGAAAGCCATATCAGGCACATGGTTGCGGAAACGGATGAGATAGTCTCGACCCTGTATATATTACTTGATCATAAAAGCGTGCTTATCTAAAATTTATCGTAATACCACAGACAAAGGTCATGTTAAATTGCAACGTTTCAGCATTAAACATTGATTGGTTGACTATTTACAACTCGGTTGTGAATATTGCGATACCACTCATACGCAAGCAAAGCTTTAATTTAAATAATTCAGTAACAACTCAGAGAAACTGACATGGTTGGAACGAATTAGCAAATATGTCCCCCCCTCCCCCAATCAAAGTTTCTCCACCACAATAAAGACGTTTACACCTTAATTCCTTTAAATTCGGACCACTCCTTACATTTAGTTTTTAATATTTAATTGCCATATTCAAATTCATCAAATCTATTTCTGTTATAGTAAATTTACGCTATATAAATATTATTCAATTTATATTTTAAAATAATTGAAGAATAGTTATTTATTGACAAACCGATTTCTATAAATTGGATTTCACCAAAGAACAAAATATAGCTATTTAGTAAGTTTCTGTAGCAAT
Organism: Homalodisca vitripennis; assembly: GCF_021130785.1. Taxonomy (NCBI): domain Eukaryota; kingdom Metazoa; phylum Arthropoda; class Insecta; order Hemiptera; family Cicadellidae; genus Homalodisca; species Homalodisca vitripennis. The sequence continues at coordinate 13,031,445 of NC_060208.1, forward strand.
TTTATAAAATGGGTATCTCTCTGGTCAAAGAGTAGGAGTAAATAGATAGACACTTATAACTTTAGTTTAAGATAATAATTTCGTTTTATACTGTCACAGTTTCAGAAACATTAAAAAAATAACGATTTCATTGTAATTTGGAGTGAATTGCAGATATTTTAAATTTTGTATGATTTATTACTAATATAATAACGTTCATGTCTAATGTATACAGATCTAATTTAAATATAGATAGATTACCTAATTAGATGACAAAATTTTTGAAATGATTTAAAATTATAATTTCAATACCGAGTTTTGAACAAATATATTTACCAAACTCTGACACCATATGTTTATTTAATTGTAAAGTTACCTTTAGAATTTAACTATAGTCATCATCAGCTATCGATATCACGAGGATCAACCTTAACTTAATTTATGTTGAATTAAACTTTGAAACTAGGATTAGGTTTAAAGAAAGCATATTTTATAACAAGACATTTCACATTGTCAATAAATTTTATTACAAAATACACTGTTATAAATTGAGAGGTATATCTATGAAAGAATAAGGGCAGGTTGCAAAGTTGTCATATTTGTATGATAACCTGTTAATCTTGCATAAAAATTATATCCCTGAATTTTCCTGATTTTGTGAACAATCCATGTTCATGGAATAGTATTTAGCTCAAGGAATTACTGAAAAAATGTAGTTCCCTATAGAAGGACCGTTAGAAAGAATAACTCAGGTTCGTCCAATGACATGTATTATACTTGGTAGGGGAAAGAAAAATTAGGCAGTGGTGCTGGAATTAAAAGATTTTTATTGCATATTAACACAGATTGGCCAGTGTGCTATTGCAGAAAGTAGAAAATGACATATATCGTCTTATGCTTTTGTATTTGTACTCTAATATAGGAGGACTGAATACCCAAGACACAAAGTAATACTACCGTAGGCTACACATTCCAGCTACAGAATAATGTTTGCAATATATTTTCCTTTACATTATAAAAAGTAATTAGACATTGCATTGTATCTATCATTCTAAATATTTTATTGAATAGTTCTAACGATTTAGCAATCCTGGAACTATTTTACACCAATGTTTAGAAACAAAAAACTTGTAGATTGTAGCTTTTTAGTGACATCGTTTATGATGAAATACGATGGATTGAAATATAGATGGAATGTCCTACGACGATTTATGTCATTCAAAATTGCATTAAATGCCTGGTGCTTTGTGATTCCATTATCAGTTACTCGCGGTTGCAATAAATTCGTAGGATTTGCATGGGCGTGACGACTTCCGGTTCGAGTGAATTGTATTTTTAACACCAATGTCGAGTTTCCCCTTTTGCCACGATTAAGAAAATCTGTCAAAATATTTGTATTTAAGGCCATTGTAATTTACTCCGGTCTTAGTATACTTTTGTTCCATAATCGATTTTGCATTGTTTCCAAAAAATAAATACACGTGTACATACACAGGTCTGTAAAACCTACTTCTGTCAAAAGATAACTAAGATGGGATTTACAACAGTCTTTAAATTTACAGTAAAAGATAGATAGAAAGTTAGTCTTCAATATCTGCATTTCAGTAATAAGCACTGCATACTTAATAAATAAAACTGTATAGTTAAAAGGTACTCCTATATTTTTACTACAACTTGTTATTTTGTTATCCGGATACTTTCTTACTCTGTGCTCAACAGCGGTTGCAAAAGAGGTTGAAATAAGAAGTGTTTAAATTAATAATTACTGTCATAAAACAATGTTTAGTTAACATATTTGATTACTTTTAAGAGGCTCTTTTCATCCATAATATGTGTATGCTTCAAAGCAACTTTAGAAACCAAGATAGTATTTTTCGAAAATTTTGAGATCAGTGGGGAGTAGCTTGAAGAGTTTTTGAGACAAGAATGGGTGCTTGAAATTCTCGAGTGTAATTATACAGATTAAAATGATAAAAATATTAAATGCCAACACATACAGTATTGTTAGTGATGGATAAATACAAAACATTAAATTGAAAATCATTTGAAATTCAATATTTTAATTTAATATTCACTACTACGTAAATGGATAGTGTATAAGTATAAAATGTTTTCATTTTCATTTGTAAAACTCGAAATCGACTGTAATAATATGTTGTATGTATACCAAAATGTCTATTAGCGTGTCTAAAATATTTCATACTGATTTTTATAATCATTACTTCCGAACACAATTTTGGTGATTTAAACTGTAGATATCCATTGAATGAAACATAATTATTGATATTTACTTCCCATAATAACCAAATAGTACACGTCATGCTCACATATTCCTGTATTCGATTTGAGTACTTAAATACACTAAAATTCATGTAATCCAATTGAAAAGTGCAAATTATGGAAAGAAATATATAACAACTAGGACTAAAAGTTAAATTTAAACCAAAAATGCATTTAAGGATCTATTTCTTATTGCAAGATGACAATCTGTATCATATGACACGTGGTCCAGTCCTAATTTAAATTGTAAAGTCTGCGTTATAAAAATAGACTGTTGTGTAGCCGTCTACGTTTTAAATTATTTCATTTCACTTGTTGAAAGTCATACAATCTATTACAAATTGGTTCTGCTTCAGATTTATGCCCTTGTGTCGGCCATATTAAATAAAATGTGTATAATTTAAAAACACAGTGCATTCTAGTAACCGAACAGTGCAAAAGATTCCAAGAGAGCTCCAGGAATCTATCCAGCTTGCCACTTCCGTACTCTACAACAGGATAGCAGTTTATTTTTGACTATGGAAGGAAACAGGATTTTTCCGGACATTTGCCATCGTTCAGTGAAACAAAAAATCAGTAACACTACGTTTCGAGATCTGCAATCTGATCTCTTCTTCAGGTTAGCAGGTTACCAAACCATGAGCGGAGAGCAGTTTGAGTATCTGCCGAGAACACTGGGATTATTAGTAAGCCGATTAGGCATTTAACACATTTGCAATAACCTACTTGTTTCACTGTTATGATGAAAAACCATTTATTCAAACTAGTGTAAAAGTCGTTCAGTTGTCGATAAATTGTTATAGAAGAGGGTCAATAATACGGATTTTTGAAATATCCGCATTTTTGCAATGAACAAAAAAATGGAATGAAATTAAATTAAATGAAAAATGTCTTTATTGAATACAACGTAAAACATATTCAATTGGCGAGGTTAGGAATATGAAGTCCTCTCTTACACCTAACCATAAATTAATAAACTCTACTATTACTGTAAAACAAGAGCCACCATACAGTTTACATTACTATTTTACAATCGAAAATTATAATCTCTATTCATATAAAGTAATAAAATGAAACAAAGGTTTTCTATGAAACTAAAAATAAATACATAGAATAAAACTTACAAGGAAATTAACAGACATTCATCCATCACCATTCATACAAAGCCATCGTCCCATACCCTATGCCACGATATCGTCAACCCGACGAGGCCCCAAAACAGATGGTCCCTAAGCACCCCCCGAAACCGTTCCCGACTACGAATACCTCTAATATGATCCGGGAGATTATTCCAAAGTCGACAAGCAGAGACTGTGAATGATTTACTGTAAATAGAGGATCTATGAACAGGAATAGATAACAGAGAGGCTCCACATCGAGTATTCCAATTGCTTGTTTTAGGAATGTTAAAGAGAAAATGGAAAGTTATGTGCAAACTTGCATCAATCAAGATGTTGTTTACGCGAAGCGGATAATTAAAATTATTAATTACAGACGTTATTAATAAAAGGTTTAAATATTTAACTTGCAGAACAAATACTGTAGTCATAGTTTCTGTAGTGTACATCTAAGTTATATAGCAATAACATAGTGCACCTTTGTAACACTGTGATTAATAATAACTTAAATTAAGATATATCTGAAGATTTTTAAAATCTTTACATACATAAACGAAATATTTTCGCCAGAATTGAATCCGAATTATGGACGGTCCGGATTTTTGACGTCCGAAGTTTTGACGCTCTACTGCACTTTTAGCAATTTTAGGCATTAGGATATTAATTATTTGTATTTGCCACCATTTCGTATTTGATTGACATAAGTTAAGTTTCAATGTTCATTTTCTGTCAAAAGTTCCAGTAAAAAATGGTGTAACTTGTAAGGTTTTTACATTTAACACTTTTAAATAGCCCCAAATGTGGCATTTTAGAACAGAAGCAATCATGAGATAGTAGACGTAAAAAGTGCAGTTTTGTATCCTACAGAGGCACACTCAGATTGGATATTCAGTAATAACGAACATATGTTTGATTGAATATATGTCTATTAATATTTATATTATTGAATTAATATATTTTTTCCAAAATTCTTGTCAATATGTTGCAAATCTAGAAAATTGAACGTAACATTGTGAGTTTCTTAAATTTCATAAATCAAAAGGATTTACATTTGGTTATATAATCAGTCATTGGAACTCTAATGAGCAATTCTTTAATTGTAATTTTACCTGTTTTAAAATAAAGTTGATACTTGGTTATAATTCCCAGTTTTTGTTTTCAATATCGCGTCATCATCAGCTTTTATAAAACTAAATCCATCCTTGTAAAATCCATCTTACGGATACGCAAATTTACATTTTCATTTTAAAATTCTAATGCGAAATAAATAAATAACCAACCACTTCAAATTGTGTACATTTAAAATTCGATTCAAATCCATATGAATTTTGAGAAATCACGTCACTTTTATTGTATGTAATAGTTTCTTTATTGTAACTCACTGAGCACAATTTTATATTTCTTCTGTCAATTTATTGCATTTTCTTACGTAAATTTTTGTAAATAAAAATGGTATAAGACAACACATTTTCCAAGATATGATTAAACATCTTGTCTTCTTGAAAGTTCAAGAAATAAATAATTGACATTAAGGTAGGCAAATATCTCCAAAATAAATATTAAACTTTGTTTTTTATTTAAATGTTGTCCGAAGATTTAAATTGAGTTATCATAACCGTCTAATCCAATTAATCTACTGTCAGTATTTTCAAAGGTTTTATCGACATTATCTTTACATTTATTAACGTTTTTCTCTAATTTATTCATTTTATTTACATAATCTTTAAATTAATAAAATTATATTATTGATAAAATTTGGTAAATATTTAATTATATTAACTAAACTCATCTACTGTCTTTTATTTATATTTTTTAAATTTGTTTTATATTTCTATTCTGAAATCTTCAGCATGATACTTATCATTCTTATGATATTTTTAAAGAATCAATCTAAAATTTAATTATAAAGTATTATTATTGATTACAATTACATCAATCGAATAGTAAGAAATTAATCTATGAAGATAAAATTAAATAATAAAGTATTCTTATTGGTTGATCAGTCTCTTTTTACTTAAAAGTTTGTAGTTTTATTTGAAACTTTTTTATTTTTTATATGTCTCCATTTAAATAGCGAAAATAAAAGTATTCAAGTTAAACTCTGATAACTATAGATTAGTTTTAAAATTATATCGAATCAATTTAGTAGAAAATTCTATTATTTTGTAGGTTTAAGCGGATTTTATTCTGATAATTTAAATGATTAGATGTGAAGATGCACCACATTGTATGAGATTTAGTTAAAATAGTATAACAAAAATAGTATAGTTTCAACAACTAATCTTATACTTTCAATATAATAAAAATTATCTTAATAATTACTTGAAAGAAATGAAAAATAAGATAATTCTTAAACTTTCATGTAAAAGCCATTGGAATGAAAACAGTTGTTAGTAAAATCCGCATTAAATCTACTGTGATAGTAATTTTAACAGCAATTATGATAGATTTATTAAGAATAGTTCATGTATTTTAGAACCAACTCGAGAACACTTAGAAGATCTAAAATTTGGCACATTCGATGTTATTGAAGTTCACTATAATCTTAGTGAACCGAATTTTTAAAATATTCTGAACATTTGTACAGAGAATCTAGAATCTTATATACTTTCTTATAAATGTTGCTTTTAATGAAAAGATTATTGAAAACCCAAAATGAAATCGATTATATACCAATTAGAAAAAAATCTTTAAAATTTAAAAAACTGTTCTATCTGTTCAAGATCAGAAGGATATTTGTTCAAACAAATTCAAGTAAAACAAGTGTTTATTTAGACATAAGAAAGAATAAAAATAAGTAAGAGTTATTAAAGTGAATTACAAACACATTTTTCAAAGAAATACTATAATTATTAACAAATCTGGTGTTTTATATTAAAATGGAAAAGTATTAGTATTAGTATAAAAAATATTGTTCTAAATAAGTATATTCAGTTGCAGACTTATTTAACAATAAACTCAAATTTAATTACAAAAATAATTTCACAGGTGTAAATGAATATGAGAGATTTTCTTTTCAAGCTGTGGATGTTGTAGACATTTTAAAATATCATAATACAAAGAAAGCAGTTAGAGATCATGTTGATAAGTACGATAAAATCCAATATCTTACAATAAACAATCGTAGACCATTAATCTACTACAAAAAATAAAAAAATAAATTTATAAATGAATCAGGTCTGTATGCTTTAGTTTTAAAAATTAATAAATAAAATGCATAAATCTGTGATAAAATTACAAAAGAGATTTTACCTTCAGTTAAAAATATTTGGTAAATATAAACTACAAAACAAAATTAAACATTAAAAAATTCAATTTAGAAATAAAAATACAATCATTACAAATCAACATTTAAAACTTTGAAATACAATTTTAACGATTAAACTTTTGAAAATATATCCTTTTTAAGATTTTGGTTGAAGAAGGTTATAGTTAAGAAATTACTGTAATTAAGAAAAATTATATTTTTGAATATGATTATTATGTTCTAAGAAGACAGAATATTATCGTTGAAAGATGATTATAAGAATGAAAAAAATTATTTGATTTGTAAAATTTTTGACAGGATTAAAGATTCAAACTCAATAAACCTTTACAATGAAATTATAAAATATTTACAACTAGAAGCTTGGAAATAATTTTTAAAGTAACTTACATGCTAATGAACTCAAAAAATCTATTAATAAAATTATTAATGATGAACCTAAATGAACCTAAAACAAAATTGTTTTTAAATGTCATTAGAGATTATAAAAATTTTAAAAGTCCCTTCCACATTAATAATTTACTGGATTTTTTAAAAACTTCTTATACGTTCTTTACTATATGTGTTCTTTGATAATGCTTTCTCCATAAATTTATCTACATTTATTGGGTTCGTTAAAGTTTACTGTAAAATATATGGTTATAAATTTAAAATATCTTTTTAGATTATCGATCCATTGAAAGTTTTTATAAAAAACAGTAGTAGACAGTAATATAAAAAAAACATCGTTCTTCATTTTGTTTTTGTTTCTCTTACACCTACAATACCAGATTTTTTCATTTTCAGCGTGATATATTTTGATGTTTTATTTTATGAAAATTGCATTCAATTTCATATTTTTTAACTCTAAACCTGCATTTGTATATAAAATATTTAAAGGTTACTGTTGTTTTTTTTATTACATTTATTCTAACTACTAACACTTTTGAAACATATATATTTCGATTTTATTAATTACCCTAGATCTGACATATGAAAAAGTATCTATAAAATTTAATATGTATCTACATCCTTTATTTTGACCTGAATAATTTGGCATTATGACTAAATGTGCTGTCCATAATTCATAAATTTCTACAGTTATTATTTTTATAATTTCAAATTTCTTTTACAACTGCATGAATCCTTAGCTTCAATCACTATTAATTTAATCTTTATTCTGTAACAATTTTTTAAATAATTATTGGTTTATGATTAGTATTTTTTATAAATTGACATTTACAGTACTTGATATTCGTTTTAACATTTTACTGCAATTCCATATCCTCCATTTTGAGATACAAATTTTAAAATCTGTACTTTTAGTTTTTTCATTACATTTGTGATCGTGTATTGATGATTCATAAATTATTTATAACCAATAATTTTCTAAACTTTCACTTTTGTTTAATAGTCTGAAATATCAGATTTTTATTCATTTTTATAACCAGATGGTGCTGTATTTATTTAATCTACTAAGGCAATTTGTTTATCATATTTGGAACACAATGCTAATTTGTTGATTATTTCGTATACTATTCGCGTTTCTAGCTTTTTATCACATTCATTTCTCTAAATTCTTCTTGATCTTGGAATAATTTCACTTCATATTTTCTATAGTTACAGCTTTATTTACTACACTTCTTTTAATTCCTTTCCTTTTTGCTGGATATTTATCTAGTTATTTATATGAGTACATTTTTTAATCTGAATCCGCAAAAAGGTTCTAACATTTCTCTATTTAACTTATATTTAAATTATCAAGACGATAAAAACAAAACACTTTTTTAATAATTGTTTATGTTTACTACTGAAACACTTATGATCTTTAGGATAATCGCTTGTATCAAACTCATTCAAAATTTATTTCTTAAACGGATATGGATCTTTCGTCATTTCAACATTTTACTGTCAGTAGTATATTTTAAAAATCTAGATCAAGTTTCTTGAGTTTATTACCATACTCGTAACAGATACTCGTAAATTACCAATTTGTAAATACTGTAAATCCTATGTAGATCGATATAATAAACTTAACTCTTTGCTTTCAAATGTGAGACATAATGTAATTTTCATTGAATATATTAAAGTATTTAAAGTCGACATAATATTTCTTCAAAAGTTTCTGATCAAATGCAATCACTTGATTAAAACTTTTTTAAATTATTCTTTGTTACAGATAACATTTTTAATTTCTAGAATGAACAACGTAATATGTTTTATTTCAAAGAGTCGTGCAAAGTTTATTATTTTAATGTACTGGAGCAAGCCTAAAATCTCTGTGGTTGGAATTTAAATTCTTGATATTCTATTTCAACTTCGAGAATATAACCTTAAGATTCGACTCCAGTAGGCTCTAAATTCTTCTTTCCAATATTCAGTTGTATAAGTCTTAGGATCCATCCAATATAAATATATTGTTATATGGTAAACCTTTTGAGGGCGTACAACCATAGATTGTTCGCGTCAACATATAATAAGACATTTTATGTTTTAGAATAGTTAAAATATTTGTTTAAATATTATTATTTCCATATGCAAACATAATAATTTATAAAAAGAGAAATTTTGCCTGCAACTCCCTTTTCTACTATCAAATACATTTTGCTATCGTATATCAATTACAACTCAATTTTGATCAAATTTAGCATCTTATCACAAACTTAGATCATTTAGATAATGTACTGGGTCTAGTGTGTAACAATTTAAGCAAATAGGTCTAAAATTTACAAATGTATGTGCAAGCAATAGATCATGTTGAATGTTGTTTGAATCAGAATATTTTCCTAGATTTTTCGTTCCTAATTTAATCCAAATCTTTAAATAATATTGATAATCTTTTCCTGAAACCATAGGAAATATGCTTTTGAATTTGGTCGTAGATTTTTAGTGTTGTTTTTACATGTCAGATTTAAAAAATACTTTCAAAATCTATATAAATTACAAAAGGATGAAAAAATTCTTTTCATAATTAAAAAATACTGTCCTTTTGGCTGTAATTGGCATGTTTGGCTTAAAAACCTCATATTACTTACAATTTTTTAATTTATCTACTACATCTCCAGTCTTATAAAATTGACTTGATAATCTCCTACATAACTATTTTTTTATTTTTACCTTTTTATAATTGAGAGAAAAAAAACTTGTTTAAATCTGTTATATAAACATAACAATTTATAATAACATAATCTATCTTTTGGTTTTACACATATTAAATTAATTTCACACTCTGCATCAATAATATCAGAAATTTGCAACGGAACAACAGATATTAAGTGTTTAACATCGAAACTTTAGAGATATCAATCTGGATAGATTCTGCTAAGGCAGAAACTTCACTGATAGTAGTAGCATACTTTACCCTATGTTAATACGGGACGATTCGTTTCATACTAAAATTATTCGTCTGTTCTAGTGATGTATTTCTTATTATTTACATCATTGTATGTATTTGAAAACAATTTAATATAGTACTCACCTTTAACAGTGGCAATGAGAAGTAGGAGCAACAGCGCAACACCACTGGCCATGGCGATGGAGAAGACAACACTATAGTACAGCAGTTGTGGCTCAGTAGAGACAGTGAGCCACTGCTAGGCAGATAGTGATATCCGTCCGCTGATACGGGGTTAACCTCTCCCAGAACTAGTACTGAACTTCGCGGTTCAGCTTTAGGTTCAATACGTGGTCAAGTGTTAGGTTCAATAAACGGTTCAAGTTTTTTTTGTCCAGAGTATTATCTGAGCTGTATACAATGACCTCTAAAGTCAGCCCAATCTCTAAAAATATACTTTTCTCGAATTAGAATTTGTACAATTAGAGAACAACTGCAATTATGAAAATAGTTCACCCATTTCTGAATCCATTCCAGGATCTGAATGAGGATGTATTTAAATCTTATCTCTGTAAATGATGTGCTCAAAGCCAGCTCCAAAACATTGTTGCATTTTCCATTGTATAATGACTCTACTGAGAAGGGTCTATCAAATATAAGGTCAAAATAAATTACATAAAAGTGAACTACCAACAATCTTGGTGTTAACCGATCATAATGGTTTTGTATAAAATATCGAATTTTTGATTTTTTTTATTTCAAAAGAACTAAAGTATTGCAAAAAAAACTCCAAAAATACCCCATCACGAAAGGGGAATGGGAATATGTAAGGAAAAATTTTACTGCAATACTTTTTCTTTTAGAACTTTTTAGAACATATTTTTATTGTCCAGATACAATGTATTCTGTATTCGATTCATTATATTAACTGAAGCGCAATGAATATCCATTAGGTTGAGAATTCACTGTTATAGAAAATACTTTTAATACATCCGTCACACAGCCATCGCATTTTATGCAGTAAATTCCATCCCAGAATGGTTTAAAGCACAAGATATGTCCATGGAAGATTTGTAAACAAACAATTCCTAAATAATGAAAAGGTGGCACGTGATATGTTTTAGTAAATAGTAGAGTCATATGTTTAACTATTCACCATAAAATACTATAATATAATATATATTACCATAATATATAGCCTATTAGTATAGGGTGAAGTAACAGTAACATAATTTACTTAGTAATTATAATATAATTATTATTATTACACCTTTAAACTGATTGAACACCTTAATAATTGAAATTTAATGTTGCAAAGCATTTCAATAACAAATTAAGTGGTAATATGTTCTTCATGATTCATAAGAAATCGTTTCAGGTTACATACAGTAAAGGACAACTTGTATAAAATATATATATATATATATATATATATATATATATATATATATATATATATATATATGACTATTACTTACATGGGTAATTAACTCAATTCCAGCATCAGTCGTAAATTTTCATTATTTCACTGCGTAGCACTGCACCGAAACTCAATTGTCTTGAAAATGTTTGACGTGACAACGTCTTAAATTAGGTTGCGGCTCGGAGTCACTCATGAAAAAGTGTCACGCCCGGTAACGTTACGATGCCCGTCCAGTGGGTCCGCCGCACGGGATCCGCACGGGATAAAGCAGATAACTGTGGGTCCGCCGCACGGGATAAAGCAGATAACTATGTTTATTCGTGAAAATGTGGAGTGCTTAGATTCGTCATTTACAACAACTACAACAATAAAGGTAAATAATTGTACACTGATATTTCACTATCGTAAACTATGATTGATTGATTAATTGTTAGATTGACACAAAAGTTGAGAAACTGAGTTTATAGGTTATGTCATACTATTGACAAATGTTGATAGTGTTAAGTAAATTATTAGTTTAAATCACTCTGCAATCAATCGTAATTCAGTCGATTGAGAAGAAACAGCGCGTATTGCTAGTCAAACATTTAAAATAACAAATTATAACCTCTAACCTGTCATAACAGTGCGACCAAACAAACGAACTAAACCGACCAATCACCACGCGCGGAGTTAGAATTTAACTGTGTTTAGCAAGAATTTCAAATTCCAATTTTAGTAAATGTTTTATTCAACTTTACCATTTACAATAACAAATTTTAATTAATTTCAAATTATGTACAATGTTTTAGTAAACAAAATATATTTCTATAGTTAAAATTTGTGCAATTCTTATTTTCATTCAATTCCTTGTTCCTATTGTGCAATTTAATAATATTCATATCAATAAATATTCTACCGAGAAAAAGAAGTTGTCACGTAAAATCTTCGCCCATAAAACCGACTTTACAGGCAACCATAATTTTTTATTACCTAAAAATATGTGTTTAATACAGAGTTTGATGATTAGTTTTTGTTTGGTTATGAACCACTTAGAAATATGAAGAACTCACAGAAAACAAAAGTTTCTAATTTTTATTGAATAAATCCAATAGTATATTAAACTATAATACTGTAATTTATTTAATGGTATTTAAGGCTGGAAAAATTCCTTTTCTGTTTGCATGTGACCACAATTTCTCGGAAACGACCTAATGGCCTAATGAAATTCTTATTGAATTTCTCAGGAACCCTGAGTTTTATAATGGTTAGCGAATATTGTTGCATCGCCTTTACCACAATGGCGGAAAATAGCAGAATGTATAAATATCGGTACACTAAAAAGAAATAAGAATTTAATACACGTAATTGAACTAGCCTGACATCCTTTTATAGTAAGTTGGTGTGTACTTTGGTGTAGACGTCTATTATTTAAACTGATAAGAAACAACCTAACGACCTAAAATGTGAATGAATTATAGATATTTTCAGAAATATTTCATCTTTGGACATAAATGTTGCATGAAACTTCATTTCTACTTAGACAAGAATGAGTTCATTGATGGCGCATGTCCAACCATGAAAATTTTCTGAGAGTCGTTGAAGCACTTCACTCAGTAGGCTGACACAAAATCTCTTGTTTGCCGGGGATGTAGGTTTATTTTCCGTACGATTGCCTGGCCTTCTATCTGTCAATAATGAAACCAGTTATAGAGTTGAAAATTTTGCATTGAACATTAATGAAGCCTCCTGCACAACACGTGACATAACCTACTACTACCTTGTAATACTAGAAGAAACAGATTCCTGGTTCTGTACCTCTGCCTAACAGACAATGTATTATTTTTGTACGAATTTATCACTACCAAAAACCAGAAATATTTTAAATATATTTGTATAGGTATAGGCGCATAACAATTAGGTAAAGTAAAAAATAACAAAGGAACTGAATTTGGAACACATATAACGTACCATGACACTGAATTTAGTAAATTTAATTTCCCGACAGTAAGTACTGTACAACGTGGCTTTATCGTGAAGGATGATGGGGAAACCAGTTTTTCTCATTGTTATATCTTCTTATGAACTACCAGAAAGCCTGCTTTGTGAACGCCTCATTGTATGTACACCAAAACAATCAAATAAATCTTGTAGTTTATAATTTTTATTCGGTAAATACATAATTTTGGCGTGTTAAAATATCTCATTACTTAATCCATCTCAAATTATAATTCTGTGTTCTATATATTCAGAAATTAGGTAATAAAATTCATTATCATAACAATTTTAATACATTAGATTTTCCTGATCCGTTAAGCATTTTAATTATTCTTATATAAATTAAAACTGTATTATTTTATAATAATAGATAATTTATCAGTGATCTATTATTATAAAATAATAGTTAATAATTATTAATATTGAGTAGGTAACACTTTTTGAGCAAAATGTTTTTTCGTAAATATAAGAATCACTGTTCTGAACAAGTAACTGTAAGAATAGCGCAGAGTCTAAATTAATGAATACATCAAAATCCATGGCAGATTTCATTTCTACAAGTTTGCACATTCCAATAAAACTACACCAGGTACAAATTCGATGTGCGATCTGGGACACCTGGTTATATAGTTACATTCTTATTCAGGAGCGGTACATTAATAACCGTAGATGTCGAGATGTTGGGGTAAAGAGGTAATTTTATCGAAATGTCTTCGGAAGATAACTATAGGGATGAGAGTGGCCGAATTCTCCATCCATACCCATCCTAAATATTCAGGCTCTCCTAAAACCATGCAGGTAACGGAAGACAACTGTTGGAGTGGGTAGGGCTGAATCCTCCATCCGTACCCATCCTAAATATTTCGGCTCTCCTGAAACCATGCAGAGGTAACGGAAGACAACTGTTGGAGTGGTTGGGGCTGATCCCACTCCATCCCTACCCATCCTGAATAATCCGGCTCTTCAGAAGCCGGATGCAGAGGTTAACTGGAAGATGTTGGAGTGGTGTGGGCTGAATCCTCCATCCCTACCTATTCTGAATATTCCGGCTCTTCAGAAAGCCAAGTAGAGGTAACGGAAGATTTTGGAGTGGGTGGGGCTGAATCCTCCATCCGTACCCATCCTGAATAGTCCCGGCTCATCCCCTGAAGCCATTCAGAGTAAGTATTTCCACCATAAGTGTACTTTTTTATTAAGCACACATAAACATAAATTTATACAAATCAACCGATACAGCGGAGTATATCAAAGAAAACCCATCATAATATAATGAAATTCTTACAAATGCATCTAACAATGCAACTTCAATGAGAAGTACTCTCCAGTCACCATCAAACAAGTTACTATTTATCCATGTAATAAAAGCTATTAAAACCAAAATAAAACTTGTAATAAATTAGCCTCCCAAATTGATTTTATTCTGGTTTATTTCTGGAGTCAACATGAATCTCTCCTCTCTCCTCTCTCGTCTATCTCTCCTCCTCTTCATTCTCGTCTCTCTCAACCTCCTCTCTCACCACACTCACTCTCTAATCACAAAATTTTTTTGAAATTAGTTTATAATGAAATTAAAAGCATGTTACTATAATGTTTTGGTTTATTATTTCTTACTCAACCAGTGGTATAATATCCGAGTCGTTTGGAAGAGATACATTTGATTTATAACCTCTGCCCTATAGATTCCAAAAATCCCTTTCGAATGTAAACACATCTACAGGTCCATAAATAGTTTTGATGCATCGTTTTTAAGCAAAAGTAAAAGTACATGAACAAGATAGTTTATAAGCAGGCCATTGCATATGTTGGTGGTCAAATAATATTTTGTATAAATTACCAGTCAGGTTACAGACCCCATTCATACAGTAATCAGACTGCCTTGTTGAGAGTAACAGATGATATTAATAGACACGCCATAGAATCAGAGAAAATTAAAACAATTAATGATGCTTCTGGATTGTAGTAGAGCTTTTGAGAGTGTAAAACCATAAACACTATAATATCTGTACTCGAATCATTACAACTTTGGTTGGAGACATTGTAATTAGTTGTGTTTAGTTCTTATTGACTAATAGACCTTCAACCAAAGTAAAAACTTTGCAGTGGAGGGCTATCTGAATTGCAACATAACCCTGGTTGGGGTGCCTCAGGGTCAACTATGACTATCATCTTTGGTTTGTTTACGCCTGTATATCAAACCGAATTGATGGACCTGGATATTTTTTGTAGGACAATGCTCTCATGCCGAAGACAAAAATGCAAATGTACATTTCACTGCTCCCTTAGATACTATCTATTGATAACGCTGTGAACCAGATAAATTGGCAGAACTTAGTTTATGTTATGTAAGTGGTGCAAAGATCATGGGCTAAGTCCTGTAACGCAACTAAAATGCAAACCATTAGTATATTAGGAACAATCAAGGATGTTATCTAAATGTGAATTTGAATGTTATTTTACCTGTAACAATAAATGGTAATGGTACTTGAAATTATGAGCAAATCAGTTGTGTTAATTTAGGTATAAGAATGTGTAGCACACATGGCATAGACAGACAAGATCAATTTACATCCATAAAAAGGTTTAACCAAAGTATTATAATCGACTTAAAAGGCTGTGTTTTTAAACCTAATGTATATATATAAAAAAATTGGTTAGTATCTTCTACGGCTTTATTGTGTTCCCTTTTTTGATTTATTCAAATGCTTGTATATTGTGATTGATATTAATGATGAATTTGGTTGCAAAAAATTGCAAAGGGCACAAGAATGCATGTAATAAGATATATTTTTAATGAACCAAAAGATGCACACAATACCAGAATTTTTATAAAGAGTTAGGTTGGTATAAAAATTAATGAAAGAATGGAAATACAATATTTAAAATACAAATGCACAAGATTATTATGTTTGGACAACCCTGATTACCTATTTAATCAATATATCCTTATGATGAAACCATGTTACATGCAAGTAAACAAGGTTTTTGGGTAATGTGGTACCTTACAATTTCCACTACATAGAACAGTTGATATATAATAAATCATTTTCAATGTGAAGAGTTATGAAGTTTCGTTACAATGGGCCCTTTCATAACACAATTAAAACATGCACCAAGTATAAATTTATTTAAATAAAACTGTTAAAAACTGATTTGTTGAAAAGAATATGATTAATGTTTGATTTTTGCTTGTAATAAGTGTTTAATGGTTTGTGTCGTGGTTGTTATATTTTTAAATGAAAGATATTATGTTAGAGTGTGATAAAAATTATTGTATTGTGATATGTGGTTGGATTTTTTATTAGTTTGTTAACTCAGAATTGTTGATTAGATTTTTATAGGTTTAAATTGATGCTTAATTTTTTCAAAGTGTAAATTGTAGTAAAAAAAAAACAAGATATGTATATATAATATATATATAAATAAAAAAAAAAAAAAAATTGATAAAATTATGTATAAATTTGCTTAAAAAGTACTAAAGAACACAAAAAAAAAAAAAATTTTTTTTTTAAATTTTATTGTAATGGTCTATCTTTAATAGAGATTTTGGAAGATACAAAAAAAAATGTTACCAAAACTAGATGTTTAAGTAAAACAAAAAAGTGTATTAGTTTGTTTGCTCATATTGTTGTTCAATTTTTTATAGTTTTATTCATGTAATGAATTTAAGTTTAGTTTAATGAATGTTTAAACTTCAAAGTTTAATTGACATGTAATATCTGATATAAATGTAAATTTTAATAGTTATTGAGTAAACGTAAACAATGATTTCTGTAAACATATAGGTTAAAGCCACAACTGCAATATTTGGTAGTTAAAACTTTGTATAAAATTTCTGGGAGCCTGTCCTGGTGTAAGAGTGGACCATTGGTCCTAAACCAGGGCAGGAAAAATAAAGAAATTAATCAAAATTAATCTTCTCTCTCTCTCTCATCCACTCCGTCTCTCCTCTCTTCCTCTCTCAAGATGCAACCTGTGGTGTACGAAGTTGCAAGTCTCTAGAGCCTCATTATTTTAAAATCATACATCGACAATCCATTTGGAAAAAACGCTCTCCAAATAAAATAATAAGGAGGAATTTCTCTTTCACAAGTAACGTGTATTCA
Source organism: Homalodisca vitripennis (assembly GCF_021130785.1). NCBI lineage: Eukaryota > Metazoa > Arthropoda > Insecta > Hemiptera > Cicadellidae > Homalodisca > Homalodisca vitripennis. Next base: position 13,048,903 of record NC_060208.1, read on the forward strand.
TTATTTTCCATTTTGTGTTTTTAAAACCTTTAAGTACCCTTAAAACATTTTCGGAAAACCAATTAACGTTGTTGTTCAACTCTAGATGTGTTAAAAATAAAACATTTTAACACAAAACTAGAGAACTTGAAAACCCTTTGACATAATCCCACCAATAAATTTCTAACCACGCACAAATAATTACTTTTTGATGGGAAATAAAATCTTTTTGTATTCATATAAAAATATGACTATACAACCAACTAGAATATTTATACCTATCCAAACTGGTAATAATTATTAAGGGGGTCAGTCTCCCAGCAGCGATTACTAAAAAGTCTAGTTGGAGCAAAAGAAAGTAAATAACGAATCGTCTTACTTTTTTTGCTCAGTGGGGCTGACGTGTTTGGAATGCAATCCTGAATATAATCTAATTAGCAACACTAAATAAACTCTAACCCACGCCGAGAGCACTGAGTTTTGTTTTGCCGTTGAACAGGGCATCTATTCTAAATCCAATTAAATAGTTAATAAATACTTAAACAGAAATTTTAACTATTTGAGACACCGACTACTTGGAACGTAAAATCTTAATACTGATTTAAAGTGTAATTTTCTTAAGATCTTTAAGCCACTATTACAATTTTTCATGTTTAACAAGTTGAAATACATCAAAAACATAAATAATATAAGAACTACAATATTTCAAATTGTTAAACATTCCCTAAGGTCCCCCCTTTGAGGCATCATAATAGGCCAATAACGTTATGTAAAATTAGCATTTTGTTCTCCGTTCGATCGTTTGTTTGCTTTTGTAGAAAATATTTTATTACTTGTCAATGTTTTCAGACAAATTTTATGGTTGTACATTACTAGTTTTGTATATTCAAATAAGTTTATCATAATAATTTGGTACATCCACTGGATACGTCTATTATATAGTATAAAATCTAAAATAAAGACAATAATACTTAAACACTCACTGTGAATAACTCTAACGACTAGTTAGCATATTTAAATAATGGTACAAAAACTGTAAACTTTGGCCTACTTATCTTTATGCCATAACAATAAGTATCGTATAATAATATTGAGGCCAATGTTTTATACACGTATTATGTGTATAAACATTGGCCTCAATATTTTATACACAGACTGTCACCTCAAAGACACACAAAACATAAATTTGATTACACATTGATTAACATTTTTCATAGAGACAATACAGGCATCTTATATTAAGAAGTAAAAACACATAATTTATATGACACCTTTACACAGTACTGACACAAAATACATCGACCACGTCACAAAAAATGGTAGATTTTACACGTGAATAGAATTTTTAAATGACATTATTTTGGTACATTGTTTTCGCAACTAAAGTAAAACTCTACATAACGTGGGCATACATCCGGTGTGGCCATTCTCTATTACTGAAATGTAGGGGCCGTTGTCTCCTTTCCTTCACAATCCTTTCTGTTCGATGGGGGAGGGTTGAAGGTATACGTATCTATGACAGATTAGTCTAACTTTGGTTATAATACTCAATAAACCGACTATTATAGCCTCGAAGGAATGAACTTTTGACTATGCAGTAGTTTTCTCGTTAGTTTTGTTTTCATATTTTGTTCCTTTTTTAATATTTTGTTGAGTATTCTATTTTTATTCAACTGTAAAACAAAGTACGGCTGACTTACACGCTAGGATCAAAATTGGATATCATTACCATTTTTATACGCATTGAATATACAGTGAAACAATAATAATAATAATATTGTTTATTTTTAAAAGACAATATGAACATTGTATCATTTCGCCTTCAGTGCACGTACTCATGAGGACGTTTTTTTAAACGCGCGTTAGCCAAGTATCTAGGAACAAAATGGGATCGTTCACATGCAAAAGCGCGTTTTAAACCAACGTCGCCAAAACTCGACGCTTGTAGTTTTCACTTCGACCGTTGCGTTGGCAGCGCGCTTCGAGTTACTAGACTGGGCATTGGAGCCTACATACGTGTTCCGTCGAGCGCGCTTTTTTGCCCGATTCACGTGGTGTCATCTTTGCGTGTTGTATACAATGGACGCGGAAGCGTTTGAGACAGAACTGTTTATTGGTGAGTTGGAATAAAGAAGATGCATCTGGCACGAGGAGTGTCCAAATTATAAAAATAGACTTTTTAATAAGTTAGCTTCGCAGCAGATTTTGGACATACTTGCAGAAGAAAACAGTACAAAGCAACAGAAGACAGCTTTAGGTAAATTTACGTAGCATAAGTGTTAACAATTTATTTAAATTGCGATACCTTAACATAATAAAATTAAGACAATGTCTTTGTACTAGTGCACAAAATAGTAACACATTTTGCCAAAAACAAATTTGAGCGAGTCTTTAGACTCCAAAAAAAGGCTGGCAGAATAATTGGAAAGTTAAATTACAGGGTCATGCAGGGAATCTTTTAGGGAGCTTGAAATTCTGACATTGCCCTGCCTCTATATATACGACGTGATCATGTATTGCAAATCAAAATGCACTATGGTCCGCGGTGTGGACATTCACCAATATGAAACCAGAGGCAGGGACAACTATCGAGCCCAACAGCACAGGCTGACGCTTACGCAGCATCTGCCACAACAAGTTGGTGTCGGATTAATCAATAAGCTCCCGGAAAGTATAAAGAACTCCAACAATAAAAACCAATTCAAAACTCGTATAAAACGCCTATTGGTGTCTAGAGCGTTCTACTCTGTCGATGAATTCATGATGAGCCGCTGGGATTTATGAGAGGCATAGGATCTAGAGTCAGTGAGAGTGTGCTTGGGTGAATGTGTGGAAGTGTAGGTTTGGATGCATGTGTGAATTGTGAATGATTTAACTTTGGCATGTGTGAAACTATTTACAAACTGATTTACAATGATTTACTGACATTTGCAATGCAATGTCAAATTGTAAAAATGCAATAAAATGTGATTTGATTTGATTTGATCTGTGAAATACTCCCCACTTGTTTTTAATGATTCCAAACGTGCATTATATGTACCAGCGAGCCCTTCAAAGTCTATAGTAGTTAATGATTCTTTAACTTGGGGAAGCTGCTTTTCTACGTAAGGATATATGATGTTTTTAGAAAGGCCTAAATCATCGTCACCAACAAATACGTGAGGTGAACTAGTGTTATCTAAGTCTGTTACTGGTTTGGGTGCTGGGACGTTAAGTTTTTCTTCAGATACGTGTTTGTAAAACAAAGATTCTTTAAAAATTATGGAGTCATTACTTTTGCCTTAAGATTCAACGTTTACATATAAAAATCAACAGTTTGCATCACACACAGCTAGAAGGACGGTTAAAAGAAATGTTTGTAGTTGTGGTAAAGAGATCCAATACCAGAAGGTTGCACAATCCTGATATGCTTTCCGTCCACTGCTCCCAAGCAGTTAGGGAAGTTTGCATATTTAAGGAATTCATTGATGATTTCCTTCCATCTTTCTTCTGAGATAGGAAGCATACATTAAACTCTCCTGTGGAGAGTTTAAGAACTCTCCACAGAGCTGAGCGTACTTGTCGCACTATATTTGAGATTGTTGATTTTCCCAACTTGTAGATGTAATGGAGGTCAGCAAAGGATATTCCCGTTGCCAAATACCTGGAAAAGTACAAACTACCTGTAGTTTTATATTTTTTAGTATGCGAAGTGCAGATTCCTGTAGTCACACACCTGAATAATAAAAAATAGCCTCTAATATGTGCGTTAACATTTTTTTATTTTTAGGAAATACGTTGAAGAAACAATGGAAACATGTTCGAGAGAACTGTGCAAGAGAATTAAAGAAACAAAAAACGTTGAAATCTGGTTCTGGGACAAGTAAGTCAAATCCATAAATATTCTTTCAACGTCTTCAGTTTCTGCAACCTACTATAACAAACAAAACTGTCACTGATAACCTGGAAAACAGCAATCAATTAGCAGAAGAAACGGTATTGCAGGATTTCCACTTACTTTCAGATGAGCCCAGACGAGTGCTGTTGATAGGAACGTTAATAGTAACAACAGGTTTAAGATGAACCCTGTCGACAAGCAATTAATAGATATCTTAAATAAAAGTGTTGCTGTTAGGGAACAAAGACTTACAAAAATTCCATAGAAAGATGATGAGAAAATATTTTGTTTGTCTTTGTATAAGAAAGTGCAAAAAGTACCTGGACATGGACGGCTCCGTACAAGATATAAGTATTGTTTGGGCAGCTGTCAGTTGTAATGGGGTGCTATATTACGACATTTCAGACGGCACAATGATTTGGAATACGTACAAACGTTTTAAACCTCTTCGTATGACACGCGGTATATTCATAAAACCACCGTTGTTGAATTTAACGTGTGTTTAATTTGTGTGTGTGTTCTTTTTAAATGGTAGTAGACAACCATCACATCTTACTCTTTATGTTTAATATAAAGATATATACTACATTGAAGTTATATATATTTAAACGGAAACCGTATTTCATATATTTCTATGTGATAAGCTATAAATATAGCTTGATATAGCATACTCACTTAAAATATGTATTTGAAACCAAATATGACAATAAGTCACTATTGAAAATCCTAATAATATTATAAATGCGAAAGTATCTTTGTTTGTGAAATTTTATGTGGACATTCTTGCGGTTCCCGAGACGAATATATGCCTATTATTATTTCGAAAATCCTCCGGGCTCACCTCACTGGCCTTTAAACTAGAGAAAAATCGCATCTTAGTCTCTAAAGTTGTGTTATATTAATTAAATGAGCCTGTTATACTTAATCAACTGTTCTGTGTAAAACATTGTTTATTATTTTTAATTTGTTTACATATATTGTGAGTTTTTTACATTTCTTTTAAATAACCATAATTTTTAACCCCTTATTTTAGATTTCAGCGGTTACGTAAGTAATAATGTACTTTAGGAAATTGTCTAAAACATTTGCAGGTCAGAATTTGATTCCGAATACTTCATTTGAAGCAGTCGACAAGAACTACGCTAGATGAAATCTCGCTGGACAAACCGTACGCTGGTACATGGAATGTACCAGTACCAATTCCAGCTCTAAATGTTCTAAAAGGTTTAAAAACTTTTACTATCAATTTAAAGACTGATATAAAACCCACCATAGTTCTCTTTTGGAAAAGTAGGCTTCTCCGATCTGTGTTATATATTTTGTTTTGATCGGGAAACAAAACAAAATCATCTATGAAACTAAACATACCAAGAACGAAGAAAATTGCAATGGTCATAATTATAAACTTTTTGACGTATTTTCTTGATCGTGGCTACAAGGGAAACCGAAAATTGGTGTCGGAAATATAATTCATTCGAACTAGAAGTGGTCATACACATGCAACGCCTAATAAATTCCGTGCAAAGCAGCGGGTAACTGGTAGAAGTGCAGATATAAGAGACAATGTAATCTAACTTTTGCTATACATTTTAAGATTTTCCCTCTCTCAAGATCAAGTATATATATATCCCTCAAAACTGGCGTTAGAAATATAACTAACCCGAACCAGAAGTGCTCATATAGAATCAAGACCTCAAAATTGCGTGCGATGCGGCGGATAACTGCTAACAATGTGATAGTTGTTATTTTTATTGCATTAAAAACTTAAACTTAAATTACTATTAAATTATAAATTATTATACATTAAGTTATTATTCTGGATGATCCACCGTACAAGCAATGGCTTTTTAAGTATTACATACTTATATTCCGGAATGAGTTAAAACAATAAAGTTTCTCTGTAGTGAACTTCTTCACTTTCCTTAAAATTAGAAAACGGGCCTTAATTCGAATCAGCGCTTCAAATAAAGTACTTCACAACTTCGATACATTTCACAGCTAATTTTCGCCTAGAATGGTGGCTGACGTCAGAGTGAGCATGATTTTCAAATCAGCAACGTGTCTGAGTTGAAAAAATGTATTTTGGTGGTATAAAAGTCCACCGGTATTAAAATATATTTTGATGGATTGGGCTGACTTTAGAGCTCATTGTATAAAACTTCAGATAATACTCTGGACAAAAAAAAAACTTGAACCGTTTATTGAACCTAACACTTGACCACGTATTGAACCTAAAACTGAACCGCGAAGTTCAGTACTAGTTCTGGGAGAGGTTAACCCCGTATCAGCGGACGGATATCGCTATCTGCCTAGCAGTGGCTCACTGTCTCTACTGAGCCACAACTGCTGTACTATAGTGTTGTCTTCTCCATCGCCATGGCCAGTGGTGTTACGCTCTCCCTACTCTCACAAATAAACCAATGTGAATCACTACATTTGTTTCTTTTATTATAATAAAGTTCATAACAAAATTTCAGCGATGCTACTAACATTACAAAAGTATTGTAACTTGGAAAAATCTAACTTAGTACTATTAAATATGAAAAAGTGAGTGTAACGGGAATTCTATTTGTTGTGAATGCAAGAATAAATAAACAGTGTAAAGCAGTTCACACACTTAGCTCGGCTAATTGTAACCACGGCGTAGATAAATGCAAGCACTCTCACTGTCAGTGTGAAAAATTATTTCTATTATTATTATTATTATTCAAATATTATGTTTGTAATGTTTTTTTAATTGTTAATGTCATCGTGTAGTTTCCAACCCACAGTAAACCCAATGATAAGATTACGACCAAACTCTTAGACGCTGTCTTCAAGTAATTCATTATCATTATTTTATTGGCAATACCTACACATGAGAGTCTTCAATATATCGAATTTATACGGTGATTATTTCATGTAAATTTTATTTAATTTAATAAATAAGTTTCATAAATGAAACAAAATGATTACAAAAATAATAAAAGTTATTATAATTCCGATTTATAACTCACAGCAACGCACTATTAATTGAGAATATATTGAAGATTTTCCGTCAGCAACATAATTTACCTTTATTTATTAGTAACACGTCTTGATAGAATCCGCTTACTTATTTAACTCTTATATAGAGTACCGGCAAATGTACGACGTTTTATGTGAGGAACTCATTGGAGAAAATAATAAAATTTAAATATGTTTTCTTACTTATTTGTTATAAAAATAACTCTGCTGAATATAAAATAATTTATTTTGAAGAACCCGTTATAAAATATACCATATCATAGCGGACAAGTCGGTTTAGGTCAAGGGGAGCAGCGATATTGATGCCCCTAGTATATTAGACTACAGAGCTGTTAAGAAGGCTCATACAATTTAAGATTCATAATTTTCAGAGATCTCTCTAAATTTAATGCAAATTAAGCAGTTAGGATTTCAGAGACAAACTAGCATGAGGTATATCACTTCAACAATATGACCATTAAAAATATATCCACGAAAATGAAAAGGCTCTATGATTAGTTTGCTCACATTGTCTGTACATAAATAACAAAGAAAAATTCCCTCTGGAAATACATATAAATATCACGACTCACGAAAAAAAAAGAAACTTAGAGCTATATACGAGCTTGTATTATAAGATTCGAAAACTTACAGATTGGGAAATTCATAGAGCATTTCGATAAAATAATTTGATTCAGGAAACAAAGAGCAGTTTTAAACAAATCATCCTCTACAGTATCCTCTAAAGATTTCTAAAGTTTCTTGAGAAGATGTGATGTATTTGGAGGGAGAGAGAATTAAAACCTTCCGCATAATTTTAAATATTATCCGATGTGAACAAATACTTTGCTGAAATGGCGTCTGATAAACTTAATTTCTTCAGATTAAATAAAAGAGATGAAAATATTATTAACTTTGAATTTGCTTCCTGTAACATGAGACAATGTCCTGATTAATGAAATAAAATCATTGGCAGTGGGTACAGACTATTCAACATCTATTCAATTGATAGTGTGGGTTCATATATACTTCGGGAGCAATTATATATGTATTAAATAGAAGTTTAATACGCGGAAATTAAGAATGGAAACATGGTATTGGTCGCCCTCTGCCTAAAGCCTCAGTACACACTGGTTTGGAACAACTAAGACCTATTTCAATCTTGCCTGTCATGTCCAAGATTGTGGAATAATGTAAAATCAACAAATCGATTCAAAATGATTCAAATAGCTATTATTCTTAAAGAGCTAATAATAATAATAATATTCTTTATTGCATCAACAATTTCACAATTGCATTGCATGCGTCAACATTTGAGGTATTAAACACACAATACTTAAATGTGAGAGTTAATAAACAAGGCAGTTAACAAGTATTTGGAATTTCATGGTAACTGGACATCAGGACTGGGAAATTTTTTGTTGATAATTTCAAGGATTTTCATCCCAGCGGCCCATCATGAACTCTTCAACGGAGTAAAATGCCTTCGACACCAAGAGGCGTTTTAGTCGAGATTTGAAGGTTTTGGGATCGTCGAGATGTTTAATTTCCTCAGGGAGCCTGTTGATGATTGTGACACCAACCTGGGATGGCAAATGTCCGAATGCTGTTGTCCTGTGTTGCTCGGTTCGAAAGTTGTCCCTGCCTCTTGTTTCATAGTGATGGACGTCCCTGCCCTGCACCAACTGGCATTTTAGTCGACAATACAGGGCGACCTCAAGAATATAGAGACAGGGTAAAGTCAGCAATCCAAGCTCCCTGATGGATCCTTTACACGACTCTCTAGGATTCAGTTTTGAAAGAATTCTGATGGCTTTCTTTTGTGTTCTAAATACTCTTTCGAATTTGTATTTAGAACAACTTCCCCACAGCCTAAGGCCGTAAGATAAATGTGGATGTATGAGACCAAAATAAGCCGTTTTCAATACATCCATGGAACAAAATTTTGAAAGGTTGCGTAAAACATAAATGCCTGAAGCAACCTTTGAGCAGACTCGATCAATGTGATCATCCCATGTCAGTCCTCGATCAAGGTAAATTCCAAGGAATTTGATGGATTCTGCTTCTTCCAAGAGTACGTCATCCACCATCACTGCGGGTCGTTGCCAATGCTCTTGTTTCCGAATGCAAAAATTCATCACATTTGATTTCGAACTGTTTGTTTTCAAATTGAGTTTTGAGAAATGTTCAATGCATGAATTCACCTCAATGAATGATTTCACCTCGAGATCTTGTTTTGATTTTGATCTGATGCAGACAGTCGTGTCGTCAGCATACTGAACCACTTTTCCATTCTGGATTGAAGAATTCAGTCTGTTGACGAAAAGGACTGGCCCTAATATTGATCCCTGAGGGACACCATAGGGCATTTTTACTTTGTCTGACAGAGCATTCGCAATCTGCTCGCACTGCTCTCTGTCCGCGAGGTAAGACGAGAGCCAACGGTGCGGCAGACCCCGAATACCACTTGTCCACAACTGGTGCAACAGTGTCGCATGATGCACACAGTTAAAAGCTTTGGAGAGGTCGAGAAATATGCTGAGCACATGTTCTCTCCTCTCCAGGCCATCGACAACGTTGTTGATGAGATTCGTCACAGCATCAATGGTTGACTTGTTTTTCCTGAACCCAAACTGTTCAGGACAGATGATTTAAAAATGATTGAGGAACTTTTCAAGTTGTTTGAGAAATGTTTTTTTGAAAATTTTGCTGAAGGTGGGAAGAATTGAAATCGGACGATAGTTGCTGGATATGCAAGGATCGTCCTTTTTGAAAATTGGAATCACTTTTGCTGTCTTCAGTGCAGACGGAAAAATGCCTTGTGCAAAAGAGAGATTGATCAATTTTGTGAGCGGTGTCAAAATATGCTTGAAGCACTTTTTGATTAACCACATAGACGTACCATTGATGTCACTAGATTTTTTCGGTCTGAGATCCCGTATGACACGAGCCACCTCTCCCTCGGACACAGGAAAAAGGACCATGGACGAAACCGGTCCCGCCATTGGCTCTTGACTTTGGTTGCCGATATTTAACAAAATGTCTGATGCAGCCACAGTTGAAAGGAAATTGTTGAAATTGCTTGCCACTTCGAAATGATCATGAATCAGTCCAATTTCAGATTTGAGTTTTGGAATGGTGAATTTTGAATCATTTTTTGAATTTGTGTTCTTTTTTATAATGTTCCAAGCACTCTTTGAAATATTGTTGGACTGTTGTAGTTGATTTTCAACGTCTCTTGCTTTGGCATTTTTTATTTCTTTGCGGTATTTTTTTTTTAATTGTCGATAAAAGATTTTGAATTCTTCGTTTTCGGATTTGACATAAATTGAGTGGTAAAATTTGAGTCTTTCTCTTAAATTGAGGATATCCTGAGTAATCCAGGATTTTTTCTTCGCTTGAGTAGATTCTTTAAATTTTTTGAATGGGCAAGCTATGTTTAGATAAAAAATGAAGCGGTTTAAAAACGCGTCGAAAGCCTCATCCACTCGCTCGAAAGACTCTAAGAAAGACCAAGATGGGCTGAGTGACCTTGTAAATTGCTCGACATTTCCGGGTCCTTGATCTCGTTTCACTTTCACGGGGGGCGGTTCAAATTTTGGGTTTTGGCGTGCAATTACGGCTTCCAGCGCGAAGTGGTCTGAGATGGCCGTGTTCAGGACACAGACCGAAACGTCTGAGATGTTTGTGATGACGTTGTCTATGGTTGTACTCGTTGTGGCAGTCACTCAAGTTGGCGAGCTCACGGACCAGATCAAGCCAAAAGAAGTAAGAATGTCGCGTAGCCGCTGGGTCAGGGGGTTGGTGTTGTCTAGCACATCGATGTTGAAGTCACCAATGATGATAAACTTCAACAACTTTGAATTGATATAATTTAGAAGGGTCTCGATATTTTCAAAAAAAGTATTGCTGCACCCATTGGGAGATATATATAGACCAATTATAGTAATTTTTCCCACGGAATTTAGATCAGTTTTTATTCCCACCACTTCAAAGTCTAGATCACAGCTATAATCCACCTATAATCCACCAGCTACAATACTTAAGCGAGAGGCTCTTAAGTTGGGGGATGAGATCTCAGAAAGTATCACCCGACAGAACAGTAATCTCCATTTTCCCAAAGTGAAACTTGAGATTTGTAGGAAGGGATTTTCGTACTTCGGCTCAAATGTTTAATGATATGTAGTATTTTCTCCTAGTCCAAAAGTGCAGTTTCTTGTGAAAACTTTAAACGTAACTTGAGAAATACACTCCCAAGACAGTACACGCCCTTATAAAAAATAATTTAATTTGTAATCAGCTCGTCCTCGTTATAATACCATCACAATTTCTATACATTGCAGGTTACGTTTGGTTTAATTTATGCGTATTTATTTGTAATTCACTGGGCAACGGTTGATTTTAAAGTAATTGTAATAGAAATACGCTGGCTAACTAAGGGCATTTTTATTTATTTATTTAAACGTATTCCCATTTTGATTTACACCATGATTACAAGTAAAATATTCATTCTCCCCTGGTTTGTTACAATATTTTCATTGTTTTCTCTTGTGCAGATATAGATAACAAGCAGATAAGAATTAAAATACGGCTAAGAAAATTTTGGTAACTCAAAAGAATTGGATTGAATAGTCCGAAATTTAAATCTTTTCAAGAACGGAAATTACTCCTATGTATGTGATAAAATACTGTTTGAAATGAGTGTAAAAAAGAAGGTTTAATAGTTTTAAGGCGTTATGGCTGTAATTTATTCATATTAAATTTAATGCATTTCGTAATAATCCACTATGAGGTAGCTTTCCAATAGTGCTAAATTAAAACGATCATAATATTAATTTTACTTTACAACATATTAACTTTTTTAAGGTTATTTTATATCCAGAGAACACAGTCTTCCAAAATGAATAATAAATGCTGTTTGCTCTGTCAAATTTAATAATAAATGTTTTAAATTTTGTTAAAAACCCACCGGTACACTCACGTAACGTAAATGAGTACGTAGAATAATAACCAAGATATTATTTTTAAATATTTAACAATAATACTTCTTAACATGTTATTATAATTGAGACACAATGTCTCTTTGCAACGTTTACAATAACGAACTTTAGGTAGAAAGCAAAGGGTTGTTCGTATCTGTCCATGTCACTGACAACGGGTTGACCCTTTCTTAACTGAGGGTAAACTGTATTTGACAGTCCACCCTCGTACACTCAGATGTTTAACTTATCTGTTCCTCAATGGAAAACTCTTCTTTCATAGTAGCGTTCAGTAAGGTTTACGGTCTATTTTACTCAGTATTATATTTGAATTGGATATTAATCTTTACTCTATAACACCCTCATAACTCAGTACTGAGTACGGCGTGATCGGTGATATCAATCTTTATATTATTCGTACCCTCATATCACAGTTGTGAGTCCGGCGTGATAGGTGATATCGATCTTTACTTTTTTAGCTCCCTCATAACTCAGTTCTGAGTACGGCGTGATCGGTGATACCAATCTTTACTTTTTTAGCCCCCTCATAACTCAGTGCTAAGTACTGCGTGATCGGTGACACGAATCTTTACTCTTTTAGCACCCTCATAGCTCTGTGCTGAGTAGGTGTGATCGGTGATACCAATCTTTACTTTTTTAGCCCCCTCATAACTCAGTGCTAAGTACTGCGTGATCGGTGACACGAATCTTTATTTTTAGCACCCTCATAGCTCAGTGCTGAGCAGGTGTGATCGGTGATACCAATCTTTACTTTTTAGCACCCTCATAGCTCTGTGCTGAGTAGGTGTGATCGGTGATACCAATCTTTACTTTTTTAGCACCCTCATAGCTCAGTGCTGAGTAGGTGTGATCGGTGATACCAATCTTTACTTTTTTAGCACCCTCATAGCTCTGTGCTGAGTAGGTGTGATCGGTGATACCAATCTTTACTTTTTTAGCACCCTCATAGCTCTGTGCTGAGTAGGTGTGATCGGTGATACCAATCTTTACTTTTTTAGCACCCTCATAGCTCTGTGCTGAGTAGGTGTGATCGGTGATACCAATCTTTACTTTTTTAGTACACTCATAGCCATAGCTCTGTGCTGAGTAGGTGTGATCGGTGATACCAATCTTTACTTTTTTTAGCACCCTCATAGCTCTGTGCTGAGTAGGTGTGATCGGTGATACCAATATTTACTTTCTTAGCACCCTCATAACTCAGTGCTGAGTAGGTGTGATCGGTGATACCAATCTTTACTTTTTTAGCACCATCATAGCTCTGTGCTGAGTAGGTGTGATCGGTGATACCAATCTTTACTTTCTTAGCACCCTCATAACTCAGTGCTGAGTACGGCGTGATCGGTGATACCAATCTTTACTTTTTTAGCACCATCATAACTTAGTGGTGAGTACGGCGTGATCGGTGATAAAAATCTTAACTTTTTTAGCACGCTCATAACTCAGTGCTTAGTACGGTGTGATCTGTGATAAAAATCTTTACTTTTTTAGCTCTCTCATAACTCAGTGCGGAGTAAAGCGTGATAGATGTATCGATCTTAATTTTTTTAGCACCCTCATAACTCAGTGTTGAAATTAGACCGCGTTTGTTGCCAATTCTGAACAAATGAACTTACAAGGAAAAACCGACTGCGGAGTTACAGTGTAGTTGTGAGAGATCTACTCGTGTCTAGAATAACCTCATCATAACATACTAGCCCTATTCTTGTTCCCTTCTAGGCCGTCAACTATTGCTGCATGACGATCGTCACGTCATTTATCATTGCCCTCTGGTCAGTCCTCAGTGCAGACCCTATGAGACCTGTATTATTTATTTTGTTTTCAATAATTAGTCTGTTTTTTAAGGACACGTTTTTGGAGATTGTGAGTTTGGATTTGACACACATCCTGTCATCCCTAATATACGCGTTACAATGCTCAAATATAATTTGTTTATTTCAATAAATATTGTAGTTACGGTTGTTATTTATCTACCTGACGAAGAGATCACATTGCAGATCTCGAAATGCAGTGTTTTAAGTTTTTGTATCACTAAAAGATGCAAATGTCCGGATAAATCCTGTTTCTCTCACAATCCTCCATCGTCAAAAACAAACTTTAAACAAAGAACAAAATAATGTAGTTCACTAAAAACGTATTATTACAAGAAGACCAACATGTAATAAACAAATTATTGCAGTTTATACACACGCGAATGTTTGGAGTTGTCACAAACAAAAACCAATTACAAAGTTCCATCCCGTCACAGAAGGAAGAACGGTAGAGTGTTATAAATCGGGCAGTTTCAGGAAAACGCTTAAACAGAAGTTAGCAAGATGAATAAAGCAAACACTTGAGAGGCAAACTTGAACATTGTTTAAAACATGACAAAGCTGTTAGTTGCTTCAAACTTTATATCGTTATCCTCAACGTCGTCAAACCATTTAATCCCATTGTTTAATTATTAGAATTTTAACGGAAAGAATATACGAATAATTACCATACTTTATATAATTTTCAGTTTATTCCTTAATTTAATTGTATTTTCAAAGTTTGTCTACCACTTTTTTAATTAAAGTTTTCAATTCATTTACATAGTACTTAGCATTTAATTATATATTGTCAAGAGAAAAAAATAGTTATAAGTATAAAATAATATGTAATGTGGTCACGATATTTTATAACCATTTAAGACCATATAAGAGAGATGCCTCTGTAATGCACGAGTGTGGCATGACTAGACAGCACATTCTCATGTACAGTGGTCACGTGTAGCCCTAGGTAGCACTAGAAAGTGCATTCTCATGTACAGTGATCAAGTGTAGACATAGGTAGCACTAGACAGTGCATTATCATGTACAGTGATCAAGTGTGGCCCTAGGCAGCACTAGACAGCGCATTAAAGTGATCAAGTGTAGCCCTAGGTAGCACTAGACAGTGCATTCTCATGTACAGTGATCATGTGTGGCCCTAGGTAGCACTAGACAGTGCATTCTCATGTACAGTGATCAAGTGTGGCCCTAGGCAGCACTAGACAGCGCATTCTCATATAAAGTGATCAAGTGTAGCCCTAGGTAGCACTAGACAGTGCATTCTCATGTACAGTGGTCAAGTGTAGCCCTAGGTAGCACTAGACAGTGCATTCTCATGTACAGTGGTCAATTGTAGCCCTAGGCAGCACTAGACAGCGCATTCTCATATAAAGTGATCAAGTGTAGCCCTAGGTAGCACTAGACAAGCGCATTCTCATATAAAGTGATCAAGTGTAGCCCTAGGTAGCACTAGACAAGCATTCTTACAGTGATCATTCTCAGTGCATGATCAAGTGTGTCGACATAGGTAGACTACAGTGATCAGACATGCATTATCATGTTGTACAGTGATCAAGTGTGGCCCTAGGCAGCACTAGACAGCGCATTAAAGTGATCAAGTGTAGCCCTAGGTAGCACTAGACAGTGCATTCTCATGTACAGTGATCATGTGTGGCCCTAGGTAGCACTAGACAGTGCATTCTCATGTACAGTGATCAAGTGTGGCCCTAGGCAGCACTAGACAGCGCATTCTCATATAAAGTGATCAAGTGTAGCCCTAGGTAGCACTAGACAGTGCATTCTCATGTACAGTGGTCAAGTGTAGCCCTAGGCAGCACTAGACAGCGCATTCTCATATAAAGTGATCAAGTGTAGCCCTAGGTAGCACTAGACAGCGCATTCTCGTATAAAGTGATCAAGTGTAGCCCTAGGTAGCACTAGACAGTGCATTCTCATGTACAGTGATCAAGTGTGGCCCTAGGCAGCACTAGACAGCGCATTCTCATATACAGTGATCAAGTGTAGCCCTAGGCAGCACTAGACAGCGCATTCTCATATAAAGTGATCAAGTGTAGCCTTAGGTAGCACTAGACAGTGCATTCTCATGTACAGCTTCAAGAAGTGGGGGAATTTCGGAGGCCATAAATTGCGTGAAGGTAGTGATTTTTGGAGTTATGTTGCACTAAATGCTTTTACGTGTTGAACCTTCAAAAGACTAAGAAATTTCACAATTTAAGAGCAAGGTATACGCCAAAAACTTCTTTAGGTTTCAATGTACGAGAGGTTGAAACTTACATGTGCTATTACACTCTGATATCAGATACTGGAAAGCTCCAAATTCTTCGTTTCGACATCAGAGACACTTAAACTACAAAAATTGAAATTAAATGACAAGTTGTTCTCATCATGTGTACAATTCAGTTAAGTCTGTGACAGTGTCCGATTTCAGTCGCTGCACTAAGCGGATGTTGAAATAGAGCTGAACTCATTACTCTTATTGAATCAATAAATATTTCCACCATAACTTCTAAGAATATTAGTTGAAATTAGAGGATGGAACCTTTGTTTCTAGGCCATTCAAGGCTAACAGTAACAAATATGTTGGTGTGATCTAAAAAGTGCAGGCACCATCCTTCTTAAATAAGTTAGCATTAACAGGCCATGCCATTAACAGGCCATTAACATGCTATTAACAGGCCGTCTCCATATACATCTCGGTGCTTCTCAGATAAACTGAAGAAAATAAGAGAGTTTGTATTATAATGCTTTAAACTAAAGATAAAAAATCATATAGGATAACAATCATGACTTTTAGAAGGTTTCTCCAAATGAAAGATTATTTTTCTTGAATAGTGCCAAGAACAAATCACTAAAATACATTTTTTATAGAAACGATCGAGTACTGAATCACTGTAATTTACCTGTCTATTGCCGAGTTGATTTCCCATACGATAAATCATTAGCCTGGAAGTACTTCGGGGTAGAGAAGCTGTAACTCAATTTGAAAGTTTCCACCTCAGCCTGATGGAAGCTAAGTTATCGTTGACCTTTACCTCGCAAATGTGTTTTTGGGTCCATTAGCCCACAATGTATGCGGGAAAACGTTATTACTTGTATTATATATATTTCTCAGATATATGATTTTCTCTCTACTTTGACTGCTCACTGGTTACCACCTTACGCACCTTTTTTAAAATTTCCATTTTTCGTATTATAAATTTGCCCTTTCATGCGAGACTACTATTTTAAATGTAATATAAATCAATATAAAGTAAATTTGTCAATAGTAAAGTTACTTAGTTATGATGAAATTTTATTTGACAGATTAAACAGGTATATGTTGTGGTGATGTCCTTCTGATGGGGCAACGTTGTTGCGATTGCAATATGTCTCGATAAATGACTTATATTGCCACAATTATATTTTAGGTGAGTTGGATTCCAGCTTTGAGTCCAAATTTGAATTTATCTTCGAGATCTTGAGTCCTAGAACGAGTCTTGTTTGAGGACTACTTTGATTCATTATTTCTTTCGTGACTATAGTTGCACTAAATTCTGAAGGTGTGTTCACGTGTGTATGTCGAAATCAATGTGAAGGGAAGTAATTGAAAAATTGTAGTAAGTGATTAAGTTTGCAGACAAAATTAAAAAGAACATAGAACCACCAGGCTCACCCCCAGATATTATTTTAGTAATCATTACTCTACTTTGGCAGCAACGTGACAAGTAATAATTTTATGTTAAGATCTAAAATTTTTGATTGTAGGTTATCTCTTCATAACTAAATGTACAAGGAAAATAGCAATACCGAGTATTTATTACTGCGACCTCAGAGATCTCCAACCATTTGTATTTCATCCATTCGGCACAAAGTATCGTAGATTTTATTAAATATTTATTGAAATTGAAGGAACTTTAATATAACATTTCTTAATGTTTTTATAAAATAAATTGTAAATATTAAATTTTTTCCAAAGTGTTCACTTTTCAAAGTACGATTTAAATTTCCAAGACAACGTAAAATATATCGAAAACCTAAATATATGGTGTTGCCGATCGTGACTTAGGAGGTTGCGGAAGATCATGAAGTGATTGTCACCTTAAATACAGTTATTTCAGAAATAAACCAACAGATTAATAACATGGATTATTTTGTACTTTAATACATGGCGAACATTTAAATCCCTATAGCGTCATATTACAAGGATATACAGCTGAGGGGGTAGAAAATTAATCCTGAAAATCATCTAGATGTTTCCTGAAATAAAAAGGTGTTTCTAGGAGGAACTTGTTCTATTGCGGGAATACATGTTCCAGTGTATCTTTTCAGGCGGGATTAAGTGTTCAATGGAAATGATGAGACCAGGATCGGTTACAGGAAAGCTAGTGACCCTATGAGTGTGTTCTTTGAGGATTTCAGAGCCCTTTTTTTATTTACACAATTCTTCTTTAACGTCAGGAAATTAAGAAAGTAAAAAGGCATTAAATACTGAAACGTCCTTACAGTATGGCGGAACGTCCACAAAGACTGGAAGGTCTTTGAGAACATACAGGCGTAGAGTTTGAGAACTGAGTATTTTCAAAAATTCAGTCTGCAAAAAAGTTGCTATACAAGCTGTAAATTGAAGTTTGTTTATTGAGATCGAACGTATCAAGAATGGTAGTTTGATCAAGAAGTAAAGGATTTCTTCAATAATTTTCTATTCAATAACAGCTAATTATTATAATATAGCTAAATAATATCACTAGCTAAATAATATCAGCTAAATAATATCACTCTAACTGCGTTTTGCAGAAACATCTTGGAACAGGAATTCATTTATCCTGGGCTAACAAATGATATTTGTGTTCAGAATGTCTGTGATAGAGCTTATGTTAGTATGTGCCACATTTCAAAATTTCAAGTCTCTTACACGTACAAATATTAGCTATAAGCGGTATAGTATTGCTTCTCCTATTTATTGTCCACCGAAGGATCTCTTTATTGTATTTGAAGGTGTAACCCGAGCAGCATTTGACAGGATCGGATCGTGCACATCCTGGTTTATGATATTACTTGAAAGAGAGCATCATGGAGAAACACCAAAATTGTGCTTGAAGATGTAATCCTTCTCCCTCCCGAGCGCTAGCAGCATTCCTGAGGATCTGCACATGCTGCTTTTGATGTTAACTGGCAGAGTGTAGCATGAAGAAACACCAAAATTGTGCTTGAAGACGTAATTGATCTTCATCTCGAGCGCTGGCAGTATTCGTGAGGATCTGCACATGCTGCTTTTGATGTTAACTGGCAGAGTGTACAGTAGCATGAAGCAACAACCAAATTGTGCTTGAAGACGTAATCCTTCTTCCTCTTGAGCGCTGGCAGCACTCGTGAGGACCTGCACATGCTGGTTTTGATGTTAATTGGCAGAGTGTAGCGTGGAGCAACACCAAAATTGTGCTTGAAGACGCAATCCTTCTCCCTCCCGAGCGCTGGGAGCAGTCGTGAGGGTCTGCACATGCTGGTTTTGATGTTAACTGGCAGAGTGTAGCATGGTACATCACCAAAAGAAGTAATCCTTCTCCCTCCCGAGCGCTGGCAGCATTTGATTGGATATGCTCATGCTGGTTTTGATGTTAATTGGCAGAGTGTAGTCTAGAGTAACGTTAACTTAAAAAATACAAATTAAATGCGATAATTATCTACAGTGTAATGATCAGTTTTATGTTCAGAACTATGTCTTTAAGTCTAGGACAACAATTATTGATATATATTATCTAATAATCAGCATTGTCCACATTCGCATGTTCTGATGATCATTTTCAGCTCTATACTTAGCTGTCAACCTTAAAATGTTTTTTTTTACTGACGTGTGAAGACCTAGAAACACGAATTATATTTTGTATAAAAAGATTGTAAGGAAATGAAAATAACATACTAACAAGAATTAACAATTCATTGCAATATGAATTTTGAATTTAGCTCAATTTAGCCCGCCGTTTAGCCAAGGGTCTGTAACTTGATACTGTCACGGAATTCACTCTCAGGAATCTGGAAATAGTTCATCTAAAGAGATGCTGGATCATCTACATTACACTGGACTACTGCTGGTTAACCAGACAGAGCTCTTTGGTAGTTTAGGCGTTTCTGATGTCGAAACTATGGAAAGGGCTTTTATCTCTCTAGACGAACATCAACTCCAGATTCCCGGAGTCAAATCTGTGGCAGAATCAGATGTCATGCTCTAAGTTAAGTGCAGAATATAGTTGAAATTGATTTATCTGATGACAAATTAACATACGTATGCTCTCTGAGGGATATCTGTCCTGTTGTCATAAAAATATTCCAAAGAAATGTGAAGCACTGAAGTTGCTCTTTTATACAATAGAGTTAAAGATTTTTCAGGCATTCTAAGATTAAATATAAATGGGGATACTATGATCTGGCAACACCACGGAGTGTTTTGAAGCTTCAAACCCTACTATGACAATTTGCCGAATGCTGCGTGTCTTAGTAATTATTCTTCTAATAGTATAACTCATTAAACTCTAAGCCGTAAAGATGACATTGTACTGTCACTCACGAAGGAATATGACGCACCGAGAGGTGACCTACCTAAGAAATAAAAACCAATTGCTTTCTTTAGCCCTCATAAGTTACCTGAAGATGCAAGGTTTTACCAATATGATAACAACATGGGATGGATACATTGTCTTCCTTAAGTGTAGATTTAATACGTCTGCCTTACTTATTAGATATTTGTGCTTTCAAGTATATATCACATTCATGTTCTTTAATACAAATTTTCATTAAAATGCAATTATTTACTAATACAAATAGAGTAAGAAATTCTATTTTATTATTAATACTGTCTTATTAGGAAAGAAATTAATCATGCATTTAATACTTCAATTTTATTTCTTTCCACCCTCTACGTGTGTCGATTTTCATGACTATTAAATTGAATAAATGAAGGATAAACCGTAACGTAAAGAAGGGTATAAATAAACTATAAGCTCAAAGTTCTTAATAGGTTGGATACACGCCCAATTAAACTCTGCAAAATGTTTCAGTTTGTAACTTACTTTGGAGAGCAAGTAAAATTTGCCTTTATCATATATTTCATATGAAAAATCCTTTGAAACATTAACTACTGCATTCAATATTACGTATTGATAAGGACGTTATATTGATCTTAAAAGCAAAGGAAATTCTAACCAAACATTTATATATGACATAGACTTGTGTTTCCAGTATTGGTTGGGCCTTTACATCTATTTCATATAAAGAAATCGACAACAACTTTTCAACCATGACAGGCTTTTTGAATATTGATTTGTGAATTATAAGGATATCACTATATTATGAATATCTTGTTAATGTAGTGGAATACCTACTTTAAAGCAAATAAGTCTGCTGAACAAGGTTGAAAAAGTCACTTGAAATTGTCAAGCCCAGGCATGATGAACCATCGTAATTTGTAGCTCATAGGTTCTCTGCGTGATACTCGTGAGTAACGCACACTGTACAGACGCCCTTCCGGCTCTTGCGTCTTGGTTAAAAAAGATACTCTAAATCGTCGTCTAGGTTTAATAAACCAAAGCACTTCAAACTAGAAGTCTTCTTCGTGTTGATCCTGAAGTACACCTATTCTCTAGAGGAGTCCGGTTGTATCATGCGATAAGGGGCGACGTTTAAACCATTTTCCCCACCTAGTTCGAGGACTAAAAGAATAATTAAGGGATTTTGAGTCTCGACACTTTTAGCTGCATATCTCAGTCTTCTTCTGACGATTGGAAAAGTAATAGGATTTCAATTCTCATGCTTCCTGTATGTTTCTTTCTTTTCAAGCACGATTTTTACAATACATAAAGAGAAATTATTTTTTAAACACTAAATTGTACAAAGTATGAATACACCAAAACATTCTCGAGATGTGTTGTGGTTTTATTGACATATAGATAATCGTACAAAAAAGAAAACACAAATATGACGCATCATATAAAACACATTCTTATATAATTTAAGTGTCATGTAACTTTTGTATATATATATAAGACACTGTCTTCGACATGTATGGCCACGTCCCTAATTTTTTTTCATAAGTATACTGAGTTTTTTTTTCAGTTTAATTTGAGTTGAGTTTTTTTGAGTTATATTTTTCCGATGCTGCCATGGTTACCCATAAGACCAATGTAAAAATATCCGGTAACGCTGATCCAAACCACATTGGGTGACATACACTATCATCGAACTCAAGTTCCCTAATATAGTAGAAATGAAGCTTCATGCACAGTTTGAAGTCTGGTCAGTTCGTTTTCGACGAAAATGAAATTTTTCATGGCGTAAGAGTGATAGGCTTCCCTAAAGATCAGCCAATAAATTCATTACTGATTGAAGATTAAGACCTGTTTCATTTTAGGTCCAAAAAATAGCGACACGTGGTTTATTCATATACAACGCTTCCATAACAATGTGTTGATTTTCTGTATGTTGCATTACCAATGTTACAAACATTCGTGTCTTACATATTTTATATTTATTACAAATTAGTAATTTTGTAACATTTCAAATAAACATGTTGTACTTTATACGTTATACGGATATTGACATTCAGAAATAATTATAGTGTAATTTCGAAGCAACTAACGCACAAGAATATTACTAAGGCCCTTTTTAATAATGTAAAATTCTACTAAAATGTGGGCTCACTAAGGTGAAACCAAACAAAATTAGGTATATACATTTTCCACATTCAGTTTATTATTATTTTTAATCAGAGCAAAATATAACAAGACGTTAATAACAAGATGTACCAAATAAATGTAGTTTTAGAAAGTAGAAATAATTCATTAGTACAAATACGTTGTTACTTATTTAACCATATTAGTAACACCATATACATTTATTTGTTTTTTTTTTCAGAAAGCGCAACTTACTGTTTGTATAATTTTTAAGCCTGCCGATTACGCAATACTATACCGTATAAATATACTATTGTATAAACAAAACATTTTGAATTGTCAATTTAAATTTACAAAAAGTCAATTAAATGAAGTTTAATTAATTTTTGAAACATCGAGTGTTTTAGGCACAAGTGTAGCACTAAGAATTTGAACGATTTCCTTTTAAATGTGACGGAGGATGAATATCGTGATTTTTTATGAATACAATTGTATATAGTATATATTTGAAAATAGGATGAAACAAAATTTATGTCAATACGTATTGTCATCTAAGCGAAACAAGCATGATGACTTGTTTATAACATTGAATCGGCTTACAATGATTTAAAGGATAATTTTAAACCGATTTTTAAAAAAGAGTTGTAAGCCATTTTAACAGTTATCAATATTTACATTTTTTACTGCTTGATCCATGTCAAAAATAATTGTCAAATCCTGACACTGCATAAGCACATTCATATTCAAAATCGGGTATGAATGTGCGCTAATCTGATCAGCAAACCTTTCACAAGACTTTCTAAAATTCAAACTTCACATGTGGCCGTTGGAATAGATCTATTCAATAAACTACCTATGAATGCTCAGAGTGTTACATTAAATAAATTTTAAACGGTTATTTATAAGTGGCTGGTAGAAAGGCCATTTTATTACTTATCACAGTTTTATTCATCTGACATCAGTGGGATAGGTTTTTAGTGTATTGTTCTGCTAAATACTACAATTTTGTCTCACTAACATTATTGTATTATTATAATACACTTTTACATGTAAACTATTCCGTCTTCTATCAATGCGTGTTTAGTTTAAATTTTGTTGATATTTTACTGTTAGTATAAGTATTCTGACGTGATTTATTGCATGTAATGTCTAATGTTCAATAAAAACCTTATCTTATCATGGTCTTGGTCTCGGAACCTTCTTCTACAGGTCGTTACGGTTATGAAAGTAGTGAAAATTTATTAGGTCTCGTTAAAAAGTAATGAATTTTACGTAACTAAAAGATAATGTTGGAGTTAGAAGGCTCCAGTTCACAGTTAAGGTAAATGGCGCTGCCGATAGACAGCGATTATCTCCATTAGACGTCCATTAGGTGAGATGATGTCATTTCCCAGCACACCGGGACACAATATGAGGGGTTTCTGCCTCCAAGCTCACACAATATCACGGGAAATATGGGATTCATTTTTACTTTAACCTGCAAACGTTAAAGACTTATTTAACTTTCTTCATATATTCCACAAAAAGAAATACTTTGTGGCTACAAGTTTCCCGGAAATTTAAAAGTAAACAAACCTTTTAAGAACTCTTGGAGCAATTGGAAAAACTTATAGATATTGAAAAATGTAAAGAATACATAACATTTCCAATTTATTTATTTTTCGGGCGAGGCCTTTCGAAACCGAAGGTTTCCTCTTTAGGTAACCTTCTTTTTCTTTCCTGATGAGGAAACCTTCGGTTTCTAAAGGCCTCGCCCGAAAAATAAATAAATTGGAAATGTCATGTATTCATTACATTTTGTAATAAACAAACCTTATAAAACAAAATATAAAAGAAAAGAAAATAAACGCCTTTTCAATTATATAATCAGGCCATAAGCTCTAGCAAATTCCCTAACGTGTGGATTACCATATGCATGCGTCATAGGCAAACCATTCTAAACAGCATCAAAGACATTTCTTCGATAAATCATTGAATTTGAAAATATATTGATCTTCTAGAACCTCCACTGAGTCGTTGGGTGCGTAAGTTAGACCCTAGGTCTTTTTCAACTGATCTTAATTTTAATCCTCACTTCACACAGAGTGGTTTCTTAGTGTGTCTACGTGGTCCATGTGATAATTATTTCGTGGTACTTGGAGACCAATTCTCTGAAGATGTTAATTAGGCTCTGAACTTTCAGTAGTTTATATTGTATATTTACAAACGCACACCCACACAGCCCGAGCGCGCGCGCACGTGAGTGTCCAGTGCAGTCTTAAACTGCATTTATTTCTTTAAGACATCATTAGAACATAACTGATGACAAAAGCCAATTAATGATTATAATGGTTACAACTTATATCAGTATTTCAGCTTTAATATTTTCCGTGTAAAATGTTTTACACTGGTCCTGTAAACATGCCTAAACTAAAAATGAGCAAACACCAATTTTTGTACATTATATGCCTTCTCTTAAGCAGTTTTATAATAATATTGTTGCTGTGTATTAAACATTCGTTACTCTATTTAAAAACCATCCACTTCAATTTAAAAAAATATATACATAATGTCCTTTGTGTTCACCCTCAATATTAACTTTGTATTTCAAAATGGTTTTTGAGCAACATGTAACAGTCATTAATGTAATTTTTGTCTGTAAGTAATTGAGGAAAATTTGATTAAACCAATGTTTTATTTTCCTCATACCTTACATATAATTTTGGTAAAAATTATACGCAAACACAGTTTCCACCTTTATTATTATTATTGTTACAAAAATTGTTTGATGCAATAATGAAGTAATTCTTTAAGGTTTAACTTTACATGAAATAACTCTCTAAATAAAACATCGTATAAAGTTTTTTTTTTTTTTAATAAGGAGAGGCCGATCCCCTTTTAAGCCTTATTCTGTCCGTCCTCATGGGCCAGTGGCCTGTGCGAGGATCTTATCAAACAGTATAAGGGGGAGAGTCGATACAGTACAAGGTTGGTTGTCCTGATAAAAAGTGCAACGGCCACAGACAGGATTCGAACCTGCGCTATCTCTAACTCAAACCCAAAGTCCAACGACTTAGACCGCTCGGCCATCGGCACTCCCCTTCAGGTTGAGGTGAACGCGTTGTCCAACACTTGGGAAAGTAATGTTTAGATTTACACAATCAATTGACTGCCATTTTAGACATGATATTTGTATACAGTATAAATTATAAATGTTAATATCTTATCGTTTTTTTTTATTTAAGGAATTGTGAAAAAACTCAAGAAATTAAATAAAAAATTAACAAATACCTCCTTGAACGGTCCCAATTCAATTAGGAAAGGAGGGCTGTGAATATGTATATATTGCATCTTTTATGAATGATTATGTAAATAGAAATGTTGAACCTTTTATTTTTGGCACTATCCGTAATATTCAACATGCCTGGTGTTCACTCCTATAAAACGTGAATGATAAACCTAAATATAACTCATTTTCAAAATCGTCGAGTTATAAGGAGAGACACTTTACAAAGTTTAATTGAGCGTGTATCAGACCAATTAAGAACTTCGAGATTATAGCTTATTAAGAACTCTCTGTAACGTTCGTTGACTTTAATACTCGTAAATTTGGTAGACATTAACGAGCGTTTACATTCAATGTTTGTTAGTTATATATATCTTTATATAACTTAATATTATATTCATGCATCAAGCATAACTTATTGACCAGTCAATAATATGCTCTGTCATGTGTAAAAAAGCCATGTTTTGTAGTATGAAGATATGTGATGCCTCTGGTGCAATTGGCAATCAAATTAAAGCGCTTTTACATTTAGTTAGGGTTAGAAAACTAATCGTTTTAGTCCTCGAGTGCTAAAATTTTAATTTTTGACATTTGTGCATATAGTTCTTTTATAAAGAGGTGATAATTTTTATGAAACAATTAATATGCTATTTTGTAACTAATGGAATACTTACGCCTGATGAACTTTTGTAAAATCCACTTTTTTATCATACGCAAATTCCCGCTTAAAATTCCTAATAGGATTTCCTAAAGGTTGATTTAACCAAATCACACTTTATTTAATTCCACTCTGTACTAATTTCTTACTTAAGAATGGTGCCTCTAAAAACTATGAAAACTTACTATGGTTAAGCAAGTCTTAGTATACTAAGCACATTTTCTCTGCCGAAGAACAAGTCTATTTGAATACGACGTTCTATGTTATTTACAGCGTTCTTATAAAAGAAAAATGACGATGGTAATTTAACGGTACTATCGGATATATAGTGTAAAAAATCTGCCATCTCGCATATATAAGTATACATATAAGTTCAAATGACTTTTCCTTACAGTAATGTATTATGGTTTCCCATATGGTATGACTCAGACCAAAGATCATATATGTCTTACACGCCTTACCCTCTACCTACTACTATACTCGCAGACATGCAATCTAAAGCTAACATTAAATACTAGCACTTACCCACGGCTTTGCACGCAGTTACGTAGGCTTTGCATCTGTATGAGCACTTCTGGTTTGGGGATTTTATACTTCCGACGCCAATGTTCATTTTTTGTAAATGTATACTAACAGTTACATAGCAATTTAGTTTTACTGAAACCTTTAAATTCATTATCGTTACTCAACAGCTGTTGCAAATAATTTTTAAATAAAAAGTACCATAAGCTTACTTTACGTTTTCACATTACAAATATAAAAAATTTGAAAATAAATAAATTTATGAAACATATGGATGTACTGTATTTAAACAATGCTGATTAAATTTAACAATCTATTTAATTACAAATAATTTGTTTGCAATAATGCAGCTATAAGGGCTAAGATGGAATCTTTCGCAACTTTATAAAGATCAGAGATTTTTGAAACCAGAGGCCTATATAATAACCAGAGGTCCCAGAATGTTCATTTAAAACTTCAGTACGATAAGTTGAATAGTTTGCTCGTGAAAGCAAAACAAAAAAAAGGCACATTCGTATATACAATATTTGTTAGGATACTTGAAAAGGGAATAATGCTGTCAGAAGTATAGATCAATATGTCCACTTTGTTTTTGATATAAAATAATTAGTGACAAAAAAATTAATTCCCTTATGATTTATAACATACGTCTTTCTGGTTGCATGAAAAATTTCATTTTTATATTTAAATGTATTATTATGTTAAATGATGAAATGCCATTATTGCAGATTGTTTCCAAATTTACTTTTTCACATCCAGACAAAATTAAGACCAATTTAAAGATGTTCACTGATACCCTACCATATTTTGCCTATGTTGAGATGAAGCTTACACAAAATTTCTAGTCTGTAAGCTAGTTCGTTTTCTAGACACCGTGTAGACAGTCAAACAAATAAATCTTTTCCAAACCCTTCAGTCACTGATACAGCTATCAAGTACTTCTCTAACGCCCTGCCAGGATTATGTTGTGACAATACATTATCTATTTACATATAAGCTTATTTAATTCACATGAAATTATATAAGCTCAACAATTAGATATAACGTACATTACACCTACCTAAAATACAAAATCTTCAATTTGGCCCCAGAACCAATCGAAAATGTACACTCTGCCAAGGAAATGCCATAACGTTTTGATAAATCTTTCAACTTATTCAGTGACGCAATTTCGTCTAAATTACACTAAAGAAGTTTTATTATTAATATTGTATTTTATACATTTTATGTAGTTCATCCTTCAACTAAATTAATAGTCACATCAGAAGTTACAGCAATTTTTTAAAGTGGAAGATATATGTAATTTTAATAACATTTCCTTAACGGAATATTAATGTAAATCCTCATTTAATGATTGATCAATATTATAAGTAACCCATATTCTTATTATTATGTGTTTAATGTACGTAAACTTTATCAATTGTTCACTTGATAAATATGTTAGTCTTAATAATCCCACTCAAAACTAATTTGTTTACAATTCCCAAAGCACTTTTCAAATGTTTACAAAGCGGCAAATCAAATTTCAGAGCATAATATGAGAAAAGTATTTTAACAGTCTTTCAAACAATTGTTTAACACAAAAAAATATTGTCTTGCATCAAAAGTAGGGAAACTATATTGGTCTGTGTACGATTTCTTTATAATAATGTTTTAATTGTTTTGTTTCTGTTATCATTATTAATTGTCTTTTACTTTACAAAAATCTATATATAATTTACTTATAAACAAACTTTTAAAATATTGGATCTTCATATCGAGTGATTAGTTTGATGAAGTGTAGTTTTAATGACGTTATTGCCTGTGATTACTTTGCTACGAGTCTAGAAAGGGAATAATGCAATCCTTTCGAAATATAATGTGTTTTAAATATTTTACGATATCCAACGTGTTTATCTGTCAGTTAAGAATAACATATTGCGGGATAATAGTCAGTATAAATATAATTTCAAAAACAAAGATGAAATTATGAGGGTTTTAAACCTAATTAAACCAAAGTTAATCCTGTTTGGACATCTAGTAATCCCTGAGAGAGCAGAATTAATTTTCAGTCAAGAAACGTTTAAGTCTTATGCTAAACTTACTTCTGTTTCTGCTCTTAATTTCAAAGGGAGACGGTTAAATAATTTAATTTCAGAATATTATAACTGGCTCTGCAAATATTATATTCGGTGATTTGGAATAGGTGATCAGATGAATTTTTTTAAGTTTTAATATTTAGGTGAATCAGGAGGGAAAAAATGTATGTTTTTCTTAATGGAGTTTAAGGTCTCAATGGTTTATAGGCTTGGGAATTTGAGAACTTTGTTGGAACGGAATAGTTCCCTGTATGATTGATTCCTTGCTTACCCCAATACAATTCTGAGACATTTCTTCCGTAAACCTAATGTGTAAATAAAAACCTGTCCTGGTGTTTAAATAGCTCCAAATTGGAAGACCATAGGCAAATTGTGGGCATATGCATCCATAATAGCAAACCAATTGAATTTCAGTAATATAAAATGGGATAGTATACGCAGTAAAAAAGGAGCCGCTGGATAACTTGTTACAAACCTTATCCATATTGAGATGAAAGTTCACGCTCGAGTCCAAGATCACACCCAAGAAGTTTGTATATTGTGATGAGTTATATACGGAATCGCCTAAGAGGATGGAAGAGCTTGAAATAGTAACATTCATAGGAGGTATAATATTAAAGTCTCGAAATGTTATCTTTGCAGTATTCACGGTAGGGTGATTTCATTCCAGCCATTAAAGCAGACACCTAGTAAAACAAATATTACATTTAAGAGTTTCTCTATTTTTGTTTTACCTGAATTTTTAGATGTGTAGTAAGCAAATAAACATAAATTAGCTCCGCACATACTAGACGAAAGGTCATTAACAAGTGACGGAAACAAAACTGGGCCAAGAACTGAGCTTTAAGGTACCCCTAACTTCACTGTTTTCACAGAAAATATTCGATGAAACTTGAAGCCCGAGTTGTCAACAAAGGGAATTTCAACCACCTGGCTATGGCTATTCAAAAATGGAGAACCCCAGTCGAACGCGGCTACCTTTATGCAGTTTACGGAATAAGAGCTCATATTTGACAACATGAACGCTTTTCGGAGATGCAAAAAAAAGCACCGAATGAATGCTGATTTCTTCTAAAGACATAGAAAAATTATTGATAAAGTAAAACACGGAATCAAATGACAGTAAACAAATGAGTTACAGGTTTTCTAAGGGTTTGGAAAACTTTGATGGCATAGATATATGTCTATAGTTTTCGATGCCATCAGGGCTTCCCTTTTTAAGTAATGGTTTAGCTTGATTTGGAATACTTGGAAATACACTACTTTCGAAGTTATCATTTGTAATCTGTCCCAAGAGCAAAGCGAACCGCTCAGCAAACCCTTAAGAAGACTCGAAGATATGCCATCAGTTCCTGACGTGTGGTTGTTCTTTAAATATTATATTATGCCATTACTTTTTGAGTATTGCTCGGCCTCAAAAAATGCTAGTGCAAATATCATTTGCACACGGTAATGGTAGTGCACAGCATAATATGTCTTTAACAACTAAATAACCACTTCCAGACCTTCACCTATCTGAGTGAAAAAGTATTAAAGTGACATGAAATTATACATGGATCAATTAGAAAGGAACCACTTTCATTCTTTTTAAGTAGCTGGTGAAAGACTTTACTTCTTGCTAAACTGAATGTCCCAAAGAGCCCTGTTTTTTATGGGTTTTCGTGATGGGTTCAAGTACTAATCCAGACTATCTCTTAAGATCACGGTAAAACTTTCACAAGAGCTGTCTAGATCCAAGGTTTGTATTCAGAGAATACATAGTGAGAACTTTTTATTGGAACTGAAACAAATCTGTATCAAAAATTACTTCCGTAGAAGATTTGTTCTCTTTATGTTTTACCTTTAGGAACAATTATATAAAAATGATATCCTGTGTATCTAGTATCTAATGTAAGTAAGAGGATGTTTGACAGGTGAAGGTTACCAGTAAGTTAGTTTCCACTAAAGTAAGGTGGAAACTTTCCAATTGAGTTACATCTTGCTTACTAGAACATTACCTTTACATTTACTATTCAGCGGTATGGGAATTAATCTGGCAAAATACAGTGCAATTCGTGTCCCTGTAAAATACTTCCAGTGTAAGTTCGTATGTCATGAGTCTAAATAACTGCTCCCATTTTACTACAACTTTGTAAAAATCAAGCTGACTCCCCATGTTTGCCAGACTTTACAGCGATAAAGGTGAATGATAATTTAGACTTAAATTCTGTAAACGTCCTTATCCTTGTATTTGAAAAACTTATTACTTATTTTAATTTATTCGTTTATTTTACTTTTAGCATTGCCTTCAAATACCAAAGTTGATATGTAATGCCATGAGACAGTTAATTAAAAAAGTCTTATTTCCTGCCTTTCTTAGAATAACTTGAAACTAATGAGCTGACAACAAGTTTTAATCACCATTAGAAGAACATTAGCTCTATTCTTGCGTGAATTATAATCAAATGTATTATTTATCTCATTCACCATTGTGATGGTATAGCCGATTTTAATGTTTAATCTGAATATTTAACGTATTAGCTTTTTAGACGTTGATGATTTGGAAAAGGCATTGGTTGAATGCAATGTTAGTATTAAATGTAATACTAATTTATGTTGAACAAAATTATTAATGGAGAAGCTCAAAACGAATGTCAAATCATTTCAAATTTCTGTGGATCTCCTCTGGCGAACATGACTCCAGATTCCAGGAGTGGACTCTGTGACAGCTTCACATTCCAGATGCTGGACTGAAAGGAAGGTGAACTGGAGCCAAACTCAATGTTAACATCGAATCAACCCTTCTATCCTTTGGTGCGTTATGGAAGAAATTTTGCCTACGATACCTCGCCAGCAACTACTGTATGTGTGCAGAGGGTAGATTTCATGGGCGGAAAATTAGTTCCGCAAAACTAACTTATATAGTTAACTCATAACTTAATAATATATTTATTTGAACTGTAATTAATGGCTAAGATCCTCTTGATAAAAGGGTGTGCTATTCAGTGCCTCAAATCTAAGTCAGAGTTCAAGGTTATCGAAAAACTACACTGCATATCTTGTAATGTTTGGGCGAAAATTGTCAGTGACTTTGAATAGAACAGATTTTTACTATGAAAAGACTCTTCAGATTTATTTCCCAGAGTCAAGGAGGCGCAGCTACAGGACCAACACGCTTTCCTGGCTTATAACCATGTTCCTCATATAGATCAACGCAACTTAGTGTAAATTGGTATGATAATGTGTTGTTTAAATAAGTATAGTACAAAAATATTAGTCATGTAAGAAAGCTGTAAGAAATATAACTTAACTGGGGAGAAGTTTGAATAAAATTGCAACAAATAATATAAAGAAGAAATTGTGGTATATTGACATCTTTTTTAGAGTTTATTTAGCGTTTTTTGAGTCAAAGAAGCTCACCCTACGCGACCCACGTATGACTCAGCAGTTGAAAGTATGATATATAATATAATAATTTAGTTTGCTTATTTAAAAAACGCATATGTGACAGATACGGCCAAATACAAAATAATTGAATCGGAAAAAGTAAGCGCTCTGTGGTGTAATGGTAGCACATTCACCCGGCAAGTGAGAGATCCGGGTTCGACTCCCGGCGGAGCAAGTACTTTTTGCGATTCAATGTTTATTGAAATTAAATAAGGCTATTGCCATTTATACAATTTAATGTAAATAAAAGTCGTTTGACAGGTATTTGGTCTTCCGATCATATGTTAGTTTGCTTATTTAAAAAACGCATATGTGACAGATACGGCCAAATACAAAATAATTGAATCGGAAAAAGTAAGCGCTCTGTGGTGTAATGGTAGCACATTCACCCGGCAAGTGAGAGATCCGGGTTCGACTCCCGGCGGAGCAAGTACTTTTTGCGATTCAATGTTTATTGAAATTAAATAAGGCTATTGCCATTTATACAATTTAATGTAAATAAAAGTCGTTTGACAGGTATTTGGTCTTCCGATCATATGTTAGTTTGCTTATTTAAAAAACGCATATGTGACAGATACGGCCAAATACAAAATAATTGAATCGGAAAAAGTAAGCGCTCTGTGGTGTAATGGTAGCACATTCACCCGGCAAGTGAGAGATCCGGGTTCGACTCCCGGCGGAGCAAGTACTTTTTGCGATTCAATGTTTATTGAAATTAAATAAGGCTATTGCCATTTATACAATTTAATGTAAATAAAAGTCGTTTGACATGTATTTGGTCTTCCGATCATATGTTAGTTTGCTTATTTAAAAAACGCATATGTGACAGATACGGCCAAATACAAAATAATTGAATCGGAAAAAGTAAGCGCTCTGTGGTGTAATGGTAGCACATTCACCCGGCAAGTGAGAGATCCGGGTTCGACTCCCGGCGGAGCAAGTACTTTTTGCGATTCAATGTTTATTGAAATTAAATAAGGCTATTGCCATTTATACAATTTAATGTAAATAAAAGTCGTTTGACAGGTATTTGGTCTTCCGATCATATGTTAGTTTGCTTATTTAAAAAACGCATATGTGACAGATACGGCCAAATACAAAATAATTGAATCGGAAAAAGTAAGCGCTCTGTGGTGTAATGGTAGCACATTCACCCGGCAAGTATATGCGATTCATTTATATTGAAATATATATATATATATATATATATATATATATATAATATATATATATATAAAGACAAATAGAAAGAGATAGCAGGAAATCAGACACTTGCCATCGTTATATGTTCAAAATATAAAACACGACGTTTCGAGGATTGAAGTCTATCCTCTTATCCTCTTCGTCAGTTGGGGGAGATATTAGTATATGTATATAAAGAAGAAAAGAAGGTAAAGAAAAGGAAGGCTTCAATAACATTAACCAAAAGCTACTTGGAGTTCTTTAATGCTGTATGTACTAATATCTCCCCCACCTGACGAAGAGGCTAGGTTCCAATCTTTGAAACGTTGTGTTTGTTACCTTTTGTAACA
The DNA here is from genome assembly GCF_021130785.1 of Homalodisca vitripennis. Classification (NCBI taxonomy): domain Eukaryota; kingdom Metazoa; phylum Arthropoda; class Insecta; order Hemiptera; family Cicadellidae; genus Homalodisca; species Homalodisca vitripennis. Next base: position 13,082,675 of record NC_060208.1, read on the forward strand.
AATAACGATGGCAAATGCTGAAATTCTTTTATTCTATAAAAACTTTCAACGTGAATAACAAACATAAATAAATAGAATAAGGTACAATTTATATCAAGACAAAAAATAAAAAAAAACAATGACTTGAAACTATTTACTGGCTGGATTCACAAGGCCCTTACCCCACTGGTCGGGAGAGGCTGTATATGTCTCATAATGCGGTAAAAGTGCGGAAACTGCTCGCAGGGGATTGACGAGGAGGGCTTTTACACAGCCGGTCACGAGTTCCGGAGTTGCCTCCGGACGTGAAAAGTTCCCATCATTGGAACATTGCTTGAAACATTCATTATTTGTATTTTAAACTTTTTATTCCAGACAATTTAATTATTTTTCTAAATTCACATTAATTTAATTTCATTTATTTATCTCATTTACATATTTACAAATATAGCGCCAATAGAGTACACGAGAAGGTAACCACATGGGCAAAAGCCTGTGTGTGACATCCGAGTCCATCTTTGCAATCACAGTAGTACTAATATACAATGTAAACTTTAGAAAAAAATTAAAATTGTATGATTTAAACTATAATATTTTAACTAATTGTATCATACTCTGTTTTGATGCAAATTAAATCAATTCAAGCAGTGTAAAAAGTAATCATTTAATCACTCATGAATGTGAAATTACATGACAAAGATGCAGCAAATTCTATTACATGAAGTTATATGACTACAAGATGTAAGATAATACGGGATGAGCTTGAAGAGTACGCAAGAAACATTATTTTATAAGCTATAAAAAATAAAAAGGAAAAGAAAATGGAACGATTGACAACTCGTTTAATTGTATGTTTCCCCTTAAAAAAGGACAATAAATTGTTCGTGCTGCTCTAAGAAAACAAAAAAATGAAAGTTTCTAAGAACTAAAATTGTTTTTATCAAATCTGATAGAAACACATTTATATTTTTTGAAACTTATTTAAAAAAGAACGCAAGTGTAACTTTTCTTGGGGGGGGTGGGAGAAATCCATTAACAATAATGAAAGGAAAATTAGGAACAGCAAATTCATAGAAACTCGCTACAATAACAGGTTCAAACCTAATTATTTTAACACCCCGACTAAGTGGGGCCGTATCTGATATCAGAATATTTTACATTATATATATTCTTTATTGAAACGAGCTACAAATTCTAAAATTAATGTTCAAGCCAATATCGACATGACAAAGGTGTCTACTCCAGTCAGACCCCTCAGAACAGAATCGATGTTTACTATTAAAATCACTTATAACGTGTACGATACAATAGGAAAGAGAAATATAAATAAAATACTCTGAAATAATCCTAATGGTGTTTGTTGCGTTAAGTTATACAATTTCGTTTGTATTGAAGATGAACCAAAGAAAAAAAAATCCACATTACGTGATGTGTCATGTGCAAACTCCAGCTTAATTTCTTTAATTGTTTGTGCCCCTCTACCACTGCAATAGTTACAAATTACAGCAAATAAGTTTGACAGAATGTTACATTTTTAACTCATAATTGTGCCATTTGATAACACATATTTCGGAGGTTATTATATTTAATTACATAATTCTATCATTAAGGTATTTTAAGTAAAATTTTAAACTCACATTCTGTTACTCGTCTTAAAATATAAGCTCAATTATGTATCAGAGTTTGTATTAGGCTTAGAAGATTAAGATTGTTTTAATACGAGGAGGTTGTAGGGTTGGTAAAGGGCGGGTTAAGTAAACAAAGCCCCCATTCACGTGCTCAAGTTAACGCATTTATCTCCTAATTCAACCCTTTGTTCAATGACTCTTGTGTTATTGTAAGCTTATATCCCGTCTTTATTGTTTATTGTTGTCTTCCTATAATAAAGTAGAATTACAATGTTTATTTATTGATCGGTAATAAACAAATTTAGTTATAAATGATGAACTGTTGGAGTTGTTATCTGTAAACAAAGGATAATTGTTATTTGTTTGTATCCTTGATTGCAAATCCGCAATAACAATTTATGTTTTGTTGCAATGAAAAAAAACACTATAGAATATCTAAAGAATACAGATATAAAGTGATTTATTTAAAGCTATATTTTTACTGTGAAAGTATTGTGAATGCAATAGTATTTTTTTCGACTGTTTTCCATCTTTAAGTGGTAAAAGAAATACGACTTTTGTTGGAGATCTGCAATCTAATCTCATCCTTAAAAGTATAAGCGACCTATGTTATGTTAAGATAACTGCAAGTTGTGTTAAATGAACAAATCCTACCAGAGTGATGACACATTTAAATCAGGAATTAATCCAAAACATATCTGTAAACCCCATGCTCACTCTCCAGAACATGCAGAGGACATGAAATTATAGGATTCTGACGGAGAGTCCATTCCTAAACCAAATTTTTTATCAGCTAAGTAGTCAATAACATCAGAGACACCTATAAACATGTGAAGAGGTAGTTTCATTGTGTCACCACTACGATTTGATAGACATGATCTCAAAGTACGGTGGAGCAACAAAGTTATTTACACCTACGGTAACGTAGGTATGGTAGGAAGGTTCGATTCAATTGAATTTTGAGTTTAGCTACAGCTAACAGTTATCTTCCGTTACCTCTAAATGGCTTCAGGAAAGCCGGAATATTCAGGACGGGTAATGACGGAGGATTCAGCCCCACCCACTCCAAAATTTATCTTCCGTTACCTCTGAATGGTTTCAGGATAACCAGAATATTTTGGATGGGTAGGGATGGAGAATTTGGCCCACCCACTCTAACATTTATCTTTCGTTACCTCTGCATGGCTTCAGGAGAGCCGGAATATTCAGGATGGGTAATGATGGAGGATTCAGCCACACCCACTCTAACTGTTATTTTCCATTACCTCTCCATGTCTTCAGAAGCGCCGGAATATTCGGAATGAGTAATGATGGAGGATTCAGCCGCACCCACTCCAACAGTTATCTTCCGTTACCTCTGAATTGGTTCAGGAGAGCCGGAATATTCAGGATGGGTTTTGATGGAGGATTCAGCCCAACCCACTCCAATTATTATCTTCCGTTACCTCTGCATGTCTTCAGAACAGCCGGAATATATTAGGATGGGTAATGATAGAAAATTCAGCCCCACCCGCTCCAACATTTATTTTCCGATACCTCTGAATGGCTTCAAGAGAGCTGGAATATTCAGGATACGTAATGATGGAGGATTTAGGCCCAAGCCACTTCAACATTATCTTCCGTTACCTCTAAATGGCTTCAGGAGAGCCGGAATATTCAAAATAGGTAATGATGGAGGAGTCAGCCCCGCCCACTCCAACAGTTATCTTCCGTTACCTCTGCATGGCTTCAGGAGAGCCGAAATATTCAGGACGGGTTATGACGGAGGATTCAGCCCCACCCACTCTAATAATTATCTTCCGTTTCCTCTGCATGTCTTCAGAATCCGGAATATATTAGGATGGGTAATGATAGAAAAGTTCAGCCCCACCCACTACAACAGTTATCTTCCGTTACCTCTGAATGGCTTCAGGAGACCCAGTATATTCAGTATGGGTAATGATGGAGGATTCAGCCCCACCCACTCCAACAATTATCTTCCGTTACCTCTGAATGGTTTCAGGAGAACCAGAATATTTAGGATGGGTAGGTATGGAGAATTAGGCCCCACTCATTCCTATAATTATCTTCCGAAGAAATTTCGATTAAATTACCTTTTTACCCCAACATCTCGACATTTACAGTTATTAATGTACCGCTCCTAAATAAACATGTAACTATATAATCAGGTGTTTCAGATTTAACTGTACATCGGTTTTTTACCTTGTGTAGTTTTATTGAAATCTGCAAACTTGTAGAAATGAAATCTTCCAGGTATTTTGGTGTATTCATCAATTTAGACTCTGCGCCATTCTTACAGTTACTTTTTCAGAACAGTGATTCTTCTATTTACGAAAAACATTTTGCTCAAAAAGAGTAATCCACTCAATATTAGTAATTATTAAGTATTTTTTATACTAGTATGTTACTAATAAATGATTTATTATTATAAAATAATAAAGTTTTAATTTACAACAATAATTAAAATTCTTAACCGATCAGGAAAATCTAATGCATTCAAATTGTTACGATAATGAATTTTATAATTTTATAAAATTTATAGAAACACAGAATGGTAATTTGAGATGGATTAAGCAATCATATATTTTAATACGCCAAAATTATGTATTTACCGAACAAAAATTATAAACTACAAGATTTAGTTGATTGTTTTGGTGTACATACAATGAGTCGTTCACAAAGCAGGCTTTCTGGTGGTTAATAAGAAAATGTAACAATGAGAAGAACTGGTTTCCCCATCATCCTTCACGATAAAGCCACGTTGTACAGTACTTAGCGTCGGGAAATTAAATTTACTAAATTCAGTGTCATGGTACGTTACTGTATATGTGTTCCAAATTCAATTAATTTATTATTTTTTTACTTTACCTAATTGTTATGCGCCTATACCTATACAAATATATTTAAAATAGTTCAGATTTTTGGTAGTGATAAATTCGTACAAAAATAATACATTGTCTGTTAGGCAGAGGTACAGAACCAGGAATTTGTTTCTTCTAGTATTACAAGGTAGTAGTAGGTTATGTCACGTGTTGTGCAGGAGGCTTCATTAATGTTCAATGCAAAATTTTCAACTCTACAACTGGCTTCATTATTGACAGATAGAACGCCAGGCAATCGTACGGAAAATAAACCTACACCCCTGGCAAACAAGAGATTTTTTGTCAGCCTACTGAGTGAAGTGCTTCAACGACTCAGAACATTTTCATGGTTGGACATGCGCCATCAATGAACTCATTCTTGTCTATGTAGAAATGAAGTTTCATGCAACATTTATGTCCACGGATGAAATATTTCTGAAAATATCTATAATTCATTCACATTTTTGGTCGTTAGGTTGTTTCTTATCAGTTTAAATAATAGAAGTCTACACCAAAGTACACACCAACGTACTATAAAAGGATGTCAGGCTAGTTCAATTACGTGTATTAAATTCTTATTTCTTTTTAGTGTACCGATATTATACATTCTGCTATTTTCCGCCATTGTGGTAAAGGCGATGCAACAATATTCGCTAACCATTATAAAACTCAGGGTTCCTGAGAAATTCAATAAGAATTTCATTAGGTCAGTTCGTTTCCGACAAATTGTGGTAACATGCAAGCAGAAAAGGAATTCTCCAGCCTTAAATACCATTAAATAAATTACAGCATTATAGTTTAATATACTATTGGATTTATTCAATAAAAATTAGAAACTTTTGTTTTCTGTGAGTTCCTCATATTTCTAAATGGTTCATAACAAACAAAAACTAATCATCAAACTCTGTATTAAACACATAATTTTAGGTAATAAAAATGTTCAAGACAATTGAGTTTCGGTGCAGTGCTACGCAACGAAATAATGAAAATTTACGACTGATGCTGGAATTGAGTTAATTACCCATGTAAGTAATAGTCATATATATATATATATATATATATATATATATATATATATATATATATTTTATACAAGTTGTCCTTTACTGTATGTAACCTGAAACGATTTCTTATGAATCATGAAGAACATATTACCACTTAATTTGTTATTGAAATGCTTTGCAACATTAAATTTCAATTATTAAGGTGTTCATTCAGTTTAAAGGTGTAATAATAATAATAATAACATAATTACTAAGTAAATTTTGTTACTGTTACTTCACCCTATACTAATAGGCTATATATTATGGTAATATATATTATATCATAGTATTTTAATGGTGAATAGTTAAACATATGACTCTACTATTTACTACAACATATCATTGCCACCTTTTCATTATTTAGGAATTGTTCGTTTACAAATCTTCCATGGACATATCTTGTGCTTTAAACCATTCTGGGATGGAATTTACTGCATAAAATGCGATGGCTGTGTGACGGATGTATTAACGTATTTTCTATAACAGTGAATTCTCAACCTAATGGATATTCATTGCGCTTCAGTTAATATAATGAATCGAATACAGAATAAATTGTATCTGGACAATAAAAAGTCATGTTTTAAAGTTCTAAAAGAAAAAGTATTGCAGTAAATTTTTTCTTAACATATTCCCATTCCCCTTTCGTGATGGGGTATTTTTGGACGGCTATAGTATTTTTCCAATGCTAATAATAAATAAAAAAATTCAAAAATTCGATATTTTATAAAAAACCTTTATGATCGGTTAACACCAATATTGTTGGTAGTTCACTTTTATGTAATTTATTTTGACCTTATATTTGATAGAGTCATGATACATTGCAAAAGACAACAATGTTTTGGAGCTGGCTTTGAGCACATCATTTACAGAGATAAGATTTAAATACATCTTCATTCAGATCCCAGAATGGATGCAGAAATGGGTGAACTATTTTCATAATTGCAGTTGTTCTCTAATTGTACAAATTCTATTCGAGAAAAGTATATTTTTAGAGATTGGGCTGACTTTAGAGCTCATTGTATACAGCTCAGATAATAGTCTGGACAAAAAAAACTTGAACCGTTTATTGAACCTAACACTTGACCACGTATTGAACCTAAAGCTGAACCGCGAAGTTCAGTACTAGTTCTGGGAGAGGTTAACCCCGTATCAGCGGACGGATATCACTATCTGCCTAGCAGTGGCTCACTGTCTCTACTGAGCCACAACTGCTGTAATATAGTGTTGTCTTCTCCATCGCCATGGCCAGTGGTGTTGCGCTGTTGCTCCTACTTCTCATTGCCACTGTTAAAGGTGAGTACTATATTAAATTGTTTTCAAATACATACAATGATGTAAATAATAAGAAATACATCACTAGAACAGACGAATAATTTTTGTATGAAACGAATCGTCTCGTATTAACATAGGGTAAAGTATGCCACTACTAGCAGTGAAGTTTCTGCCTTAGCACAATTTATCCAGATTGATATCTCTAATGTTTCGATGTTAAACACTTAATATCTGTTGTTACGTTGCAAATTTCTGATATTATTGATGCAGAGTGTAAAATTAATTTAATATGTGTAAAACAAAAAGATAGATTATGTTATTATAATGTGTTATGTTTATATAAAAGATTTAAACAAGATTTTTGTTCTCTCAATTATAAAAAGGTAAAAATAGAAAATAGTTATGTAGGAGATGATCAAGTCATTTTTATAAGACTAGAGATGTAGTAGTAGATAAATTAAAAAATTGTAAGTAATATGAGGTTTTTAAGCCAAACATGCCAATTACAGCCAAAAGGACAGCATTTTTCAATTATAAAAAGAATTGTTTCATTCTTTTGTAATTTATATAGATTTTGAAAGTATTTTTTTTTAATTTGACTTGTAAAAACAACACGAAAAATCTACGACCAAATTCAAAAGCATATTTCCTATGGTTTCTGGAAAAGATTATCAATATTATTTAAAGGTTTGGATTAAATTAGGAACGAAAAATCTAGGAAAATATTCTGATTCAAACAACATTCAACATCATCTATTCCTTGCACATACATTTGTAAATTTTAGACCTATTTGCTTAAATTGTTACACACTAGACCCAGTACATTATCTAAATGATCTAAGTTTGTGATAAGATGCTAAACTTGATCCAAATTGAGTTGTAATTGATATACGATAACAAAATGTATTTGATAGTAGAAAAGGGAGTTGCAGGCAAAATTTCTCTTTGTATAAAGTATTATGTTCGCATGGAAATAACAATATTTAAACAAATATTTTAACTATTTTAAAACATAAAATGTCTTATTATATGTTGACGCAAACAATCTATAGTTGTACGCCCTCAAAAGGTTTACCATATAACAATATCTTTATATTGGATGGATCCTAAGTTTTATACAACTGAAGATTGGAAAGAAGAATTTAGAGCTTACTGGAGTCGAATCTTACGGTTATATTCTCGAAGTTGATCTAGAATATCAAGAAACTACATTCCAACCACAGAGATTTTCCGCTTGTTCCAGAACATTATAATAATAAACTTTACACGACTCTTTGAAATAAAACATATTAAGTTGTTCATTCTAAAAATTAAAAATGTTATCTGTAACAAAGAATAATTTAGAAAAGTTTTAATCAAGTGTTTGCATTTGATCAGAAACTTTTTAAGAAATATTATGTCGACTTTAAATACGTTAATATATTCAATGAAAATTACATTGTGTCTCACATTTGAAAGCAAAGAGTTAAGTTTATCAGATCGATCTACATAGGATTTACAGTATTTACAAATTGGTAATTCACGAGTTGTACTAGAATAAACTCAATAATCTTGATCTAGATTTTTAAAATATACTACTGAAAGTAAAATGTTGAAATGACGAAAGATCCATATCCGTTTAAGAAATAAATTTTGAATTAGTTTGATACAAGCGATTATCCTAGAGATTATAAATGTTTCAGTAGTAAAAATAAACAATTATTAAAATATTGATTTGCCTTTTCGTTTTTAAAATTTAAATATAAGTTTAATAGAGAAATATTAGAAGTTTCTTGTGAAATATCCAGCAAAATGTACAGGAATTAAAGAAGTGTAGTAAATAAAGCTGTAACTATAGAAAATATGAAGTAAAAATTATTCCAAGATCACGAAGAATTTAGAGAAATGAATATGATAAAAAGCTAGAAACGCGAATAGTATACGAAATAATCAACAAATTAGCATTGTGTTCCAAATATGATAAACAAATTGCCTTAGTAGATTAAATAAATACAGCACCATCTGGTTATAAAAATGAATAAAAATCTGATATTTCAGACTATTAAACAAAAGTGAAATTTTCGTTGTTTTTTCGTTGTTACTGAAAATTCATACTGAGTGTGCCTCTGAAGGATACAAAACTGCACCTTTTACGTCTACTATCTCCTGATTGTAGTGGCTTCTGTTCGTTATTACTGTAAAGTCATACTGAGTATGCCTCTGAAGGATACAAAACTGCACCTTTTACGTCTACTATCTCCTGATTGTAGTGGCTTCTGTTCGTTATTACTGTAAAGTCATACTGAGTATGCCTCTGAAGGATACAAAACTGCACCTTTTACGTCTACTATCTCCTGATTGTAGTGGCTTCTGTTCGTTATTACTGTAAAGTCATACTGAGTATGCCTCTGAAGGATACAAAACTGCACCTTTTACGTCTACTATCTCCTGATTGTAGTGGCTTCTGTTCGTTATTACTGTAAAGTCATACTGAGTATGCCTCTGAAGGATACAAAACTGCACCTTTTACGTCTACTATCTCCTGATTGTAGTGGCTTCTGTTCGTTATTACTGTAAAGTCATACTGAGTATGCCTCTGAAGGATACAAAACTGCACCTTTTACGTCTACTATCTCCTGATTGTAGTGGCTTCTGTTCGTTATTACTGTAAAGTCATACTGAGTATGCCTCTGAAGGATACAAAACTGCACCTTTTACGTCTACTATCTCCTGATTGTAGTGGCTTCTGTTCGTTATTACTGTAAAGTCATACTGAGTATGCCTCTGAAGGATACAAAACTGCACCTTTTACGTCTACTATCTCCTGATTGTAGTGGCTTCTGTTCGTTATTACTGTAAAGTCATACTGAGTATGCCTCTGAAGGATACAAAACTGCACCTTTTACGTCTACTATCTCCTGATTGTAGTGGCTTCTGTTCGTTATTACTGTAAAGTCATACTGAGTATGCCTCTGAAGGATACAAAACTGCACCTTTTACGTCTACTATCTCCTGATTGTAGTGGCTTTCTGTTCGTTATTACTGTAAAGTCATACTGAGTATGCCTCTGAAGGATACAAAACTGCACCTTTTACGTCTACTATCTCCTGATTGCTTCTGTTCTAAAATGCCACATTTGGGGCTATTTAAAAGTTGTAAATGTAAAAACCTTACAAGTTACACCATTTTTTACTGGAACTTTTGACAGAACATGAACATTGAAACTTAAATTATCTTAATCAAATACGAAATGGTGGCAAATACAAATAATTAATATCCTAATGCCTAAACTTGTTAAAAGTACAGTAGAGCGTCAAAAGATCTGACGTCAAAAATCCGGACCGTCCATAATTCGGATTCAATTCTGGCGAAAATATTTCGTTTATGTATGTAAAGATTTTAAAAATCTTCAGATATATCTTAATTTAAGTTATTTATTAATCACAGTTTTACAAAGGTGCAGTATGATATTGTTATATAAGTTAGATGTATACTACAGAAAATATGACTACAGTATTTGTTTTGCGAGTGAAACATTTAAACCTTTTATTAATAACGTACTGTAATTAATAATTTTAATTATCCGCTCCTCGTAAAACAACATCGTGATTGATGCACAATTGCACATAACTTCCCATTATCTCTTTATCATTCCATTTTTTTGTTCATTTCAAAAAGGCGGATATTTCCAAAATCCGGATTATTGACCCTCTTCTATAACAAGTTATCGACACTGAACGACTTTTACACTAGTTTGAATAAATGGTTTTTCAATATAAAAGTGAAGCAAATAGGTTTTTGCTAATGTGTTAAATACCTAATCGGCTTACTAATAATCTCAGTGTTCTCAGCAGATACTCGAACTGCTCTCCACTCATGGTCTGGTAATCTGCTAACCCGAAGAAGAGATCAGATTGCAGATCTCGAAACGTAGTGTTACTGATTTTTTGTTTCACTGAACGATGGCAAATGTTCGGAAAATCCTGTTTCCTTCCATCGCCAAAAATAAACTGCTATCCTGTTGTAGAGTACGGAAGTGGCAAGCTGGATAGATTCCTGAAGCTCTTTTGGAATCTTTTGCACTGTTCGGTTACTAGAATGCACTGTGTTTTTAAATTATCCACATTTTATTTAATATGGCCGACACAACGGCATAAATCTGAAGCAGAACCAATTTGTAATAGATTGTATGACTTTCAACAAGTGAAATGAAATAATTTAAAACGTAGACGCCTACACAACAGTCTATTTTTATAACGCAGACTTTATAATTTAAATTAGGACTGGACCACGTGTCATATGATACAGATTGTCATCTTGCAATAAGAAATAGATCCTTAAATACATTTTTTGTTTAAATTTAACTTTTAGTCCTAATTTTGTTATATATTTCTTTCCATAATTTGCACTTTTCAATTGGATTACATGAATTTTAATCTATTTACGTACTCAAATCGAATACAGGAATATGTGAGCATGACGTGTACTATTATTTGGTTATTATGGGAAGTAAGTATCAATAATTATGTTTCATTCAATGGATATCTACAGTTTAAACCACCAAAATTGTGTTCGGAAGTAATGATTATAAAAATCAGTATGAAATATTTTAGACATGGTAATAGACATTTTGGAATACATACAACATATTATGACAATCGATTTCGAGTTTTACAAATGAAAATGAAAACATTTTATACTTATACACGATCCATTTACGTAGTAGTGAATACTAAATTAAAATATTGAATTTCAAATTATTTTCAATTAAATGGATTGTATTTATCCATCACTAATAATACTGTATGTGTTTGCATTTAATATTTTTATCATTTTTAATCTGGATAATCACACTCGAGAATTTCAAGCACCCATTCTTGTTTCAAAAACTCTTCAAGCTACTCCCCACTGATCTCAAAATTATCGAAAAATACTATCTTAGTTTCAAAAGTTGCTTTAAAGCATACAAATATTATGGATGAAAAGAGACTTTTAAAAGTAATCAACTATGTTGATTAAACATGAATTAATGACAGAACTTATTAATTTAAACACTTTTTATTTCAACCTTTTTTTCAACCGCTGTTCAACACAGAGTAAGAGAGTATCCAGATAACAAAATAACAAGTTGTAGTACAAATATAGGAGTACTTTTAACTATACAGTTTTTTATTAAGTATGCAGTGCTTATTCAGTACTGAAATGCAGATATTGAAGACTAACTTTATATATATCTTTTACTTTAAATTTGAAGACTGTTTTAAAACCCATCTTAGTTATCTTTTGACAGAAGTAGGTTGTACAAACCTGTGTATGTACACGTGTATTTATTTTATGGAAACAAGGCCAAATCGATTATGGAACAAAATAATACTAAGACCGGAGTAAATTACAATGGCCTTAAATATAAATATTTTGACAGATTTTCTTAATCGTGGCAAAAGGGGAAACTCGAAATTTGTGTTAAAAATACAATTCACTCAAACCGGAAGTCGTAACGCCCATGCAAATCCTACGAATTGCAACCGCGAGTAACTGCTAGCGAAATCACAAAGCACCAGGCATTTAATGCAATTTTGAATAACATAAATCGTCGTATAACATTCCATCTATATTTCAATCCATCGTATTTCATCATAAACGATGTCACTAAAGAACTATAATCTACAAATTTGCTGTTTCTTAACACTGGTCTAAAATAGTTCCAGGATTACTAAAATCGATGGAACTATTCAATCAAATACACTTAGAATGATAGATACAATGCAATGTCTAATTACTTTTTATAATGTAAAGGAAAATATATTGCAAACATTATTCTGTAGCTGGAATGCGTACGGTAGTATTACTTTGTGTCTATGAAGTACAGTGGGTATTCAGTCCTCCTATATTAGAGTACAAATACAAAAGCATAAGACGATATATGTCATTTTCTACTTTCTGCAATAGCACACTGGCCAATCTGTGTTAATATGCAATAAAAATCTTTTAATTCCAGCACCACTGCCTAATTTTTCTTTCCCCTACCAAGTATAATACATGTCATTGGACGAACCTGAGTTATTCTTTCTAACGGTCCTTCTATAGAAAACTACATTTTTTCATTAATTCCTTGAGCTAAATACTATGCCATGAACATGGATTGTTCACAAAATCAGGAAAATTCAGGGATAACATTTTTATGCAAGATTAACAAGTTATCATACAAATAAGACAACTTTGCAACCTGCCATTATTCTTTCGTAGATATACCTCTCAATTTATAACAGTGTATTTTGTAATAAAATTTATTGACAATGTGAAATGTCTTGTTATAAAATATGCTTTCTTTAAACCGAATCATAATCTCAAAGTTTAATTTAACATTGTCAATTAAGTTATGGTTGATCCTCCTTATATCGATGGCTGATGATGACTATAGTTAAATTATAAAGGTAACTTTACAATTAAATAAACATGCGGTGTCAGAGTTTGGTAAATATATTTGTTCAAAACTCGGTATTGAAATTATAATTTTAAATAATTTCAAAACGTTTGTCCTCTAATTAGGTAATTTATCTATATTTAAATTAGATCTGTATACATTAGACATGAACGTTATTATATTAGTAATAAATCATACAAAATTTAAAATATCTGCAATTCACTCCAAATTACAATAATATTGTTATTTTTTAAATGTTTCTGAAACTGTGACAGTATCAAAAGAAATTATTATCTTAAACTAAAGTTATAATTGTCTATCTATTTACTCCTACTCTTTGAGCAGAGAGATACCCATTTTATTAAATTGCTGGAGAAACTTACTAAATAGCTATATTTTCTTCTTTGGTGAAATCCAATTTATAGAAATCGGTTTGTCAATAAATAAATATTCTTAAATTATTTTAAAATATATATTGAATAATATTTATATAGCGTAAACTTACTATGACAGAAATAAATACATATTTGATTAATTTGAATATGAAAATTAAATATTAAAAACTAAATGTAAGGGAGTGGTCCAGTTTTAAATGAATTAAGGTTTAGACGTCTTTATTGTGGTGGTGAAACTTTTATTGGGGTGACATATTTGCCAATTCGTTCCAACCATGTCAGTTTCTCTGAGTTGTTAAATGAATTATTTAAATTAAAGCTTTGCTTGTGTATGAGTGGTAACGGGATTTTCCCAACCGAGTTGTAAATAGTCAATGCCAATCAATGTTTAATGCTGAAACATTGCAATGTAACATGACATTTGTCTGTGGTATTACGATAAATTTTAGATAAGCACGCTTTTATGATCAAGTAATATATACAGGGTCGAGACTATCTCATCCGTTTCCGCACCATGTGCCTGATATGGCTTTCATTCAAATCGCCGTCAAATGTCTATCTTAAAAAGATAACTGTTCTCTTGCAACAGTTTCTGCCATAACCGCTCCGTTATTTATAAATATTCACAGCAAGTGCGATTATTTTAAGAACTTTTCGACAGAGTATTTTAATGTTCTTTTATACGTAAAAATGTATAGTGGTGCAAGTGTGTGACAGCGTGGTTCTTTACACTAACAAATGCTACAGCAATGCATATCGATCTCACCAGTTCATTATTGGTTACTTATTAGTTATTAACTATAAAGTTAAATTAAATGGTTGTTTTATACATGCGAGAGCATGTCAATTCATTTTGAAGAAAATACTAAATTATTTTAAAAAGCTGGCAACCTGTGAAAAGGAACCTTTATTGCTCACTAATGAGATTTACTCAACGCTTGTTGTCCAAGTATCAACAAGCCAATATAATAATAATACTTTATTTTCCACCATTTACAAATAAATACAAAACAATTTACATTCTTTGGAAATACACTGACCAAAAACCAGTAGCTGGTCAGGGTAACGAAAACAAAATAAAAATCAGTCCTATCCTAATAAAGACAACAATTTAAAAGATATGAATACAAGTTAATAATATTTTTAATCATGAGTTTCTAATTGAATGAATACTTAAACATACAAAGTGCCCAACCAAGGTGCAGTCTAATAACAGTAAGTGTTACCCTGCTTATTCAACCATAGTAAACTAATTGTAACAATTTAACTGGCCCATTTCTGTTATCTGCAACCGATATTAAAAATTGCCAGTATAAATATATAATGTCTATTCCATAACCAAAATTTTGTATTTTATTCACGTTTTATATTATAGCTGCATATAATGACGTAAAATGATGATTTTTTATAGATATCTACGTTATATAAAGGGCTGTTTTCTCACCCTTAGTAGCTAAATTGATAAATCAGTCACAGATGCTCTTCATTTTGTATCCCTTACAATATATTAATACTACAAAATGAACTATAATTTAAATTTTTACAGTCATTGCATCTATTCCTTGCTATAAAGAAGAAGATACGAGTTCTTTAACACTTCCATTTACTACAGGCTAGGCTAGTCTTAGGTAAATGCGATCTTGAATTTGGACAGTCATTTTACCATTTTAGACTAACGAAACCTCCACTTCTTTTTTATAGCAGCGGCTATGACGAGATAAATGACTGTCCAAATTCATGATAGAATTTCTTCGAACACAAGCCTATCGTATAATATTACCGAGGGTTAACGAACTCTCCTCTTCTTTTACCATAGGGAACACAACTAAGAAGAGATACAATGACTATTCAGTATGTCAAGGTCGCATTTATTTAAGCGAAACCTAGCCTGTAATATCTAGCAGGGTTAAAGATCTATCTAGCATCTTCTTCTTTATAGCAGCGTCTATGAAGAGATACAATGACAGGCCATACTCAAGATCGCAATTACCTGAGACTAGCTAACCTTGTAATATCTCGAGGGGTTAAAGATCTAGCCTCTTCTTCTTTATAGCAGCGTCTAGGAAGAGATACAATGACAGGCCATACTCAAGATCGCATTTACCTAAGACTAGCTAAGCCTGTAATATCTCGAAGGGTTAAAGATCTAGCCTCTTCTTCTTTATAGCAGCGTCTAGGAAGAGATACAATGACAGGCCATACTCAAGATCCCATTTACCTAAGACTAGCTAAGCTTGTAATATCTCGAAGGGTTAAAGATCTAGCCTCTTCTTCTTTATAGCAGCGTCTAGGAAGAGATACAATGACAGGCCATACTCAAGATCCCATTTACCTAAGACTAGCTAAGCTTGTAATATCTCGAAGGGTTAAAGATCTAGCCTCTTCTTCTTTATAGCAGCGTCTAGGAAGAGATACAATGACAGGCCATACTCAAGATCCCATTTACCTAAGGCTAGCTAAGCTTGTAATATCTCGAAGGGTTAAAGATCTAGCCTCTTCTTCTTTATAGCAGCATCTAGGAAGAGATACAATGACAAGCCATACTCAAGATCGCATTTACCTGAGACTAGCCTAGCCTGTAATATCTCGAAGGGTTAAAGATCTAGCCTCTTCTTCTTTATAGCAGCGTCTAGGAAGAGATACAATGACAGGCCATACTCAAGATCCCATTTACCTAAGGCTAGCTAAGCTTGTAATATCTCGAAGGGTTAAAGATCTAGCCTCTTCTTCTTTATAGCAGCGTCTAGGAAGAGATACAATGACAGGCCATACTCAAGATCCCATTTACATAAGACTAGCTAAGCTTGTAATATCTCGAATGGTTAAAGATCTAGCCTCTTCTTCTTTATAGCAGCGTCTATAAAGAGATACAATGACAGGCCATACTCAAGATCGCATTTACCTAAGACTAGCCTAGCCTGTAATATCTCGAAGTCTTAATTAATGGCCATATTCAAGATCGTATTGACCTAAGGCTTGCCTAGCCTGGTGGACAATCATTGTACACCTTTTTTGACACTGGTTATAATCAAGAAAACTTTAGTAATTGAAATTTTTTTATCGTACTTAAAATTGGAATGAACTACACCTTATTTTGATGCATGTACTCTAAAGATAGCTTTTACTTTGCATTTTACACCCTAAGTGGATTGATATCATGACCCGTTTGTTACAGGGTTTCCAATCTCTTTAGATGATGTGGAACATGTTGGTTGCTACAATGATGAATTCGCTAAAAACAGTTTCTATAAAATTCACATGCCGCTGAGTGTTATCCAAAGTGTTAACTTTTGTAACCATAGACTATTAAAGTATGTTGGAATACAGACAAACCTAAGGTAAGAAATAAATTCTTGCTCTGATATACTGTATATGCTAGTTTCAACTAATTGAGGGAATTTGTAACATTTGATAACAACAATGTCGTGTAAATATGTAGTTTGGTATACAACAATGTCGTGTAAATATGTAGTTTGGTATACAACAACATCGTGTAAATATGTAGTTTGGTATACAACAATGTCGTGTAAATATGTAGTTTGGTATACAACAATGTCGTGTAAATATGTAGTTTGGTATACAACAACATCGTGTAAATATGTAGTTTGGTATACAACAATGTCGTGTAAATATGTAGTTTGGTATACAACAACATCGTGTAAATATGTAGTTTGGTATACAACAATGTCGTGTAAATATGTAGTTTGGTATACAACAATGTCGTGTAAATATGTAGTTTGGTATACAACAATGTCGTGTAAATATGTAGTTTGGTATACAACAATGTCGTGTAAATATGTAGTTTGGTATACAACAATGTCGTGTAAATATGTAGTTTGGTATACAACAACATCGTGTAAATATGTAGTTTGGTATAAAACAATGTCGTGTAAATATGTAGTTTGGTATACAACAATGTCGTGTAAATATGTAGTTTGGTATACAACAACATCGTGTAAATATGTAGTTTGGTATACAACAATGTCGTGTAATATGTAGTTTGGTATACAACAATGTCGTGTAAATATGTAGTTTGGTATACAACAATGTCGTGTAAATATGTAGTTTGGTATACAACAACATCGTGTAAATATGTAGTTTGGTATACAACAATGTCGTGTAAATATGTAGTTTGGTATACAACAATATCGTATGTATCTAGGCACCATCGTATGTCGGATAATGTTTTTATACACTAAAAATCAAAATTTGTTTGATATGATTTTTATTTTTTAGAATTTTTTGTTACATTAATACAGGTACGTTTTTAAATGATATATTACATAAATTATTCATTCAAAATCTTAATTGGTTGAGCTTTAGTGAAGCCTATGTATCTAAGGGCTGGAAACTTTTATCTCTGTCAGTTTGTTTGTCCTCTACCTCTGAACGACATATAATAAACGAACTGATCTATTGACTGGAACTTTGCATGAAGTTTAATTTATTAATTTAGTCTGAGCCTGATGTGGTGCACTCTATGGGATTTGGCTGAGCGTTATCAAATATTTGTACGTTGGCCTTATGGATAGCCATGATAACAACGAGAAAAATTCTTTTCTGCATGATATATGCCTGTTTGTAGAACATTTCGAGAATGACACAGGCTCCATATTTAAATTTTGCATGCAATATGAGCGAATAACATAATATATTCGAATATATATTCGAATAATCTCAGCTGGTCTACAATTAGGTACATTATTAATGAAATATTTAAGATTAAAGGGTTTTTGTAGAGAATTAAGCCAGCTTGTATTACAAAATTATCCCATTACAACGTTATAGAGAGGCAAACATTCAAATGTTTACCACTTTAAGAATAGTTCTTGGTATAAAAATCTCATTATTATTTATTTATTGTATTTACTGTATTTATTGTGATTATTTACTGTAATCTAAATATGATATGGAATTATCCAGCACTCGTTGAATAAGGTATGAAGGCATAATACATGGAATAATCCACTAACCTAAACTGTAATACCTATTGGGATGAAAGTTAAAGTTTTCACACTTATAAAATTATTAGGATTTCGGAAATGTCTGACATTGTAGGGGTATGAAGGGTAGGAACATATTATCTGATGAAAAAACAAAATTACATTAAAAATTTTATACGCATTTCAGACTATACAAAATTATGTACACATCGCAGACTATACTAAGTGTTGTACACATTACAGAATCTACAATGTACACATTATAGACTTTAAAATATGATTTACTTGAGATCAGTGTAGATACAAATTATAGGCTAAGTTGGATGTTGGAACTACGATTAGACACTTTCCATTGAGTCTACCTTGGTTCCTGCTCATTTATTCACTTGAAAGGTGTAAAAATAAAAAACATATTTTCGTTTAATGTCCTAAAATAATATCATTTTTGCGCTATCTTGGATTACTTTAATGGGATGGATACGATATATTTTAATAGATATTATTATACAGCAAAAGACGTTCATCTAATTTCCTCTGAACTTTTAAAGTTTTTCAATAATACAACAATGTAAAATGAATATGATTCAACTAAAATTTGGAATTTTGAGTTAAGTTCCAGTTCAACTTTATTGAGTGCTGCATCTGAAATCCGACGCTCGTGGAACCCTGTCATGTTCGTCTGAAGAGACTAAAAAAGTCGGCGACAAGCTAAAAATAACCTTTTGACATAATCTCAACATCATAGACACAAAATATAGTGTAATCTCTGGTAAAGACGTATTCATTGACACTCATCAGGGGCATAATTGAGTGCACTACGCTGTTTTAGACCACCTTTAAGGGACTATGGTTTTGTTTAATATTTTTTCCTATAAATCATTTTACATTTTATATATATATATATATATATTATATATATATATATATAGTTGAGGGCTGTAGTTGGGTGAGGGTAGTATATGACGTGTCGCAAACATTCTTGCTGATAACTTATCATGCACAAATAGTTCAAAATTATCATAAGCTGGAATTATATGGGGATGATCGAACTCATTTATGAAATTACATACTTCAAAAACTAAAAATTACAGTTAGAATTATTTATGGAAATTCTTGGCGTTACTTGTGCAAGTATATATTCTAAAATAACAAAATTAATTAGGCAGAATAGTTACGTTGAATGATACCTTTGACAATATCGTCCAAAACTCACCTTCTAACCAGATGAATTAACTGTTAATAAAACCTTCGAAAATATTGTTCAATATTTAGCTCTAAGCAGCCTAATTAACAATGAACAATACCTTTGAAAATAACGTCCAACCAGCCTATTCATCTGGTACCGCCTTCTAACCGGCCTAATTATAGTGTATAATACCTTTGACAATAATTTTAGCCGAATTAACTAACTAGCCGAATTAACGGTGACAAATAACTTTGACAATAATGGTCAATAATCACTTTCTAACTAGCCTAATTAAGTAACCCTCCATAATTACGATCAACGAAAAAACACATAGAAGCAATTACAGAATAAAATCATTTTGTTAAAAAAATAACGATTGATTACATTTTATTTTATTATTTATTTTATTGCTTGACAGATGCACAGAAACTCTAAGTTTGATTGTTTTTTTTTTAATTTTACAAGGTTTCAGAACTCTTTTCAAATATTTTAGGGCGTCGTTCGTATGGTAATAATGATCTCGTTTTCTGTAGATTCTGTATACAAAATCAGCCTATTGCAATCGCTCTGATGGTAGGACTTAGGACAGTTTCTGAGTTACTTCACCGAATACGACCTCCACCTCCCGTTCAAATTATTATAATGTATCATTGGTATGTAATACGGCCTATTGAAATGATAAATGTCTAAAAAATCACGAAAGTTTAAAACTTGGAACAAATACGATCTTAACATGACTTAGTTGAGCTCGTTAGGCACCTTGATGTGCATTTTCGTATCAATATGGCGCCCGCTTTAACTTTTAAAACATTCATAAGTACGTTATTTATGAACCTATGAAAAGGGAAAACATGTTCTTAAATGCTTATAAGATTTACTGAACGTTTTGTAATAAGCAATTGTTTGGTACCTAGCACTGTATTCGATATACCGATTACATATAGATCCTTTAAGGACTGGTGATAGGGATGGTGAAAGAGTTCAAACTTAGTATATAAATTTACCTTTTAAATATATTAACTATATTATTGGTGTTTGGCTGTCACGCAATTTCTTCCTATTATGGCGAACGTTTCAACTTAAAAAGATTCACAACTCCATTATTTATTAACATATCTTTTCTACCTTATAAAATTTTCTAAACTTTTTCACAAACATGTTCTTATATCTCTAACTGTCACCTTGTCACTATTATGGTGTCAGTTGGAGGTACACATGTGAATCCTATTATAATAAATTATTAATATTTGAGTTATCACAAAATCTACTTACTTCCTGCGATTTGCTAAGTGGACTATTTAAATGTGATTTATCTATTAAACGATTACATTGATTTATTTCGAAAATTTACCATGTTGATTTGTAGTTTACAATATGTGTTAGAAGTGTCGACCTTATAACCTCTTTGCATAATCTGCACCTTTGTATCACAACGTCTTTGTAATACTTTGCAAAATGTATCCTACATCAGTCGTCAATACAAAACATTTAATAATAACCGATAACGAGTTCTGGGTATTTTATATGCCCATGAATACACTCAATTGAGTTTTAAACACACCTATTCCTTTTGCAATATGGATACCGTCACCACTCTGCACATTCAGCTAAATAATTTTAATTGCTGTGCTAAGAACCGACTCGTGGAACTAAGGATTCCGCACACCAATCATACTAATTTTGTTTTATTTAAGTTATTTTTCACTCGCTTTACTCGCTTAAATATATGGATTTCTAATTAAACATCATAAAACAAGTTTTCTTGTAATACGTGTACAAAACGGGAGTAATTATAAGTCAAACATTTTAAAGTATAACCCTGTTAAAAATAACAGATCAGTAACCTCCATCCAAATAGAATATTGCCTTCCATGTAAACTTTTTCATCATGTATGTGTTGTAGAGGAAAATATAACTATAAATATAGTTTCAATTAAATACACATACACGCCTACAGGCAAAATACCAAAAACTTAAAAATAAAACCATACTTAGAACGACGGTTACCTAAAATATCATACCAGAGTTCTGAAACACCATGTACAATACATTAAACGTAGCTGTGGTGGAAAAGGTTGGTTCAACGTACTTGTTGAGTTCAGCTCCAGTTCTTCTTCAATGATATACAGGTAGATTACACTACTTTTGTAGTCCAGGTGTCTCTGATGTTAAAAAGATGTAAACAGTTTGTTATGAGCTTCTTCGTCGCCGCTTTTTTCGGATCTCTTCAGATGAACATGACTCCGGATTCCAAGAGACAAGTCTGTGACAGCGTCAGACTCCGAACGCTGCACAAAGAGGAACTGGATCTAAACTTAACATTCACATTAATGTCTATATCATCCATTAACTTTACTAAAGTTTGTTTCTAACACTCTTCCAGCTCATTTAATCCTGCTTATGTGTCACCATATTGTGGAGACGACATCCCAGAAAGATCTACAAAATCCAACAGCTGTCATCCATGTGTAGACAATTCCACCATGTTCTGTGGAGGAGAAAACTCAATATCAGTCTATAAAATATCTGGTGAGTTCCGAGACTCAGGGGGTTCAATGTTAACCCCAACCAAAATCTATTTTGTATTACTTTTAGTTTTCTGTGCATTTCGATAATACGCTAGTTCCAAATATTTAGGAGCCGAGATTTGGAAGAGCGTATTGTATTGTAAGAAAATAACCTGGTTTGTAGTTAAATCTAGAGTGTTGGAAGGGAGAAAATGGCAGTGCATCAAAACGGTCAAAAATATCAAACAACAGATTTTTTAAATAACGACAAAACTCACCTTCTAACTAGAAGAATTAACGGTTAATAATAACTTTTAAAATAGCGTTCAATTTGTAGCTGCAAACTGCCTAATTAACTATGAACAATACCTTTGAAAATAACTTCCAACCAGCCTATTCACCTTCTAACTAGCCAAATTAACGGTGACAAATTCCTTTGACAAAAATGGTCAATATTCACCTCCCAGTAAAACAATTATGTATGAAAAAAGTAAACCAGATTAAGAATTTGAAAGCAACCATTTTAGCCAAATACTCGGTTTTTATGTGGATGACTTATTTATATTTAATTTCTATTTAGCTTATTGCAAGTGCGTCAAACTAACAAATTTAATCAGAGATTAAAAATACCATTTCTTATTTGAAACCCTCAGATGTCGATTCGCGCTAAATCTAGCACAAAAACCCGATTTATGTTTCATAAGAATAGTTTCTCTGTCAATTTTTTGAGAGTCAGAACGATAGTAAAATATTTCTCTTATGATTTATGGTTAAAAATATTAATATTAACAGTTTTTCTTTTCAATTATGCTTTTATATTTTTCAGAGCTTGCGAGCTTTATTGTGCTACTAGCCACTCAAACTGGGATTAAGATGATCGCAGATAATAGCAATACCCCGTTTAGCATTGAAGGGATCACAAATGATGTAATAAGCGTCGATTTCAATTACAAGCTCAACAGTATTATTTTCTCTACATACCGTACAATATCAAGGTATTGTATGATTCGTCAGAATGTCTAACAAAAATATAGTTCTGTAAACTAGTTCAGATAAACATCGATACATACTAAACAACACTATCCCTAGTGTTTCAACTATTACAGTGCTTGTATTTGTGCCTATTACTAAGAAGTAGAAATCATTTTTTCCCTTCATACATCCCGGCTGAAACTTATAGCAATTTTATAATGATACACTGAATCTGAAATGTGGATGCCCTTTAAACATCTCCACACAAGTATGCAGAACACAATGGTTAGTATAGGCATATTACGTAGTACTATATTAGTATTATTAATAGTACTAATAATACCACCCCGCAAACCCCGTCATTGTCGAACTGACCGATCCATGCCTACATACAGCAACACATTGTGAAAATGAAGAGTACAGTCCAATTCTCTTTAGGATAAGCTCTAGTTTACGCTACTAATGTGCCGGAGTTGTTACATTGTGGTCAGGATGTGATTTCAGCCTTCAAACCCTATCTAAGATTATAGTTCCTGATAATAGGATAATAGTTTCTGCAGAATTAAACGACGCTTAGTGAGCGAAGCTTTTCTAGTAAATAAACTTAAGGGGACCACTTAATAATTTGTTTGTCATTTTTGTTTTTAACTAATACTTATTGCTTAGAATCTCCACTTTCATTTATTATATAAATCACTTATATATATATATATATATATATATATATATATATATATATATTGAATTGAATAGAATTGCATTTATTCAATAAATTATACATTTCTGAGGCCCCGCTAAGTACAATACTTGTCAGCGGGAACCTGTATAACTATATTTTACTACAGTTGAGATACATAATTACATTTAATTATCTTTCAGGTCCTTACGTAGTATTTTTAATTTAATTGTGGTGAACATTGGTATATAATATACATACAACAGGGAAATTATTCATTTGGAGTGATTAAAAAATATTGTCTGATTGTTACTATAAGTTAATACAATACATCATTCCCATAACACTATTAAATATTTAGAACATTCTGATGATAAAGTTTTTAGATAACCTGAAAAGTTGAAGAAAAGTAAATAAATTGGGTGAATAGGTCACTTTATATTTCGCTACGTTGGCTAACCTGGCACTTTGTACATTCAACATATAATATTGTCGTCTGTCAGCTGTGTTCTTTGCTATTTCTTGTGACTACGTTATAAACAGTGTGACTGCAAATATTGATTCGTGATTACTTTGTGTTGATTTTTTCTAGTGTTTTTTAGTTTATAATTATTTATTTCACTATAGAAGTAACAGAGTTTTCAAGAAAAGGATTTACCATGAAAAAAAAACAAAAAAAAGATACCAACAAGGTTAGGCCTAGTTCTAGTAATCGAAATACACCGTCTAGGCCTATCTCACCAACACATGAACCTTCTTCACCAGCTAATAAGTTGAATGACATTCTACTTTGACATTAGATAAGAAGCATATCTCAGGCCTAGCCTCTCAGATTACTTTGAAATGTATAGATTGTGAAAAATATGTCATTAGGGACAACTGTGAATCTGTTGAACTATTACACAATGATAATAGTAGTAAATTCTATGACTTGAACTTGAGATTAGTTTTAGGCCTAAGGTCTATTGGTAAAGGGAGAACTGCTACGGAAAAACTTTGTGTAGTTTTGAACCTTAACGCTCCAGTGAACCGATATTTTGATTATGAGTGTGTTTTGTCACATCTGCTGAAACAGTTGTAAAGCAGTCAATGCAGGCAGCTGTAGAGAAAACAATTGTGATAAATAATAATGACAAAAATATCGCAGTTGCTATCGATGGTTCAATCATGGCAACGGCGTGGACAACGGTCGCTAAATGGAATCTTTCAGCCACATCTCTATCAACCGGAAAGGTTATGGACATCGATATATTATCTAAGTACTGTAAGTGTAAAAATAGATTAAAAAAGGAGCATGGAAAGGATTGTATTGCTAATTTTTTTGGCAGTAGTGGGGCTATGGAGGTCACAGGGGCGAAACATATATTCCACCGGTCAGACAAATTGTACGATTGCCGTTACGTTGAATATCTAGGGGACGGAGACAGCAAGGCCTGTGTAGAAGCTAGAAACAGCAAACCATATGGTGAAGTTGATATTACAAAAGCTGAATGTATAGGCCATATCCAGAAGAGAATGGGGTCTAGGCTAAAATCACTCAAACAAAAAACAACAAAACTACTGAATGGAAACAATCTTGGTGGAAGAAACCATCTCACAGATGCTGCAATAGTTCAACTCCAGGAATATTACGGATTGGCCATAAGGAGAACCACAAGAGTGTACAAGATATGCAAAGAGCTGTCTGGGCCTTGTATTTTCATGTGTTGTCAACCAACAAGCAACCTCAACATGCCTTGTGTCCACAAACAGATGATACCTGGTGTAAGTACGTGTTATCAAAAAAGAAAAATGAAACGTACGATCATGACACTGAACAAGGTAAACATTTTCACTTACCTGAGGATATTATGTCCTTTATCAAACCTATATTTAGAGATTTAGCAGAACCCAAACTACTTGAACTTACAGTGCTTGATGGGTAAAACGCAAAACCCAAATGAATGCCTCAATAATGTGATTTGGTCTTATATACCGAAAAGAACATTTGTCGGTTTTAGAACTTTGAGGTTCGGTACATGGTTTGCAGTAACAAATTTTAATGAAGGAAATGTTACATCCTATAAAATATTGGCAAAATTGGGACTGGAAGCTGGTAAAAACTGTGCTGTGGCAATGCAAATGCTAGATAGACGACGTGTCGCTGCTGCAGAAACATGTCAACAATAAATTGAAAAAAATCAGGAAAAGTAAAAATGTGCTGAAAAGGAGGCCTGAAGATCAGTTTGAGGAGGAAGATGGTCCAGAACCTGCATATGCTTCAGGAATGTACTGAAAGGTCATTGTTAAACTAAATTCACCTTATAAATTTAGTCTTTTGCGTTTTTTTTGAAAAATTTTCTTTTTCAACATAAAAATACCTTTTCCTCAGAAACTACTTAAGATATCTACCTACAATTTTTTGCATGTTTATTTTTGTATCATAGAATAGTGAAAACTTCATAATCAGTATTATTAAATAAAATTAAAACTGAATTTTTTACTTCAGTTTTTTTTTAAATTCAGAAAGCAATATATATATATATATATATATATATATATATATATATATATATATATATATATATATATATATATATATATATATATATATATTGCTAATATATAATATATATATACATATATATGATTAAAATTTAAGTATTTAGGAGTTTCCACTGATGTGAAGAGAGACATTCCTTACAATATAAAAAAAGAATTATCCATTTATCTTTTATACTTTCTGAGAAAAAGGTACTTTTGTTAACATTACAGAGATAGGGCCAAGTGGTCCCCACTAATAAACTAAAAAAAACCAGGTTTAAACTAAACAACTTAAATGCATTTCCAAAAAATCAATCCATAACAACCAGAAGGGAAGCTAAAGCGCAAATAATGACAATAAAAGTTTAAAATAACAAACAAAAAGTACAATATATTAAGTCCTCTAGGTCTGAGTTAAGTAGTGTCAATACGAAGACTTGGTATTGATTACTCACATTAAGTCCTCTAGGTCTGAGTTAAGTAGTGTCAATACGAAGACTTGGTATTGATTACTCACATTAAGTCCTCTAGATCTGAGTTAAGTAGTGTCAATACGAAGACTTGGTATTGATAACTCACATTAAGTCCTCTAGGTCTGAGTTAAGTAGTGTCAATACGAAGACTTGGTATTGATTACTCACATTAAGTCCTCTAGGTCTGAGTTAAATAGTGTCAATACGAAGACTTGGTATTGATTACTCACATTAAGTCCTCTAGGTCTGAGTTAAGTAGTGTCAATACGAAGACTTGGTATTGATTACTCACATTAAGTCCTCTATGTCTGAGTTAAATAGTGTCAATACGAAGACTTGGTATTGATTACTCACATTAAGTCCTCTAGGTCTGAGTTAAATAGTGTCAATACGAAGACTTGGTATTGATTACTCACATTAAGTCCTCTAGGTCTGAGTTAAATAGTGTCAATACGAAGACTTGGTATTGATTACTCACATTAAGTCCTTTTGGTCTGAATTAAGTGGTGTCAATATGGAAACTTTACTCACATTAAACAATTACTGTTAATTTTGAATTATTTATATGAATTACGGCAGAAAATTTGATTAGAAAAAAATTAAACATGATATGTAAAATCTTAAAAATATATTTCAATATTTTTAACTTTTTTTCATCGACCAGTGCAGTGATTAGCTTTGAAGTCCTTTAGCAAAATACTACTCTTAGTACATGTAGAGAATGTTTTAAAATATTGCATTTTTATTAACTCATTACAGATATATCACAGGTAGTTAAGAAAAAGTTATACATTTCGGTAGAAAATAATTCTTGCCTGTATAAACGGCATGAATCTCCATCTACCTTTACGGAGTGGTAACGTGGTAAACTGCAAAGTCAAATTTATCATTTATTTGTAACTATAAACCATCTTACGATTTATCTGTCTTTTATAATCTTTTTATAGGTCTACATACAATCCTTTATCAATGAGATATTCTGCAGTATCGACTATCGATTCTGTAGATGGTTATGACAGATTCTACACTCTTACTGTTGACTGGGAAAAAGATGCAGTTTACTACGACATGCGTTCTTATTATCAATCTAATTTCAAATTGTATCGGGTGGATATTGACGGGACGTGATAGACGTGAAATTTCTCCAAGTGGACAAAACGAATATATGATAATGGATCCCTACTACAGGTATGATATATATATATATATATATATATATATATATATATATATATATATATTTAAGGTCGTTTTAATACATATTTGGTGAATTGAAAAGTATCAATAGAAACAAATTTATAAGTACTTTTTATTTTAATATGGTAACTGCCGATTCTTTAGTTTTAAAATTAAATTGCAATCAAATGTTTTTAATCTTATTTGTCTATATAGATTACAAAGTTACGAAAAAAGAACTTTATTGAAGAGTTTACTAATTTTTTTTCTAATTTATCAAATAATTGTATACTGATAGGTGATATAAACCTCGACTTATTAGATAGAAGTCAAAATGCTCTGAATTATTTAACAATGCTAAGTGGTTTGGGTTTCACACAATTTATTGACTTGCCTACGCATACTAAAACATGTTTGGACCACATATTTGTAAGAATTTATCACTTTTTGAGTCGGCCGTTTTTGACACTGATTTGACTGACCATTGTTTGCTTGGATTAAAAATAAATAGTAATGAAATCGTTGATACTGGAATTGTAGGAGCTATAACTGCTAAAGTGTACTTTGATTTTGAGTTGGTAAAGCAAAAGTTATTAAACATTAATTTCAACGACCTATTAATTATTAATGATGCCAATGAGTGTTTTAATAGTTTTCATGATAAGTTATGTGAAGTACTGTTTAGTAGTAAAAAGTTTGTTAGTCATGGTAACAAGTTAGACAAAGCAAAAGTAAAAAGTCCTTGCTTAATGTTTCGTTAATAAAAAAGTTTTAAACGTAAAAAAGATTGTATAAATTATTTAAAAGGAGGCCTTATGACACAAACTTTGCTCAATTTTATAAAAACTTTTTGTAATAGTTTAAAAGGAAGAAATAAATATGGTAAAAAATACGTATTATTCTAATACACTGTCAAGGTGACTCAGCCCAACAATGGAAGATAGTTAATGATCTAACTGGAGTGTGTAAAGATAAGAATGTTGACCGAGTTTAGTTAGATAACGGGGTTTTGATAATTGATCCGATCATCGTTGCGGAGCAAATAAACAAATATCTTACTACCATACAATCAGTTCAGGAATGCAGGGTTAATGAGGAGACTCTGTTTCTTAACAATATGTTGACGTCTTTTTTTCGTTTCACCCACTTCAGTGACGGAAATAAAGGAAATAATCAATAGTTTAAAAAATAAAAGTCTTCTGGTTTTGATAATATTAATATTTCACTCGTAAATTAAACACATCTCTGAGATAATATCTCCCATTTTAGCACATATCGTAAATTTAAGTTTTTGTACTGGTGTATTTCCAGATAAGTTAAAAGTAAGTTCAGTGATTTCTATTTTCAAAAAAGTGTCATCTTTAAAATTAGATAATCTGCGTCCAATTAGTATGTTATCTGTATTTTCAAAGATTTTTGAGAAGTTAATGAAAATAAGACTTATTAAATATCTCAATAACATAAATTTTTTCAGTACTAGTCAGTACGGTTTCAGGAAAGGTAGATCCACTGAAGATGCGCTCGTGTGTTTA
This sequence comes from Homalodisca vitripennis, assembly GCF_021130785.1. Classification (NCBI taxonomy): domain Eukaryota; kingdom Metazoa; phylum Arthropoda; class Insecta; order Hemiptera; family Cicadellidae; genus Homalodisca; species Homalodisca vitripennis. Next base: position 13,112,244 of record NC_060208.1, read on the forward strand.
ACTGACTTGATATATGATAGCATGAACGAAGGAAATAAATCTACTGTTTTATTTATCGATTTTAAAAAAGCGTTTGACCTAGTAAACCACGAGACTTTGCTTCGCAAGTTGGAGGCCGCAGGTGTGAGAGGGATTGCGCTTAAATGGTTTCGTAGTTTTCTTTTTGGTCGTGAGCAGCGTGTTCGTAGGTGAATGTCTCAGCTCAGCATTACCGGTTAAGCTAGGTGTTCCTCAGGGTTCTGTCATCTCAGCGACTCTTTTTTTTATTAACGATTTGCTGGAGTTAAACCTCAATGGAAAACCAAATGCTTTTGCTGACGATATTGCACTTTTTTTACTGTCATAAAAATATTGAAACACTTTCTGAAATTCTAAGTGACGATCTGCATAAATTAAGAAATTGGTGTGAATTAAATTCAATGCAAATAAATGTTAGCAAGACAAAATATGTAAATTTTTATTTTAAAGGTTTCAATTTTTTTCTAGTTTAAAGTATCATATCAATCGTTCTTGTGAGATTAGCTGTAATTGTGAGACTATTAATAAAGAGAAGGAATTCAAATATCTTGGGATAGTTTTAGATGAAAAACTTAATTGGAAAAAACATATAAATTCTTTACATAAAACACTTACATCTTCGGTAAGAAAATTTTACTTTCTAAGAAAATTTCTGCTCTATACATTTATTAAGAACGTTGTATTTTGCCTTAGTTGATTCCAGACTACAATATGGGGTGGTTTGTTCAGGTGGTGCATATAAATATCTAATTCAAAAATTGCGTGTCGTTAAAAATGACTTTTTACGAATTATGTTAAGAAAAAAAATCCGTGACAGTCCTTTTCCTTTGTTTATGGAGTTAAACATTTTGCCCATTCAGCATACTTATATCTATAAAGTTCTTAGATTATTTTACCAGTGAAGCGGCAATACTGGAACTACTGATCTTTTATACTTAACGCGTAATATAAATCGTAGAATATTTAGAACTCCAAAAGTTTAAATGTTCATTTCGTCATAGCGGCCCTACGTTTTTTAATAAGCTACCCTTGTCAATAAAAGAATCGGTAGGTGTAAGAACTTTTAGCAGTAAGGTAAAAAGATAGTTTGTGTTCTTTGAGTAATTTGTAATTATTTTTAATTATTGTAATTTAGAACAATAAAATTTAAAACTTTATTATTGTTAAGATATTTTGATATTTTAAAAAAATTATTAATTGTATTGCTTTATTAAATATAACAGTGTAATGGTGGCTGTATAATTTAATGTGTTTGTATTGTGATACAAAGAACATACGTCACAGTGAGCGGCTCTGTGTCATTCAATTAAAAATCTGGACTCTAGCTTTTTTGTACGTTATTTTTTTGGCAATCTGGCCACAATACTTGTAAACGTGGCCAGCTCTTATTCCGTAGAAAGAGTTTTTTGTTCTTTTTATATGTAAACAAATGCTGGAATAAATCATTATTTCATTTCATTTTATTCATTTAATTGTTTCTGATACGTTCTTATCTATGTAAGTTTTTGGTACATTTTAAAAAGAATTACAACATCTATATCTATATATATATATATATATATATTCCTTGTCGTAATAATCGTATTTATGTACAAATTATGCAATTAATCTATTGTATCAATACAATAGTTGAACTGTATAAAACTATGTTCCAAAGAAAAATTTAATAACAACAGGTTCTAGAAGTGATTTTAAAACTTTTTCCATAATGTGAAATTGACAATAAATAGCCTACTAGTTGTTTATCCATCTAGATAAAACTTTAAACATTATTCTGTCCTTTAAATTAGACCAAAAAATGCATATGTATAGAGTTTCGTTGAAATTTTTTAGTGGATTCGGAGATTACCTTACACAAATATCGTGACACGATATATATATATATATATATATATATATATATATATATTATATATATTATATATATATATATATATATATATATATATATATATATATATATATATATATATATATATATATACTCGCCTTCGGCTCGCTGGGGGTTACGCCCCTAGGCCCCCAAACTGAGTGCTTAATATTCGGGGATAGGAGTGATTTGGTTATTGGTTAAATTCGGACATGAGATTTTCAAGTTACGTCTTCCCTACTGTGTCCTTTCTCGTATGTTGTAATGCTGTGCTAACGCTCGGCCAAATGATGTGTAATATATCAAAATAATCAATGTATTTCATGGAAAAATTAAGTGACGTCTTAGCAAATTTAGGAGAATAAGAAATGGGTGATAACTAAAAGTCCGAGATTATGTTTGCCAGGAAGTGGAAAGTAGAGTGTTTAAATTTAACCAAACTTTTGAGTTTGAGGGCGTTTTCTGGCTTAACCGTTGGAGTTACGACAAAAAGTGACTGGACCTTTCTTGTATAAAATTTAAAATTGGAGGATTCTGCTGTCGGATTTTATCTACGACCTCGTAAAGAGCTTGGGAGAAAAGACTGCACTGGCCAGCTATGGTGAATTGTTTAGTGTAAACAAAATAAAAACTACCTTTATCAGATTATTAAGTTGATCAGGGGGTTTAATTTAATCAAGAATTCATCTGCCATGAAATTCGCGAGATGGGGCTTATGTCATTCTCGACTAACGATTTTTCCTAAAATTCAAGCTAGCTCTAACGGTTCTTCCGCTATCGGGCTTCAAAGAAATGCCTGCAAGTGTGAAAAGTGCGAAAAAGGTTATCTGGTCATACAAGTTAATTCCAGGGGGGGGTTAATTTTAGCGGGGGTTAAGTTATTAGGGGGTTTAATTTACTCAAAGAGGTTGTCTGGTTATACAAGGAAATTCCAGGGGGGGTTAAGTTATCAGGGGGTTTAATTTACGCAGGAGGTTATCTGTCGCACAAGGAAATTCCAAAGGGGGGTAATGTTACTGGGGATTAAGACATCAGGGGGTTTAATTTACTCAGGAGGTTGTGTGGTCATACAAGGAAATTCACGATGTGCTCTAGTAGACTTGTACTAGTCAGTCAATTACGAAAGTTGGGTGTTAAATTTTAACGAAGGTTTTGACTTCAAGGGCATTTTGTGGCTTAACCGTTAGAGATACGACAAAAAGTGACTGGACTTTTCTTGTACAAAATTTAAGGGGATTCTATCGGAATTTATCTACGACCTCTGGTTTAGGCAGTACAGAGCTGGGGAGAAAAGACTGCACTGGCCACCTATGGTGAATTCTTTAGTGTAAACAAAATAAAAACTACTTTTATCAGATTATTAAGTTGATTATTAAGGGGGTTTAATTTAATCAGGAATTCATCTACCAGGAAATTCGCGGGAGGGGGATTATGTTATCTTGGGTTATAAGAACGCGTGGTACTTTTCTGGGAAATGTGTGTCTGTGCTACAAGAATATTTGTAGAGTAATTTTTATCAAAATACAAAGTTGTTCAGGGTTTAAAATTACTTAGGAATTTATCATTCCATACTAGAGTGTTGACGAGGAATCACTATTTCATTAAATTAATTAAACACTACTCTGTCCCTATTTACTATTGGCGGTTCGTTAACACTCAGGCAATTGAGGTTGTGGGGTTGCAGTCTCTCGTTAACACAAGTTAAATCCGGAACCAGAACGGATTGCACAAATTATAGGCACATCATATTTACACCTCCTGAAATTGCTAATTACGACCAAGATTTTACCATTAAGGGCTTACGTAAGGATATACGGAAAAAAGCTACTTGACCTTTTTTTTAAATCTCTAAATTGTCTAGTTATTGAAAATTGAGGATTTAAGCTATGATTAATGGTGCGGCAACTACCGCCTCCTAAAACAAAATTCTCAAGTAAAAATTATAAAATATTTCTATTTATACAGGTTTTTCGGCCAGAACATTTAAGATAGGGCAAAAAGTAACAAGGCTTTTTTGTAGAACACGTCATTTACTAAAACATAATAAATAATGTGTTTTGAGCTACGACCAACCGTTTACCTGCTATCAAGCACGGATGGTAAATTTTTAGGCGAAAATTTCCAAATATTCCCACTTAATTGCATTTTGCGGCCAAACCAATAGATATAGAGTAAAAAGTCACTTAACCTCTTTTCTAGATCACCTTATTTCCTAAATCTAATCTTTGTTTTATTTTGACCTCCGACCAATGGTTTCGCCGCTATTGACCCCCAAATCAAAATTTTCACGTAAAAATTACAAAGAAAATTGCACATAATCACGTTTTTCGGCCAAACCAATGGAGATAGGGCAAAAATGTACTGAATATTTTCTGTAGATCGCGCAGTTTGCTAATTTGATGAGTCAATCAGACGACCAACTTTTCGGCCGCTATCGGGCTCGAAACATTATTTTTAGCGAAAAAATCTCTGGATTGTCAAATATTCGAGCATTTTGTCGCTTAACCATGGAAGATAGAGCAAAAAGTCACCAGACCTTTTTTGTAGTTCACTTAATTCCTGACTGACAATTTTTCGTCAGATCTGAGCTAGCTCCATCGGTTCGCCCGCTATCGGGCTTACAAAAAAGGCCTGCAAGGGTAAAAAATGGGCGTTTTTTTGCGAATTTTTTGAGGGGTTTAAAATTAAAAATTCCCGGTTTTCAGACTTTTCCTGTGGTTATACGGCAAAACTTACCTGCGTGCCAAATTTCAAGTTTCTAGCACTTCTAGAACTATGTTAGAATTTGTATCTATATATCAGTCAGTGAGTCAGTTACACACGCGGCTGTATAGTACATTAGATATATATATTTAAATATATATATATATATATACAAATATTTCAGTTATTAAAAACTTGCCTATATTTCCGTATACTTTAAATGTAGAAGGTAGAGTTCATATAAACATAATTTATTTTTTGCAGAAATGTCTTGTATTAAACGTTATTTCATACATATAGGTTAATTTTATGATGTTAGTGCGTAGATAAGCTCTAAATATCTTCATATGCATGTAATTCATGAATCAAATAAAATATAATTATAATAATATTATATTATAAAGTATGATGTGTTTATGTTCATTTTTCGTAGAATTTTCTTTAACAGACGTGTGAAGGAATTTGTTTTTTAATATTACTTATATTATTAAAGGCTCAGAAGAAGTAGGTATATTTTGAGACAATTGAATTAATTAGTAAAATGTTTTGTTTTATAAACTGTATTATGAATATTCCAACTACTTTTATGGAAAAATATTCTCTAGACACATCAATTACGTAATTGGGATTATTTTTGAACGGCCGCCATGTTGGAGTGAAATGGCTTACAAAGCTTCAATTTGTTCGTGTGCTTTGTGGGACAGTGATCGTTACCAAGTCACGTGTCATTTACTTCCGTAGGTGAAATTTAGAAGATTTTACGTGAGCCGGTTCTATGTCTTGAGCCCATTTCTCCCCGGCTCATGTATTTGTTTATTTATACAGTATTGTAAGTGTTGTTCGTTGTGGATGGAGAAGGCACTGACTGTGCTGTTTCAGAGCGCTCTGCACATCCTCATTGGAGTGGCAAGGAACTTCTAAATTCTTGCATGTTAGTGGAAATGTGTAATACAATTTTGCATTTTAAAACTATATTTGATGATTCTTTTTTTATTTTACCACTAACATGCTGGTTTAAGTTGCTGTTTCGCACTGACGAGGTCCAGGAGGGGAGCTCTTGCCTCCTGCTGTTCTCTCATCATCGGTGGTCGCAGACAGTTTCCGGGGTTTTCCTGCTCTGTTGGAAAGGTGGCCTCCATGATGAGCTGAACACCCCTAGTCTACATCTGTGATACCCTGCTATTTTTTATTTATTTATTTGTTAATTTATTTATTTTGTTATTGTTGCCAGTTATTATAGTTTATATTTTGTTATTTAGTTTAAAAGCTATTTAGTTTTATTTCCTGGTTTCATTAGGAGCCCGCCCTTAGCCGAAGGATACCGGGTGGAATTGGCAGTTCTTATTTTAAAATATGGATATTCATATTTTTTTATCCATGTGCACCTGAGACATATGACTGAAATATTACGTTGACTGTAGTAATGATTTTGTTTTATTTTGTATGGCCAATATTGTTATCTTGATAGAAAGGTTTCGTATCTTGGTTAATTTTTTTTTCTCTACTCTGCGTTTTGATTCTGAGCAAGCTATCCACAATGTTTTTTATTTGCCTTCTAGGTTTAATTCTGATCCTCCATGCCGTTCACCACCATGGGGACTTGCTTCCTAATTGTATATTTTGGGTGTGCGAACGGAGATGTGCGGTTTCATCTATAAGTGATAGGAAAACTGTATAGGCCGATTTTTATATTTAATATTTATATATTTCTAAGATGTTATGTTAACTGTGTGTGTCTGGGTAGACTAATATGTACGTAGTCAGATGCAGGATTTTCAGAACAGGTTATAGTTACTTTAACAGGTAATTTGTTCCGGGGTGATTTCCATGAGAAAAGACTTCAACACGATATGCAGTCTTCGGTGAGAAAGTAGGCTTTAGGATGAAATTGGAAAATGTTGACATGTGACTATAGGCCCTACCTTAGCAGTCATTCATTTCATAAACACACATTTCATTTAAGATTTATGAAGAGAAAACTAAACCATTTTTTAGAAAATAAACAAGTAAAGAAAATTTACAATATTGATTTGTTTGACAAAAGTAAAAGTAAAAGTTAGTAGGCTGACACAATTTCTCTTTTGCCTCCCGGGAAATTAAAAATTATCTTTTCTTTATCTGTCGGTCTATCTGTCCACAAGACATCACGGGAATGAAATGAGTTATAGACATGGAATTGTGCATAAATCCCAGCAAAGCATTGAGCGGAACATGTGGTGTAGCGTATTTCTACCCTGTGTTGGATATAAATATACGAGTTATGTTTAGTCTTGTTCTATAAAAACATGGAATTTTGAACAGCTTATGGCAATAACTTAGTTGTAATTGATAATTCTTGTTCTGTTTTAGGTTAATCATGTTCCTAAGAAATGGCCATCTTAGCTTTCTTGAACTTGGAACAAATTCCTTGAGGAATTTAAATTTGAGTTTACCCTACATATATAAAGTTCACAGAATTTCTATAAATACGAGGCACAAAGCATTGTATGCGATTGGAGAGGCAGACGCCTTATTGTATTATCTATTCAGTATGAATTACGACGGGTCTAATATGAAAAAGCTGTATGAAGGCCCAGAGCTAATTAATCCTAGCGGGCTTGGAGTGGTGGACAACAAAGTTGTATGGGCAGCCTACAATGATACTAACGACATGAATGTTTTGTATATGTGCTACTTATCACCCATCTGCCAGGCAAACAACATAACAATTATCTACGAGTCTAACGAGGTACGTGGACAGTTTAATGATTGCCACTCCTTAAACATAATTATCAAATATACTCCAAGACTGCACACTATGCAGTTTTGTATATGTGCCACTTATCACCGATCTGTCAGGCTAACAACATAACAATTATCTACGAGTCTAACGAGGTACGTGGACAGTTTAATGATTGCCACTCCTTAAACATAATTATCAAATATACTCCAAGACTGCACACTATGCAGTTTTGTATATGTGCCACTTATCACCGATCTGTCAGGCTAACAACATAACAATTATCTACGAGTCTAACGAGGTACGTGGACAGTTTAATGATTGCCACTCCTTAAACATATCAAATATACTCCAAGACTGCAGACTATTCAGTTTTGTATATGTGCCACTTATCACCGATCTGTCAGGCTAACAACGTAACAATTCTCTACGAGTCTAACGAGGTACGTGGACAGTTTAATGATTGCCACTCCTTAAACATAATTATCAAATATACTCCAAGACTGCACACTATGCAGTTTTGTATATGTGCCACTTATCACCGATCTGTCAGGCTAACAACATAACAATTTCTCTACGAGTCTAACGAGGTACGTGGACAGTTTAATGATTGCCACTCCTTAAACATAATTATCAAATATACTCCAAGACTGCACACTATGCAGTTTTGTATATGTGCTACTTATCACCCATCTGCCAGGCTAACAACATAACAATTATCTACGAGTCTAAACGAGGTACGTGGACAGTTTAATGATTGCCACTCCTTAAACATATCAAATATACTCCAAGACTGCACAATATTCAGTTTTGTATATGTGCCACTTATCACCGATCTGCCAGGCTAACAACATAACAATTCTCTACGAGTCTAACGAAGTACGTGGACAGTTTAATGATTGCCACTCCTTAAACATAATTATCAAATATACTCCAAGACTGCACACTATGCAGTTTTGTATATGTGCCACTTATCACCGATCTGTCAGGCTAACAACATAACAATTATCTACGAGTCTAACGAGGTACGTGGACAGTTTAATGATTGCCATTCCTTAAACATATCAAATATACTCCAAGACTGCAGACTATTCAGTTTTAACAACACTGAACTTTTACATATTGAAAAGTAACTATACACTATAGTTTAATATTATAACGTGCCATATACGAGTAAGTTTAAAGTGCATATTGTTAAAGTTACTGAAAACTGTACTGTTAGTGACATAACAATTATCTACGAGTCTAACGAGGTACGTGGACAGTTTAATGATTGCTACTCCTTAAACATATCAAATATACTCCAAGACTGCAGACTATTCAGTTTTAACAACACTGAACTTTTACATATTGAAAAGTAACTATACACTATAGTTTAATATTATAACGTGCCATATACGAGTAAGTTTAAAGTGCATATTGAAAAGTAACTATACACCATAGTTTAATATTATAACGTGCCATATACGAGTAAGTTTAAAGTGCATATTGAAAAGTAACTATACACCATAGTTTAATATTATAACGTGCCATATACGAGTAAGTTTAAAGTGCATATTGTTAAAGTTACTGAAAACTTTACTGTTAGTGACATAAAAATAAAAGTGTATGGAAATATTATTTCCAAAAACTTTAGAAACTTTTGAGACAATTGTTCGCTTTTTGTATGATAACTTTATATATTTTATAAAGCTATACATTACTTAACATAGGCCTACTAGTATTTTACCTTGCGGCTGACCTCAAAGTTTGAGAGGTGAAGTTTGTATTTTGGACGCAAGTTGCCTCTGGAAAATCTGGTTCATTATAAAATTCAATGCAGAATCACAAAATCGAATATCTTTTCAAGAACGAAAACTGTTTCAACAATATTACGGTCCTTTGTTCCACAGCAGTAATGTACAAGTTGTTCGGTAATGTTAGCATGAACAGTGTTGCAGACTTCATGAATCACTGGCGTAGAAAATAATACAATGCATTAAACATTTTGTGTTATGAACGAATTAATTGTTCTTGAATTGTGATTTAATTAATTAAAATAATTTATAAGTATGGAACTGCACCTATGGAAATTAATACTATAATAAGTACACTAACTTAACCAATTTCGTCAAAAATAAACTTCAAACAAAGAAGTAACTGATACGTATCTATATTTCATTTTTATATTCATAACCAATCCTAAATTAAATTTGTTACAAATTTAATTGATCCCAAATTAACAAAAACCTATTCAAGCAACATAATATATATATATATATATATATATATGTGTGTGTGTGTGTGTGTGTGTGTGTGTGTGTGTGTGTGTGTGTGTGTGTGTGTGTGTGTGTGTGTGTGTGTTATATTTGATTATATTTTATATTATACAAGCTGTTGATAATGTCACTGAAAAGTGACGAATCATTAAGCACTTCAAGTTGAACGTGTTTTGTTTTCTTTGAGATATACATGTATATTTATATATCTCAAAGAATATATATATATATATATATATAAGTGTGTATGCCCGTGTGTGTGTGTGTGTGTAAATAAAATCTATTAATTCAAATAAAAGGTTCTCTCACTCAAACTAATTGTTATATTTCCTAATACATTTCTGCTCTCCTTCAATTAATACAGCGGTATTTCAATATACGTTTTAGCTTAAGAGTATATTGATTAACCTTTTTCATAATTTTACTTTCAGAACTTAATAGTTAAGTGACTGAAACTTCTTAAACGTACCTTTGGACATAACAACAAATTACCATAAACCTACAATAGACTCTCACGATTTAAAGCAGATTTTGTAAAACGACAAACATGTATTTACTAAACAGCATCAAATAATGGGGTACCTAAAAATATTGAATATATAAAAACCAATAATATTTTTCAGCTGTTACGTACTCGGGTAGTTCTAGCACAGTTGAGATATGCTCTGATTGACAGAAACTCCAAACTCAATACTACCGTCCAAACACGTCACATACACCGAGCAAGTTTCTACATGGAAACAGATACTCCTGACACATCCCAGTGAACAGCTGACCTGCCCGCCCCGCGCCAAGCTCGCGTATCGGCAGCGAACAACTACTAATTATATAATTTGCATATTGCCTCTAAAAAACCTAATTTTCTGAGAGTAAAAATACAGCTGTAACTCTTATTCCAGGTAATACGTGATGTGAAGTTGTACAGTCCAGAAGTGCAGATGCCCGACAAAGAGATGCTCTGCTTGCAGCTCTTCTGCTCTCACAGTTGTAAGATGACTACGCCCTTTATTGCTACCTGTACTTGTCCTGACGACCTGGTGTTAGGCCCGGATAATACAACCTGCCTAGGTATGGTGCACTTTTTAATACTCTGACTCTTCCACAGCTATATAATCCTTCTATTTCTAAAAAAGTTTTAACTTTTGTTTAAAATGGTGTAAAAAAAACAACACTTAGAAATATTTAATGTTTTGCGAATATTACTATAAATCAATAACTATTTTTATTAAGTAACTATTTGGTCTTGGATTGGTTTGGTCAAACAGTAATAAACTTGGCACTTACCCTCATGTTTCTATTACACCAAAATCTCACACGTTATATGAAAAATTAGGTTATGGCCATAAAATGGAAAATTAATGCAAAAGTTATAATATATCCAAAAAATCAAACAAAATATGAGCCGCTTTTAAAGCGACCTGCGTGGAGGTTTTTGCGCATAGGGGGAGGGAGGAGCACGAGATCGACCACGCCACCTCCTCTTGTTCTCTCTCTCTCTTTCTGGAATTCACTGATTAGGCATGATAGAGAGGGTAAGGAAGGTGGCGGTATAGCGGTGTATTTAAAGTTAGGCCTAAAGTTTTCAGTCCTAGCAAAGTCGCCTCCTTTATACTGTAAGAAACCGGAATTTTTAATAGTAGAAGTTTGTTCTTGCTGGAAATTGCTTTTGTGTATAGTTTATAGACCGCCGAAAGCGGGCCATATTGTTGAGTTCTTTAATGTTCTATCTAACCTCTTGCCTGTGTATAGTAATGTTGTTATTTTAGGAGACTTTAATATAGATTTAAGTGCTAATAGAGTGTTTCATGATAAAACAGAATTTTTAAATGTCATTAATAATTTGGGTTTAAGTCTATTACCATTGGAGCCAACCTATCACTTGCCTAATTCTGACACTCTCTTGGATTTAATTATATGTAAGGATATTATTAGAGCTAGAAGTTATGGGCAAATCTCAGTGTCCGGAATTTCATATCATGACTTGATTTACTTAGAATTGGATTTAAGGTTAAGATTAAGAAAGAATAAGGAATATATTACTATTAGAGATTTTAAACATGTTGATAGAATTAAACTCAAAACCGAATGTACTTCTGTTAGCTGGGAAGATGTATATAATAGAGATAATATTGATGATAAAGTGGATATAATGTGTAGTAAATTGTTAGAGTTGTTTAATAATAATGTTACGGAGAGGAAAATTTATACAAAGAAAAACCCATGCCCATGGGTTGATGGCAAAATTAAAGAACTAATGAAACAAACAGATAGATTGTATAAACGTTATATTAGAATAAGAGACCATGATGTATTTGTTAGATATAAAAGTTTACGTAATAGAATAAAATATTAGTCAGGGATTCAAGAAATAGATATTTTGAAAGACATTTCAACTCTGATTTGTCTAACAAAGCACTGTGGAAGGTAGTTAAAGATCAAGGTGTGGGAAAAGAGTCAAAAAAACGATCTGATCCTGTTGTTCCTCTAAATGACTTGAATTCTTTCTTCTGTGGTGTTAATAATAATATTAATGAGGAATTATATTAGTATTATGAAAATTTAGTTTTTGTTAATAGATTTAATGATCGTTTTAGTTTTAAGGAAGTAAACTGTGACTTACTTTATAAGGTTATTTTACAAATTTCGTCTAACGCAGTGGGAGATGATGGAATTCATTTAAAGTTTTTATTATTGATTTTTGATGATATAAAGTGTGTTTTATGTCACATTGTTAATTTTTCTCTGTTAAATAGTGTTTACCCTAAGCAATGGAAAAAGGCCTTGATATTACCACTCCCTAAAGTTGCGAACCCGAGTGAGTGCAAAAACTATAGAGCGATAAATATTTTATGTGTTTTGGGTAAAGTAACTGATAAAATAGCCTATCAACAAATATGTAACTTTGTTAGTAATAATAACATTTTATATAAGTATCAATCAGGGTATAGGACTAACTTCAGTACACAAACGGCTCTAATTCATATAACTGATGATGTGAGGCGTGCAATAGACACTCGCCAATGTACTGCTGGATTTCACACGTGCTTTTGATTGTGTTCAACATGGGCTATTACTGTCTATTCTTAAATCTTATAGTTTTAGTGAAAGTGCTATTATGTGGTTTAATTCTTATTTAACGGATAGAATGCAAAGAGTGAAAACAGGTAGTGGATTATTGTAGGATTGGAAGCATAATCCGTTAGGGGTACCACAGGGATCGACTTTGTCTGCTTTGTTGTTTAGTTTGTATATAAACAGAATTTGTGAGTCACTTGTTTTTAGTAAATCCATGTTGTACGCGGATGATCTGCAATTATATATCCATACTAATGTAAAAGATTTAAATAACTCAATTAACTATATAAATGCAGATTTAGATACACTTTTTAAAAGGTGCCACAATCATGGATTGAGTTTAAACATCAGTAAATGCAAACCAATTATCTTAGGAAGTAGAAGGTTGTTAAATACAGTAGATTTTAATTTAGTGGAACCTTTAATTATAGATGGTAATGTGTTAGAGTATCAAAGTATGGTTCAGAATTTAGGTTTAAGAATTGATAACACTTTATGTTGGACAGAGTAAGTCAACTACATACATAAGCGAGTTTTTCAGTGTTTGCATCAATTTAGAGGATTGTGCTTTAGTCCTTCAATGAATATTAAGAAATTATTGATATCAACTCTTGTTCAACCGTTGTTTGACTATGCTAGTGTAGCCTTCTGTGATTTGAATAGTGAGTTGATAGCAAAGTTACAAAGGGCACAGAATGCGTGTATCAGATTTATTTTCAATTTACGGTTGGACGATCATGTTACTCAGTATTTTAGAGATTTAGGTTGGTTAAAGGTTAAAGAACGAATTGAGTATAATATTCTTGCTTTGGCTTTTAAGGCCTTGACATATAAAGAACCTCAATATTTGTATGAAAAGTATACGTTTATGAACAATGTACACCTTAGGGAGACACGTTTTGGTAGTGAGACCTTGCAGTTTCCAATTCACAGAACCGTGACATATAGTAAATCTTTTCATGTGCAGTCAGTTAGATTATTAAATGCTGTTGATGTTGAAACTAAAAGTACAGAAAACCCTAAGGCTTTTTTGAGAGGAGTTAAAAGTCAACTATTAGAAAGGTATTTGTAACTTTTAGAGAGAAACAAATGTGTATGTACAAACATATTTAACATGTCAACATACAGTAGTTGTAATGCAAATGTAGAATATAAATTAAGAGGAATTTAATTCAGAAATTATAACCGTAATACATGTCGCTGTGAATCAGTGTGAATCAGAATAATGACATGGAAAGAATATGTATATTATATATATATATATATATATATATATATATATATATATATATATATATATATATATATTTATGTATATGTGTATATTGTAGATGATATACAATAAGAGTATATCAGGATACTCTATTTAGTTTCCAATGAACTCAATATTTCATTATTTGTAAAATAATATTATATTAAATCAGGCTCTCTCTCTCTCTCTCTCTCTCTCTCTCTCTCTCTCTCTCTCTCTCTCTCTCTCTCTCTCTCTCTCTCCTCTCTCTCTCTCTCTCTCTCTCTCTCTCTCTCTCCTCTCTCTCTCTCTCTCTCTCTCTCTCTCATCTATAAAATTAGGGTCTTTTTTTTAAGGACTTACAGTTTTCATCGAGCACGTCCTCTAAAAACCCACTATCTCTAATGCTACAGAGCTTCTCTCTTACTTCCATATTGCTGGACCTTCCTTGTTATTTTCTTTACTGATTCTAAAGGCATTTCTTGTTCAGGAGATTCTTCTGTTGGCATATTTATTACTTTCACAACGTCAGGTTCGTCTTTCTGAGCTTGGCCATGCCGAGAATCATCAGAAGCAAATCGTTAACATTATAAGATTTGCTAAAACACTATAAACTTCGGTAATAATAACTCTTTTTGGTTGCATCAATTGTTATCTTAAATTTAGGATTATTCTATATTTTTATAGAAAGAATATTATATATGTAGAAAAATTACATATTTTTTTGTATAATTATTGTAAAAATAAATTGACATTGCTAAGTGATTAAATCAGGCTTTCGGTAGGTTAGCTAGGTGATATTGTTTTTTAATTTTCTTACCTGAACTAACACCGTCAAAATCAGTGACGGTGCCATTTCTGGATTAATGCAGTAAACACAATTAACAAGTAACTGGTGTAACAACGGTCTATATAAGTCAAAGAAACAGAGCACGCTAATAAACAGAAGTTTTATGTAGAGTGACCCAAGTCTCACATGGACCACTATGCCATAAGAATATCAGCTGATAAAATAGTGTGAAGCAGATTGGTTTGTTTGACTTAGTCCGGTACGCCTTAATAATTAGTGACACCTCATTTGAAAGACATTAAAGAATAACAAGAATGTCACAAACTAGAGGTCTCTAATGTTACCTTATTAAATTTAGTGGCTCATTAAAATTTGAATTGGTTTATAATCTACCATTGCCTGTGAATAAATTTATAACGCAATTAAATGGTAGACATTTGAAATCTCACCTCAATTTCACTCAGATGAGACGCTAGAAATGATTATCATGCACTTCTTGTCAAAAATGAAGCCTGGATTAAAAACTGCAACTCACCTTTTTTAACATTTCAGGTGTGATGATGTAGCAGGCATCTTCGATCTTTGTGCTTATGTATATGATATGCAATAATATTCAGTTTTCAGGACAATTTGGAAATCAACAGAAAATTAATGTAAAATCTGTTGGGATCAGTAACCAGTATGTTGAGATTCAATGTCACACAGTTTAAATCGCTTTAAATTCATTGCAAGATTTTTCGAATTATTATTAAATATGTTAAATATAAATGTGAAATCAGCAATGTATTATATGTTTCGAGTCATAATGTTATGAATTATTTTCAATCAGTATCAAATCTGTTAGCTAAACATAAAATTATAGTGAGAATAAATCAATTTTAGATTAATTCTGAATGTTGTAAATTGTTAAACATCGTATGCTTGCAATTTAGAAAAACCAAAACCGAAGAAGGATCCTCAAGACATTGGCTGCTACACGATTTCGTACTCTGAGAGTCGACTGTACAAGGTGCATCACCCTCTGTCTTGGGAAGAATGTATAAACTTGTGCAACAGAAGGAGTTCCGTATACGCAGGGATACAAGCAGAACAAGGGTAAATACCACAATATTTTAGTAATAATAAAGCCTTATTTACAATTGAAGGTGTTCCAATAACACCTAAACCTGAAACATTTTTAACATATTCGCTTCCAAAGGACACAGAAGCGATGTGTAATTAGTACACTTGTAAAATCCGAGACTGCGTCACTCCGTAAATTATATATTGACCATGCATAGAATTTATGAAAAGGGAGTTTCAAGAGACACTAAAATTATAAAAAAAGAAATAGCATATACATGGACCGTCCTTTTGCTTTTTATTCCTACAGAGTTATTTTTTTTCACGTGCCAAGAAGAACCTAAGCACTAGGCTTCCATGTGTAGGCCATTTGCCATCAAAATCTATCAGATGGGCTGGCAGACTGACGAACATACAAGTAAAAGTACCTGAAGAATATGATCTACTAAAACGTCAAAATTTCTCCTTGCCACGATATATGCCATATATATATATATATATATATATATATATATATATATATATATATATATGTGTGTGTGTGTGTGTGTGTGTGTGTGTGTGTGTGTGTGTGTGTGTGTGTGTGTGTATGTTAGTTTGCTTATTTAAACGCATATGTGACAGATACGGCCAAATACAAAATAATTGAATCGGAAAAAGTAAGCGCTCTGTGGTGTAATGGTAGCACATTTACCCGGCAAGTGAGAGATCCGGGTTCGACTCCCGGCGGAGCAAGTACATTGAATCACAAAAAGTACTTGCTATATATATAGCAAGTACTTTTTGTGATTCAATGTACTTGCTCCGCCGGGAGTCGAACCCGATATATATATATATATATATATATATATATATATATATATATATATATATATATATATATATCCGTTCAAATATTCTCTGGTTAAATCTAGAAGACATTGGTATAAAAATATCTATGTAATTGATTAAAATTATTATTGGTTACTTCTGAGTGGAGAAAAAGAAAATTTTGGAGTGATATATTAACAAAATCTTGACTGTTATTTGCTGTAAATCCGATTAAATTCATCGTTAAGGTCATGCAGTATAGGTTATGAGTAGACTATATATCAAGGATATATTTTAGGATATCATACAAATACTAAAAGTATATTTTATCTGCCTTTAGAAAAGGTATCTTAAAGAATATTAAACAAAGTCTTCTTGTAAAGAAATATTCCATGCAATACCCGAATACACTACGTTAAGCTAGTACAAGACGGAAGGAATTAACCGAGTAAATCTATAATTATAACCTGTATTATTTACAGTTTTTTACGATTATTAAAAAAAAGTTTTCTTCCAGGTATCCCACATACAATTTTGTGTTCTGTGGCAACGACATTAAACAACACTCGACAACTGCTAACAGTTCTCTCTGTCTACCTTGTATGGATGACAAGACCCGACTCTGCGGGGGACAAAACACGCTTTCTCTTTACCAGCTTAGAGGTTAGTGTTAAGGCTATTTGTAGCCTACGTATTAAACTTAACTCAACAAATAATAATAGATCTCTTTGGTTACCTTGTATGGATAATAACACCCGTCTCAGCGGGGGACAAAACACGCTGTCACTGTAACAGCTTAGAGGTTAATGATAAGGTTATTGTTTAATTACATACTAACCTTTTACATCAATGATAATACATGTCTATGTCAACCTGGCACTAATTAGCTTATCTGATTTTGTTGAACATGGATAAGACACCGAATTTCTGCCATAATCTGTCTGTGGCTACACAGGAATTATCAAATATATATATATATATATATATATATATATATATATATATATATTTCTATTGTTGTGCACTATACTTTATTTTGGTATATTTGGTAAGTTTTTCTTACTTATATATGTTTTTAGACGATGTGCTAAGAAATTATCAATATTAACTGATTATATTATTTTCTACCTTCCATCAGGGAAATCGTGCAGTGTAAATTCCCTATGACCAACGCCAAATAGAAGGTGCAGTGTGTGGTGAGGGATTGTGCTTCCCGTAGTGACCTTGAAATCGAGGAACCTTCATTGACATCATTTTTTATTTCGCACAGCCCCACTCGGCGTACTTTCGCAAAGTTACATGTTGTTGTTGTTAGTGCCTAAGTATTAACGAAGCCTCCAACTCTAAAGGATGGCGAAATACTCCTTCTGTGCCTTATTATCTTTCACAGGGTAATTGATAATAAATTGAACTAAAAACTTGAATTCATAATTAAACTTCAACGAAGTCACACGGTATAGAATAATCCTACCTTTTTGAATACCAAGAAGAACAACAGAATATGTCTTTATTTGTCTTATTCAGGTGTAAAATAATAAATCTGGAGATAATTTTCTTGTTTCTTTTACAGAATCAAATCCCTTAGTGCTTTATTTAGCAACTGAAAGTGGACTGAAGATATTTTCGACTGAATCTTTATCTACAGAAGCTTTAACGGGTTCGTCGTCACCTACCACAGCTGTAGGTTTTTCCTATTGGGAAGACGATATCTTTTCCTTATCTCATCTAGGTATTTCAAGGTAATATTTAGGCAAAAGTATGATGTATTAGGTAGATTTATAATATTCTGAATGCTGAGTATAAATGCAAACATTATCTATGATATGTATGATCACGCATCTTCACGAAACTAGGTATGAACGTTCTAAAAGTGAATACAAGGTCATTATCGTTGTTGGAACTAATCCGTACCATGGTAAGCTAAGCCACACCTTTTGGGACAAGGGGGCCAAGTCGTAGGATGAAGTAAATAAAATATATACAGCTAACAGGGAACAGAATTTGCCATAGACAAGGAGGATCGAGAGCCCAGTATCACCCACACCGAGAGGGACCAGAGGCTGGAAACTAAGTGGGGATCTGCCCGTGATGAGGCCTTCCGAGACTTGCCAGATGTGAAGAGGCCCTATAGGCTGAGAGCTCCCAGAGGGACAGCTCTCGGAGATGGAGAGGTGCCAGAGGCTGAGCATGACAGAGAGGAGGGTTTTCGAAAGTCGAGTCTTGCCAGAGATCAGGAGTTTATAGAGTATGAGAACTCTCAGAGACAGAGAGATGCTGAGGCCGGAGCCAGCTAGAGGTGGAGCCTACAATTGGCCGAGAGGATCTTCCAGAAATCAGGAACTCATAGAGGCTGGAAGATGCGAGAATCTGACAGACAGGACCCCCTAAAGCTCAGCCAAAGGTCAGAAGCTCACAGGGGCTGAGAGATGAGAGAAGCTGACAGGTTTTTTTTACTTAGCATTAGATAACCGTTTGGTAATAAGTTCTCTAGTCATGATAATAATTTCTCTAAAAAGACTGTACGTTTACGTGAGAATTATATCACTAAATACTACGTTTGACCAGACTTACAAAGATCATTTATAATTTATATTATGTTTGCGTCATGTTATGTGTGGAAGTCACAAATTTTCTTTTAGTATTTTTATTACAACTAAGCGCATTAATAATAAATGTTTAAAAGTATTTGAGTACTCTGGTCCCCGTTTCAATTGGCAGACAGTGCTTCTTAGGAGTTCTCATGGTAAAGCAATTGATCCGTCAACTTTACTTAGCACTTGGATACTGTAGGTCGTAATACGATACATGCTCACGCGCAGGCTTGCAAAGGGTACGCTCTAGGATAGCAGTTGTAACTATACGTTTCTAACCGGAGGGTCTGGTACTTTTAGATAGTACATTACTCCGTTTATACAAATAACTATTCTAGCCTTAAAATGACAACTTTTGTCATTCCAAATAACTAGTTTTCCTAATTCTTAATCGATTTATATACATTTTATATGTCTACCTTCCGTATTTACAAACTTAGGTTACACAAATAGGTGTTACTACAAACAGAAATGATGATATATTCTTCTTATAAAAATTATAAGTTTATAATATTACCTAATAACTTCAGACATTTATATCTGGGCAACTTTATGGATGTCCAGGAGCGGCACATCACTAACCGCAAATTTCGAGATTTTGGAATGCAAGAGTAATTTGATAGGTCTAGTCTACTGCGGGATATGACTGTTGGAGTCGGTGGGGTTCGTTCCGTAAGTATGACAGGTTCTTACTAGCCTCAACAGATGTGCCACCCCTGCATGTTTTGACTAGAAAGGTTGGTTCAGAGCTGGCCTCCCCGTCTTTCGGGTTGACATGACTTTGAGATTAGTGCTCTAATTCTTCCTCCTGCATCTCGTTAGAAGGTGGCCCCTACCACCTAATCTATACTGATTATCCTGTCACTCCGGAACGTGTATAAGAAACATAAACGAGTCATTGTTCGTTAATCCAGGGCCTGAGTAACGTTTACAGGCCATCAACTAAAATTGGTCATACATAAACGTAGGTCAATACATTTGGATGCTCAAATTCATGTACTTTATCCTTGTACGAAGAAACTGAGCTTCAGTGAGTTCTTACACGTTACCTCTCAAACGGCCATCACTTTCTCATACCAACTTTATGAGGTTAACCTTAAGAGAGCGAATGGCGTCTTGGATCTAGAAATCACACTAATCTCGTCTCTTAGCTCAGAGCCTTGTATTGGTCTTGCTTGCGCAAAGGCTAACAATCATCTCCACCCATAATTGAAAGTCTTGTATAGTTCTTAGGTTCAACCTTATGTTGCTCTACTAGCTTTTCAATCTTAGTGTTACAATTGACATAAACTTAACTTTAATAACACATTTAGTAATGAAATGTTTAATTATAAATTTTTATGTTTATTGTACACATTTATTTATGTATATACAATACTTGTATGTATTTATATTTATATATATATATATATATATATATAATTAGATACATTTTTACTGTGTGTAAATTTCTCTTGAGAATTTCTCAGAGTTGAGAGTTTTGTTCATAGGCTAAACTCACTTCTCAGTTCACACCATATAATTAAGGATTCATTACCAACTATTTATGTGTATACACAATTAGATACGATTTTATTGTGTGTAAATTTCTCTTATTATCTCAGGGTTGAGAGTTTTGTTCATGGGCTAAACTCACTTCTCAGTTCACACCATATAATTAAAGATGCATCGCCAACTATTTATGTGTATACACAATTAGATACATTTTTATTGTGTGTAAATTCCTCTTTTTATCTCAGGGTTGAGAGTTTTGTTCATGGGCTAAACTCACTTCTCAGTAGACAACATATAATTAAAAATTCATCGCCAACTATTTATGTGTATACACAATAAAATACGTATTTATTTTTTGTAAATTTAACTTTTTATCTTAGGGTTGCTCATGGCCTAAACTTAATTCACAGTTGACACCATATAATTAAGGATTCATTGCCAATTATTTATTTAAGTATTTTGGCTGTTTGATGGCTGATTAAAAATAAATTTTGAACATTTAAATTAATAAACTATTTAAATCAATTGATCTTTTTTGCCTTTTCATTTCAATTTGGTTTTACTGAGATATTTTAGTAGACGATGACCTTTTGGTTATATTTTAGAAACTTGTCGGATGTTTTGTCACTAGACGGTCCGCGTATAAACAAAGTTTATATAACACTTTCATTCCGTATTTTAGTTTCTTTTTACTCCGTCTCATGTAAATAAATCAAGTTTATATTGATATTGACTTGATAGTTAGATTCGAATTATATGACTTTTTAAAACTGAATTGTTGGTTTAGTATTAAAAAAGCTTTGGGCTTCAAAGAAAATAATACAGTAAAATACCATTTTGTATCGGTGGCGTCTTTATTAGAAGTGTCCATGATTAAATCTATTAAAATGTTAAAATTCCCGAGAGTAAAAATGTGGGGAACGGGATTGGTATGATAAATATATTGTCTGTAGATAGTACATTTGTATAAACTTCATGGGGAATCCTTGATACAACTTCTAAAATTTATTTAACTATTAAAATGTGTAAACATGACAGAATTATTTAACTATGTAACGCGTCTCTATCATTTTACAAACCTTATTATCACCGTAAGAGTTACTAACTAAAACAGTCAACATATTCATAATCTACAGAGTTGTATTGTACATACTTGAATATTGTTAGAAATGTTTATATGTATCTTTTGACGTAGGTTATACTACAGCCCTTTCTCGGACATGTACATTGAGTCAACTCTTGTATTCGAATGTGATTCCTCCATGGCTATAGATTGGATAAACAAGTACATCTATTGCAGGAGACGAGGCAATTCATATTTTTATGAAATTGATTGGACTCGTCAAAAACCACCCAGACAATTAATGTCATTCTATAACAATTTACAGGACATGGAAGTGGATCCTTTTGCAAGGTACTTTGTTAATATAGACTAAATAATTGAGTAACAGCTGTTGTGGCATCAATACTGAGAAATACGGTATTGAGGAACGCTTAAGTCTAGTAGGATAGTTCGTTTTTTGTGATCAAAATATGAAACAATTTTAATTGGATATAGTAATGAACAATTTGAATGTATCATTTGATGTTACAGTCACAATAACAATGATTAATAATTAATGTTTAATGACTAATAGTGATTTAATGTTTATGATTCGGCAAGAATAAAATAAAATTGCATTATTAAAAAGATATTACCATTTGTAGGTTTGTTTTAATAATTTATAGATAATGGTATTAAACCAAGTCAATACTCATCTGTTACATAAAACGTGTATTTTTTATTTCAGACAGCTCTTTTTTGTGGAGAATGGACAACTGAGCCGTCTCTCGATTTATGAGAATTCTCGTATTAAATATGATTACGAAAAACTGCATTTGAAAAAGGTGCTGAAAATTGCTCTTGACGTAGAACTCAAGTTTGTTTACCTGATAGGGATTGAAAATGATGAAAATCACTGTTTGATCAAAACCGACTACGAGTTCAAACAGATGAGAGTGTTATATAGCGGAGATCATGTCACTGACCCGATTTCTGTGGATGTCCTAAAGCGAGATGTGATTTGGGGAGTAAAATCCGATGATGGCTTCTTCGTCTACAGATGCGAGCTTACTCCGAGATGTCTGAAAGACAATATACAGCGTCTCTATCGGTCCAGCGAGGTAAATACCGGAACACATGTGACAAAATCTAAACAAAACAAAACTACTCTAAACAAAAAACCGCTTTCTAAGTACGTCATGAATTTTTATCAACATCTTGGGAATTAATTAAACATTCAAACAAAATAATTTAATTGTTTTTAACTTACAAAACAGGATATTTTAATGTCATCCTAATTTTCAGGCCATCCATGACATTAAAATATACCACCCAGATAAGCAGCCTCACAATGCTATGTACCTCTGCTCAAGACTCCAGTGTTCACACAACTGTTCTGTAACTCAGGATCAGGTCAGCTGTACTTGTCCAGATGGGATGTCGCTGTCTTCCGATAACGTCACTTGCCAAGGTATTACTCCATTTTAAATATATGTGTAATATTTATTATAACACAACCTGCTGTTATAATAAATAATCCTGATGTTATAATTTATTCTAGTATGTCGTCCAGTTACATTTAGTGGCTGAGCTGAAATTCATTTGACTCAGTGTTTGCTCAAAGCTAGAATAACTTACATCCCTTGAACTGATGCTCACAAATTAAGGTATCGTATGAATAATTTTCTCTAAACTAAGTTACACCACTGACGTTCGTAACTAAGTATCACCTCAATTATTATTTTCTCAAAGCTAAATTACACCGCTGATGTTCAGATATTTAAGCATGATCTGAATTATTGTTTTCTCAAAGCTAAGTTACACCGCTGATGTTCAGATATTTAAATATCATCTGAATTATTGTTTTCTCAAAGCTAAATTACACCGCTGATGTTCAGTTATTTAAGTATCATCTGAATTATTGTTTTCTCAAAGCTAAGTTACACCGCTGATGTTCAGATATTTAAGCATGATCTGAATTATTGTTTTCTCAAAGCTAAATTACACCGCTGATGTTCAGTTATTTAAGTATCATCTGAATTATTGTTTTCTCAAAGCTAAATTACACCGCTGATGTTCAGATATTTAAGCATGATCTGAATTATTGTTTTCTCAAAGCTAAGTTACACCGCTGATGTTCAGATATTTAAATATCATCTGAATTATTGTTTTCTCAAAGCTAAATTACACCGCTGATGTTCAGTTATTTAAGTATCATCTGAATTATTGTTTTCTCAAAGCTAAGTTACACCGCTGATGTTCAGATATTTAAGTATCATCTGAATTATTGTTTTCTCAAAGCTAAATTACACCGCTGATGTTCAGATATTTAAGTATCATCTGAATTATTGTTTTCTCAAAGCTAAATTACACCGCTGATGTTTAGATATTTAAGTATCATCTGAATTATTGTTTTCTCAAAGCTAAATTACACCGCTGATGTTCAGATATTTAAGTATCATCTGAATTATTGTTTTCTCAAAGCTAAGTTACACCGCTGATGTTCAGATATTTAAGTATCATCTGAATTATTGTATCCTCAGTGCTTAATTACACCGCTGAAGTTCAGATATTTAAGTAGCATCTGAATTATTGTTTTCTCAAAGCTAACTTACACCGCTGATGTTCAGATATTTAAGTACCATCTGAATTATTGATTTCTCAAAGCTAGGTTTTCTTACATCGCTGAAAACACTTCGGTTGATAACTTTCTTACATTTTCCTTGTTTTTTTTTATTCCGTAGGCTTATGCGACTGGTATTATGATGTTACGTTTGTCTGTCACACCAAGGTGATAGTTATATAAATATAACTTTTCATTATTTTATCGCCTTGCTATGATTAATACTGCCATTAGTACACATCTGGTTATACAGGAAGGAAGGGGCTGGAACTGTATCGTGGTTGGTGGAAACTATCCAATGACCAAACAGCGAGTGATACGGCTTCATTCTCACAGGCTACCAGCTTATTAATTCAACAATAAAATCTTTGTTGGACTTAGTTCCTATCTTGGTTAAACATTCGTAATCTAAGGTTTCTCTTATTATCCCCAGATAGTAATATAAAATATACTTTTGTTTTTATTACATATTTTCATGTTATGTTTAGCAACTCACTGACTAGGTTTGATAATAAATGTTTCTTCAGTGTAAACTGACCTTCAACTTTTTGCAGTTCAGTAGACAACTGACTGGCTCAATAAAATTTGCGCCTTTACTAATCTCAAACAATGGTTTAAACCTTTAGGCAATTTGAAATCGTTTTGGTATTAAGGTAACGTGTTGTCTTAAATATACCACCTATTTTATCCCTCGCCCATTTTATCCTTCGGGCCAGTGTATTATTTTGTTAATTTTGATTAAGAATTCATATTTAGATACACCTTTTACTTTCCGCATTATTTTAAATAATTTTTTTAACTTATCTGCATTCCATAGTTCATTAATGTATTAATATCTTAATGTGTTGGCGTGCATGAGTCTCAGACTTCAGATGTTTGTGTATATTGGTTTCCTGTATAGCGAATGTCCTACACTATTGTCTAATTTTAACGTTATTATAATTTAAAAAATGATACACTCCTTTTGTTTACAACGTTTATGAAAACTTATATTATATTTGAATGCAAGATATGAGCTGCTCGTAAAATTTATCCAGGCTATCCTTACCGAGCCAACAAACTGTCCATACATTATCTAAGTAACAACCGTATAACTGCGTTTTTATTACGACCTTATTTAAGTAATGTTGTCAGTTTGTGTAAGGTTTGAAAGTGAATATTTGGAAAACCTCAGAATTCCATCAGTTCCATGTATGTATATCTTAAAGTGATTTTACATATTTAGGTTATAAGAATAAAATTCACGTGATTAATAGTTGCTTCTACTAAATGGAAAATAAATTTTCTATGCACGAGAGAAATACTGGCATTAGATGTATCGAACTTCAATGTCTTGTAAAAGATATAAATATATGTTGTAAGTTAAAGTAGTAATTTACGAATAATTTGTGTAAACATGGCGTACATCATTGTTATCCATTGTCTGTAGAGCCAACGGACTTGTAACCGTTTAATTTCAATATATGGTTTTGTTACTATTGAGATTTAAAAAATTTTTACTATAATGATTTCTTGATTTTGTGAATAATGAATGTATATATATATATATATATATATATATATATATATATATATATATATATATATATATATATATATATGTATATCAATTTGAAAGATTTAAGCTGTACTTGGCCTAAATGTAACACAGTAGAAAATGTTTTGAAAAACTATTTTTTGTTACATCACAAGTAAACACTTCGTAATGTATCTGATGCTAATTTATCTAAAACACTAATAGGGCAAATTGACCGAAAATATAAAACTCGCTTTTAAAACGGATGAAAAATATTAAACAATGTATTATACGTGTAATGTGATCCATAGCGCCTCCCATCTTGAACTAAAATGCGTAATAGGGATTTTAATAGATAAAGAAATACTTGTAACAAAAACGTGGAGCTTAAGAAAATTATAATTGATGCATTAAAATCAGCAACCATGCGTCTTAAGTTTAAAGATATAACAATGCATATTTATTAAATATATTACTATCAATATTACAAATTTTTAGTACAACGTGTTGGTGAATTTAAGAAATATAATTTGACTCTTTTTACTCCGTTTCATAAAAGTGTTCTATACACATATACATAGTACTTTTTGGGATTCAATGTGTATTAAAATTAAATGACGCTATTGCCATTTACACAAACTGAATGAAAATAAAACTTATTTGACAGGTATTTGGTCTTGCGATCATATGTTAGTTTGGTTATTTAAACGCATATGGGACAGATACGGCAAAATACAAGATAACTGAATCGCAAAAAGTGAGGGCTCAGTGGTGTAATGGTAGCACATTAACCCGGTAAGTGAGAGATCCGGGTTCGAGTCCCGGCGGAGCAAGTACTTTTTGCGATTCAATGTGTTTTGAAATTATATATAATATTCATACATATATAAAAAATACAAAAACTAACCAATTAAAATAAAAAATACATACATATACGGTACATATAATATATATATATATGTGTGTGTGTGTTTTTATTATATATATATATATATATATATATATATATATATATATATATATATATATATACTATATATATACTATTTCAAGACAGATATGAAATTATATATTTAAAATGATAAATATTAAAAAGTAAAAAATAATGAAATGTAACAATTTATGTATATATATATATATATATACTTTTTGCGATTCAATGTTTATTGAAATTAAATAAGGCTATTGCCATTTATACAATTTAATGTAAATAAAAGTCATTTGACAGGTATTTGGTCTTCCGATCATATGTTAATTTGCTTATTTAAACACATATGTGACAGATACGGCCAAATACAAAATAGTTGAATCGGAAAAAGTAACCGCTCTGTGGTGTAATGGTAGCACATTCACCCGGCAAGTGAGAGATCCGGGTTCGACTCCCGGCGGAGCAAGTACTTTTTGCGATTCAATGTTTATTGAAATTAAATAAGGCTATTGCCATTTATACAATTTAATGTATATATATATATATATATATATATATATATATATATATATATATACATAAATTGTTACATTTTATTATTTTTTGCTTTTTAGTATTTATCATTTTAAATATATAATTTTCATATCTGTCTTGAAATAGTACCTAATGATTATTGGTTATTTAATTAAAAATTATGATAAAATAGCAAACTCCACTTATTTTATCGTTTTTATTTTCCTAAGTACCTATAGGAATGCAATAAAATATTCATTAGTATGACAAAATTAAACCTTTTAGCAACACATCTTATATATTTAAATACGTTTTAAAGAGTGCAGCTCTAGAATTGCCAATCACTATACAATCGTATGAAACATGCGTCTTCCATTAACCAGCTGTTCGTTTGCATCTCCGAAACCATGCAAGTGGGACTGTTTATCACTTTTACTATAATTCAATAGCACCGTACCATGCTTACGAATAAATTTTTACTTTTGCTGAGGTAGCTGCTCGAGGTAAGTTAGTAATACATTATAATTGTTCCTTTCCTCTCGTATCTTCATCTAGTTTCTCTTACGTCAAGGTGTAAATATAACTCATTTGTCATTGGATGCTTTCAGACATTACATCTACAACCAACCCAACATCTGTGGAGCAGTCGGAGACTTCCAAGGTTACAGCATCTTTCCCACACTTCCTGATGTCGACTCCTTCCGCCGCAGTTGTGCACCAAGAACTTCCTCAGGAATACACCAAAGCTACTCCACCGTCTAACGTCGACACAAGCAATGAGACCAGCGATAGACTGCCTGTCATTGTAACGTGTGTGGTAGGAATCTTGGCGGTAGTTGGTTTGCTGTTGTTTGTTGTGTGGAGAACTAAACACGAATTAATCCCGAACTTAGGGAATAGCTACGCACAGAATTCACAGCTGGAACTGACTCACTCGAATGTAGCAGCATTTGACAATGTTTCTAATTAATAGGTTAAAAGTTATTGTAAACTGAAGTCATCGACAATAATAGTATTGTTCAGAAATAGTATAGTTCATTTTATATCCCCAGTCCTCCAGATTTCAACTATAGAAAACGGTGCTCTCAGATTCAGTCACCCAGGACAAATGTGCCTTGTTATGTGGTTCAGACACAACGGGCAAACGATTAGAGCTGACACAATAATAATAATAATATTATCATCCTTTTGTTCACCAAAATATTTTGAAAATTTTAGAAATTTTACAAAAAATTGCATTATGCTCTCAATAGACAAATAAAAAAAAACATAGTGAAGATCAACCACCCAAAGAGGATGAAATACGATTAAAACCCTAGAAGGATTTTATTTTTTTTACAAGCTGAGTTTGTGTTACGATGGAATTGACAGAAATGTGCATCGTGCTTTCATCAGAAAACAAGAATTTTCATACGGATCAATCACCCACAGTTTTTAAATACAAAACCCTATTTAACCTCTAGAAGAACTATATATGCTCTTATTGATGTCCTACAAAGTTAAAATCTCACGCATACGTGTCTCATCACTTAAGTAGAAAAACAAATACATCTTCATGATGATCAACTACCTGTACTAAGATTGTAACCCCAGAACTAGTACGTTTTGTATACATATTTTATTTTTTATCATCTCGATGTCCTACTACGATGAAATTTGAAACACACTTGGCTTATTCTCACAACAGCCCATATAAAGATTTTTAAAGAATTTCTATATACCTATAGGAGCTGAAACGGATTTGCTCCTAAAAGAGTTATATTTTGTTTCCCTAATTCCCACTGTCCTAAAAATATTAAATTTAACACTCATATAAATTATGTTCCCAAAAGAGCGACTCCGAAAATACCTTAACCGATAGTAGGTTACAATGGACGAAGAAAGTGGGGTTTTCAGAAATATTAATGGAATTAGGCACTTTTTGACAAAGATTGCTTTCCAGACCTTTGTGTGTGTATAAGTATTTTTATCGGGGTAACAACGCAAACGTTACTAGGATACGCCCGGGCAAAATTTTAGACCAGAAATTATCTATTAGATAAAAATAAATTGCTAAATATGTTGCTAAGCGCTAATCTCGGGAATGGCTGGAAGAATTCGGCTAATTCTATTTTTATATTCGTTTGAAGTCCGAGGAGGGTTTATAAGGAGAGAAAAGTTAGAAACGTTTCCAAGAATATTTAGGAATTCTGGAAGATAATTCCGACACATAATCCAAAGCGAACGGATACTTAACAGCTGTTCAACACATTCTGTTGAAATTTCATTAAAAACAAGAAAGATGAATTTACATTTGAATGTAAGAAAATATTAATAATACAGTGCTTAATCACAGTGATAATTTTTACTTTAGATTGCATCAACTAATGAACCAGTAATCCAAAAATGAATAGAATTGGAAATACTATTTGACGCCTTTATAAAACCCACCTTAATGATCAAAGTTTTGAATATTTGCACATTAGGTACTCGAAACCTGTTGGCTCCCTTAAATTGTGAATGGCATTTCTACTGTGGCTTAAGGCATGGCTCACTCTTCCCCTTAAACCGGAAGCAAAACACAAGCAACGGAAGTATCTTTGATCAAAGTAGTCTTTTTATTCTAAGTTTGGTTTCAAATGCCAATTGGATATTTGTTTTCTTCTTTACTGCAAAAACAAACTCAACTATGGATCCGTAAATTAGTTATACCGGAAGTGCATTTAAACGACCGGAACTGACTCTTTTTGACAGCTGTTCTTTTTCAGTCGTATTGTCGGTACATAATTTTTTCATTGGAAGAAAGAAAAACTATAATTATGGTACTTAAAATAGAAAGTGAATTTAAACAGGCAGAAGTTGCCTTTTTTGTATCAAATTAGGTTTTTTTATATGTACAACACAAAAAAAAACGCAAAATAGAACCAGTCAACATTTTATTTAACGTTTAATTTTCTTAACCATTGATACTGAAATAATAAGTAACTGGGTGTGTCTATTCCGGTTTGAAAAATATCATACTTCTCCATCATATTATGTCGTAAATGCTTTCACTAAGAAGATTACGACATTCGATTTTTAAGAATTGCAAATTTGAGATCGGATTTCCGTGCAACACTTGAGGGTTCGGAAAAACCAGTGATAATATGTATGTTTCACAGTACAATTTTAACAGCTTCTGACACTTTTAAACCTTCTTTGGTGTTTCTGCTGAAGTTCACCAATAAAGTTGAAACGTATTTAACATTTTAATTTTGTTTAATATAAAGCATATCAATAGTGGAAATGCATTTACTTCACCGAAGTAGATTCCAATGGCCGGAAGTAGTCACTTTTTAACGGAAGTAGCCTATTCAGACAAAACGTATTCTATATTATAAACAGGGCAAAAATTCAAAACATTACTATTGTACCGGAAATAGATTTCAATCGCCGTAAGTGGTAACTTTTTGACCGAAACGGACTTTTCAGACAAACGCATTATATATTTTCTCAAACAAGGCAATAATGCAAACGCTACTACCAGAAATAGTTGCTTAGCAATCAAAATAAATATTTCAGCACAGGAAATACATTGAAATGACCGAAAGTAATCATTGTTCAGACCAATTGTTCTGAGATTAAACAACAAGGCAAACACTATTATGGCTTTGGAAATATCTTAGACCAGAAGTAAATGATTTTAGGTTTAAGTGTACACTTTATGACCGAAGAAGACTTTCCATACTTTTTTATGTATATAGTTTCTTGATCGTGGAAACAAGACAAATTTCACTTTAGGATTTGGAATGCATATTCATACGCTAAAGCAATGCTCAGTGATAATATTAGATTTAGCTTTGGACCTTCTCAACGATGAGCGCTAAGATGATGCGTACATGCAATTCAAAATTTTAACATTGGACTCCTTGACATTACACCATAAGTCTTTTCACCAAGATTGCTAGGGACTTAATATTCTTCCACTATGATCTAAAATAATTCAAGTGTTACTGATATTGTTGGAGTTATTCATTCCCATGTTGTGGAACGTTGCAGAAAGATTTCTACATTTCTTTGGTACTCGTGCAACTAACAAACTCCGACTTTAGGACCCCAAAACATTTCTCTTTAAACTTAAGTTCCAATAATTCTGAAGTGGTTCAGAAGACTGAGGTATATTCCAATGACCAACATTTATATTTAGAAGTGCGTATTAAACCATTAAATAGAACGTATATGCTAATCCGCGGGTAACTACTTGCATAATTAAAAACATAACAACACCTAAATTTAAAAAATGAACACATATTCGTTTTGATAGTTGTTTTATACAATATTGGTCTTGTGTCGTGTAAATAATGTTTATTGGTGTTTGATATTAGATTGCTGTAGTAATAAAGATGGTCCACTACCAGTCTTTGAATAAATAAAGTGTCTACTGTATGACACGTTACACGGAATTGTTACTTAATAAAGTGCAGGTACTATTCACCATGTTCATATTTTAACTTTCGTGAAGA
Source organism: Homalodisca vitripennis (assembly GCF_021130785.1). Lineage (NCBI taxonomy): Eukaryota > Metazoa > Arthropoda > Insecta > Hemiptera > Cicadellidae > Homalodisca > Homalodisca vitripennis. The sequence goes on from NC_060208.1 coordinate 13,143,968, forward strand.
TTCTGCTTACGTGGAACTAATGAAGTTCCATCACAGTCCAAACATGAATCGTCACAATTAAATGTATTTGGTCACTGCCCACAACTGTGATGGAGTTCGTCATAAATATTAACAGTTCCTCCCTCTTGAGCTGGGGATTTGACGTACTTCACAATCTGTCTTGGAAATCCAAGTTGCTCGCTCCTGAGGTTTCGCTTGGACTGGATACAGAACACAACACCAAACAGAAGTAAGATCACCACTGACAGAGTCACCACTGAGCAGTACAGGTAAAATACCCGAGTGTCCCCTTCCCTGTTCTCGTGCTGAGCTTCCTCCAGCACGATTTTATCCTTAACCGGCGTCTCTTGGTTCAATCCTTCGTTTCTGAGTTCCTCCAGCGAAACGGAATTCTCATTTAATGTGCCATCTGGAAAATATAACATCATAAACAAGTTTGAATTTTGAAGACTCTCGGAGCAATTATAAAACATTTTACATAGTACTAAATGTTAATAAAACATTACTTTCCAATATGGTCTATTTATTAGACCATTTTTCATCATCATACGACTCTAAAAATAGATATTTACATTATTTTTATTAAAATTATTATTTAAATAACATATGGTATAAATATGCATTTACACAAATTTTGGAAATTTCATACAGTATGAAAAATTAGATATGACTACAGTGTACTTCTGTGTTAGAAGCTTATTTTTGACTATGGAAGGATTGTGAAGGAAACATTTACCATCGTTCAGTGAAACAAAACTTCAGTAAAACTACGTTTCAACATCTGTAATCTAATCTCTTTCTTCTTCACATAAATTGTTTATGGGTTTTTCTATCTTTCTGGTTACATGTTCATTTAAGTTCATTGCTTTCGTTAATAATTATTTATTAATAATTTTAATAATTTTAGGTTTTTTAATTGATGTTATGTGTACCGTTTTAATGCAGTTTAGATATTTTGAGAGAGATAAATGCTCTTGAAGCCTTGTTTTTATTGTTCTCTTGGTTTGTCTAATATAAATCTTTCCACATTCATCGCATCCAATTTAATAAATCCTGATTTATTATTATGTGAAATTTTATCTTTGTGTTTCCTAAAATTTTGGATAGTTTGTTGCTTCTTCTGTGATAGACAAATTTATTTGTATGTTTTTTTAAAAGTGTTGCATATTTGGTTCTATAAAGTGCTGTATGTTATACAAATAAAGTCTTGTTTTGAGTCTTGAGGTGGCCTATCTTATCTTGTATAGTTCTTCCTTTCGATGCTTTTTTTGTATACTTTCAATAAGTTGTCAAGTGTAACTATGAACATAGCAATTAGTTTAATGTAATTTAGTTGTTTATTGTAGTTTTCTGTTATAAGTGGTATATCTAAAAGTCTGTAAAATCATTGAATTAAATGTTGCTTTCTTGTGCAGGTGGATGGGTAGATTCATTGATGATAACTCTATCTGTATGAGTTGGTTTCGTGTACATATGTAACTTTAGTTTGAACTTGATTAATGAATGCATGGTCTTTTTAATATATTCCTTTAGAAGTATTGGTCTTAATAAAATACCATTTTCTAACGGTGCAATTGTAAGAATATCAGTTTCATAATTCTGACCTAAAAAATTATAATTTAATATCCTTTAATGTCTTAATTATTTATTAAACTTAAGGTAATTCTCAACATTTGGGCAGTATTTATATTTAGCAATTATCTCAAACGAACCGTATATAAAATCTATCTATATGGAATACCTACATAACGTATAATGAAAATAAAAAAGTTATAAGTTATTTTTCATAGTTTGACTACTAATGTTTCTGATTATTCGTTTTAAATTGCTTGTGACAGACTGAGAGTATTTTATTCAGTAAAATTTATGATTCAAAGAGTTTCTGTTTTACTTTATTTATTCTTAGTACAACATAATATATCCTCTATCAAACTGAGAGTAAGCAACCCAGATTTGACAGAGTTTCCTTCTTCGGAAATTAATTGGAAATTTAGATCTGTGAGGGTTTCTTCCGAAAAACCATTGTCTTTAAAATTGTATCCCTTACTTCATACATTCACGAAGGGAGAGCTTCTTTTAAATACAGTATTAACCATAATAAACAGTACTGAAACTGAATCAGCTGCAGTTGCATTTTTGATAAGCTGATTTAACTGTCGATTGTTTCCACGTCTTTGTGTTCATTACTTCTTTCTTATTTGAGGTTATTTTTGGCTAACATGGTTCTAAAAACGGTAGAGAAAATTTTTATCGTAGAGCATTATTTTCGCTCATACGGAATTGGACATGCGGGTGGGCCAAGTTTGTCATACACTGCATTACGTTTTTATGAACATTTCCACTGAAACTCGCCTAGTAATTCTGTGATTCTCAGTGTTATTGAAAAACTTTCAAAGAAGAGGTAGTGTTTTGACACAGCGAAAGGGCTTTTCAGGTCGCCCAACTACTGTCTGCACAAATGAAAACCATGGAAGAGTGTTACAGTAAGTGCTACAGTCACCGAAAAGAAGATTATTAACCAAAACGATATAGGGCCATTCTTAAATGGTTTGCGAGAGATCTCAGGATATTTTGTTGTCGTGTACGAAACCTGCCGTTAAATTCACAGTGTTCCAGCAAGATGGCGCAACCAGTCACACTGCCGTTAACAACACTGCTTTCCTCCAACAAACCTTTGGCAACCGTCTCATCTCCTTTAGAAAAAACTTTCCTTACCCAGCCCACTCCCCCGATCTCACTCCGGACGCCTACGTCTGGGGAATTTTGAAAGAAAATATTTTCCGGGAGGACCCACCATCTACCATCGTTTAACTCAAATAAAAAACACCCGTGTGTATTAGGAGTTAGGAGAATGGAACAACCCCTATTCATAAAAATTATTTTAAACCTACAATAACGGTACAAGTGTTGCCTAAAACTAAACTGGGGTCATATTGAACGTGTAATTACCAGAGTTTCACCGATTTTGCCTCCTTTGGCTTGTATTTATTGGTACAATCTATATGTAATGTTACTTTGTTTACCATAATAAAATATTACCATTTCAGTACTTTTTATTTTGGTGTATTTATCACCATATTTTGGAAGGTGGATATGATATTTGTGACCGTAAAAAAATCATTTGGTTCAATTCCTCCATACGGCAAGATGTCATAAGTCATCCCCGTCTCTCCACCAAATCGTTACTTAATGGGTTGAGTTGAAACCATTTTCCCCAAAAACTATCAAGCGGATATTCGTAAACAGAAGCGAATCACTTGCCTTTCCCTATGCTTTACAATATATTTCAGTTTCTAGTTAAAAATAGTTGTATTTTTCTACTAGTTGTACGGTTAGAGGCACCGGAAGTTAGAGGTGTTTTGTGAAATTGTTTTAAAAAATCAATGTATTATACCTAATTAACTACTTTCTTCATGACAAAGTCCATTGAATTTCTATTAAAGTGTTTCCTTTAGATGAATGCGTATGGATCCCTCTAGCAGTTATACTTTATTTCCAAAACATATATTTAACTTTTTTAAATTCTTTCTCCTGATAAGGAGAACGGAGATTTTCTGTTATTTCTATTAAATCTTGTTATTCATTAAAACCCATAATTTAAACTAAATGTATCAAAAACATGAGATTATGATAAATTTTTAAATACAAACTTTTAGAAAATGTAAAAAGCTAAAACAAATCAAAGGTAAGACTAATTAAAACTTTCGAGCTCCATAAAATGTATCCTCTGCTCGCCTTCCTGAATTTTTAAGGTAGTTCTAAAGATTTCAGGTCTTTGTTTTATTTTTATACATTATAGAGTCTAGTAAAAAAGTGGCATTTTCTTTATCTAATGGACGGTTTTTAAGAATTTATTTTAATTTTTATTTCTTTGAAAATGGTGCTGTAGCCTTGAGTTCCTGCGTACTAAATCTTTATGCGTTGTGCCATGATTATTCTTTTGTACTAGAACTGTCAACTTTGAATTTGGTGTGTTAATGCCATTCGTTTCAACTTTGTATTCCATCCCATGCTTAACTTTATGCTTTACGATCTGCCACCAGAACGTGAGAACAGATCCCAGTTCTAACACGTAATATTGACAAGCTACCAATAATATCAAAACTGTGTAGTAGCCTGCAAAATATATCGGAATACAGTTAGTATATCACTTTTTTTAAGGAGAATCAGATCCCCTTTTAAGCCTTACTCTGCCCGTCCTCATGCGCCACTGGCCTGTGCGAGGATCTCATCAAGAAGAATAAGAGGGGGAGTCGATACAGTACAAGGTTGATGGTACTGATATAAAGTGCAACGGTCACAGACAGGATTCGAACCTGCGCTATCTCTAACTCAGACTCGAAGTCCAACGTCTTAGACCGCTCGGCTATCGGCAATCCCAACATTTTATAAGACTATTACTATATGAATAATATGGTTAAAAATAAAACCATATGCATCATATTTGCTGAAAGCTTAGGTTTTGAAGCAGTTTATATGACATTTGCTAGACTCTAGAATTGTTTATAAGTGTGAATATCAACTTTTTCTCTTTCAAATGTTTCAAAAATTTTGAAAATTTCCAGTCTAAATCGATTTAATTTATATTTTTTTAGATTCAGACCCAATAAAAGTTATCCATACTTACTCAAAATGTAATGTAAATGGTAGTAATGAAGTTCGAAAATGTATCGAAATGTCATAGAAGGTTTTTTACGAAACGTTCATATTTTTATTTAAAACATTTTTACTAACTTTTTAACTAACTAAAAAATAATAACTTTTCTCAGGGTGAGTGTGATGAATAAAAACCTTTAATTTCCCTGTTCAGTCACATTTATGATGTATTATTTATAACCAGTACAAAATTTCACTAGGCTATGGCCACCCTGTGTAATACGTACATATCAGAACAACTGTAACCTTCATTCACGTATCAATAATGATATTTACCGAGGCAAGTCCTGTTGTCATTCCCAATAACCATATCTTCTGGACACAGACACTTTGCAGTAAAAAGTGAAGCGGCCTTGCAGGAGTGGGAACACCTCATCTGGGCACACAAGTACCTCTCGCTAGGCGTCTGCTTCTCGGGGAAGTATGTTCTCATACCAAGAAGAGTCTGTAAAAATCTATATCAGGTCAGGTTGGCTTAGTTAGGTTAGCTTCTATTAAGATTGGGTTAGTTTAGGTTAGGTTAGGTTACGATTAGTTAGAGTTTTGTGTTAGGATCGATATTATTAGGTTAGGTTGGGTAGATTAAGTTTTTTATTGTTTTTTTTTTTTACCAAGTAAGATAATGAGAAATATATTTTTAATGAATCCCAATACTTAGTAATTACTAACAAATCATAACTTATTGTAATATTTAGGTACATTCCTATATTACAATTCTGATTCAACTAGTTGATTATTTTGCGTATTTGAAATAAATACACTTTTTTACACAGTTATGAGAATCTAAGAAACATCTTATTAAAGAATAAAAATAAACCTGAATGTATTTCTAATTTATTTTCCTTATCAGTGATAAATTTTAAAATTTCTACATTTAAATAACTATTATATGTTAATTTTGACAGATTTTAATTACTTATAAATTGTGTGAATTAGCAAAAGAAACATTTTCATGATCTTACGAAATATACTGAATCAGTAGTGTCCCCATACTCAAATAATGTTAAGTTATGCGAATTCGCTATTATTTTATTTTATTTAAATCCGGATTTAACAACAAAGAGTAACAATTTATTTCACTTATACCTTATTAACTAAAATATTTAATTTATCCAGTCACAACGTGACATTAACTATAAATATTATAAATAATTCTTCAATGTCATGTACAAAACTATTCTTAATTATTTTAGAAAGAGGTGTTTACAACTCACAATTTCAATTATTAATATTCAAAAATAAATATTTATTATTCAAGTGTTTATTGGTGCCCCTGAAAACAGCTAAGACATTTATAATAGATAAAGAGTTTAAAGTAATTATGAAAAGCCAATTCGGCGAAGTTAGGGCTAAGAAACCCTCTCTAAAACAACCTGGGGACCAACGGCTAAAAAGGTGGCTTCCGAATCACCACCAATGGCCGGGCAGGCGGGCTGATTGCAAGGACAGGATCGCTCAGCGGTCACTCACCCAAGCGGCAGCCACGCTCGACTTTGCTTGATGTGGTTATCTCGCGATAACCGTTCTACCGGCTACACTGCGCCATTGCCACAACTGTACACTGTGATTAGGGACTTACTACTGTTGTGTTTGGATAAACCGATCTTGGTGTGTGGCGTTTCTAGACTAATTTAGGGTGTTTAGGTTATTGTATAGTTCGTGCCTAAATTATCCGGTCATTGACAGATATAATCTTTGTTATATACAAATCTAGTTAATTAAATATTTCTGTTACAGTATTGTCAATTTAATGAAAGCAATTATTGTTGCAATTGCGAGTTTAGAGCAGTCATGAGAAATTTAGTAAAAGTATTTAAAAATAATATATATATATATATATATATATATATATATATATATATATATATATATATATATATCATCGTTTCGTATAAACGGTTTAGTTAGACATCAAGATTAAGGTAAATATCGATATATTTAACGATTAACAGAGATAGATCTTCTAGAGCCACCAAAGTTTCACCACTTATTTCATTGAACGTAAACTATCTTCACGAGTACATCTGAGAAGGATTCACTTTCAGAAGTATAATTATAAACTGGATCATAATTCTTATTTTAAAATTATGCAAATATTATGGATTCGCCAAATTTTTGAATCAATTTTTGCATCAAACAGCTTTTAGACTGCATCATTGTGATGATTTGCAAACCGTTTATAAAATATTTCATTATTAAAGGAAGTATCTAATGAAGTTTTATTACCTGCTAAATTCGAAATTCTAAGTAGTGGAAAAACTAATAATGTAAGGTATAGTTCACTACTGGCTGGTTTATACCCTCCAGTTGAACCTACCATTGGGTACAGCAAAAACCGATGTGTCACTTAAATCTGGATAACCCTGTGATGTCCAGGAACGGTACATCATTAGCCGCAAATGTCGAGATTCTGGGGTGCAAGGCTAATTACAATAGGTCCGATAGGTCTACTGCGGGAGATGTCTGTTGGAATATGATGGAGTTTGTTCCCTAGCTATCAGAGGTTCTTGCTAGCCACAAAAGGGATGTGCCTCCCCCTGCCTGATTTGACTAGAGAGGCTGGTTCAAAGCGTGCCTCCCCTTCTTCCGGGTGGACATGACGTTGAGATTAGTGCCCTAATTCTTCCTCATAGATTTCGGTAGGAGGCGGCCTATCCCTTCACCTTACCTATCCCGATTCCCCTGTTACTCCGGAAGCAGCGCTAAGGTTCTTACAGGAGTAAGTGCAATTTATAAGCTAAGAAACATAATACTGTAATGTGGAATTTTGCATTATGTTATATAACGACTGAACTATGTTAAATTTCATTTCACCTTCAAATGATTCAGCCATGTCTAGCCATAATATAATATTATAAAATATTGTAACTATATAGCAAATCTACTACAGTTTATGGTTTTAAAATAAACATATGTAGTAATACTATATAATGCAAGTGTTAAGTAACTCACAGTAGGGTAATGGTTGATCATAGTGACATCCACTGGGTTACACTTTGGGGTCAATCTACATTTGTAGAGGTGTATTCTAGAGTTCCAGAGCCTCAGCCAGACCACCTGGTCATAGAATATGTCCAGACCTTTGGGGTCTTCCAGCTCGCTCCCGCTGAACAGGTGATTCACCTAAGCATGACAAAACTAGTCTGAGTAAAGTAATAGTTGACAAGAGTCTCATCCACTGCATCACAATTTGCTATCAGTCTACACTTGTAGAGGTGTATACTACAGTTGCGGAGGCTCAGTCAGACCACCTGGTCATAGAATATGTCCAGACCTCTGGGGACATCCAGCTCGCTCACCTAAGCATGACTAAACTAGTCTGAGTAGAGTAATAGTTGACAAGAGTCTCATCCACTGGATCACAATTTGCTATCAGTCTACACTTGTAGATGTGTATACTACAGTTGCGGAGGATCAGTCAGACCACCTGGTCATAGAATATGTCCAGATCTCTGGGGACATCCAGCTCGCTCACCTAAGCATGACTAAACTAGTCTGAGTAGAGTAATAGTTGACAAGAGTCTCATCCACTGGATCACAATTTGCTATCAGTCTACACTTGTAGATGTGTATACTACAGTTGCGGAGGATCAGTCAGACCACCTGGTCATAGAATATGTCCAGGTCTCTGGGGACATCCAGCTCGCTCACCTAAGCATGACTAAACTAGTCTGAGTAGAGTAATAGTTGACAAGAGTCTCATCCACTTGATCACAATTTGCTATCAGTCTACACTTGTAGATGTGTATACTACAGTTGCGGAGGATCAGTCAGACCACCTGGTCATAGAATATGTCCAGATCTCTGGGGACATCCAGCTCGCTCACCTAAGCATGACTAAACTAGTCTGAGTAGAGTAATAGTTGACAAGAGTCTCATCCACTTGATCACAATTTGCTATCAGTCTACACTTGTAGATGTGTATACTACAGTTGCGGAGGATCAGTCAGACCACCTGGTCATAGAATATGTCCAGATCTCTGGGGACATCCAGCTCGCTCACCTAAGCATGACTAAACTAGTCTGAGTAGAGTAATAGTTGACAAGAGTCTCATCCACTGGATCACAATTTGCTATCAGTCTACACTTGTAGAGGTATATACTACAGTTTCGGAGGCTCAGTCAGACCACCTGGTCATAGAATATGTCCAGATCTCTGGGGATATCCAGCTCGCTCACCTAAGCATGACTAAACTAGTCTGAGTAGAGTAATAGTTGACAAGAGTCTCATCCATTGGATCACAATTTCCTATCAGTCTACACTTTTAGAGGTGTATACTACAGTTTCGGAGGCTCAGTCAGACCACCTGGTCATAGAATATGTCCAGATCTCTGGGAACATCCAGATCACTCACCTAAGCATGACTAAACTAGTCTGAGTAGAGTAATAGTTGACAAGAGTCTCATCCACTGGATCACAATTTGCTATCAGTCTACACTTGTAGATGTGTATACTACTGTTGCGGAGGATCAGTCAGACCACCTGGTCATAGAATATGTCCAGACCTCTGGGGACATCCAGCTCGCTCACCTAAGCATGACTAAACTAGTCTGAGTAGAGTAATAGTTGACAAGATTCTCATCCACTTGATCACAATTTGCTATCAGTCTACACTTGTAGATGTGTATACTACAGTTGCGGAGGATCAGTCAGACCACCTGGTCATAGAATATGTCCAGACCTCTGGGGACATCCAGCTCGCTCACCTAAGCATGACTAAACTAGTCTGAGTAGAGTAATAGTTGACAAGAGTCTCATCCACTTGATCACAATTTGCTATCAGTCTACACTTGTAGATGTGTATACTACAGTTGCGGAGGATCAGTCAGACCACCTGGTCATAGAATATGTCCAGACCTCTGGGGACATCCAGCTCGCTCACCTAAGCATGACTAAACTAGTCTGAGTAGAGTAATAGTTGACAAGAGTCTCATCCACTGGATCACAATTTCCTATCAGTCTACACTTTTAGAGGTGTATACTACAGTTGCGGAGGATCAGTCAGACCACCTGGTCATAGAATATGTCCAGACCTCTGGGGACATCCAGCTCGCTCACCTAAGCATGACTAAACTAGTCTGAGTAGAGTAATAGTTGACAAGAGTCTCATCCACTGGATCACAATTTGCTATCAGTCTACACTGATAGATGTGTATACTACAGTTGCGGAGGATCAGTCAGACCACCTAGTTTTAGAGTATATCTTTACGTCATTCAACTTGCTCTGAATGTACATGTGCTTGATCGGAGCATAAAAACTACTCGCAATAGGTTAGTAGTTTTTTCAGACTTGTAATACTTGTGTAGTGAGCCGGGGCTCAGTTTGGACAATTTATTTTTGTCTTTTATTTTTGCCCACCTCGGCCACTCTTGTCCAGTCTGTGGGGGGAGTCACTCCGTCAGAGTATTGATTTTCTGCCTGGTTGAGGTCAGCTGGTTGACCTTGACTAGTTTACCGACCAGCTGTTCACCGGCACCGGCACTGGCTTCTGGCTACTGTTCGGAGCGGTCAGACACGTTCGGAGAAGCTTACTGTGTTCTGGCTGTTCTCTGTTCTTCCCGTTTCTCCATGGCTGGCTAATTCACCGACTTTCGGCATGGTAATTGTCTTTTTCTCTCTCTTAACTTATTTAGTTGGCGGTTTTTTTCTCTCCCACCCAGACATATATTATTCGTAGATTAGTTTAGATTAGTTATAAGTAATTTATATATATTTATTTTGTAACTTGTGTTCCTCGTGTACGTGTTCGTGTCGCAAAGTGTTCGTTCCTGTCTTTCGTACGTTCTAAAATTTGTTAATTTATTAACTATGCTAGTTTAGTTTTTTATCTTTCGCTCTTGTGCTTTCTTACTGATCCGTTCGGGGCGAACGGAAATTATTTATTCCGTGTACACACCTTGTTTTTATTTAGTGTAAGCGAGACGGTACAGACTTTGCAAATTTTTGTTACCTCGTGTTTTGTGTTGCGTGCAAATTTGGGTGGCAACATCCATGATTTTCAATTTTATTATTTAATTATTGCCTTTATAGTAGCGTGAACTGATTAGAATTTAATTATTGTTATTTTGGGAAATAATGTATTGTTATTATTTGTAAAATTATATAATTTATTATTATGCCTACCTTACAATTAATATTTAATAGCAAAATGTAAATTATTATAATATTATAATAGAATGATTAAAATCCAGCGAATTATAGTTACAAGTAATTGTTATCACGCTTAATCATTTAGTATGGCTGTTCTAGCCTATAAGTAAATGTTTTATAAATTTGAAAATTTGTTTTGTTTGTAATATTTAATATTGTCACCAAGTAGTGTATCTTTTAATACTTGGTGTCTTGAGTTATTTTTAGGAAACAGCTTTTCAATACTTAAAAGGTACTGTTAGTTACAGATTGTTATTTTTTTTAATTGTTAAATTTAAATATTTTATTATACTTTGGCAAAACATAATTAAGTTTTTTATTATTTCTCGGGTTGTAGTAAAGTTGTTCTGAATATCTACTGGTTATGTTGGGATTCTATAGGGTCCCCGTGAGTGCCGTCAGCGGACTGGTGCGGCGAGTCTGCCCGAACAACTGAAAAATTGAATGCCCGCGCCCTGCCAGCGCTATTGGATCTCGGCATCCAACCGGAGTGTAGTGCTCCCATGCATTTCTTCTGTAACAAGGTTGGATTAAAAATGTTTTTTTTTTTTTTACTTCTTATACTGAACTTGCGAGGACTGGGGTGCAGGGAACGCTGCCAGATGTTATATCTGGAGGAGGGCCAGTACCTAGCCAGTATTTATTTAGTTAGTTACATGACCTGAAGGGGAGGATTTCATCTTTAATTCGGATTCGTGGAGGCAACTAAGCCCCCGCCTCCTTCGAAAATTGGCTTTAAAATATATTTTTTTTTTAATTTCGGCTACAAACTTGAAACAAAATTACTTTTCAAAAAATAGTGGGCCTAGAAAATTCTACAACCTTTTTCTCCTCCCTCAGTTCATAAAAAATTTACCTGTTAAAAATTTTATATTTACACCGCCGTACCTGATATATGTTATTTATAGACCAAATTTCTATTTATTGTGTTATTATTATATTATTTATTTATTATGTTATTATCATTATTGGAATTATATTTATTGTTGTTATTTAGTTTTTAAGTTACGCGGTGCACCGTGGGTGCTGCATAATTGTATTTTGCATGGAAATGTTTGCCACCTACTAATTATATTTCTTGTACTCGAAATCTTGTCTCGTTCTTGTCTCTTCCCCACTAGGTGGGCATGTGATTGGTTTTTTTTTTTATGATTTGCTCCGAGTTTGGGAGGGACACGCTTCCGAGGCCTCCTGTATTTTTTCACTAACTCGGAACAAAATGGTAGCAGAGCGTGGTTGCGTGTTTTTTACCCTCTGCGGGCCCGGGGTTTTTGTTTTGCCACTGGTGGTGAGAGAGATGAGTTGAAGTTGTTAGTTGACTTCCTGCGCCTGTGCCGTCTCGCTGTGCTATTTTCCGCCGATCGACAGGAAGTGTGTGAACCTATTTATTTCCTGATTATTGTTACTTGTGTGTTTTTGTTATATCTTGTCTTCGTTGTTTTTTTTTCTGGTTTTGTTCTGGTACGGCGTAGTGTTTTGTTGCGGTATTTTGGTTTCGCTGCCGTGTTTCGTGGACGGCAGGAATTCTGGGGACCCTGCTGAGAGTGTTGTCTCACTAAGTTATTCTCTTGTCGCCTTACTAATTTTTGATTTGTTAGTTGTTGACTTCGAGTCAGTGTGTGTTACTTGTTAGTCTGTGTCATTTATTTATTTATCCATGCCTGTCTCTCTGGTGCCTGAATACTTGTTGAAGGAGGATCTCCATTTTGAGTTGTTGGCTCGTGGGCTTACTCCGGGTTCCGACTGCGAGTCCATGCGGAAGCAACTGCGTGATAATATGGAACTGGACACGACCTGGCCCTAGAGATTTTGACGTTCCAGAAGCAGAGGCCTATTTTGGAGGCTAAGTTGGAGACGTTTGAGAATAGTCAGGAGGACTGGTTGGAGTCGCCGCCTACTGGCCGAGAGAGGGCTAGGTATTTGTCCCGGCTTAACCCATCTACATATGAGGCTGTCGCTACTTAGAGCCAAGCTTACCAGTTCTGGTGATAAGGAGTGGTTGGAGGAACGCGTCACACTTGGTTGACGGCCTGCTGACTGTACTCGAGAGGGACGAGGGGGGCAAAGGCTCCTGAAAAAACTTTGTCTGAGATTGACTCTGCTGCGGCTGTTAAGGGTGAATGCCGGATCCCTGGGTCAGTTGTTGCTGATTTTGATGTGGGCGTGGCGTCGGGGGTGTCTGGTGTGGGACGGGGCCCGGGGGCCTGTGACCCAAATGCCTGCTGGATCTGGGGGACTGGGGACTGTGGTGACGGGGATCCTTTGTTCAGTATCACAAGCTTCCGAACCCACTTACCCCGTTGCTGCAGCGACTACCAACGGTGGATGGTCTAGTTACTGAAGCCTTGCTGCGGTTTCTTTCTGAGATCCTGCGACTGCATGACTTGCCTGGTCTTCAGGGAGCGAGCTTCCTGCATGTCATCTCTCCGTTTTGTAGGCCACCTTTGGGTGACTGTCTGGTTCGAGTTCTCCAGAGGGGTGGTACCCTGGATGATTTTCATAGGGAGGCATTGGATTTCTTTGTTCCTGGTCAGTTGAGGGAACGTCTCCGTGTGGAGAAATTCTTTAGGCCTCAGGGCAACGGAGAGAGTTTGGCTAAGTTTGTGGCCGAGGTGAGGGACACTGATAGGGTGTTAAGGCTCAATATCCCCGAAAGTACTGTGGTCACCACCATTCTTGAGGGTCTCAATCCTGAAGAGAGGTCCCGTCTAGTTTTTTGCTGGTCGCCCTTCCACCTTTTTCTGAACTGGACCGTCTGTGCATTGCTTCGCGCAGCGTGCAGTTTGCTGACCGGCAGAGGGCGGAGAGGAACAATCATCGTTCCATCCAGCCCTCCAGGGCTGTCACGGCCGTACAGAATCCCGTGGATGGGCCACATCACTCTGGTGGGCTTCATCCACCCATCTGCTATGCCTGTGGTGAACGAGGTCATACTCGTCGGGAGTGTCCTAGGAGATATCGCACTGGTCCAAAAAACTAGATCAAAGGGGGGTTTTCTCTGAAGTTCCCCCGAGGTCTAAGAAAAAAATTTCAAAAAAAATAGTACCTGTGCGAAAAATTTGATTAATAGTTTGGACACTATGAGCCTAGCAGAAAAGGGAAAACCTACGGCTTAGGACAGCATCTTCGGTGTGCCCTTATATCAATATCTTAGTGGGAGACTCAGTGCATAAGGCCCTAGTTGATTCCGGGTCAGCCTGTAGCCTCATCTCTTCCCGTCTTTTTGAAGCCATTTCAAGGGTTAGGTTTGGTGAAGCACACCGAGGAGTCTTCTTTAACTTGCTGGACTGCTTCTAATTCCCCTCTTCCAATTTCGAAGAAGGCTTCAATCAAGTTTAAGGTTGAATATTTTTCATGGGTGTGGAGCTTCCTTGTGGCCCAGGACCTGAGTATGGATTGTATTTTGGGGGCGGATTTTATTCAAAAGACTGGTTTGGTGCTGGATCTTCAGGCGGGCCAGTCTTATTTCAAATTCAATCGGCGAGTGTCAGTCCCCTTTTCTGATAAATTGCAAATCGACGCCGCAGGTTGTGGAGGTGGAGTTTGAGGAAGGTTCTGCCCCTGGGGACCCGTTCGGTCACTTGGATGAGGAGCAAGCTGGGGTTCTCCGTGAGCTTTGCTCAAGATTTCCGGAGGTCCTCACACCCAAGCTCGGTTCTACCCATCTCATTGAATATGATATTCGTCTGACTGACACTCAGCCAGTACGCTCCCCACCCATACAAGTTGGCTCCTCCAAAGATGGAGGTTATGCGTGGTATCATCAAGGATCTCTTGGATCAAGGAGTTATTGAGCCCTCAAAACTCATCGTATGCCAGTCCAGCGTTCTTGGTTCCAAAGCCTAATGGAAAACATCGTATGGTGGTTGACCTAAGAAAACTTAATGCCAAAATTGAAATAGACTCAGTGCCTCTCCCCGATCTCCATTCTGCTTTTGATTGGTTCGGTTAAGGCCAAATTTTTTCACTATATTTGATTTGAACCAAGCATATCATCAGATTCCGTTGAAGAAGGAATCACGTCCTCTCACGGCCTTCTGTGTTCCGTGGAATTTGTATCAGTACCGATCTGTGCCTATGGGGGGCTAGCTGTGGGGGCCCAAACGTTAACTAGGTTGCTCGACTCCATCTTCCACGATGTGAAGTTCAGGTATGTCTTTAATTATCTTGATGACCTTCTGGTCTACAGTGAGTCTTTCAACGGAAACACGTTAAACATCTTGAGGAGGTCTTGGTTAGGTTGGGTAGGGCTGGCCTTACAGTCAATCCGGAGAAGGTGTCTTACGCCAAGTCTGAAATATCGTTTCTCGGTCACCTCGTGTCGTCTAGGGGTGTATCTATAGACCCTGCCAGGACCCAAGGCATTCGGGATTTCCCTCCTCCGAAGGATGCCAAGGGTGTTGCCAGATTCATCGGCATGGTTAATTTCTACCGTAGGTTTATTCCTGACTTTGCCGAGGTGGCCGCCCCTCTGAACGCCTTAAGAAGGAAAGACGCAAAGTTCGTTTGGGGTGAAGATCAAGAACGTGCTTTTCAACTGCTTAAGGAGGCAATTATCCAACCTCCTGTGCTGCGAATACCGGACTTTAGTAGGCCCTTCATCTTGCAGACTGACTCCTCATCCTGTGCTGTAGGAGCTGTGCTTTCTCAAGAATTCGACGGTGCTCGGCAACCTATAGCTTTTGCATCTAGGACTTTGACCCTTCAGGAAAAGAAATCTTCTATTTATGAGCTGGAGTGTCTGGCGGTCGTTTTCGGCATGGATAAGTTTCGGAGGTTCCTAGAGCATTCCGAATTTCTGCTGGAAACTGACAATCAGGCTCTTTCCTGGCTATTGGCCCATCCTCGACAACTCGGGAAGATTGGTCGCTGGGTTGTCAAAATTGCGGCCTTTAAATTCAGGGTGCAGCACATTCGCGGCACCCAAAACGTCGTCGCCGATGCTCTTTCTAGAATGTATCATCTACCCAGCGATCCTGTTGATTCTCAAGCACCGTTGTGTGGGACTGTGATGTTGGATTTCCCTGCTGCCTTTGAGAGTTTTGGCTCTCACCAACTTCAAGACCCCGAGTTGTCAAACATCATTGGTGAGCTCCAGGAGGGAGAAGCCCACTCTCCTTACTTCTTGTCCAAGGGTGTCCTCTGCTGTCGTGCCCGACGCGGAGGTGGTCCCAAGATTGTTCTGCCGAGTGCCCTCATACCGATGGTCTTTTCCTATTTTCATGTTTCTCCCGTGGGCGGTCATTTAGGGATCCACAAGACCATCGCTAAAATCAGAGATAAGTTTATCTGGAAGAGTATGGACAGAGACATTGCTGGTAGAGTACGAGCTTGTCATCTTTGCTCGGTCAGTAAACCAGCACAAAATACCAAATTAGGACTTCTTTCCTCCGAGGTGGCGGAGCGGCCTCTTGAAAAGGGTGTTCATTGACTATGTGGGACCCTTTCCCCGTAGCAAGTCAGGGAACACCTCCCTGCTTGTCGCTGTGGATGCTTTCTCTAAAGTTTTGCTGGTTGATTCCTCTTAGGAGTGCACGGCGTCGCTCACCGTCAAGGCACTCAAGTCCCGCCTTCTACAGAATTTTGGAGTGCCCGCCACCTTCGTCTCAGACAACGGCACACAATTCGTGTCGAGGGAGTTTTCATCGCTTCTGTTTTGGGCAATGGAATCAAACATGTTACGACATCTCCTTACTACCCCCCCCCCTTCTCATGCTGAGCGGTTCAACCGCAATCTCAGAGCCGCCCTCATCGCTTATCACGCTGAGAAACAAAACTACCTGGGATGAAAACCTGAGCTGGCTTCAGTTAGCCTTCAATTCTGCTCTTCACGAAAGTCATGATTCCACGCCTTTCCAGGTCATGTTTAGTCGTCCTCCTTCTGATCCCTTGTCTAATCTCTGGAGTCTGGATAGTCTTCTACCAGTGCCTGGTACTCCCAATGTGAGTGACACTTGGGAGGCAGTCAGGGTTAAGCTCCATACAGTCTAGGGAAAGGGTGAGGAGAAAATTCAATAAGGGACGTATTGCTAAACCCCTTCCAGGTGGGGGATCTTGTCTTTTTTGTAAGGCCCATCCGGTCAGTTCGGCCGTGGATAAACGGGCAGCCCAAACTTTGCTATCGGTGGACAGGTCCTCACCGGATTCTTCGTTTTCTCTCCCCAGTTACTGCTGAGTTGGTTGATCCCGTATCGGGGAGGTTGTGGCGGAAGGCCCACGTTTCTCATCTGAAGGCCTTCCGTGGTGATAACCTCTGGTCATGCTCTGGATACTGGTGCGGCTGCGGGGGTGTCCGGGGACTGATCACCCCTGGTTTTCCCTGTGGTGTCGTTTTACTCTCTTTCTATTTTTCTTCTTTCTCCAAGAGAGGCGCCTCTCAAAATTTCAGGAGGATCGTGTTTTGTCTGCCTCCTGCTCAGAGACTTCGTTTCCTGTTAGGGTTCTCGACTTCCCGTTTCCTGTGCCAGAGCTTGTTGGTTCTTCTTTCAGTGGGGGAGAGGTTTTGTTTGGGGTTGCACCCTTTTTAGTGGGGGAGGTTGAGCCGGGGCTCAGTTTGGACAATTTATTTTTGTCTTTTATTTTGCCACCTCGGCCACTCTTGTCAGTCTGTGGGGGAGTCAACTCCGTCAGAGTATTGATTTTCTGCCTGGTTGAGGTCAGCTGGTTGACCTTGACTAGTTTACCGACCAGCTGTTCACCGGCACCGGCACTGGCTCTGGCTACTGTTCGGAGCGGTCAGACACGTTCGGAGAAGCTTACTGTGTTCTGGCTGTTCTCTGTTCTTCCCGTTTTCTCCATGGCTGGCTAATTCACCGACTTTCGGCAGGTAATTGTCTTTTTCTCTCTCTTAACCTTATTTAGTTGGCGGTTTTTCTCTCCCACCCAGACATATAATTATCGTAGATTAGTTTATAAGTAATTTATATATATTTATTTTGTAACTTGTGTTCCTCGTGTACGTGTTCGTGTCGCAAAGTGTTCGTTCCTGTCTTTCGTACGTTCTAAAATTTGTTAATTTATTAACTATGCTAGTTTAGTTTTTTATCTTTCGCTCTTGTGCTTTCCTTACTGATCCGTTCGGCGAACGGAAATTATTTATTCCGTGTACACACCTTGTTTTTATTTAGTGTAAGCGAGACGGTACAGACTTTGCAAATTTTTGTTACCTCGTGTTTTGTGTTGCGTGCAAATTTGGGTGGCAACATCCCATGATTTCAATTTTATTATTTAATTATTGCCTTTATAGTAGCGTGAACTGATTAGGAATTTAATTATTGTTATTTGGGGAAATAATGTATTGTTATTATTTGTAAATTATATAATTATTATTATGCCTACCTTACAATTAATATTTAATAGCAAAATGTAAATTATTATAATATTATAATAGAATGATTAAAATCCAGCGAATTATAGTTACAAGTAATTGTTATCACGCTTAATCATTTAGTATGGCTGTTCTAGCCTATAAGTAAATGTTTATATATTTGAAAATTTGTTTTGTTTGTAATATTTAATATTGTCACCAAGTAGTGTATCTTTTAATACTTGGTGTCTTGAGTTATTTTTTAGGAAACAGCTTTTCAATACTTAAAAGGTACTGTTTAGTTACAGATTGTTATTTTTTTTTATTGTTAAATTTAAATATTTTATTATACTTTGGCAAACATAATTAAGTTTTTATTATTTCTCGGGTTGTAGTAAAGTTGTTCTGAATATCTACTGGTTATGTTGGGATTCTATAGGGTCCCCGTGAGTGCCGTCAGCGGACTGGTGGCGGCGAGTCTGCCCGAACAACTGAAAAATTGAATGCCCGCGCCCTGCCCAGCCTATTGGATCGGCATCCAAACCGGAGTGTAGTGCTCCCATGCATTTCTTCTGTAACAAGGTTGGATTAAAAATGTTTTTTTTTTACTTCTTATACTGAACTTGCGAGGACTGGGGTGCAGGGAGCGCTGCCAGATGTTATATCTGGAGGAGGGCCAGTACCTAGCCAGTATTTATTTTAGTTAGTTACATGACCTGAAGGGGAGGATTTCATCTTTATTCGGATTCGTGGAGGCAACTAAGCCCCCGCCTCCTTCGAAAATTGGCTTTAAATATATTTTTTTTTTAATTTCGGCTACAAACTTGAAACAAAATTACTTTTCAAAAATAGTGGGCCTAGAAATTCTACAACCTTTTTCCTCCCCTCAGTTCATAAAAAATTTACCTGTTAAAAATTTTATATTTACCACCGCCGTACCTGATATAATGTTATTTATAGACCAAATTTCTATTTATTGTGTTATTATTATATTATTTAATTTATTATGTTATTATCATTATTGGAATATATTATATTTATTGTTGTTATTTAGTTTTTAAGTTACGCCGTGCACCGTGGTGCTGCATAATTGTATTTTGCATGGAAATGTTTGCCACCTACTAATTATATTTCTTGTACTCGAAATCTTGTCTCGTTCTTGTCTCTTCCCACTAGTGGCATGTGATTGTTTTTTTTTATGATTTGCTCCGAGTTGGGAGGGGCACGCTTCCGAGGCCTCCTGTATTTTTTTACTAACTCGGAACAAAAGTAATATAGGTTATTTACAAAACATGATTTTGTTTTCTTCTTTGTATTAAATTGAATAAATAATTTTTTGTGTCTCCAAAATATTTATAACCTATGATGAAAAAAACAATATAGTATATTTGTAAAAACTTTGTTGTAAAACTTATAGATATAATCCATATTGAAATTTGTAAAACAAAATATTACTTTCCTGTAAAATAAGGAAAAGATTAAGAGTGAAATTTTAATAATCCAAAAAGAGAAAATTAGAATTACACTAACAAATATCAATATGCTTAAAGTAAGGTAATATTTCCGGTATTAAAATGTGTTAAAACTGATATACTTTATAAATATAATCCTTTTTATATACTCGATATAAATTGTGTATACTCTCGGGATTTTCTATCGATATTGTGTCTCTTGTAGTATATTATACTTGTAGAGTGACCACAGGATCATGCAATATATTTACACCTCATCTTTTAATGCTATGTTCAATACTAAAATAATAATCGATTAGCCGACATGAATAGAATGTTAATAATCGGAAAGTAACAATCGATACATACCTTAGTCGCTTCGTAATCGGTGCTGAGCAGATGCATTGTCCTGGTATCATCCACGGAGCCGATCACGTAAATCCTCTCTTCTCGCACACTGATCGCTATCCTCTTAATACTGGTCATGCGTAGGCAACCGGTCTTAATATATTTCTTGATCGTATTTGTTTTAAAGGAGTACGCAAACAAATCAACGTCTTCTTGCAGGTAGAAAATAAGCCTGGACATTGATATTTACATGTACATATTGAGTTTCAAATTGAGAAGATATTAAAATGTTCTATGTTTGCTCTTAAACCGTCTTCAGCAAACTATTAGAAATAGTGCTATAAAACATTATACACATACATATAATAAAGAAAAATCATATGTATATGTGTAAGCAACACTTTATATAGATACAAAACTATATCAATTACCTTGTAAGATAAACCTCACCAAGGCATGGTTTTATTGCCTTTACGAACTCTATTCCACAAGGATCAACTTTACTTCCCTTGACAGAATTCCCAGATGTGTAGCGGTACTAAAGTTTACTTACATGAAGTGTGTGGTTGAGGCATATACGAGGCTTCACTTCTATAGTCCTGACTGCGATACAAAATAAATGCTTGGTTCATAGCCTTCTTTTATTTGTTGATTTTTATTAACAGATACACAAATTTATATTTTTATGAATGTGTAAGCAAATTTTAACAAAGAGCAATCATTGCTTGAGCTTTAAAAAATCGTATTATTCGAGGATCTATAGACAGATTTTGTTTTTGTTTGTCTGTCTTGACGATAGCTCTAGAACAAATTGATCTATAGATTTTAATATAAATTTTGCATATGGTTTCATTTCTATATAGATTTCTATATAAATAATATAAATACGGGATACCAATCGTCGGATGGCGGTGTCTGTCGCACCATAAGACATACTATGGCCGAGCGTTTGTGAATATTTTTACATTTTTATCTGAGTATACATAATGGCAATAGAAATCGCATAACAATCAGATTTGTAAACACACATAACACATTGTAACACATTGACAACAACAAAATGTTACAATGTGTTGTAACACACACACACACACACACACACACACACACACACACACACACACACACACACACACACACACACACACACACACACACACACACGTTGTTGTTGTTGTTGTGGCAAATTGTTGATTTGGCATTGTAACATATTACATAATAGCATAACTATCCGCAAGATATCTCAAAAAAATGTTACCTACAGATTTTAAATTTTGGATTAAAATTCATCCCTACATAGATAAGAATGGGTTTCATGTTGGTGCCTTGCTATCCATTCGATTTATCTGAATTTCATTGAAGTCTATCACTAAATAGTGTGGCATAATTTCTCCTATGTCAACCTAAGGGCTGTAAACATTTATTTTATGTATGATTACCTTTCTGTTCGCAAGCGTGTCGAGGATAAAATTAGCTATAAAGTTCAAATGTTACATTCAATTTCAGTGAAGCCTGTGACTATACAAATGCTCTACATAATCCTACCCTGTGTTTATTTATTTACAACATACTATTGCTATACCCCATACTATCTGAATATGCTATGTTGTCTTAACTGCCTCAATAAGATATTTCGGTTCAAGCCTCCGCCAAATATTATTACTATGGTATAATGGTAGAGTATATTCTTTGTTTAAAGGGTTTTAATGACGAAGGTTTGATAATAGGGTTTCTGACATTTGCCATCGTTGTACGTTATAAATGTATATCATAACGTTTCGAGAATTGAGATCTATCCTCTTCATCAAGTGAGGATATCATTAGTTGAAATAATAAAGAAAATAAGGACACAAGAACCGAAATAAAATGGTTAAAACACGCGAAACCCGTTTGGAGAAAAGGAACCCAGACGTTGGCACTGCACAGGATGCCCTATATGGAATACTTAGTAAAGGCTAAAAGACCACTAAACATGAGAACTAAAGAAAATAAATGAAATGCGAAGAAGGAAATTTCTAAAACTGCTCAAAATTGTTAGTCTGAAAATCATTGCATAAAATGATAGGAAGCCAACCTACGCCATACACCGCGAGGAAAATGTATTGCAACTTAAACTTATTTATGCTTCATACATACAATTAGCTGACCATCTGCTAAGTCAACCTCCGGTTAAGGTTAGGGCCCTTTGGATATCAATATCAAAAAAGAAAACCCGCCAATATTTTAACACTCAAGCAAACTTCTACCAACACCATGACACTGAGACCTAGGGCCAAAAAATATGGCCGAATGTGGCTGCCTTTATCTCTTGTCATTCCCGCGATTCACCTTCCTGCCTCATTGTTTTAGATTACACACCGCGAGGCCGCAGGAAGTGCCAACATTGATTTTCTTGTCAGTATCCCACCTTCGCCTGTGCTGGAGTGTCGTGTGGTAGTGATCGTGACTTGAGCTTACATCCTGTGCTGTTCCCTTTTTCCTGTCTGGAATCCAAACGGTTTTCTGGTTTGTTTGAGCCATTTCCATTGGTTCCATTTTCCTTTCTTATTTCATGTACTAATTATATTCCAACCAAATGAATAGGATTTATTTCAATCCTCTAACGTTTTTGTAACATGGCGATAGAGTATAGCATCTCTTTGTAAGATTATAAAGTCTGATTTGTAATTCACAAAAAATGAGTTTGAGATAATTGCCATATTAGTGCATTACCCTTCGTTGTCATAAATTAAACAGGCCAAAGTAAATAACATTAAAATGAACTTACCTGTAATAAGGATCTATTGCTAGTTGATGTATCTTAGACGGGTGGAACAACACGACCTCTCTGGAGTTATCCTTTAGATCAGTCTGGTATATATTTTGCGTATTCCAATCCACCCAGAAGATTTTCCTATTCACCCAGTCAACGGACAGATCTTTGATGAGGGAAGACTGGCCCCAGAGTTCAAACGGCGTTTTGAAATATTTTGTTGAAAAATAATTGTAAAATAACCTACAAAACAAAACCAAACATTATAACGGGATAGTGACACAATTAAAACTATACAACAAAAGGCATGCATATATTTTATGTTTAATCATAGTAGTGGTTTAGATAAATTGTTCATTTTATTTAAAAAACACATGGAGGGAAGACGAGCAAGGACACTGGCTCATCGTTCAGCTTGCATGATGATTTTTGAAAATATGTGTATTAGTGTACATCCTATAACTCTTTTTCAGACACATAATCAAAGTTTCATAGAACCGTTAGTAAACTTAGTAAACACACACCACCAACTAAACTCCAGTCACGGTCACGGGTGACAGTTGAATTTGCTGTTACAATCGCAGTTGTAATTTCTAACTAGGAGCAGTAGTATGTTACACAGATACAAATCTAAATACTTAATAAACACACCATCAACTAAAATCCAGTCACGGTCACGGGTGACAGGAGAATTTGCTGTTACAATCGCAGTTGTAATTTCTAACTAGGAGCAGTAGTATGTTACACAGATACAAATCTAAATACTTAATAAACACACCATCAACTAAAATCCAGTCACGATCACGGGTGACAGGAGAATTTGCTGTTACAATCGCAGTTGTAGATTGCCAACCAGGAAAAGTAGTCTGTTACACAGATAAAGATGTAAACACCTAGTAAACACACACCACCAACTAATGTCCAGTCTGCTCCTAAACACTTATTAGATCTTTATCTCTGTAACAGACTACTGCTCCTAGTCGGCAATTGTTAAGTATTATTGCGTAAATAACTTGTTTTTTTTATTGCCTAATATGAAAAGGCTACTTTTATTGAACAATAATTATGTATATATTTTTTGGGCAATTTATACTTTATATTTGCCTTTATTTACTAAACTGTATATACTACATTAATTCCATATCTCTTTCTGCGGCCTAGTGCCTACAATACCATTCCTTACTGGATTAAAATATTCACGTACAGTGACAGACCAATGAACCATTGTTTCCCGAATCAGCTGTTTACTGTACACTCACCAACCAATCACAACGGTTGACTTATCAATTGCCCACCTTGCAAGCGTAGGCACGCTTGCTCGTTATACTCTCGGTCCCGCCTGGGGCACTTATGTACTCTCTAGCCACTGCTGACCATACTTACTCTCTCCCCCATGTGTTACTCTCTCACTTAAAATATTAGTTTATTTCTATTTGTTGTACATTTAAATTAACATTAAAGTCAGTGCTCTGGATTGGCAATCTCTACCAGAACGTCTCTGCTCCCGGACACCCGCGTCTACCGTGCTCTACAGGACTGGCCACAGTGTTATAAACTATTCGTTTGCGGTCGTATTGTGCGTGAGTGAATCCGTGAAGGACATCTTCCGTCTTCACGCCTGCCTACAAGACAGCAGCCTATTTCCACACTTACTGATCACAACCTGGCCCTCAACAACAGCAGACTACGGTTAGGTACCTCTCATGAAAACAAAGGTAACTGTTTATTTTCTGCACTTTATTTGAATATGCACTGTTCATAAACTCATTATGTGTAACCTAGTGAACTCTTGTTAAAATCAGTGTGTTCGGCGTCTTCACTGCCTAGTGTGAAGTGGTCCTTCTTAATCGAGCCTCTAAAATATTATCTAACGGTTCTCATAACCAAAATTCATTCTTTTCATGGTCCTTAGCGAGCCGGATAATAAGAACTTTAGTCCATTGGTGAATATCAGTGCAATCTCAACTCTTATAAGCTCTATACAGTGCATATTTCAAAGCGTAGTTTCAGGTTCTTTCACGATTGCAAAGTGAATATCACGTGCATATCGATTTTACAGTCCCCTCTTCACTCATATCAGCTGTGACGTGATCATATCAGCTGTTTGTCCTCTGCTTTGTCGACTGCATTGTTTTGTTGACAAACAAGCTTTCAGACTGTCACAGCACAGGTGAACTGATTACTGTGTTTAATGGTTACCGCTTCTCAATACTTGTTAGTTATCAGCCCTACTTGTAATACTCATTATTCTAAGCAGGTTACGCGAACTTAAATGTAAACAATCTTGGTTATTGACACTTTACCTTGAGCAGGACTTGCACCCTTATTGCAAAATTAAATGTTTATTTTGTCAACACTATATTCTAGTCTCAGCTTAAAAAGGAAAAAAAGCTACTTACTGCTCACAATTGTTTATTATAATTTCTATTTGAACATTTCTCACGCATATGTATGCATGGTTTATGGTTACTGTCACAACACTACCATACTTTACCACTGACAGTTTACATGTAGTACGTGCGCATAATGTTTCCAGAGCCTCTGCTACATTATAGCTGAATTTAGCTCAACAATAACCTTAATTGTTGTTTATTATTTAATAACAACTTGTTTTGTTTACGTTTTGCCATAATAACAGTTTATTTTATTTTCTCAAAACAAAACTATATTATAGGCCTATACGAGCCTACTCTACTTATTGCATTATTATTGAGTTTTTACCTCAAAAAACTCAACAATTGGTACCTGAAGATGAAATCAATGATTCCGAAATGTACATAGTAAAAAAAATAAAAGTTTACAAAAAGTGTTAAAAGGTTTATTTATATTGTATCATAAATATTTTTTAAATTGTGTTTCATTGTATTATATTGTTTAGATACTTCTTATTTCTTGGGGAAAATACTTCAGAGGAAAATAATTTAGTTTCTATTTTTATCACTGTCTCAAGTTCAAGAGGACAATATTTTGTTTACTTTTCACCTTTGAAGTTTTACTCAAATTGATTAATTTTATACAAACACTTTCAACATGGCGATGTCTCTTAAAGTGGCCAATGCAAAGCGAGAACACCTCTTTTCTCAGATACAAAGTATCTATGATTTAACAAAGAAGACTTCCGATCCAAATATACTTCAGCAGTTGCTTGTCAGAGCTAAATCTATTCAGAGACTTAGACAGGAATTTTCAGCAATATTAGACTTGTGCCACGAGTTGGAATTAAAAGTAGATTCCGACTATACACCTAACTATTCCGCATTAGCGAGCGTGGACGAGTTAGTTGATTACGTTTCTGCTAACGTGCTTATGATTGAGACCAAGAGACAAGCTAAAGCTAATAAAAGCGAAACTATTCCGCCTGCCTCCCCTCAAGTCAACGTCCGGCTACCGAAATTGGAATTAAAAACTTTTGACGGAGCTGCCTTGGACTTCTGTACGTTCATCAACGTTTATGAACAAGCCGTACACAACAATGCGCACTTAAGCGATGTAATGAAATTTCAATATCTCTTGAGCGTGCTTTCAGGCGAACCACTCTCTCTGATAAAGTCGCTAAATATAACTGAGCAAAATTATGCAATCGCTTATCAGCTGCTGAAGGATCGCTACCATAATACTAGGCGTCTACTCACACTACATTTAAATCAAATACTAGACCTTCCTGTCATCTCCAGCACATCTGTGAAGAATATCCGTGCTTTCCTTAATCTTTTTCACGAACATACGCAATCACTTAAAGCGTTAAACAATGACATCACTAGTAACAACCCACTTCTCTCAGCCTTGTTATTACGCAAGATTGATAATCGGATGGTCACACGCCTAGAACAGTTTCGAAAAAAGGAAGAGCTTCATACTTTGCCCTCGGTTGAACAAATAATTGAGTTTCTCAACCTGGAATGCAGCCACATTGAGGACAGTAGTCTACATGACAATATTGTGGACCCCAAGAACGCTTCAAGTTCTTATCTTGGGTCAAAACCCAGATTTGATAAACCCAAATCGTCTCTTAAAAACGTGAGCTTGTTAGCGGCTTCCTCTCCACCCTCCTCGGCCTATAAACAAGGCCCATCATGTTTTTATTGCCATCAGAGCGGTCATAAAATTTATGGCTGTCCCAGCTTCGGCCAAAAGACACCTCAAGAACGGCACGGGATTATTAAACAGCACAACCGCTGTTCTTCTTGTTTGGGGACGCACAGATTAAGTGAATGTCAGTCTAAATTCACGTGTCGAACATGTCGTGGTCGTCATCATACCTTGCTACACTTCACTGATCGGCCAACACGGTCCAGTGTTAGTACGTCGGACCGCGTTCGTCCCGTTGTGGAGAACGGCCGTGACGGCGGCCGGCCTGCAACACCTACACCTGCTGTCCGCCCTCCGCCTGCGACCACAGCGCTCTCGCCTCCTAGCCCGACCGAACACACCACACTACACGCTCATGGCACACTGCATCGAGACGTCGCCCCTAGTACCACGGTTCTTCTGGGTACTTCTCTTGTCAAGCTCACCGCCTCTAACGGACAAGCTTATGTCTTTCGTGCCTTAATTGATTCAGGAAGCATGCTAAATTTTATTAGCGAGAAAGCCTCCCAACTGTTGGGTACACAGCGCCGTCCGGCCACTATTAATGTCGCCGGCCTTTCTCAAACCTCTGCTCACACACGCGGATTTTTAACTCTGGCCGTGGAAACTCTTGCTGGCCACCCAGTTGCCGCCCCGCACTCGTTCCACATATTGCCACAAATCACTGTAGACCTCCCACGAGTGCAAATATCTCAGGAGGTCATGAATAAGGTTAAAAATATTATACTGGCTGATCCAACCTTCCACCTCCCTGGTGGCATTGACGTGCTTATTGGTGGAGCGCTATTTCCACATATTCTTACTCACGAGACCTACTCTCTTGGTCTCAATTTACCTCACGCCCTGGGCACCTGTTTTGGTTTCGTGCTGATGGGGACGGCTCCCTGCACACCACTGACGCAGTCTGTCTCTACTATGGCTGTCTCTCTTCTCTCGACTGCTGAGGTGGACCTCCACGCCTCTCTGCAGCGTTTCTGGATACAAGAGGAACTGCCTGCTCCCAGTAAAAGGTCTGCAGAGGAAACTCAATGCGATGAATATTTTTCTACCACGCCCTCCAGGGACCGTGAGGGTCGATATATGGTCCGCCTCCCTTTCAAGAACAACAGTACTCATCTGGGAAGTTCCAAAGTTCATGCTGAAAGTAGACTCTATTCACTCGAGCGCAAGCTCCACGCTCCCACTAATGTGGAGTATTATAATTTATATTCTGATTTTATACATGAATATCTCTCTCTAGGCCATATGCAGGGCTGCCCTACTACTCCTGACTTAAGCACTCCCCACTACTTTCTGCCACACCACGGTGTTTTTAAGGCACAAAGTAGCACCACCAAACTACGCGTCGTTTTTGACGCCAGTGCCAAAACCAGTTCCGGACTCTCTCTCAACGACACTCTGTTGACCGGACCTAAACTGCAAAATAATATTTGTGACATTCTTCTGCGCTTCCGCCTTCAGAACGTAGTGTTCTCTTGTGACATCAGACAGATGTACCGCCAAATCAAGGTGCATCCTGACGATCAACATTTCCAACTGATCTTATGGCGTGATCACCCCACCGACTTGATGTCCACGTTCAAGCTCACGACAGTTACCTACGGCCTGAACTGTTCACCCTACTTGGCCATCAAAACGCTACATCAATTGGCAGAAGACGAAGGTCACCGCTACCCCCATGCTGCTGAGATTCTCAAGCACCAGAGCTACGTCGACGACCTGATCTGCGGAGCTGAGACTGAAGAACTCGCCGCTTAACTTCAAGATCAACTCATCAAACTCCTTCGGCTCGGTGGCTTTGAGCTGCGGAAGTGGGTCTCGAACTCTCCGAGACTTCTGCAACACCTTCCTGAAGATCATCGGGAAATCCCAGTTTTTCTGCAACCCTCTCAGGAGCCTCATTTCTCTATTTTGGGCCTAAAATGGACCCCTCTTACTGACACTTTTACCTTTAATTTTAATTTTTCTTGTGAAAACCCCACTAAGCGTAAAGTGTTAAGTCTCATTTCTCAAGTCTATGACCCCTGTGGTTTTTTGGCGCCTTGTATAATGCTCGCAAAAAATATCATGCAACTCGTATGGATTTCTGGCATAGATTGGGATGATCCGCTCCCTCCAGAAATATACAAAAAATGGCACGCCTTTATATTTCAACTTAAGCACGTTGCTACTATTACAATTCCTCGTGCTATCCCCTACTCTGCTGCTACTCACTGGGACTTGCACGGTTTCTCTGACGCCTCAGAACTAGGCTATGCTGCTGTAGTCTACATCCGCTCTACCTCCAATGACACGGTGCACGTAAGCCAAGTTATGGCTAAAACTCGCGTCGCTCCTCTCAAAAGAGTGACGCTGCCCCGACTGGAGCTATGCGCAGCTCATCTCCTGGCCCAACTTGTGAAATATTGTGTTACTCAATTAGCTCTCACCCGCAAGTTTGGTTCTATTGTTTGCTGGTGCGACTCTACTGTGACCCTCGCGTGGATCAAAACACCTTCTTATCGCCTCAAAACCTATGTGGCTAATCGTGTGGCGCAAACTCAAGAGCTTGTGGCTGTGGATTGCTGGCGCTACATACCTAGTGCTTCCAATCCTGCTGACTGCGCCTCCCGTGGGATCCTTCCCTCTCAATTGGTGGATCATCCCCTTTGGTGGCATGGACCCGACTGGTTGCGTCTCCCCTCCTCGGCCTGGCCTGATACTGATTCCAGCCTGGACTCGGTCTCTCTGGAGGAGCTAGGGGAGCTGAAGCATTCCACTCCTGTCATTGCCTTGGCCACAGCACCGCCTACGTGGGACCTCCTCATCTAGTACTCTTCCTGGAGGAAATTGTTGCACGTGATGGCCTACGTCTTGCGTTTTATCCACAACTGTCGTTCACCAAACCGCCACTTCGGACCTCTCTCCAAGACAGAACGGGACTCCGCCCAGCTGCGAATTTTCAAGACCGTGCAAGAGGAAGCTTTCACTGAAGATCTGGCTCTACTGCGGGACCGAAAGACGTGTTCTACCAGACTTCAACGCCTCGCCCCATTCCAGGGTCCGGATGGACTTCTCCGCGTCGGCGGCAGACTGCGCCACGCTGACCTCCCGCCGAACATGTCTCACCCGTGCATCCTGCCCAAGAAGCACCCTGTCGTGGACCTCCTCATTGACCATGTCCATGTCAAACATCTCCACGCTGGCGCGCAGCTTACTCTCTCTCTGCTCTCCCAGCAAGTCTGGATCCTCTCTGCACGCAGCGTGGTGAGATCTCGCATTTTTAGATGCCTCACATGTTTTAAGAATCGGCCTAAAAATAACGCCCCTCTCATGGGCGACCTCCCCAAAGCTCGCAATACTCCAGCCCGAGCTTTTCTCTCCACCGGCATGGACTATGGTGGCCCCTTTTCGCTCAAGGTCCATAATTTACGCTCTGTCCGCATTATTAAGGCCTATATTTGTATTTTTGTTTGTATGGTTACGAAGGCCGTTCACATTGAGGTGGTGACGGACCTGTCTACCGAAGCTTTCCTTGGTGCTCTCACTCGCTTCGTTTCTCGTCGTGGCCTGTGCACAGACCTTTATAGTGACTGTGGCACAAACTTCGTAGGTGCTAAAAATGCCTTACACAAAATCCTCACGGCTGACCAGCGCAAAGTCCAAGACTTTGCTGCTGGCAGTTCAATTCGATTCCACTTCAACCCTCCTGCTGCTCCCCATCAAGGTGGAATTTGGGAAATTGCCATCAAGAGTGCAAAACACCATTTAAAACGTGTCATGGGACTCCACATACTAACTTTGTCTCAATTCATGACGCTCACAAGTCAGGTTGAAGCGATGCTCAACTCCCGCCCGCTCACCGCTCTCTCCAGTGATCCCAACGACCTTCTCCCACTGACGCCTGGACACTTCTTGATCGGCTCTCCTCTGGTTTCCGTGCCTGAAGAGAACTTGCTGGACGTACCCACGAACCGCCTTTCTCACTGGCAGCTGGTTCAAGCGCTGCACCAACGTATCTGGAAGCGTTGGCAGCAAGAATATCTCCAGACTCTTCAGCAGCGTCTCAAGTGGAGCACTCCTTCCCGCAACCTCCAACCTGGAGACCTCGTCCTGGTGCATCAGGATACTCCCGCTCTCTCTTGGCCCCTTTCACGGGTCACTGATGTCACTCCAGGACAAGATGGTACAGTTCGAGTGGTACATCTCAAGACCTCAAGTGGAACTCTCACTCGTCCAGCAGTGAAGGTGTTTCTCTTACCTCACCTCTACAATTAATTAACTGTCTCTCTAGCACCGCCTATATTGCTCTTTCTCTCATTGAATCCCAAGGTGATTCAAGGCGGCCGGTATGTTAAGTATTATTGCGTAAATAACTTGTTTTTTTTATTGCCTAATATGAAAAGGCTACTTTTATTAAACAATAATTATGTATATATTTTTTGGGCAATTTATACTCTATATTTGCCTTTATTTACTAAACTGTATATACTACATTAATTCCATATCTCTTTCTGCGGCCTAGTGCCTACAATACCATTCCTTACTGGATTAAAATATTCACGTACAGTGACAGACCAATGAACCATTGTTTCCCAAATCAGCTGTTTACTGTAAACTCACCAACCAATCACAACGGTTGACTTATCAATTGACCACCTTGCAAGCGTAGGCACGCTTGCTCGTTATACTCTCGGTCCCGCCTGGGGCACTTATGTACTATCTAGCCACTGCTTACCATACTTACTCTCTCCCCCATGTGTTACTCTCTTATTTAAATATTAGTTTATCTCTATTTGTTGTACTTTTACATTAACATTAAAGTCAGTGCTCTGGATTGGCAATCTCTACCAGAACGTCTCTGCTCCCGGACACCCGCGTCTACCGTGCTCTACAGGACTGGCCACAGTGTTATGAACTATTCGTTTGCGGTCGTATTGTGCGTGAGTGAATCCGTGAAGGACATCTTCCGTCTTCACGCCTGCCTACAAGACAGCAGCCTATTTCCACACTTACTGATCACAACCTGGCCCTCAACAACAGCAGACTACGGTTAGGTACCTCTCATGAAAACAAAGGTAACTGTTTATTTTCTGCACTTTATTTGAATATGCACTGTTCATAAACTCATTATGTGTAACCTAGTGAACTCTTGTTAAAATCAGTGTTTTCGGCGTCTTCACTGCCTAGTGTGAAGTGGTCCTTCTTAATCGAGCCTCTAAAATATTATCTAACGGTTCTCATAACCAAAATTCATTCTTTTCAGCAATCTTCTAAAGCCGTACCATCACACTTACTCTTTTATATCAGCATTCTGGTTAATTTCTGTAAAAACGGTCAAGCACCGCAAATAAGTTTAATACATGAATTCATTGTAATACTTACCTATTTATAGATGTTACGTTTATAAAGAAGAGGTCATCTTCTGTGAATAAGAAGTCAACAGAATTCATTTGGCTTTGTCCGGACAAAATGGTAATGTTCGTGTTGTCGCCTTTGGTCATGAGGATTGTATTGGAGTACAGGAGGAAATACGTTAACGGTGACTTGTCTGTGGAAATAACAAAAAAAAAACGTTAAAAAACGTTTAAGTTTTGAAAATTATCGCAAGACACACAACCCATATACAATTTAAATGTTATGAAATTCAAGCCGAGTATTTTATTAAGTAAATATAAACTTTCTATTCCGTTCCACTTACTTTTATCAATGTTCATTGTAAATTGGCTAAACCGTAAACAAAATTTGATTTTCCTTTTACGGTAGATAAAAGATTTGGAACATTGTGTGTATGTTTTTATATTTCGTTTAAAATAATTTAATCTTTCAAATCTATCCTTGATTTACACAACTTTAAACAACTGTTCATTTTTCGGTGCAATGGAACAACTGCTTGTCTACAACTACTAGCAGGTTTAACCACATACCTCTTAGGCGGTATAGAGACAAGGTGGAATCGC
This sequence comes from Homalodisca vitripennis, assembly GCF_021130785.1. Classification (NCBI taxonomy): domain Eukaryota; kingdom Metazoa; phylum Arthropoda; class Insecta; order Hemiptera; family Cicadellidae; genus Homalodisca; species Homalodisca vitripennis. The sequence continues at coordinate 13,176,661 of NC_060208.1, forward strand.
CCCCACAAAAGCGGTCTTTATTGTGGACACAAGGTCGACACAAGCTGCTGTTGGCAGGCCTGGAGTGTTCCTTTATATCGTTACCACAGTAGACGAAGTTATATTTAGACGAACTGGAACACACAGCATTCAATAAATCGCAACCATTTTATGCTCTTCAGATTGTAACAAAAAACATTCCCACTTATACAGAAGCTTATGGAGATACACACTGGCTAAATAACAGTAGCAACCGCGATACTTACAAATATATTTTTTGAGTCTTACAACATTTGTATCTACTTCTGGAATTTGTATATTATTACAAAATAAACTATATTAAAATCTCAGTTATAAATGCTACACTTGTGTAAAAGTTAACATATATAGAAGGTTTAAAATTTGTTATTGATCGTAATATAACACTAAAACTATTTCCTTTCGTAATTATTAATATGCAATATTGATGATATAGCAATAAATATTTGAACATGTCTACATAATTTATTATTCAGCAGTCCTAATACTGTCACTCCTTATTCAAATAAATATGAAGATGCATTTTCACACAACTATAGACGTAGCTATTAAATTTTAGTTATCATACATTTTTGAAAATGCCACTAGAATACTCATCGCCCTGTTTCTGATTGAAGCCACCTTTAAGTGCCCAAGGACTTTTGGCATCTGGGAACACATAGAATAATTGAGCTATCATCCTTTGAAAATTTCATATCTCGGGGAACTCATTTGGGAGTTCCTCTCTTCTGGAAGCCTTCGATTCTTGTCACTTTCTAGATTGTAGAGGAATTCATCTTCTGGAAACAACCCGTTTCTATAAATTTCAGTAAATTAATCCACTTGGCCTCTGATACCTTTCAATCAATGGAAGTTTGTAACTTTTGGATCTATATTCTATAGAAGCGTCCGAACCTCTCAGGTTGTAGGAGCTTCTGATCCTCAAAAGCTTTTGATGTGTGGGAACCTCCTACTTGAAAGAATTTATGGCATCAAATTTTCCAGGCATCGATAAGGTTCTTTTCTTTAGAATTTCCCACAGAAGATCCATTAAAATGGAAGCTTCTAGCTTCCCAGTTATACGGAACTTCCCGGTTAATGAAAAATCGTTGTATCTCGAAGGTCGAAACCAGTAAGCCAACTAACTCCGAAAGTTTTCGTCCTCTACAAACTTCCCGGTTGCAACAGGTCTCATTTTTTCCACGCTTATGGAAATTACAGCCACATGAGCCTTTCAGTTTCTGAGACCTCCGCAGTTCCCAGTTCACGGAATGTGAACTACTCTAATTTTACCCAGCTAGCATTTAATGAAGAAAATGAAGGTTCATTGTGATTTTCATCCCATACAACCAAAATTTTTTAAGGTATATGTGCTGAAAACTAAGTCCTGCAAATCTTCTGAACAATCTAGGCAATTAAATAAATTGAAATGCAATTTTTACTTCCTATCATACATTTTGCGTGATGAAGTGAAAGGCGTTATGTAAGGTACCCGTTAAAAATAACTTTCAAGTAGAGAGTGGAAAAGAAAGATGATAGGCTAAGGCATTTAAGTCTCCCTTTAATTGTATAGTCTTTCTTTGTATTGGTACTTATCTCCCGAATAATAGGTGGTTACTTATTCACCAGTCTATTCTCTAAAGATATATTCTGAGATATTTTAATTCTGTATTTATATGCATATATTTATTTTATAAGAGTTTAAGACTTATTCGCCATTTAATTCTGTATCAAAATATTCTTAGGCATTTCCATTATATAATTATAAGGATCTCTTTATTACCATAAGTGTTGGAGACTTATTCGCGTGGGGTTATTATTGGAGTGGGGTTTAAGGAAAATTCCAAAAGCTGTGACTCGCTACTGTCCGCTAGACGAGAGTGCTCACTAACATTGGATGCTCATGGGGTTAATTTTACTCCAGTAGTAGCATCCACACTTGAGTCCGTAGTTCACATACAGGGTATTCCAACTACGCAACCCAAGCGAACTCGCTACTGTCTGTAAGGTGAGAGTGCTAAGGAACACCGGCCTCTGCTGGAGGTAATTTTACTCCAGTAGTAGCATCCACACTTGAGTCTGTAGTTCACATGCAAGGTATTACAACAACGCAACCCAAGCGAACTCGCTACTGTCTTTAAAGTGAGAGTGCTTAAGAACACCGGCCTCTGCTGGAGGTAATTTTACTCCAGCAGTAGCATCCACACTTGAGTCTGTAGTTCACATACAGGGTATTCCAACTACGCAACCCAAGCGAACTCGCTACTGTCTGTAAGGTGAGAGTGCTAAGGAACACAGGCCTCTGCTGGAGGTAATTTTACTCCAGTAGTAGCATCCACACTTGAGTCTGTAGTTCACATGCAAGGTATTCCAACAACGCAACCCAAGCGAACTCGCTACTGTCTTTAAAGTGAGAGTGCTTAAGAACACCGGCCTCTGCTGGAGGTAATTTTACTCTAGCAGTAGCATCCACACTTGAGTCTGTAGTTCACATGCAAGGTATTCCAACAACGCAACCCAAGCGAACTCGCTACTGTCTTTAAAGTGAGAGTGCTTAAGAACACCGGCCTCTGCTGGAGGTAAATTTTACTCCAGCAGTAGCATCCACATTTGAGTCTGTAGTTCACATACAGGGTATTCCAACTACGCAACCCAAGTGAACTCGCTACTGTCTGTAAGGTGAGAGTGCTAAGAAACACCGGCCACTGCTGGAGGTAATTTTACTTCAGTAGTAGCATCCACACTTGAGTCTGTAGTTCACATGCAAGGTATTCCAACAACGCAACCCAAGCGAACTTGCTACTGTCTTTAAAGTGAGAGTGCTTAAGAACACCGGCCTCTGCTGGAAGGTAATTTTACTCCAGCAGTAGCATCCACACTTGAGTCTGTAGTTCACATACAGGGTATTCCAACTACGCAACCCAAGCGAACTCGCTACTGTCTGTAAGGTGAGAGTGCTAAGGAACACAGGCCTCTGCTGGAGGTAATTTTACTCCAGTAGTAGCATCCACACTTGAGTCTGTAGTTCACATACAGGGTATTCCAACTACGCAACCCAAGCGAACTCGCTACTGTCTGTAAGGTGAGAGTGCTAAGGAACACCGGCCTCTGCTGGAGGTAATTTTACTCCAGTAGTAGCATCCACACTTGAGTCTGTAGTTCACATACAGGGTATTCCAACTACGCAACCCAAGCGAACTCGCTACTGTCTGTAAGGTGAGAGTGCTAAGGAACACCGGCCTCTGCTGGAGGTAATTTTACTCCAGCAGTAGCATCCACACTTGAGTCTGTAGTTCACATACAGGGTATTCCAACTACGCAACCCAAGCGAACTTGCTACTGTCTGTAAAGTGAGAGTGCTAAGGAACACCGGCCTCTGCTGGAGGTAATTTTACTCCAGTAGTAGCATCCACACTTGAGCCTGTAGTTCACATACAGGGTATTCAAACTACGCAACCCAAGCGAACTTGCTACTGTCTGTAAAGGTGAGAGTGCTAAGGAACACCGGCCTCTGCTGGAGGTAATTTTACTCCAGTAGTAGCATCCACACTTGAGTCTGTAGTTCACATACAGGGTATTCCAACTACGCAACCCAAGCGAACTTGCTACTGTCTGTAAGGTGAGAGTGCTTAGGAGTAGGGAGTAGTTTTATTCTCCTGTGACTTCAACGTTTCAGGCAGAGTACACAAGTATATTCTGCCAACGGAGACCGAGTTCCTTTCGTATCTGATGCCACCGGGCATAACGAAAGAAATTCTTTCTGGTTCTTAACTTCCATCAAAGTTCACAACCAAATCTATATAACTGCTTGGTTAGTGTAAATATGGAAATACTATCGTGAAATGAGAGACCTAGGTTGTATGTTGATGTAATATAAAAGATGCTAGAACAAAACCATAGCACGGAATTTGATTCTTAGCTTACAGATAAAGATCCAAAGATTAGATGATTCTTGACAGCAAGGAGGTACTCCAAACCTTAGCTGGCGTCGGTGAGTGGGAGGGGTGGAGTGTGAAACAGATACACTGTTGAAAGGTTTTTACAAACTTTGTTGTACAAAATCCTGTCAAAGTGTCCATCATAAATGTTAACAGCCGCGCTGAGTTCACCGAGAAAATCCTACACCTCAATTCTTCCTGTGATCGAGCTCAATAATTGTCGGCTAGTTTAATAACGCAATCGTTTGCTTTCCACTCTGACAACCTTTCCTAGTCTATTTTTCATCAATTAATTGTGAAGTGACTCTATCTTTTTGTAGCTTGTTGTATAATAGTGAAACACTTCCATAAAATTACATCAGGTAAAGTTAGTACTATTTGGTTGTTCTGATTTGAAAAAAAAATTTAAGCTGTAATTCTGTAACACGATGTTTACAATATTTAAATTAAGAATGAGAAATTACTATATTTTAAGACGTGTCAAACTATTAATTAACTACATCAAGATTATTTCCTTAGTTTGCTTTTAGTATAATTTTAAACCTTAATTATTTAATACATAAAACTCTCTAGCTTAACAAAAATATATTCCATGTAAACGATAATAATATTATCTTTATGTATTAAAATTAAAAGAAAATCAAGAGTTGATAAAATAGAAATAATGAATAATACTATTAATTGTAAGAATAATCTTTATTACTGTAGGACAGGTTGTACAATATGCCTTATAGATCTGGATTATACATTGGTGATACAGTGTATCGCACCAGTCACCACTTCCATCTCTGGTTGTCTGTCCAACTTTATAAAGTCATTTCTTAGTTTATATACCCTTGCCATGATTCTCTTGACTATCCGATACATGAAATCCACACTAGGACATTACCAAACATTGCAAAAAGCTGTCGTCTATGACACAAAACTGTTATCTTTTTCAAATTAATATATTTGGCATAAGCTAGCCTTATTGATTAATTATAAACATCATACAAGTTTAGGACACTACTAGGGCAAGTTTTTTTATTCAGATCATTACAGCAAATTTTCTTGTTAAAATATCCTCAATGGTGAAATTTCTGGGAATTTTTATTTTCTCCTAAAAAACTCCCAGAATATCCATAAAATTTATATGTCATACATACGTGTGTGCGTGAGTAAGCTTGCGACAACAATAAATTATTAGATTTAAAATTTTCTTTAGATTAGTCTGAAACTTGGTACAGATAAATTATTTGGACATTCCCATGAATTTTAAATTCTCCACGACCTAGAATCGCCTAAAATTTGTATTACTAAATTAATGAGTCAGACGGTAAACCAATATCGCAGATTTATGTCAATTTCCCATCATATCATAATGAAGCTAAGGTTATAAAGCAAGTATTTTGACTACAAAAACTGAGAAAGTTACGAACCCTACTGTCACTGTTACAACCAATCAACCTATAAAATTACCCTTAATCAGCCTACCCTTTAAAAATCTCGAAAAATATACTACCTATAGCAATGCAGGCGCACGCAAATGCCATGGTCGGTAGGATTCGCCAAGGACATCTTCTCTATATAAGAATGAAGTTTCATGATGAATTTCAAGTCTATATCAAGGCGTTCTCGAGATATCCTAAGGAAAGACCGACATAAGATACATTTTTCCAGTTAACAAAAATAATATACGTTATTAAAACGACCTTATTGCCATTTGAGACGATAATTTTGTACTTAATACGTACAACTATATTCAAACTAATATTGTGACCATTAGTTTATCAATTAAAACCATCATTGTTGTAATTAAATATAACAAATTGAATGTAATTAACAACAGCAAATATTTAGTTGAAAAGGTTTGATCTACCAGCTTGATTAGTTCTGATACGATACAAATATGAATATTACCAACATAACTGGTTCGACGATGTACTGAACAGGGAAGTGTAATCGAGAGTGAGACACGAACTCTAATCCCAATTAAAAAAGTCACTAGCTCACATAGGAGATCTGAACCTCAAATCAAATCAAATCAAATCAAATCAATCTCTTTATTGCATTTTGACAATGGACATTGTATTGCAAAAGTCAGAAGTAAGTAAGATAAACCACAGGCTTAGACGTTCAAAACACATTCATACTTACAATTCATGCATTCACTCAAACACATTCAAACTGACTTCAGATCCAAGTTAAATTTAGATTTAGACATCCCAGCGGCTGACCATGAATTCATCGACAGAATAAAACGCTTTGGACACCAAAAGGCGTTTAAGACGAGTTTTGAATTGATGTTGATTGGCGGAAAGTTTGACACTTTCAGGGAGCTTGTTTATTAGTCTGACACCAACTTGTTGAGGGAGATGTTGTGATAATGTCAGTCTGTATTGCCGAGTTCGGAAGTTGTCCCTGCCTCTCGTCTCATAGTGGTGAACGCTACCGCCACGAACCAAATCACACTTTGATTTGCAGTACATGATCACCTCCAGAACATAAAGGCAGGGCATAGTCAGCAATTCTAACTCCCTGAAAGATTCCCTACACGACTCTCTGTAATTTAAATTTGCAATGATTCTGATTGCCTTTTTTTGGAGCTTGAAAACTCTTTCCATTTTGTTTTTGGCACAACCTCCCCAGAGTCTCACTCCATACGCAAAGTGTGGATGAATCAGGCCGAAATATGCCTTTTCCAGAACTCTGGGGGAACAGAACTTTGCCAGGTGCCGCAAGGCATATATGCCTGTGTGAAACCATTACATTCGTGTAAAATGTCACAGTATCGCTAGTTCATCGGTAACTAATATCGCGTGGAAAACCTCTAGGAACAAAGAAAAGGGGTAGATGGGGACATTTAGAGTTAGTCCGGTAAAATAAGGATGCAACCTCGGAATGAAAGATAATAAGCTAAAAATTTGCATACGTCTTTATTTTGATGGTATAAAACTTACCTCAAAAGTCTCATATAATCACGTGTGCGCGACTTGAGATATTTAAGATCAAAGGTTACAAAAATCAGTTTTTTGGAAATATCTCGTTTCCCTTACGCTAAATGACTTTGAAGGTGGTTAGAGAAATTGTAGAGCGAAAAATTCTCTTCAACTGTTGTCCGAAGTAAATTTGTGTATGTTCAACCCTTTTTGAGATACAGCGCAAAGAGTAGGGGACCGCTTACCTGTGTATACGATAATGCGAGGTCAGCCAGTAGAATACAATAAATAAATAAGTTATATTGTTAATTGAAAGTTTTAAGTTTTATACCATCAAAATAAAGACGTATGCAAATTTTTAGCTTATTATCTTTCATTCCGAGGTTGCATCCTTATTTTGCCCTATTTTACTGAATTAAGTTTAATCAATAAGGGCTATTATTATTTGGGACACCAACTTTATTTGTTATCTATTCGTATCTGTCCCAGACTCTATACTGATATCACCACACCTAATAAGAGAATGCACTATGTGTTCATATCTATTTACAGAAAATGTGTCAAAATTTAGTAGACCCACGGAATTTGATATAGTGCTATAACGCGGCAATCTTTCTTCCTTCAGTTGACCATAAAACACTATTGATTAGTTTATAGCATAATATTGCTGGTTATATAACAAGTTCAGTAAGTTCTAACGGATGAATACGAATACGGAACTTTGAATTGATTTATGATGTAATTAAACGTAAAGTCTTACCAGATACGGGGAGCTTACTAAGTCCAGTAGCTCTTACATAGAGACCAAAAGCTTTTATAGGCCGTCTATGTACAAGACAACTCTACAGACTGACAACTTATAGTGCTGTACAATTATAGTGCACAATTGCAGGCTGAAAGTTTCCAGATATAAAAATCGGCTTAACCTTCCCTAACAGCTCTTGGTAGTAAGATAACAGATCCTGCTGATTTTCAGATGACGTAAGCTCTTATCGCCGTTAGTTTGTAGACACTGGAATTTCTAAGGGTCCAGAGCTCCCCCGTGGCTGAGAGCTTCAAGAGATTCAAAATGCGCTTACTTTTCCCTGGCAGCTCTTGGTCGTACGATAACAGATGCTTCTGATTTCCAGATGGCGCGAGCTCTTACCGCCGTTAAGTTTATATAAACTGGAATTTCCAGGGGTCCAGAACTCCCCCGTGGCTGAGAGCATCAAAATAATAAAAAATGGGCTTAACCTTCACTGACATATCTTGGTCGTACGTAACAGATCCTTTTGATTTGCAAATGGCGTAAGCTCTTTAGCCTTTAAGTTTCTAGAGGGTGGATGTTCTAAGGGTCCAGAAACGCCCAAGGGTGAAATACCCCGGGGTAAAAGGCCTAACAGGTCCCAGACTTGTTCTTAGACCACGATATTGTAAAGGTTAGGATCTTCAAAAACCAATCGTTGCTATACTGAACGGCAGTCTAGATGATGGAAGCCTCTAGAGAGTATCCGAAGTGCCACTATTTCCAGAGGTCGGAAGATTTCAGAGTTCAAAATTATATTTTCTACATACAAACGGACTGCAAACCGGAAGTAGAGGGAGATGTCTCCTTAAATTACATATATCCCTGATCCTTCCAGATACAGATATGAGTTGTCCTCAAAAGCCACGTGCATCCTGATGCCTGGTTTCTAGACAATAGATTCCTCTACAGGCTGGATATAACAACGCCTGGGTGCCAGCTGGTTCTGTGCGTAGGAGTTTCAATCTCTCGCAAGCTGGAAAGGGTATCTACCTTAATCCTATGGCCGATAATCTGACTGGCTACACAACAGTGAGGTTATCGCTGTAGACACTCTCAAGAGGAAACTTTATATTTTGAAACAGAGCTATGTTATTCAAATTAAACACTATAGTAAGTTCTACACAGTATACACATCTATTACATAAACCTATTGTTTAAAATATTAAATCGTTGTTAGAACAAAAAAAAAACTGATGTAATTAATACCTGTTCTCCTCCTGAATTCCCATGTACACCGTGAGTCTGTGGTTGCAGAAAGCGATACTGTCTTCCCATGTAAGGGCGTATCTGATATTATAGTATTCATGGCTCTTTACGAAATCAGTGGAGAAACAACCAATATGTGAAGGGTCCTCTGGGGTTCCCAATATTCCTATAGACCAAAAATAAATATAATCACAATATAAAAAGCGGTAAATGTATAAATATGGATACTATAGAATAAGGTCAAAAATGGTCTTATGATTAGAAAACATTTATACAAATAAAGAACGTACTTTTGGTTGTAATAAAACAATATTAATGTAATAATTACTACCTTAGTCGATACCAATTGCATTATTAAAAAAATATACTTAAATAGAAATGTACTAAAATGGAAATAAACAGATTAATTTAATATTAATGAATTATCACCTCCACAAATGAATATAAAACAACCAATTGAAGAGACATAGGGTGAAGAGACAAATTTGGCACTGAGGTCGTTTTAATAAAACAAAACCTATTCGGTACGAGAAGCATTTTTTTAATTTTTGTAAATATTTTAAAGTTATATGCAACTTGGTTCGCAAGAGAATGCTCAAAATTATTAATTAACCAAACTGTCATCTCGAAGAATTTTAAATGTACCATAAATATTACATTAAAATGCAGCACTAAAATGTAAGTTTGAACATTACACTGTCGGATGTATCGGTACATTCAGGTATCAATATTTATTCTTTCTCAGCATTTTACCACTTACATTTCCGTTTTGTAAACCTCTAAATCAAAGACGCATTTACAAGATGTGTTAATCTCTAAACGATTCCCGTTTACAAGTTACACATGTATTCAATGGAATAGTGTGAACTGTTCCTAAAAATATCAAATATACAAAAAACATCTTCTGTATAAAACAACATAAGATAACTACACTCATTTTACTCTTTCTAATATGCAATTATAGTTTCTTATTGCGCGCATGTAATCTAATTTACCACATAAAATTAAAAAAAATATTATTGTATACACTTAACATAATCAAAATGTCCTACAAACTAAAATTGATCAATCTATCATGGTGTTTCTTCGATTAAGACTAATTCATTCTATTTTCCTAAAAGAACATGCAACAAGAGTTGGAATTCGGCGAATAACGTGTTTTACTTATATGCACGAATCATACTAAACACTTTGCACTTAAAACTAATGAAAATTATATTAGTACAGTACAGTAATGGTAACGAGGGAATAAGATAACCGTTACACCAAAACAAATAGATATTCAGTAAACATTAACTTTTAAACGTTGGTATAATTAATTATAAAAAATATTATACTATAAAAAAAATATAGTATATTATATTTTTATATATAATATTATATAAAAAATCATTAATCAATAAAATGTGAACTGTTTTTAACATTTATTTTATTATTACGTGAAAAAGCGAATTCCAGTGGATAAAAGTTAGCTGAAAATGTATAACACTAGAATATGGCTATGGATAAGTAAACACATATAAAGAAACAAAAAACACATATAATACAAATCACAATAATTGTCACGTGTTCGAAAGTTAGAAGAATAAATCAAGTACGTGGCAGGAAGCATAGAAGAGCTGCTGCAGTAAAGACAAGGGGAACCATATCCAAGTCTTACAGCTGGAGAGTACAGGCGGCCTTATTCGACTAAACGCACACATCAACTGATCTCTGACTCGAGTTATCTCTCGGCTGAGATAATAGCGTCCATACCGAGCGAGCAAGCGATAAGGTGGACTAAGTTCTATTTCCCTGAAGTTTCTTGTGATAAGAAAATGTTTGATTTCATTGTGATACTTATCATGTATTCTGTCACAAAATTATATTTATTTTAGGTCAGATTCCGTTATATGCCCCCAACACTTGAACTTTTTCAATGAACTTAGAACGTTATAAAACGATGTAGTTGAGTAACAGAACTAACATCATGCCCCCAACGCTAATTTTTCATTTACGGATGATTATAATGAATTGCAATTGGTTACTAGCTAAGAAAAAAAGGGTACTTACGTATTATATCGACCACACCCCTACATTTTTCCAAGCACAAAAATTCAACAAAAACAAACATTACCAAACCAAAACTAAACTCTTTATTGTAAAAAAAAACACAAAATTTGTTTTTATTCTTGATCACACTCCGCCACCCAAAATGCGAGTGCCTCCGGCCATTAGCGCGGGGCAGCACCTACGGTGCTGCCCCGCGCTAATGTGAACGAAAGAAAAATATCCCTCGAGATAGTACCTATCAGTAAAATATAAAATTAAGAGGGGCTGATCAGAAATGTAAATTGAATTGTAATGGAAAGGCAATTATGTACCGTGCAAAAAACTTAAATAATCATGTGATACCGCGCGGCCCGCCGTAATCAGGATTCTCGAGAAAGATAAGATAACAGCGACAACAATACCGATCGCAATACCTGGAAATGCTTGTTGATTGATGGAATGTTAGTTCTGTTACTCAACTACATCGTTTTATAACGTTCTAAGTTCAGTGAAAAATGTTTAAGCGTAGGGGGCATATAACGGATCTGACTTTATTTTACATTCCAACGTAAATCTCTATTTTGTACCGGAAGGACGAAACACACAGGGTTGGATACCGCTGAGGTCGTAGTAATGAATACTCGATTAGCAAAGTCTACTAATATGTTTAACTGTGGCAAATTAAAGAACCGCTTCTAGATGTTAAAAATAAAATAATGTATTGCCACGTTGCTGTCAAATAGAGTGATAATGAAGTAAATGAGTAAATGATATCATGGAGGTGGGCCTAATGGTCCCAATGCTCTATAGGAATTTTTCACGAACTTAATAATTATTAAAACCTTTAAATTGACTTCCCTTTACGTTGATGACGACTCACTCAGTGCGGGCGTCAGCATCTTGGCTCGACATTGCAGCTGTAGTCGGCAAAAGTGAAGGTTAGTAGACTAGAAGTCTAAAACACTATGCTGGAAGCACTCAGAGTTGCAAGCGTAGTTAAATTAAACTCAGAGTCTTGAAGATAAACTCGTCTAAAACAAAGTCACGACGGTCACAGTACTTTATTTCCAACTGAAAGTAAATACTTCATTACCCAAATGTACAAGAGAAGTATAGCGGTTTTGGTTGGAAGAGTCAATGGTGCCGGAACAGTATCAGACGGCGAACGTCGTATAGAGATAAGCAAAAGTGACAGCTCTTGTTGACAGAGACCGACAGGAAGAATCTGCAACTTCAAACAATCCAAGTAAGCGGGTGCCACTCACTAATAACATCAGTCCCTGTTCATCGACAGCTCCCTCTTGTTCACTTGCTCGTGATACGCTACTAAGGGTTGAAACCATAAACGATCCCCCGATTCATGGTAATTGTATTGAGAAAAAATAAAATAATATGCTAAGGAATAATGATAAACTATTAATGAACTTCGGTTACATTTTCATTAACATGAACTTACCACTTATAAACTTATGAATTCACCATATTACAAGCAGAGTCGAGTCATGCTAATACTCACCTTTTACGTGAATTACAAACAGAGTCAAATCATGTCAATATTCACCATTTATGTACATTACGAGAAGAGTCAATTCTTGTCAATACTCGCTAATTACGTACATTATGAGCAGAATCAAGTCATGTCAATAGTTACCATTTACGTACAGTTTTAGCAGAGTCAAGTCATGTCAATACTCACCATTTACGTACAGTATGAGCAGAGTCAAGTCATGTCAATATTCACTATTTACGTACAGTATGAGCAGAGTCAAGTCATGTCAATACTTACCATTTACGTACAGTCTGAGTAGAGTCAATATTACAGTCTGAGTAGAGTCAAGTCATGTCAATACTCACTATTTACGTACAGTATGAGCAGAGCCAAGGCATGTCAATACTCACCATTTACGTACAGTATGAGCAGAGTCAAGTCATGTCAATACTTACTATTTACGTACAATATGAGCAGAGCCAAGTCATGTCAATACTCATCATTTACGTATATTACAGACGGAATCAAGTCATATCAATAATCACTCTTAGGCTGGAAAAATAAAAAAAGGTCCAAAGAAAGTCGGCGACTCTTAAAACGAACCTTCCCTTCGTTTCACCGGCAGCGGTACCTATAATTAGGTGATGTGATTGTCTCATTTTCACATCAGGTGCACAGTTGAGTACACTACGATGTTCTGACACGATTTCTAAGCACGGTGGTCTCCGGGAATCTGGGGTCATGTTCGTCTGTAGAGATCCAAAGAAAGTCGGCGACCAAGAAGCTTTACGAACTAGAGCTAAATTCAATATTCAATGGAATAAACCCTTCATACCATAGCTACGTAATATTGGTATGAGTATCATTCTGTTTGTATTGGATTGCACTAAACTTTCATTGTTATATAATGATTATAGATTTTGCTTACAGTAATTTTAATTTTTTGTTGGTCACTAATACGGAAAAAATCGTTAAACAAACTTGAAAGTTACGACTAACTAACCAGCTTCTGTTTAATAAAAGCAATCAATGCATGACAGCAGAGACAAGATATTGTGGGAAAAGAAATTATTACATTCAGCGGATGGATAGTACATGCTTCAATGCATACTCTGTTTTTATAAACTTTCGTTCATTTTGGAATCTCTCGAGACGAAATTCATTATTCGGATTCAAAGTTGAAACCCCTTCAATGCTTAATTAAGAATGGACTACTTCCTCTTCATATTGATTTCAACTCCACTCGCTAGGTTCGTCAAAACCACTGTGCGTGTTTACATTTCCGCGGCAGCATATTACGGCTCTAAAATTATATTCCATTAATATTTGTAGTGTGTTGAGATCATTAAATTTTGGGATACAATAGATATTTTAAAGGTTTTATATTACAATTGGTAACTATTTATACTTACACAAATATGAAGAAATTTAGATGAATTACTGAGACAAACAAAATAAAGTTATCGACAATTTAGAAAACAATCTCTCCCAGAAATCTTCAAGGATCTGATTCCATATGTAAAATCCTTACTTAAAAATAGCGCATCTATATTCTTCCGTGCGATGTGGTTTTGGCTCATATTACGTAGGGTTATCACCTCTTCTTAAGCAAGCACAAAGCTACAAATAAAAACACCTGGCGATGAACGCATTTTTTACTTCGGCCTAAAGCCAAACGCCTTAGTATTGCCTTTAATTTTTCATGAGGCGTTATAGCTTCTTTCAAAGACTCTGAAGGGTACTGGGGCAGGGGTCTGGGGAGCCAGACCTAGGGTTAAATTAAGCTTTAGCCTAGGTAAACTGGCAACTGTCTTTCAGGCTGAAGTTACAGCCCTTGCAGAATGTGCAAGAGTTAATGTGGAAAGGGGCTACAAAGGCAAAACCATCTACATTAACTCGGACAGCAGGGCTGCTTTGCAGGCCTTGGCCAACCATGACTGTAATTCGAAGACAGTCTGGGAATGCCATAAGGTCATGAAATTTTAAAGCTGGCGAAAACCAATAAAGTTATTCTAACTTGGGTGCCTGGACATAAGGAATCACAGGTAATGAAGGGGCAGACAGTTGCGCTAATTTGGGAGCCAACTGTCCTCTTACCGGTCCTGAACCAACGTGTGGGGTCTCATATAACTTAGCACGTAGATTAGTCACCAAGTGGATGGTTAACAAACACCTACAACATTGGAGAAATACTGAGGGGAATGTACAAGCAAAGCGGATGCTCAAGGGACCATCAAGGAAAATTGCAGCAGATGCCCTTAGAATGAGTAGAACGGAGATCCGAAAGGTGACTGGTTTTATTACAGGTCATTGGATATTCCGAAGTCACCTGAACGGAATAGGTATTCCAGTTCAGGAAACACTGTGCAGGAAATGTGGCGAGGCTGACGAAACAGCCAAGCACGTCATATTTGAATGTCAGGCATTACAGAGCAAACGCTCAAGATCCCTAGGTGTTCTTATGCATACGGAAGAGGGGTTGGAACAGGAAAGCATTGTTCAGAAGATCTCATGGTTTTGTAAAGGCCTGGGATTTGATATAGCTTAAACCTGGCAGAGGGTGCACAATAAGCCGGATGGCTGAGAGGCAACTACCACTACCAGGCCTAGGAAACCTGGCCCTCTGTTACAAAAAAATGTACGTGTAATGTTTATTAGCAAAGAGGGTTACCATTCACAATAATTTATTTCTGTCTTACTATAATAGTACACAAAGCCTGGCGTGTGCGGTACTTGATTACGTACTCTACAGGATCTTTAGAGTTTATTTGTTTAATTTGAAATTTAAAATACAGGAAGCCTTTAATTACGCATGAGTTTAATAAAACTTGAGTGAAATATGTATACATTTCTGCTGAAATTAAAGTAATAAAAGTCATTTAAGGTAAATACTTTAATTACTGTTGAGATAACAAGTATTTTAATGTTTTTACAAATCACTTAAAGCTACTTATTTGTCTGTAACACGCGTTAATTAAACCGTAAAACTTGAGTACATGTCATAATGGTTTATACTCAATTAAACAAAAGTTAACTAACATAATTTGGAAATTTGTTGTATTAATGATAAAAGTTGGTGACAGTATAAAACCACTAGAATGATGTTTGGCCTTAGATGGATCTCTGCCTCACTAGGCAGCCACTCCCTAGTATTCATTAATCAACATCACTCCTTCCTCGGTAATGCATTCAGTTCTCATGTGAAAATATTAATCTTTTCGCCTCCTTATTAATCTTTCTCAAGGCTCGTTACTGCTTATTCTTTTTTAGTATAGTATAACTAGTATTGCCATATCATATTAAGGATTATATAACATAGATTATTATATATGTTATAATATTTTATACATAGTAGGGTCGTATATTAATTTTTTTATTATATCTTCATATTGAGTATATTGTTATATTTCATATAACTTCATTACTATTTTAAAAGTATTTCAATTTCAATGTCTTAAGGTATGGATAACGTCCTTTTGTTCATTATACATACATTAATAAATTTAAATGTGTTATCTCGTCTTTTCGACATTCTAAGAACAAATAATTTCATCAATGAGGGATCAAATTATGTTGAAAATAGCAAATGTTTAGATTTATATGATTATTTATACTTGAAACAAAATAAATATATGTTTTGAAGTATACATATAGTTTTACATTTGGATTGGATACTGAAGTACTTGTTGGCACGGCCAAAAACTGAACTTTGGTAAATCAGCGCCATTGTCCATCATAAATGGGCCACTAAAATTATGAGGATCCTTGAAAATATGATTTAAAGCCAGTTGCTACAATTATTTGACAATAGAGAACTCTTCTCACCAAAATAGTGACTTCACAGCTCATTTTGGGTTACTCCAAGAGTGTGAAAGAATTTGACCACTTCTTTACAGCCAACACAAGTTTAGTCTGTGTTATCTGGTGTCTCAATCAACCAGTTTAAATTTCCTGGAAAAGTTCGCACCCATCAATATTATTTGGGTTCATATGTTAGCACTTTCAGAGCCCGTCTATAGTTTACCCTACGCTTACGACCACCGATTTCATTATTTCGCTCTCAGCTCCTTTTGCATGAGGTTCAAGCTCCGACCATCAGTTCACCTCACTTTGGGTTCATGCTCCGACCACCAATTTAATTATTTCGCTGTCAGTTTATCGTACATGTAGTTCATGCTCCGTCCACCACTTTTGGCATTTCGCCATCTGTTTACCTCACATGGGGTTCATGTTCCGACTACCAATTTAATTATTTCGGTATCGGTTCATCGCACATGGGGTTCATGCTCCAATGGCCAAATAATTATTTCAACTTACATAGGGTTCATGCACCAAACATCACTTTTGTTATTTCGCTATCACTTTACCTCACATGGGGTTCATGTTCCGACTACCAATTTAATTATTTCGGTATCAGTTCATCGCACATGGGGTTCATGCTCCAATGACCAAATAATTATTTCAACTTACATAGGGTTCATGCACCAAACATCACTTTTGTTATTTCGCTATCACTTTACCTCACATGGGGTTCATGTTCCGACTACCAATTTAATTATTTCGGTATCAGTTCATCGCACATGGGGTTCATGCTCCAATGACCAAATAATTATTTCAACTTACATAGGGTTCATGCACCAAACATCACTTTTGTTATTTCGCTATCACTTTACCTCACATGGGGTTCATGTTCCGACTACCAATTTAATTATTTCGGTATCAGTTCATCGCACATGGGGTTCATGCTCCAATGACCAAATAATTATTTCAACTTACATAGGGTTCATGCACCAAACATCACTTTTGTTATTTCGCTATCACTTTACCTCACATGGGGTTCATGTTCCGACTACCAATTTAATTATTTCGGTATCAGTTCATCGCACATGGGGTTCATGCTCCAATGACCAAATAATTATTTCAACTTACATAGGGTTCATGCACCAAACATCACTTTTGTTATTTCGCTATCACTTTACCCCACATGGGGTTCATGTTCCGAATACCAATTTAATTATTTCGGTATCAGTTCATCGCACATGGGGTTCATGCTCCAATGGCCAAATAATTATTTCAACTTACATAGGGTTCATGCACCAAACATCACTTTTGTTATTTCGCTATCACTTTACCTCACATGGGGTTCATGTTCCGACTACCAATTTAATTATTTCGGTATCAGTTCATCGCACATGGGGTTCATGCTCCAATGGCCAAATAATTATTTCAACTTACATAGGGTTCATGCACCAAACATCACTTTTGTTATTTCGCTATCACTTTACCTCACATGGGGTTCATGTTCCGACTACCAATTTAATTATTTCGGTATCAGTTCATCGCACATGGGGTTCATGCTCCAATGGCCAAATAATTATTTCAACTTACATAGGGTTCATGCACCAAACATCACTTTTGTTATTTCGCTATCACTTTACCTCACATGGGGTTCATGTTCCGACTACCAATTTAATTATTTCGGTATCAGTTCATCGCACATGGGGTTCATGCTCCAATGACCAAATAATTATTTCAACTTACATAGGGTTCATGCACCAAACATCACTTTTGTTATTTCGCTATCACTTTACCTCACATGGGGTTCATGTTCCGACTACCAATTTAATTATTTAGGTATCAGTTCATCGCACATGGGGTTCATGCTCCAATGACCAAATAATTATTTCAACTTACATAGGGTTCATGCACCGAACATCACTTTTGTTATTTCGCTATCACTTTACCTCACATGGGGTTCATGTTCCTACTACCAATTTAATTATTTCGGTATTAGTTCATCGCACATGGGGTTCATGCTCCAATGACCAAATAATTATTTCAACTTACATAGGGTTCATGCACCAAACATCACTTTTGTTATTTCGCTATCACTTTACCCCACATGGGGTTCATGTTCCGAATACCAATTTAATTATTTCGGTATCAGTTCATCGCACATGGGGTTCATGCTCCAATGACCAAATAATTATTTCAACTTACATAGGGTTCATGCACCAAACATCACTTTTGTTATTTCGCTATCACTTTACCTCACATGGGGTTCATGTTCCGACTACCAATTTAATTATTTCGGTATCAGTTCATCGCACATGGGGTTCATGCTCCAATGACCAAATAATTATTTAAACTTACATAGGGTTCATGCACCAAACATCACTTTTGTTATTTCGCTATCACTTTACCTCACATGGGGTTCATGTTCCGACTACCAATTTAATTATTTCGGTATTAGTTCATCGCACATGGGGTTCATGCTCCAATGGCCAAATAATTATTTCAACTTACATAGGGTTCATGCACCAAACATCACTTTTGTTATTTCGCTATCACTTTACCTCACATGGGGTTCATGTTCCGACTACCAATTTAATTATTTCGGTATCAGTTCATCGCACATGGTGTTCATGCTCCAATGGCCAAATAATTATTTCAAATTACATAGGGTTCATGCACCAAACATCACTTTTGTTATTTCGCTATCACTTTACCTCACATGGGGTTCATGTTCCGACTACCAATTTAATTATTTCGGTATCAGTTCATCGCACATGGTGTTCATGCTCCAATGACCAAATAATTATTTCAACTTACATAGGGTTCATGCACCAAACATCACTTTTGTTATTTCGCTATCACTTTACCTCACATGGGGTTCATGTTCCGACTACCAATTTAATTATTTCGGTATCAGTTCATCGCACATGGTGTTCATGCTCCAATGACCAAATAATTATTTCAACTTACATAGGGTTCGTGCACCAAACATCACTTTTGTTATTTCGCTATCACTTTACCTCACATGGGGTTCATGTTCCGACTACCAATTTAATTATTTAGGTATCAGTTCATCGCACATGGGGTTCATGCTCCAATGACCAAATAATTATTTCAACTTACATAGGGTTCATGCACCGAACATCACTTTTGTTAATTCGCTATCACTTTACCTCACATGGGGTTCATGTTCCGACTACCAATTTAATTATTTCGGTATCAGTTCATCGCACATGGGGTTCATGCTCCGACCACCACTTATTATTATTTCGCTGCTATTTCACCACGCATGGGAACCTCATAAGTCATTATAGTCATAACTAAGAGATTATGTCCACACTACTATTTTTGGAATGGTAATTCTTATTTAAAATGTGCAGTGCACTCCTTTTTTTATCTTATTAAGAAATTACATAGGAGGCAAAAGAAATATTTCGAAACCGTTGCAATGAATCTCTTAAAGTAGACAATAGATGTAAATGCAGTACACGTGTATGTATATTATTGAAAAAATCTTGTAGCTTATTTAATTCAAATTTCTTATCCAAATATCCATTGCATCGATTTCAAAATTTTAATTATATTTATGTCCAACCGATAATATGAAATTTACACACAATCTCCATATAAAGGGATAGTTCTTAAATCCACCTCATCAAGTTATAAATCAATAGGTTTGCAATGTAAAAGAAACAAATATTTTTAACGATTACTTCCTTCCTTTCAACTGAAAATGTATCGCAAATAGTTACGTTTTAAATTATCAAGATAGGAGACGTCACACTTTGTAGATATTGAAATAAATATGTTTTACATTGCCTAAAAGAGTATTTCTATGCTTTAATTTGACAACTACTACCAAAATATATTTATTCAATACATTTTATGTAATAATGTAATGTTATAAACTATAAACATTGTCGAAGTTAATTCCGTATAAATTTTAAGATTAACATATGTAAAACAATAATTTATAAGCAAATTTTATATTTTCGTTATGGGTTTCTATTTGCAACAGCACAAAATATTTAGTTCTCGGTGGAGTGCGAGCGTGTAGTGTCGCCATATATACGTACACAGACCGCGGGAGATTGCAGGCGGGGAGGACCGATGGTACTAGGTGTCGAAAGGGAATCACTTCTCTACCTGTAAATAGCATAGCCAGCTGAAACCCACAGCAGACCAATTATTGTGAATTGTAACATCTGTGGACACTTACACCTCAGTATCAAACTTTGTTCTCCTTTTTGCTTTTTGTTAAAATATGCAACATTCTTTTTTACTGTACATTCTTTATTTCTTAACTCATTTATTTAGGTAGAATTGGTTTAACATGTTTTTTCTCTGGTTATTTTTTTAATATTATATCAAAACATCAGCCTTGTGCCGCTTATAAAATACCAGCTGTATTACAGATAAATTATAAATTACCAAAGGGATCCAACAATATCGAGGAAATTGGCATGGCCATTCCGTGTAATATGTTTTAACTCAGAATAGCATTTCGGTGCCTTTTTAGTTCAAGGTGCACAAATATTTTTAGCGAATGAAAGCAAATAAATACATGACTTCGGATCAATGTAGCATAGGTTTCAAATGGAATATAGCCTATTTTAGCTAATGGTAATTTTAAACTGCTTTTGGAATCAAGAATATTATTTTTATTTTATCATTCAATAACTTGCAAGTTTACAAATGTATAGAATAGAAAAAACTAGTTTAAATATTTTCTGATCAACAACATAATCTAATGCCGTAATTTTTAACGATTAACATAATAACAAAAAAATGTAAAAAAAAACATATTTTGGCAGTTGAACTATTCACAATCACAAACATAAGCATACAAACTAACAACACTCTATGGAAGTAAGTTTTTCTCCTTATAAATAATGTAGGGTTTAAAGCAAATAATGAGTGGTTTAATTAGTACAAAATTCAGAAATATACCTTGTAGTTTATTAAATAATGTTACAAAGTCCTCATTCTAAATTCTTTTTATTATATATTTATTTTCAATTATGAATATTTACAAATGAAAGCACTGCTCCACGGAATAACAATAACACAGAAATGTTCTACAGGGGAAGTAAGTAAGATGTTTTCTCACACAGATTCATCTCCCTGAACAAAGTTACTACTTTTATTAAATGTCATAAGATATTTAAACTACAGCTCTAATTGTACATGTGTCATGTTGTAAAAAATTACAAAGAGACATTTATTACAGACATTTTATTTTAAATGTATTGATTTATCACCGTTTTATACGATATTTTAAAACTGGGAACTTCGAGGTTTGATGTCTTTCGTCATAAATTTATATCAGTACAAAATTAAACATATCCAATAGCCGGTTTGAATCCATGTGCAGTGCCAAAAGCAGGAAACAAGAGAAAAGTGAAGCGGGGACTGACGTTTGTCCCTAATTGGGTGATTGAAATGAAGCATAACACTCGACGCGTAGCGACAAAGTTCAATGTTTCTCTTCGAGCCACAAGCACAACAGACGCTGTACATTCTGCCCGATATTCGCTAAATGTGGCACAAACTGTACTCTCACCAGCCCGGTTGGAATAACAAAAGAAGTCCCCAGAGTAAACTCAATTTTTAGAATGTACAATGTTGAGAGAGACTTGTTATTGAATCTTAAAGAAACCTTAACTTATTTTGATGTGTTAGTTACAAGGTAAATTAACGATACAATCAATTATGATCAGGGGTATCGCTTTGGAAAAGTAAAAATGAAATGACTGGTAAACTAAGACATGACTACGATGGGAGGAAACCCTTAGAGGGTAACTATTTATGACGCCATTGCTATTGTGAATTTGTTAGTTAAGTGTGCTTTACAATACTTTAAATATTTATTTAATGGTTGGATAAAAAGCAAACATGCATGGGTAATTTCATTCTCAATCGCGCGACGTCCCGGAATATAAACAATGAATTACGCAAAAAATATTATTTCTTATTTGTAAATTAATGGTGTCCAAACTTAGCATGGAATTAATTAGCAGTAATCTTATACTTCGTCAATACGTTGGAGGAAATGAAAGCTAAAACGTTTTCAAGCATACTTGGGTTGCAGTTTCATTGAACGTTTTTTCTTCAAGTGTTGTATATATATTGTCCTAGAGACCAGCTTGGGCAGGGATTTTCAATGTGTGACAAAAATACCTGTTGGTATGTACCAAATGTGATCGCGACATTCATAACTATATACGTTATACCAGTATATTTGTATCAATTTGTTTAAAACCATAAAAATCCAATGGGAGCAATCGGTCTTCTAGATTCTATCAACCTAAATTGGCAATGAGTACTGACATCGACAACGCCATCACCAAAACTCTGACACACAAGTCTCTGTTATGAATGCTGCAGTCTCTGATCACTTTGCGCAGGAGGATGTGGTTAGCGGGTGCATCTTGGAATATCAAAAACCATAATTCAAAAAGATTTTCAGAATTTTTAAATTTCAAAACATGTCTTTTGTAAAGAAATGTAAAAAAAGAGATTCGGAACTTCATAAACGACTTTGACAATGTCGATGCCATGTATAAGTAATTTAATGGTTGTTTCAACTATTATTTAGACATTGCATGTCCCTTTTAAAAAACCAAATTCAAACACAAATCGCAAAAGAGTGCGTGGCTGACCAAAGGACTTTTTGTTCCTCATATTGAAACCCAAAACGAACATTTCAAAACACTTTTTACAACATGCCGGAGAGTATATTGTAGTGAGAAGTTAAAGCTTATGACATCAGTAGAGCTTTGAGCTGTTTACAATTTTTTTGAATACTGCTTGGAAAATCATTAACACTTTTCTCTTGATACAAATTTTGAGGATGAGCTAAGAGTAAGAAATTAATGCAATAAATATGCTCCAACTGTTGCATCACGTTCTTGTCTTACAGAACCTGCAAGGTATGGTAGAGGTATTTTTAGAGAACCAGCTGCATCCATGGTTTTGCCTTCTTATGTGCGTAGGTCATAGCTCGTGTTGTTCAGAGACTCAACTCAAAAAAAGACATTTCAGAGTGGCTACTCAAGCGTCGCTTCAGGTATACTGGGACCATGGACAAAATGTATGGAAACTGGAAATTTTCCATCTCTTCTTAAAACAGTGACAGTCATTCTGATTTTCACCAAGGATGATCTTTGCCTCACGAGCAAATATCGCTCGCATCAATTCTTCTCTGAAAATGTTCAGAAAATATTTTCTTTGAAAACGGAATAAGAACAATGAGTTCAGTTGATTAGTTCTTGACGAGCCGCTTGGATATGTGATACATGGAAAGTTGGATTTGAATCCAGTGCAAATGTGTTTGGACGAATGTGTGACATTGTAAGTTTGACTGTAAGTGAATGATCATGCAAGGGTTAACAAATTAACGATTTAATTAATCTGTTAATTAATTACATACAATGTAATTTTGTGCAAATAATGCAATAAAGAGATTATTATAACTTACCTTCTTCTGGGTTATGCTTATCCTGAGTAATAGGGTCATACTCCTCCTTTTTATTTATAATGATTCCAATGCGTATTAGCGGTATAACTTCTTCTAAATGTGTATTTGTCATTTTTTTCATTTTTGTTACGCCATCTTCATTCAGCTATCGCAGTTAAAATTTCATAATTGTGTCATAAATTCATATATAATTGACTTTCTAAATGCCGTATATAGAAATTAAAACACACTTTTCATACTCGCAAACCTACAAAAATACATAACAGTTTCAAAATTTTCGGACACCAACATATATTTAATTTGTATTTATATGTATTATTATTATTACACTTATTAAATATGATATTTATATTGCAATTAAATACTTTCTACTTAACTTTACATAGTGGAAGCAGAATACTATATTTACATTACTTAATATACTACATTACGTAAAAACTGTTTTGTAATAAAAATATGAAAATCGGGGGGGGATTTATTTGTTACTGGTCCTATTACTTATTACACAGTGCACTTGATTTGTTTCTTATTTACTGTGATGGATATACTCCTCTGTTAATGGAAAAGCGATATAAGCCATCACAGATCGCTTGTTAAATGAAGCAGACAGTCCTGGAACATTTGAACACGTGTAATGAATTCATTACCACGTTTCATTACACTGGCACGTGGTGATTTCCGACTGAAATCAATTCACATTACCATGTCGTAACTGACAAATCAAAGGCGATATATGAGGATCAGGTCAACACACCATTTGATATATGCACACGAGAGACCCTTCATTATCGTAACTCTTCACTGATACTCCTGGCATTGATGAATTGTATGGCTATATTCGTGAGCCCATATCGACACGCTCAATACACACCCAGAGCTCATCTATAAGTACATGTCATTATCTACATAATGCCGAGGCATTGTAACACTATGCCGGTCGTTTACATATGGAGAAGTGTGCTTATGTTATTGTGAAATTTACATGCTCTTATTGATCCAGTGAAATAATACTTAGTTTGTATTTTTACCGCGTTATAGTAATCCTAACTTTTTTAAAAATTGTATAATGGATCTCACAAGACATTTAATAATTACAATTCTACTATGAAGACACTCCACCCCAAATGTTTGGTACTACTAATAATGATTATATTTCTAACTTATATTAAGAGTTCAATTTTAATGGCTGATTTTATCACTATTTATTATCATAGTTTAGTAAAGTAAAGTAAAGATATCTTATTTTACCATAAGAAGTTAGGGCTAAGAAGCCCTGTCTAACGCTTAACCTGAGGACAAACGGCTTAGAGGTGACTTCCGAACCACGACCAACGGCCGGGCAGGCGGTTTGCATGCAAGGACAGGATCGCTTAGCGGTCACCCATCCAAGCAGCAGCCACGCTCGACGTTGCTTGATCCGGTTATCCTGCGATAACCGTTGTACCCGCTACACTTGCGTCCTTAGCACAGACGTTTAGATTTAACTTAGTTTAGACGTTCATATTTACAGCAATGTGCAGTATCGAACGAAAAACATGTTTTTATATAAATCTGCTCTATTTAAATTAGGTTTTATAAGTAAATTGTACTACAGTAATAACTACAATTGAAACATTTTTTTCCGACCGATAGTATTGATAAATTTTGACCTAGCAATACTTTTAAATTATGATTGGGATTCAGATCAAATTTATGCTATCATTTTCATTGAGTATGGTTTAAGCAAAAATATCTCTAAATATTTTATACGAAATTATGAATTTGCAATGTGTACCATACACAAAAGTTGGCCTACCAGTGAGATTTTAAATTAATGCCTAAGAAAAATAAAGTGGAAATCCAGACACCGCTTAAATGGTTTATTGATCGCATTTCCTCCGCCTGAGTCTCGTTACGGAAAGTCGACTCCAATAATCTCTCAGTCGAGCAGGAAATGTCGAGTAATCCTGGTTAAGTCGACCCATTTCATTTCTACCATCCCATTCCATAAACTGTTCTTCGATATACTGACGACTATAGAGCAATGAAAGTATGAAGAGTGGTAAGCTGCAGAAGAATCGAACTACTGATTTAACATCACACAGTTGGTCATTGGACATGTTATGGAGTCAAGCAGGCATACGAAGTACGTTTACTTAATTGTCTTTTTTAAAGGGTAAAATCGGTGATATTCTTAAAAACTTAGAAGAATCATTTTCAAAGCCCCACACAATTTATTGGACTAATACACTACATTTTGAAACGTTAGATCGGATAAAGATATGCAGCACTTTAAAAATTGATCTCGAGTGTAATCCACAAAACACATCTCAACTTACATATCCAACTAAATTGGCAAAACAAGAAAAAAAAGTAAATTTGACAATAATTTCTTTTATTGAGCTTCCAGAAAACCATGAAAAACTTTTATTTATAAGAAACTGTTTTACTGTCACAAAAATATATTAAAATTTAAATATAAAACCTTTAATGAACGTTATAATAGACGTTCTTATCTAACAACAATTCTACTCACATCTTTTATTAGTGAGACCAAATGTCAGAAAGAAAACATCACATTTGTTCAGCGACCATTTACAAAGGAAATTAAATTTTATCAAGTTCTAATATTTTTTTAACAAGAAATGTAGCCATTTCGTGACTTCAATGTCTTTTACGAAAATACACCTAAATATGATGGAGGCATATAAAACTATGTTCTATCATTGCAAGTATTCCCTCATCATTTTGGGGCAATATACACTATTAGATGTTTTGCCTTTTAAACAGCAGTAAACTTTTTTTACAAACTAGAACTGTTAAAGGTTTGGTAAACCTCATCTGCTACGAATGAAGCAGATAATAAATATTTATCAAGGAGCCTTCATCATCCTTTAAAGATTGTGCTTCACACATCATGTAAGTTCTTCTTCAGTTTTAAAGCAAGAATGTTTAATGTAAATGTGGTCCAAGAACTATCCGGATCAAAAAATTAAATTCTGTGAACAATCATGATTAATTGTAATCAAACATTTAACTTATCATTAAAAGGTGCATTACTGACGAAGCAGCTTTTAAGGAGAATGGAGATGTTGTCTAAGAGCTTACCGGACCTAAGAGTTACATTCTGTAAACAATGATGATTCATTACAACCAAGCATGTAACTTATCAGTAAAAGTTGTATTGCTGACGAAACACCTTATAAGGAGAATGGAGCTGTTGTCTAAGAGCTTACCGGACCTAAGAGTTACATTCTGTAAACAATGATGATTCATTACAACCAAGCATGTAACTTATCAGTAAAAGTTGTATTGCTGACGAAACACCTTATAAGGAGAATGGAGCTGTTGTCTAAGAGCTTACCGGACCTAAGAGTTACATTCTGTAAACAATGATGATTCATTACAACCAAGCTGATTCATGTAACTTATCAGTTAAAGCGTGTATTCCTGATGAAACAGCTTTTACGTAGGCATAACTTCTGCTGGAGTAAAAGCAGCATTCAAGGAGGGAGATGAGCTGGGATATTATGGATATCCATATTTTTTGTACCTTCATAATATATATATATATATATATATATATATATATATATATATATATAAATTAGTACGTCACTCTTTTTATTAATGTCAATACATACTAGCACCTTTAGGTGTTTTGTGAACTGTGGTTATACGGGAAAGCACCACCTCATTAGGCAGCTCAGTTAATTATGAGCGCTTCTTACTTCTGATTTCACCATCACTGGGTAAAGAAGGAGGTAAAGAAGAATCATCGTCAAGTGGTCTAAGACGGTGGACTTCAGGTCCAAGTTAGAGACAACGTAGGCTCAAATACTGTATGAGACCGTTGCACTTTTTACCAGTACCATCGACCTTGTACTGTATCGACTCTCCCCCTTATTCTGTTTGATAAGATCCTCGCACAGGCCAGTGGCCTATGAGGGTGGACAGTATAAGGCTTAAAAAAGGATCGCCATTCCTTGAAAACATTTAAGCGTTCTCCATATTCCCACATGTCTAGTTTTACGGTATACGAATATTTAAAACTAAACATACTATATACTTCACTGTTAGTATGACTGTGCCGATAGAAGTATAAAATCTTATCCAATTTATGACTAGAGAAACTAAGTGAATGTGCTTGTTAAATATTTATATGTTTTACTAAAAAGTGGTACACTGTTAAACAACGAAATAAGAGTGATTTTGAATACATCACAATTATTGTAAGTTATGAGCTACAGAACAGTGATATTATTTGCTAATCATATTTAAAGTTTATTGTTTAGTTATAACTTATTTAGTTATTAACTACGTATTCTGACATTTTTTACTGAATTAACCATTTTCAATCCGTTAAGTTGTTTCGGTCTGTTACTTGTGATCTTAACTTATTTGAGTCCATTGTAAACTTTGGCTCGGCTAGCTAATGCTCTATGATGTCAAGGCGTAATAAGAGGTCAGGTATATATGAGTTATAATGCAGTACTAAATTATCAGTTTAATAATGAACTTGAACTATTTTTACGTTGAATAATTCTATAACTCTCTCAGCCTTGCACTCCCCACCCATGGTGATAGCATGCAAAAGTTATTTACATAATTACATAACACTGTGTACAATTTAATTAAGTGACTAATTTTTCAGTAAAATATTAATAATGCAGAAGACAGATTACTCTTTTAATTAATTTACCTAAAATTAGTACCTAGATACGCTCTGAAGAGCAATAACAAATGCTACTATTTTAGATGTGGTCAAAGGAGACATTGACAAGTTGTACTAGTTTTCTTCCTTCATTAAGAGCTTTAAAAGCTTCTTTCACAACTGGCGGAGGAGGAACTTTCGTGTTGTAAGTGTTTAGATGCTCCAACCCAACAGCCCTTTCTGGAAAAGATAGCTCAGTTTTGTGAGTGACTTGTGCAACACCTGAAGAAGTCAGCAGATACAGTTTCCGAAACGCAAACGTCAGTAATCCGTCACCTTTTGAAATCATCCACCTACCACTGTCAACAATAAGCACTAAGCACAGAAATATCTGATAGTCAAGGATGGAACAAATAGAGATTGTAATATTAAAAACTATTTTTCATATTTTACCTTTGTTCGTATAACAGAAATACTTTTAATGACAGAAACAAATATATTTCTATCAAATTCACCTCATTTAGACTGTAATAATCCACTGACATTTTCTGAAACGTACAATGAATAGTAAAGGAGGACAGGTATAATTAGATTAGTTAAAGAAACATTAAAGTAATTACAACAACCAGAAGGAAATGACGTCAGTTTCAGAAGAGTCGAGATTAGCTTGATTAATGACAGAGGGAAGTTGGATCGGTGGAGTTTAGGTGGAGTTTCTCCAACACTAATTATCGCTGCAGACCTCAGTTCAGTACGAACATGACAGGCTTGAATTTAGTAAAATTCAATGTAATAATTTAAACAATTCGTCTCGCATATCTCTGGCATGGACTCCCAAAATGCAGACCATTAGGCTCTCACATATTGAAGAGTGAGGACCAAAAGCAGCGGTTCCACATTGTTGAATAAAATGTTTTTTACTCCTACAAATTCACTACGTGATTTTCCCATTAAGACTTATGCCTCAAATTTCCATTTCTTGAAGACCTAATTTCTTTATTGAAAGTTAAAAACTCGATTATATATTTTTTATTATTTATGATATATAATTAATGTATGTAGCACACTCATACGGCAAGTGAGAGATCCGGGTTCAAGTCTAGGTTGAGTAAATAGTTTTTGTGATTCAATCTGTATTGAATACAATCGATGTACAATCATCACAATACCTATTAAAGTACTACTTTTTTTACTTTTTGAATTATGAAAATATTTTCTCCTCCCCATTTTCAAAGGGGGTTAAAAAGCGTAAATTCGAAAGGTAAATTCAAAAGTAACCAATAACATGAAAAAACATCTCTACGGCGGTCCTAGCAAACGTTATAGGCAATTAACTCCTTACCCTCTTCTAACCCCCTTTTAAAAAGAAGGGGAATATGTTTACCCTCCAAAATTTATTTCAATATTTATGAGGAAGGTTGTACATCGGTATCTCAATCCGTTTGGAATATATCCAGACGTATCAGGACTTAATTTACACCCTGTATATATACAGGTTGTTTGGCGAGAGATTGACACAACACTAGGATATGATAGTAGACACAGCAAACAAGCAAAAATGGTAATATGAGCATATGTCCTATCTCGCAACGTATAGTGTCTGTCGTCCATATGTGTTTTCATCATATGTTTAAACATCATATATAAAGGACTCGTTGGAGCAAATGACATGAATCTTGGCATGAATTTCTTTGCTAATGATGCAAAGTTTAATAAATAACAAACCATTTGGATACTTGGACATAAGAATCTACTTTCCAGTTGTGAGAAAGGATAAACATTCACCAACTGAAATTGGTGTAATTATTGTATAACTTTTATACTTTTATATTTCGAGATATAAAACATAAATTTTATATTTTACATGATGCTTATGCCTTAATTCTAATTACACATATACGAATTCCATTATTTTTATCAGACTTCAAAAACAATAAATTAATAACACAACACCGAGACCAGCTGACTATGAAAAATAAACATACCGTTAGAATGTACATTATTGAATGTCGAGCAGAAGTTTTAGGATGAAAGGTGACGCAGCTGCTGTCACATCAGCCTTAATCTTCCTCGTAACATTCTTGACGCAGATTTCACACTTTTCATCTGCCGATCTCCATTTATGTTCTTTTAAGAGGAGAAAACTTAAGTGACGCACTCTCCGATTATTTTAAATACTTAAAATATCCACGTCATAATATATTTAGATAAAACTAAGTGAATTAAGTGAGTTAAGAATGTATATCTTTTAAGTAATAATATGGTAAGAATTTATGTTTTTGTTTTAAATATTAGTAGGATGGGTAGTAAAGAAAGTTCTAAAGTGTAATTAACTACTTCCCTCTCCTATTTAACATATTTATTTATCTCCGTTTGAAACTGCTTTTCAAGGGAAGTTACCACATCAATGGGCTTCTCTCATCTTACCCAACAATTACTTAACAATTGTATAAACTATTTAAAATTAAGAATCGACAGCGAGAGTTCTTGGAAATGTATTTAATGCACATATAGGAAACATCAAATAAATAACCTCTTTAAAAAACTTCATCACATTAAAGATAATTTTTTAATATTTCACAAGAGATGATACGTTTAGAGCAGGACTTGAATAGCGATAATATTATTTTACAGCCATATAAAATTAAATAAGGAATATAATGAATATAATCCTAAAACATCCAATTATGACCTTAAAATTTGGTTCTGATAAGTTTAGCAAGTTACCCAGGTTATAAGGCTCTTATTCTGCCTTCTCAGGGGTAAAATTATCAGAAAGTATTCAATGTAGTAGATATTTCTCTATCTTTTGAAGATAGGTAGACTTCATTTGTCAATTCCTTTAATATATGAATGGTGATAACATTAAATTATAAAAACTTTCAAAATTTATGATTTTCTATTAAGAAAAAATGTTATTATTCACCCACAAATAGTTCAGTTATTACAAAAGCATATAGGCTATTTTTACCGTAATCGAATTTAGAACGTTATTATGACTTATTATTTTCAATTTTAACAAATACTTTTAATTTCATTAGTATTTAGTAAGTATTTTATCCCATTATTCTTCAATATTTTTCTATAAAGATAACATAATGTACAACTATATCGGTGCTTACTTTGCTTAAATTTTCTTTCAATTTCTTCCGCGCCGACCCTGTCCTAGAAGAGGTGATCTTAAACATTCACCCCTGTAAGAGTGAAAGTATTTTAGATTTATAAAATAATTAATATTTAACACACTGTTTCACTATGATAGGTTGAACTATTATATGTTCACTGATTCATTTATATATTTCTAATCATTCAAGCAACATCTTTAAATGATCATTTTTTTAAATTCAGATGCAAACTTAATTAGTTCAGAATGTCAGTTACTTTGATAAGAACATTTAATAACATGACAACATTTAAAGTTTAAAACTAATTAACACCATTTTTGTTATTTTAAGGTATACTATGAATGCTGTTCTCAAATTACTTGTATATAACGCAAGTAATAGTGAGATTTATTGATATTTCTGCTGATAGACCTTAACTAGTTTGTTTAAAATATACAAAAAACAGTGTCTGCACAGAAACGTTGAAGTGTGACAGTAAAAGTTTCCACATTTTTGAAAAATTTCTTCTAATTTACCATGGAAACTCTGAAAATAAGAAAGATCATGTCATTTTTATTCAGAACTAAAGAAGCACAATAGACAGTGGTGTCTTCATTCATACATTCATACCTCTTCCATTTCTTTCGTGCCATTATTTTACCTATTCATGACAATGTCACTTTATGTTGTATGTTCTCTAATACTTAACAATACGTAAATAACATTGTATACAGTTTTTTATCGTTAAAAATAGTCTTGTGGGTCATATGTCAAGTGAAAATCAACACAAAATGGATATAATTTGTGATATAACTTTTCAAAATGTTTGCACATTTGAAAACACGGTAGAAACTGCACATATTAGAAATGTCCAGTTACTACGATAGCCCTCAGACCATGAAAATGGATTATGTAGTGTTCCGTAATAGGCTGTGTGAAACAATTGACTTAAAACGTCTTCCTTTCTGAATTATTTTCGATGAGTTCTTTAAATCTCCAAAATCAAGCTTAGTTTAAAAAGGTGTATTTAGATAAACCATAGAGATCCACACACAAGTAGAGGTCATACACAAGTACGCCATAATATGGACCCACCTAACAGGCTTTGCTAAGTTTCGAGTATATGACCGTAATCCCAAAAACGGCATGTCGTAATTTGATTCATCTCGTTATCCTAAATGCTGCCTTGACCTAAGTAGAGCCAATCCGTATTGAAAGTTACTTTTAATCATACCTGAATGACTAATGTGGTCCAGATGAAAGGGTTTTGCCAGCCAGCCCTTGCTCAGTTCTTGATATATCCCGCAGACAAACAGACAAAGATAAGAAGCTGATGCTTCTGAGTGGTAGCAAAATGTAAAAAATAGACATAAGAAGCATTATTAAGCCCACTGAGTCGTTACAAATTGTACAAAATTTTAATCTTATACCTAATTCTGTTCTCGACATATCAATCCAAAGACAGGCAGACAAACAGATAGACATAAGAAGCATTATCAAGCCCATTAAGTTGTTACAAATTGTACAAAATTTTAATCTTATATACCTAGTTCTGTTCTCGACATATCAATCCAAGGACAGGCAGACAAACAGATAGTCATAAGAAGCATTATCAAGCCCATTAAGTCGTTACAAATTGTACAAAATTTCAATCTTATATACCTAGTTCTGTTCTCGACATATCAATCCAAGGACAGGCAGACAAACAGATAGACATAAGAAGCATTATCAAACCCATTAAGTTGTTACAAATTGTACAAAATTTTAATCTTATGTGTACCTAGTTCTGTTCTCGACATATCAATCCAAGGACAGGCAGACAAACAGATAGACATAAGAAGCATTATCAAGCCCACTTAAGTCGTTACAAATTGTACAAAATTTTAATCTTATACCTAGTTCTGTTCTCGACATATCAATCCAAGGACAGGCAGACAAACAGATAGACATAAGAAGCATTATCAAGCCCATTAAGTCGTTACAAATTGTACAAAATTTCAATCTTATACCTAGTTCTGTTCTCGACATATCAATCCAAGGACAGGCAGACAAACAGATAGACATAAGAAGCATTATCAAGCCCATTAAGTCGTTACAAATTGTACAAAATTTCAATCTTATACCTAGTTCTGTTCTCGACATATCAATCCAAAGACAGGCAGACAAACAGATAGACATAAGAAGCATTATCAAGCCCACTGAGTCGTTACAAATTGTACAAAATTTCAATCTTATACCATAGTTACGTTGTTCTTGACATATCAATCCAAAGACATTCAGACAAACAATAGAGACATAAGGTATCTCCCATTATGAGTTGTACAATTTGTAAAAAAATTCAATCTTTTACCTAGTTCTGTTCTCGACATATCAATCCAAAGACAGGCAGACAAACAGATAGACATAAGAAGCACTACCAAGCTTACTGAGTCGTTACAATTTGTAAAAAATTTCAATCTTTTACCTAGTTCTGTTCTTGACATATCAATCCAAAGACAGGCAGACAAACAGATAGACATAAGAAGCATTATCAAGCCCACTGAGAGGTAGCAAAAGAACAAAATTCCAAGTCTATAGCTCGTTGAATATTTTCACTTTATATCTTACTACAAATACGAGTAGATAATGAAAGACTGACATTTATTTTACTTTGTTTTTAATCGCTCAGGACATCTTTCGGTGTATTATAGTAGATCTGCATTAAGCCCGCTTTGTCCAAAGTTTATGAAAATGAGCAAAGTTCACGATGCGGGTAGAGTAAATAACATTGCAAGCAGCGAGGGAAGTGCTATAGATATCGCTAACAAAAGAAGAACAGCAGTGCTGTTCTTTAAAACGTCTTAAGTGAAATACCATCACTCATTCTTTCATGGGATGTTTACTTCGCGGCTGTTTGTACGCAGCTTCTTACACTTTCTCTTTCAGCTATACTTCTAGAGTTAACTAATAATTTTTCTCATGAATATTAGTAATACGTAGAAGTTCAAAATAAGTTTACAAACTTATACCCGATAATATAAATAATAGTCTTTTCGTATTTGAAAACATTTGAAATTATAAGTATTTCTGAAATAAATCGTGAAATAGTTTGGTTTACATTCTCGTGGTAATAGTTTACATTCTTCAATTACATTTTAGCTCTTATATTTTTCACATAAAACGTATTTTCCTTTTCCAATCGCATGAAGACCGTGAGCCGATATCATAATATTTATATTCTTATCAAATGTTAGCTCCCCACTCTTCATATTCCAATAGCAAATCTTTCTTTAACCGATAACATATGCTCCTATTGCTATCAAACTATATAGGCTACATTAACCAATATATTGTTCTCATCGGGCCGTTAGCCGATATCAAAATATTTCTATTCTTATTAAATTTTAACCGATATTATATTCTCCCATTGCTATCAAACGATAAACATTAACCAATATAATATTGTTCTTATCGGGCCGTGAGCCGATATATTTTTCATATAAAACGTATTTTCCTTTCCCAATCGCATGAAGACCGTGAGCCGATATCATAATATTTATATTCTTATCGAATGTTGGCTCCCCACTCTTCACATACCAATAGAAAATCATTCTTTAACCGATAAAATATTCTCCCATTGCTATCAAACGATATAGGCTACATTAACCAATATAATATTGTTCTTATCGGGCCGTGAGCCGATATCACAATATTTCTTTTCTTATCAAATGTTATCTCTCCACTCTTCACATTTCAAGCGCAAATCATTCTTTAACCGATAACATATTCTCCCATTGCTATCAAACGATAGACATTAACCAATATAATATTGTCCTCGTTGTTTTCTGACCGTGAGCCGATATCATAATATTTCTTTTCTTATCAAATGTTATCTCTCCACTCTTCCAATTTCAAGCGCAAATCAATGTTTAACCGTTATCATATTCTCCCATTGCTATCGAACGATAGAAATTAACCAATATAATATTGTCCTCGTTCTTATCCGTCATCAACCGACGTTATGTGCGTCATTGTAGCGCATGTCGTCCGTTAGACCATGTTATCATATTTCTTACTATTATTACGTCATTCAAGCCGAACATTACTGTTCCTTTTTCATATTCATCAATAATATTAGGTTATTTAATAGTACCCTTATTTCTAATGCATGTTATTTGTTGTCAAATTTAACACTTTTACCTCTTTATTGAATGTTGTCTGTTCACTGATATCGTACTCTTTCCATGACTATAACATTTTATGCAGCTGTTATAAATTACAACCGTGAAAAATTAATAATGTTTTAAAATTGCTTTAATAAGTGTTTTAAATATGTTGAATTATTCGTATTTACTGTTAACGTTAGTTTTACAGTATATCTCCTTTTTCTACGTCGATTTGACCATCCACAGGACAATTACTTTTATTATTTCTATTCCACATCAACCATAAGACGATAAAGTACTTTATTTATACAATTAATTTGTATAATAGGGAGATTGACAGTTTGCATTCCAACTCCAAACCTATATTAAAATAATTGAGATTAATATTTTAGTAATCGGTACCTTTTGCATAGATTTTAAAAAACGCTCATATACACGCATGGCTTTCTCAATTACTACCTCTTATGAAGATGTGTAAGAATGAAAACATCAATCTTTAATGAGAAGAGAACAACGAAACTGAAAATCTCCGTTTCTTCTTACCGAAGGAGAACGATGCGACGCGACGTGTCGAATGGTGTGAGTTATATATCTCAATATAGTCATTAATGTTATGCAAGACGACGTTGGCATATATTTTCATTGAGATCGTACATCCAGCTAGTTATCAGATACAACGTTTGCGATTCTTCCAAATTAGTCAGCTATAAAATACATTAGTTTCAGAAATTGTGTTTACTTACAGATCTGGTTTTCCGTACATGGATTATAATTTATATGTCTCAAATATTTATTATATCATACTTATACTGTACATAATTTTTAATCCCATAAAAAGAACTTCCGGTCGAAACCATCCTATCAAATATCAGCATGAACATAACACCACCAGGGTGGTATTGGCAGAGAGTAAAGAAAACCGTTTTGGTATTCTATCGACAGAGATAGTCATTGACCTTGTGAAAATTGCCTATATTCTCCACCCAGTCTGTTCAGTGAAGCCCACAACTTCGCTTTGTTTAGCCTGGAAATGGCCTCATTTTTGCCCTTCTCGATGTGTTCTCGTTGTTTTCTTTCAGCTTATTATAATAGGAATAATACTAAATAATACCATCAGTGTTCTCCCTCATCCCTATTTTATTATTATTAATTACTTAACTGGCTATGTTTTACAGGTCCCGAAAATACAGAAACGTATTAATTGAATTTAAATAAGAAATAAAAGTTATTAAACGTGAGATTGTAAAACACAAATACCACACGAAAAAGGGTTTTGTAAAGTCTAGTAGTGCTCAATATTGCTGCACAGAAAGTCTACTTGGGGTGTTAAGGCCAAATTGTTTGAACAAAAACTAATAGAGTTTCATATACCAAATCAGCTAAGTAACTTCTAAATCAAGCTTATGGTGAATTAGTCCACTTTAGTACCAATATAAGAAAAGTGTTAACAAGGGAATCATGATAGCTTATAAAATTAAAGAAACTGTATCCAACAGAATTAATATGTATACAATGACTTGCGGCTCGAGAACAATATGCGAGTATAGCCGGAAATAAAACGTTGAAGGCTTCTGTCTACCGTTTCCCCAGCCGATGCGGTTATGTACTTTGTCACGTTCAAGCTCTCCCATGGGACGTGTCAAAGAATTTCATGCTTCAACTTAACAATTGCGATGTAAACCATGTCCCTTGAAGCGCAATGATGTGTATCTTTTGACTTTGCTGCTGAGTCATAGGCATGTGCTAGCGTTTTTATATACACATTTTTTCATCAGAATATTGATCAAATGTAAGTCACCAAGAGGTGGAAGAGTAGTTACGAACTCATCCATGCCAACTTAGAAGAAGTGGAGTGTAGTTCTATTCCACCTTCTACCAGAGAAATCGGGCAAAGATGAATTGCCCACATATTTAGGCGTTGAAGCCTTCATTGCGATGTAAACCATGTCCCTTGAAGCGCAATGATGTGTATCTTTTGATTTTGCTGCTGAGCCATAGGTACGAGTATGTGCTAGCGTTTTTATATACAACTTTTTTCAACAGAATATTGATCAAATGTAAGTCATCACGAGGTGGAAGAGTAGTTACGAACTCATCCATGCCAACTTAGAAGAAGTGGAGGGTAGTTCTATTCTAGCTTCTACAAGAGAAATCGGGCAAGGATGAATTGCCCACATATTTAGGCTTTGAAGCCTTCCACTCTGAGGTGCCCTAACACATTCCATCAATTACCTTCCGTAATAAACTATCCCCGTTGATAAAGTTGTCTTTTGCTCCCAACACCTAGAACTTTGCGGTTGATGATGTGCCTCTTCATGACACTCATTAGGTTGGAGAGTGGCCTACCAGACAAAGAGAGCAAAGATGATTTGCCCACATGTTTAGAATGGCTGAAACTTTCTACTCCCCATACACTCCAATCATCACCGTCCTTAGTAAGCTAGCCCTGTTCATAAGGTTATCTTTTGTCGCCAATACCTAGAAATTTGCAATTAATGATGTGCTGATTCTTGAAATCCAGGAGCCATTTAGAAGTTACATCGGCTTTTGTTGTATTTAGTGTATTTACTGTTAGGATTTCATCAGCCTAAAGTAATCCTACTGAGGCTCCTGCATGCTTAATCGTATGATTAAAGTTTGAAAACTGCAAAAAGAATAGATATTAGTTCCTGAAATGTTTAACATCTGATATTTTAATATGTTATCAATATCTAAAATCCGTTTGGCCTCTCCAGTAATATTAGTTTAACAATACAAGTTTATTGAAAGTCGTTTTAAGCAGAAATGCAAAGAAAATAATAACAATATAATATTGAAGTGACATATTCTAGTTATATGAATATTAATAAATTTAAATTTTCATAAAACCTATGTAACACAAAGCTTTTGGAATTGGTGACATAAAATAATGTGCTAAAAGTATTTAGTTTTTGGGGAATGTTTGAAAAACAGGTAAATTCTTGTTCAAACAAAGGATATGTAAAATATAATGGAACCTAATTTTATTTATATTTCTGTATAAATGGTTAATTTAAATCTGGGTTCTAAATGGGTAAAAATGTACAGAAAGATTATTTAGAGTCATTTGAAATGTTTATTAAATTTAACAATTAAACTGTTAAAGGTCATAAACCCTAGGATATATTACACGTACAATCAAAACGTCCATTTCATTTCATTGCGAGAAGTCTGAGTGAGAAATCCCCAAATGTGGAATGTGATGAAGTTACATCTATACTGTAATGGACAATGCCATTACGTTAATGGGTTCCAAATTAGAGGTCGCAAATGGCGTCCGTATTTACCAGGTGACTTTGTTTGGTTCACGCGTTTCTTTAAGCTGGTTTGTTAACTAGATTGTTTTTATCTAAGCTATCTACTTTAAAGCACATAATTAATTATAGGTAAATTGTATAAATTAGTTGATAAAAAGTAACTCAAGATATAAAGTTACATTATATTACTTATCACCCACACAAAGACAAGTCGCTAGTAGTATTATGTATAACAATAAAATAATGAAAGCTAACAGCGTATCTTTAATGTTAACATACGTATATATATATAATGTATATAGTATAGTACAATATATATACTATGTATATAAAATAGTTCGTTTGTAATTTGATTTAGTACTATGGATGAAACCAACCACAATTAGAAGAATTATAAAAAATCTGAATGTGAAATAATGTATTAATCCATTCACATCGTATACCGTAAACCAAATGGCCAAATAAGTTTGTAAATAGATTTAAGTTGGTATTTGTTTAATACTACTGTACAATTGGATAATTAAGATAAGATAAGATAAGTTGTCAGACTGATGAAGGTACTGGTCCCCACTCACAGATCATATAGTCTTTGTGGGGACTTTTCACTGTATATATATTTTTTTCAACTGATTGTCACTTATGTATATGAATAAATTGAATTCAATTCAATTCAATGATAATTCCTCAAAAAATTAAATAAAAATTAAAATCACTTATTTTGCATATTATCTGTGGAATAACTCTTCAATGGGAGATTATTTAGACTTTTAACCTGTTACATAAATTCCTCTGGTCTAAGGAAGATTACTGATATTTGGGATCAAAAAGTCGAAGGGCAGCAGTCAGTACTTATGTATGTTATCTGTGAGATAACTCTTCATAGGAAGATCATTTAGACTTTAAACCTGTTACATAGATTCCTCTGGTCTAAAGAAGATTACTGATGTTTGGGATCAAAAGACGAAGGGCAGCAGTCAGTTCTTATGTATGTTATCTGTGAGATAACTCTTCATAGGAAGATCATTTAGACTTTTAACCTGTTACATAAATTCCTCTGGTCTAAGGAACATTACTGATGTTGGGATCAAAATTCGAAGGGCAGCAGTCAGTTCTTATGTATGTTGTCTGTGAGATAACTCTTCATAGGAAGATCATTTAGACTTTTAACCTGTTACATAGATTCCTCTGGTCTAAGGAACATTACTGATGTTGGGATCAAAATTCGAAGGGCAGCAGTCAGTTCTTATGTATGTTGTCTGTGAGATAACTCTTCATAGGAAGATCATTTAGACTTTTAACCTGTTACATAGATTCCTCTGGTCTAAGGAACATTACTGATGTTGGGATCAAAATTCGAAGGGCAGCAGTCAGTTCTTATGTATGTTGTCTGTGAGATAACTCTTCATAGGAAGATCATTTAGACTTTTAACCTGTTACATAGATTCCTCTGGTCTAAGGAACATTACTGATGTTGGGATCAAAAGTCGAAGGGCAGCAGTCCAGTTCTCATGTATGTTATCTGTGAGATAACTCTTCATAGGAAGATCATTTAGACTTTTAACCTGTTACATAGACTCCTCTGGTCTAAATAAGATTACTGACTGAGATTGGGATCAAAAATTTGAACGGCAGCAGTCAGTACTTATGAATGTTATCTGTGAGATAACTCTTCATAGGAAGATCATTTAGACTTTTAACCTGTTACATAAGTTCCTCTGATCTAAGGAAGATGTATATTGATTTTGGAATAAAAAATCAAATAGCATCCAGTTCTTTCGTTAAATTCTAATTTCGATACCCCATCTATCTGTTTTTTGTAGATTTTATAGATAACACAATAATAATTTATTCAGATAAACTGATAATTAATTAAATACGTAATTGTTCTTGGTACTGACTACTGATAAATATCCGGGCCGCGTCTCGTTTATTATTTACTGTGAATAATAATTTTGGATTATAATATTACTAACATTATTTTCAATCTGATATTAAAATTTACTTCATGAGGTCCATCTCCTCAACATTATTTCAGCAATTTTTCTTATATTCTTTCTTATTGCCAATCATCCTCGTCTTCTTAGTATTTAATTTATGCCTAAACAGTAGCAAACTAAATATTGACCGAAATGTTGATTTGCAATTGTTTGCTGCACTAATTTTAAACGTGTGTGTGTGTGTGTGTGTGTGTGTGTGTGTGTGTGTTTTGCTTGCGTGTAAATGCGTGTATATGCGTGTGTAATGCGTATATGTGTCGGTAAGGTCCATAATGAAACTTAAAAACAAGGTACGAAAATTACATTACAGTTTTATAAATTGTTTGCTTTGCTTAGTTTATTTTATACTTTTACAAAACATTTATGTTGTTCTTTGTGTCGCTGAGTTGCTTCTATAAATCCAGATTTTTAAATACTGGTATTTGACATAACATTATGGGGATAATACATACATTATCCAGATTTTTAATAGATAGTAAACTGCATAACTGGATAGCAATGAGTAAAATATCGTGAATCAACAAACATCATTCTATAAATAGTTAAATATAAGCAACAAATCTCTGAACATTTAACAACAATATTAATAAATAGCAATCATCTAATATACAACAACAATAAAAAATATGTAACATTATATGCAGCCTAGTTTTTAACAAAATATGGTTGACGATGGAATTACTTAGCTTTACCCAATCATTCACAATATTTTCCTGCGCATGTGTATCCACTATATGTGTTTTGGTGTGTTTTTAATCAGTTAGGTATAAGCTAAGTAGTCAGCTCATTGTGTGTTACGGTACGCCATCTCTGTACTGCCTCTCCCTGAAGTTTCTTAAGTTTTCAATTTCATCTGGAAGTAAGTTAAAATAATATGGAATATAAAACTAGGGCAACCTCTCGCCAACTTTTTTGTCATTCTAGGTATAGAATATTTTGTGGTAACTCGTGTGTTGAAAACTTTATCCTTTTTTATTTTGTCATAACTTTTATTAAAATTATCTATAATATTTCCGTGTATATAATGTTTGGGATTCATTAATGTTTTAAGCACTTCATTGTATCTTCCTTCTCTTGTACATGGCTGATTCAAATAGTATTTTCAACACCTATTTTGCAGATTCTTTACAATGTTTAAATTCTTTCACTCGTACATATGTGTGTGTGTGTGTGTGTGTTTGTGTGTGTATGAGTTTGTGACGCTTATGTATGTGTGTATGTTTATGTATCGAACAGCAGTGCATGTGCCGTAGCCCAACCAGTACTACAAAGCTGTGCGTAAACACGGTATCGCATACAGTATCACAAGAGTTCATTGGAAACCTGAAACCATATTAGCGGCAGTATCCGACACATGTCCACCGAATAGACCGCGGAGATCTAATCGTCACCTTCCTACGTTCAGGCGCAGTCTTTTCGTAGGACGGTTGTTTCATAATAAAAAACAACTCGAAAAATAAATTGTGTAAACTAAACCGGGAAGCTGACACTCTGATCTGTGAAAACAGGTTAACCTGTTGTACGCAAATACATAATTATTACTCCTACGTATCAACAACTGTTGCAATAAACAAATCAGGAATCAAGAAATGTATTTGCAATAAACATACCCAAGAGGGTCCCAACAAATAACAGATAATTTATCGTTGGATTCCCATCTTTACTATACACAACATCCTAATATGAATGTTTTCTAATTAACAAAAAGAAAAACGTTGAACGCGCTTTTGGCGTCGGTGCTTGCAGCCATTACCAATGTAATGCACAACCAGACTACAGATAAAGCAATAACATAAAAATATTGCTTAAATTAAATCATTGTACAATATACATGATCAGCATATGCTATATCCACGGCAATCTACAAATAATTTTATTGAAATGTATTACAATGTCAACTAGTTCAATACAATATATCAATGATTTAACAGCAACATATCCACACGCACACACACACACACACACACACACACACACACACACACACACACACACACAAACACACACACACACACACACACACACACACACACACACTTATAACTATATTATCACTTGTTACCGTAAACGTACATTTCATTCATCTGTTTTGCAGAAAATGTGTGAATGACAGACTGTATATGAGTATGACAGTAGAGATTTGGCAACATCGCACTATTTTTGTGCGGCTTGCTCTAGGCGTTTTTAAAACATGCGCCATGAGGATAACTTTTAATAAATTGTATTTATCGATATTAAATAAATAAAATACATTAAAACTATTAAATATTGCAAAAACATTACAAATTGAGTTTCAGAATGTCAGATCATATCCTGTAGCACTCTGACCACCTGATTAAAATAACTGATTGATTTATAATTATAAATTTGATTTGGACAATGTAGCAGACACTTGTTAAGAGGGAGGTAGCAAAATAATCTATCTTTAATTTCTAATTGATATCCATCAACAAAGACTTTTTTTAACTATACTTAAATGTGATTCAAAAATGTAAGCCTAAAAATAGGAGTGAACTTTATCTGTCTTAAAGTAGTGTAATCAGAATATTGTTGAAAGAATACAAGTTGTAAGTTGCGAATGTTGATTTTAGCTTCAGTTCACCTTCCTCTTACGTGTAGCATCTGAAATCTGATGCTGTTGCAGACCAGACTCCTGAAATCTGAAGTCATGTTCGTCTGAAGGGATCCAAACACAGTCGGCGGTGAAGAACGAAGAGGTCAAATCGAAACCCCCCGCTTCGTTTCGACATCAGACACCCAGACTACAAAAATTAGTACAATCTAAGTGAAGGGGTTTTCTCACTGTCTCATCAGGTGCCCAATTGAGACAATGACAAGATCAGATTTCAGATGCTGCACGTAAGAGGAAGGTGAACTGAAGCTAAACTCAACATTCGCATTGAATCAGCCTTTCCCACCATAACTGCGTTAGGTGTAGTTGTAAGTTGTTCAAGTTTCTAACAGTGGTCCACACACCTACCCAGAGAAATTTTAATCCTACAATGTCCATGAATGATGCAGCGATTCAAGAACAATCACGTTCATTCTATGGGTCACTAACTGTAAGTTTTTCCCTTAGACAGCTGACATTCCAGTCGAGTGCAGAAGTAGACAGCCGTGTCGTGAATCTCGCACGTCTCGTGTTTAAGTCCTTTGCTCGTCTCCGTCATTTTGTCCCTAGTGATATCTTGTGTTGTGTTACAGCTCCAGCATTATTTTACATGAGACATTTGTCCAACGACATCAAAATTTCAACAGCACTATTCTTTTAAACTTATTGCCTGAACAGGGCTCAAAAATTTGAGATACGAGATGTTTCGCATAAATTGTTTCAATACATTTATTCAAATATATAAACCTAGTTTAAAAATATTTTAATTAAATTCATTAGATTATCTTCAGCTTTATCGTAGTTTTCAATCGGTCACTAAATTAAATTTCTATTTAAAAAAAAAACTATTTTTGTGGTTACCCAGAAGGGATCACTTCTGGCTGGTTTATACCTTCCAGTTGAACCTACCACTGGGCACAGCAAAAACCGATGTGCCACTTAAATCTGGGCAACCTTATGGATATCCATGAGCGGCACATCACTAACCGCAAATGTCGAGATTCTGGGGTGCAAGGGTAATTAGATAGGTCTAGACTACTGTTGGAGTTGGTGGCGTTCGTTCTTTAAGTGTCAAATGTTCTTGCTAGCCTCTACAAAAGGGTGTTCCACTCCCTGCCTGCTTTGACTGCAGAGGCTGTTTCAGAGCCGGCCTCCCATTCTTCCGAGGGGACATGACT
This sequence comes from Homalodisca vitripennis, assembly GCF_021130785.1. Lineage (NCBI taxonomy): Eukaryota > Metazoa > Arthropoda > Insecta > Hemiptera > Cicadellidae > Homalodisca > Homalodisca vitripennis. The sequence continues at coordinate 13,221,248 of NC_060208.1, forward strand.
TGGATTAGTGCCCTAAATTTTTCCTCAACTTCTTCTCAAAAACTTCCTTCACTCCTTACCCATCCAGAATACCCTGTCACTCCGTAAGCAAAGGTCCTTATATGAATAGGTGTATTTCTAAGCGTCTTGTCCTAAGTGAACAAAAAACTATTTTTGTTATTTATATAAATCAGTTAACACATGGGTTTTTCTTTCATTAAACAGACATAAATACATAGAATACAGGGGAAACAGAAGTTTAGTGGCAACACTTTATAAACAATCACTTGCAAGTATTCACGACATAACCAAGGCTGTATGAAATACATACTTTAATCTGTAACACAGTAGGATATTTTTGCTATACAATCATCAATCAGTGAAACATTACATTACTAGTCCAACATTAAAACTAGTCTCCTTTACCCCACATTCCTCTTCATGCTTCCATCATTTCTATTTTATATAATTCACTTTAAATTCGTTCTTTAAGAGAAAATCCATAATACCAATTACTCTGAGCATGGTTATATATCTGATTCCTTTATAACTTTTTGTGTTTAAATTCTCAGTCCAAATGAAAATTCCTGACAAGGAGATGATGGTCAATCTTTCCTTCAACTAATCGTATACAGTCCATTGTATTGGTTCAGTATTAAATTCCTTTTGAATTGTGGACATGACAACATTTAATTGTGCTTAAATAATTTATATCCTACTTTATGAAACTACAATCCGGTAGCACCACCACTATTTTAAACGATCCTTAATATTTATTCTGAAATTTAAATCTCTGACCTGGAATCTTGCAAGAGTAAATATCTCCCATTTTAACAACTTTATGCATAATTATTCAACTTGTTTAACTATTTCTCTTGCTTAACTATTGTAAGCTTTTAATTTAGAATTCCAATAATGTTGTTTCCTTAAGTAGAATAAACACATCACTTAATTGTTTGCACTCATTAGCACAAAGCTTTTGTTGCAAATGTCATTTAGTCCCCATTTTAACACTGCCTAATTAGTTAGTTTGAAAATTTTAATAAAATTTTAAAACCCGTAGCTCTTTTCACTCATGAATATAATAAATTTCTGTATTTTGCATAATTTTCCATCCCCTTTTTTTAATATTTTATCATACAAAAATTTAAAATGTTACTCAAGTTTTGTACACATTTTTCATATTTTTTATCTTGGGGATTGTGTAGTATAATCGTTTGAGTTTTTATTCCCCACTGTAAAAGTTTCTTCCTAAATTCTTAACTGGTAAAACTGGCGTTTTATACGAAACTACGAGTATAATCTCACAAATCCCCAATTTTTTAAACACATTGTCCTCTAATGCTTGTAAAATTTTACCTGAAATGATGCTTCGAAGTGGAAGCAACTAGTTGAAATTCGTGGGGTCATCCACAACCACCAGGATTTATTCGTTGAGCGACAAATTCTTGAGTAGAAGTTGGAAAATGTAGATTTTAATTTCTGCAACGGCTGTTCTCTGAAATTGGAATGCAGATTTCGTCATCTCTCGAATCACTCGCTTTATCTCTCTAACACACATCCCAATGTGTACTTTGTATTTTAATTTTCTTAATTCAAGATTGTAAAAGTACTTCGTTGTATTAGTCGTGATTTTATTAGCCAAAATGACGTCCAAACCTTTTTCATCCTAAAGTTTAAACAAATTGTTTGGCATCACTAAATAAGTTTTCACAGTATTAGCATTTGAATAAAATAAGATATTAAATTTTTATTTATATACAGTATAAGTTATATAGTTTCTTTCCTCTTTTAATGCGTTGCATTTTTTAGAAAATAGCTATTACTCATTGAACTTACAATCAAATGAGTTTTGAACATTAAAAAGTTCACTTAAAACGAATTTTTCTCAGACTTTTCACGAATTGGTTTTAATTTCACTATCGATTTCTTTCTTTGTGAACAGGCTTGAAAGACGCCAAATTTTGCTCTCCTCTGTGCAATAAACGGTAAAGGTAATATTGTTTCTAACCATCTCCCCAGTTTATCAAGTTTGTTGTGGTGGTACAATATCCTGTTCAGTGCGCCGTTGTCAGTGATGAGACAGGAACTGCGCACTTCTAGGTATTCCCAGAATTTATTAATGGAACACACAACTGAAAACGCTTATGGTAAGTACTTAACTTAAACCCACATTAAATGTCCTCGAGTAATAGTTTATTACTTTCATCTCGCTGTTATCGTCCTTTTGTAATAAGCACGAGGGCAGTCCTAGCTAGGTTAGTCACGTCGCACTATAATAGAACTCTTTATTGAAGCTGGGGATTTCTAAAACTGGTGCATTACCAATAAACTGTTACAGGGAACTAATAATTCATTCTTACAGTTTATTTCATGTCCACAAATTGAACAAATTGGCATTTATCTGAAGACCCAACACTTGTCCTATAGTCTTTCTTAAACGAATAACTTCATAATTTTATTTATCAACTATTCTTATCAACATCTCCACCTTCGATAGTAAGTTTCCTTTTAATGTTATTTTATTTTAAATTTACATCTACACATTTCATAAACTCAATTCATAATTCTTTTTCCAAAAATGTTTACTTAATTTTGAAATAAGTTGCTGTATATCGAGAAACATCTGGATACTGCAGTTACAAGAAATAAACCCTCACAATGCAAATTGTTATTATATTCTCCAGTGCATCTTACTCTCAAAATTAAAAGTTGTTCATCCAACAAACAGCAAAGTCGCAGTACAATCAAGCAGAGTGGCGCAATTTAATTTAACGAGAGATTATCAAATAAATAATTTTTTTTTTTATTTCAACTAAGTAAACTTTTGTTTTTCTATCGATGCAATATTTTTTATCTATTTTTGTTTATCTACACTTCTTTAATTTTAAAAATTGTTTATTAAGCCACAGTGCATTAAACCTTAAAAATTAAAATTGGCAGTCAGTAAAGTAATCTTAATCCGATAATGTAATCTTGATTCAATAAAGTAATCTTAATCCGATAATGTAATCTTGATTCAATAAAGTAATCTTGATCCAATATTCAAAGTATTTAGATTTAATCAGAAATTATGTGACCACTTGTCTCCCAAAGGCTTTCCCAAGAAATAAAGTAAAACAAATAAAAAATATTCAATTCAATTTTCTTGACTCAAAAATAAAAAAAGAAAACTAAAATTAACTTTTTTATAAAACCCAATTAAAATAAGCCTTTCTAAGTATAATTCAAAATAAATAAACTAAAACTCTTTTATAAGCGTAACTAAATAAATTTTAAATTAAAAACTTCTTCTTGCCACGTGAAAACTTCCTGTTGCACTTTCACAGATTCAAAGTTAAAATTGTAATATTATGCTATATTCCTTTCAAAATTATTTACATCTAACTTTGAAATGCTGTTTTATTAATTTATACAGTAAATACTGTCGGTAAGACAACTACACACAAAATCGGCTTTGGTATATACCTTTGGCATCGTAACTCAGTGATAACTGAGGTTTACACACCAAAATTTCACCAGGTATGCACAATACGTTGGCAATGCATGTCCCCAGAGTGGTAACATTTGCTAGTTGCAAAAACTCTTTCTATGTCGTGAAGTTTCTCCATAGAACAATAACTTTTCATATAAGGTATCTGCAGGTTGCAGGTTACACTTGGTTTGTACAAAAAACTGATCACCGCCTGGCTGATGGGGGTGTAGCTGATAACGCAGAGCCGCTAATCTGCCATGAGTATGTTTGTATATGACAAATTGCTGACTGACACTGTCCACACAAGCACAGTGCTAAAGCTGGTCTTCCCTCGTGTATGCGTTAAAATATCTCCAAAGCCATAATTTCACTTCATAAATTATTCTAACATATTAAAATTAAATATATTTTGAATTTGTTATTTTTTTAGACTATTAAAACTAATTTAAATCCGGGGTTGTAATATTTTTATGTTTGTTTTATATATTTTTTATTTATTTTATATAGTAACTGGTCTAAAATGTAAAAAGTCTTTGGACCTAAAAGTAAGAAAAATATGTCTGTAGTGCTAGTCAATTACGACAGCTGATGTAATTATGTAGCAGTCTTAGTATAAACTTATTTACACTAACCTATCCTATAAATATATTTCTAAATTTATTTTGTTTTCAGTATTTTTTCTGTCTCCTTATGTAGTTATGTAGTAAGCGCACAATGTTTAATAGAACTCAGAGCCATGCACAGGATTCGTCCTATATGGCTCTTTATTCTTATTCAAATGTGTGGTTAAAAAGAAATAAAGATTTTTTTTTTATGGAGAGGCCGATCCCCTTTTAAGCCTTATTCTGTCCGCCCTCATGGGCCACTGGCCTGTGCGAGGATCTTATCAAACAGAATCAGGGGGAGAGTCGATACAGTACAAGGTCAATGGTACTGATAAAAAGTGGTCACAGACAGGATTTGAACCTGCGTTATCTCTATCTCAGACCCAAAGTCCAACGACTTAGACCGCTCGGCCATCGGCACTCCCAAATTCTGTTTGTTTTTTTTCAGTCTTACTGTTGAATATTAAATTTATATTGCAAACTACCATTAAATAATATTTAAATTAAAACGTTTCTTGAACAAAATCTTGGTTGAAATACGTATATCATAAAATCTTACGTAAATAATTTGGTTAATCTTGCAATTTCAGTAATTCAAATGTATTAAAATAATGTACATTCCCTGTTAAAGAAATCTAACTAGTTGAAAATAATGCCCCATACGAGAATCGTAATTCGAATATAAAATTTTATACTTCCACAAAATCCCATGCTGAACAGTTTTTTAGACACTAAAAATTATTGAAACACAACTAAATAATAAGCCAAAGACTGAACATTCCTCCGGAAAGTCGGAACCTTAAGCACCGTTATTCCCTAACCTACTTCCGTCCTTTCTCCTAAAGGAATCCTAATATTGGTCTCGGACCATCCAATCATAAGACTGTTATATTAACTGTTAAGTGTTCTACCCTATTGTAATCCGTTATCGCATTCGACTTCCGAGACAAACGCCTGTCTACTTCTGTGCCTTTGCAATACTTTCTTGAGAAACTACATTTTAAATTTAGATATTCATTAACAATTGTACTTATTATCCTGTATAACCATTGTATAACCTTTCTCCCATAATTATTTATTTATTAAATGTATTACATAAAATGAATTAGATGCTACAGAGAAGATAAATCTAGGGTTTACAGCAATCCGATTAATCATAGTCAATTAGTCAAGTTTATTAAAGTTATAATAAAAGACATTGAACACATTTAAATAGATTTACCTATGTTCATCAAGTTCGATAATATAATCTGAATAAGGTTAATTAAGTTTGATATGTGAATGTTTCATTGTTGCATAATACCTTCACAAAACTCAGATAAGCTATTAATTCACTAATCAAAACAATAGGGATAAAATAGTTATTAAATATAATTTTTGAATTTTCTAATCCTAATTAATTATATATAGCTTACTATGTTTGTTACATTAGAATCTTAAGAAGGAATAGAAAATTGTTTTCAAATTAAACAATAATTAACAATAAATATACAAAGTGACAGATATTTTGAACTGTATAATTCATATTAAATTTTGAAAAGTCCTGTTACGGTCCTATAACTCATAAAAACCTAACATCTACTTCAGTACATACAACAAATTAAGTTAAGTATCAAAATCACGGTGTTTGTTTCCAAAATGCATTTGACACTGAAGTAAACTGAGTTATCAGTGTAGCCGTATGACCGGAAATAAAGAGCAGAAAGGAAGCAGCCAACCGGAAATCAGCCGCGTTCACTTCCGGCTGACTGATTACTTCCAATAGCACCCAGAGTAATACGTTTGTATCGATCATTTCACCCGACAACCAATGCATCAGACTTGCACATAACTTCTAGACATCACAATAGCTGTATTGATCGCCAGAGAACGTATCTCAATACATCTATAGCTTTACAGAATCTAGACTCTAGCATTCTAATTTTAAATTAAATTTAAAGTCGTTTACATATATTATAAAAGGCGTCGATCAATGGCTCAGTGTAGCGGGTACAACGGTTATCTATCAGAAGATAACACGTAAACCGAAGTTGCAGCACACTACTTTTAATAATAAACACATCATTAACACTGGTCACAAAAACGAATCTAAAAATATCCCCTCATATCTCAACATCTACCGTACCAGTGGGCTTTTCGTGCAGTAACTATTGAGGGTGATAGTCATGCACGCTTCATGGCTGGGATGGTCCAGTCCCTGGTGACCGCAGAGACGGCTGTGATCGGCGTCTGCAAGCCTGGAGCCGGACTGTTGGGTGTGGTTGAGGGGAGTCAACCTCCTCCCCCCGGAAGCTGTAGCGTCCTGATTGCCGGAGCGAATGACATCGGAGCCGGTCGGTCGTCTACCATCTACCAGCAATTGGAAAACCAGATCTCCATGCGCACCCGTACAGCCAAGGTCATGGTATCAACAGTGCCCTATCGCCACGACCCGTCCCCCCCCCTCCCACCTCGTTAAACCAAGAGACGACTTGTGTTAACAACTACATAAGGGAGCTGTGTATCAGGGTGTAAGGGGTCTGTGCTGCTGGATTTCAACGCCATCGGAAGGCGACACTTCACTCGCCATGGCCAGCACCTGACTATGAGGGAAAGCGGATGCTTGCCGAACTGGTGGTGGCCGGCCTGAAGAAGGCCAGCTTAGCCACTGATGAACCGGTCACCATCACCACAAACGTCTTCATCGCTGCCACCCACCGCCTCCATCACCCCCACCGCCCACCATCACCACCGCCGCCTCCATCACCACCACCGCCTCCATCACCACCAGCGCCTCCATCACTGCCGTCGCCGCCGCCGTCTCTGCTGCTAACAACATCTGCTGCCGATGTTGACCGTGTACCGCTTGGTCCTGATGGGCCTTGGACGCTGCCTTACAACAGCTACGCGGAGGCAGTAAAAAATCTCCTACCAATGGACGCTCTGCGGATCTTGTGCAAGCTGGAATTGACTCTGTTTTTTTAGGGACCCCACTTTGAATCAGCGGACAAAATTAAACTACTAAAAACCATCAGAAACACACAAACACTCACAGACAAACGGAATTAAGGCTGCTTCATCAAAATTCCCAATTTGCAACCAACAAATTAGATCAAATCCAACTCATGTGCGAGGATCTGAAAGCAGATCTTCTTGTAATAACGGAAAACGGTTTCAACAAGGATAACATCGCGCTGTGCAAAATTCCAAATTATAAATTGGTTTCCGCGTATTGCCGATCCCACTCCAGAGGAGGAGGAGTTGCCATTTTTTCTGAAACAAAATTTTGCGTTCTGCCCCCTTTCCGATCCAGGATTCAATCGAAAAAAGATTTCGAAGCAGTCGGGATCAAACTACAAACAAAAACATCAAAATTCTTCGTGGTCGGAATTTACAGGTCTCCCAGTGGAAACGAAGACACCTTCTTTTCAAAATTCGAAAAATTACTGACATGCCTGACTAACCAACGTCAGCATTTTGTCATTATGGGGGATTTCAACATCAACGCGCTGGACAACACTCACCATGCAACAATTCGTTTGGTCGATTTACTTAGGTCATTTCGGCTTGATTTGCTAGTCAAATCTCCAACGAGAGTGACGGCTACAACCAAAACCTGTAATCGACTACATAATCACCAATCACCCAAGTGTCGCAGTGTCTGTGGTGAATACAGCTATATCTGACCACTACGGCCAAGAGGCCGTCATTAGTGGGATACAACTTACAAGGGAGCCCAAAATTAAACAAACAATAAGAGACATAAGGCCAGAAAACATCGCTCACCTTAACGCTTCCCTTTCTAAAAGAAAGATGGAATTTTCTAAATTCATCTCAACCCGTTGAGCAACAGTTTAAATTGTTTACCGACACTTTTAATTTCCACGTTAACACCTGCTGCCCTACAAAAACAATTAATGTCTGTGACAAAAATTCAAAAAACAATTGGATCACACCAGGAATTTTAGTTTCTAGAGAGAAACTGAAATTTATGTCCGAAATTTATAAAAACACTTCTAATGAACAGTTCAAAATATTTTTCAGGAATTATAAAAAAGTATATAAGAAAGTGATCCAAGCTGCGAAAGCACTCGATGTCTCCAAATCAATTCTCTCTTCAAAAAACGTTTCTAAAACAACTTGGGGCATCATAAACAATAAAACAAATGCATACAAACAAATCAAAATTAAAGTTGGGGATAGGCTTGTGGAGGATGAGACTGAGATTGCCAGTCGGTTTAACGAGTTCTTCGCATCGTTGCTGACGGGCAAGGTCCTCGGCCATCTGACCCTAAAGTACGCCCCTCGCGAAGGCAAAGCCCAGCAGCATCAATGGTGTTGGCGCCTGTTGTTGAGGATGAGCTTCACCTAATTATCCAGCAGCTCCCAGCCAAAAAGTCAAACGACCTTAATCTGATGTCCCCCCATGGCTCATTAAAAAATGCTGCAAGCATTTAGTGAGACCCTTAACTGAATTAGTAAATTATTCATTCCAAACAGGAGTGTTCCCCTCTCTCCTCAAAATTGCAAAAGTGGTTCCAATTTTAAAGAAAGACGATCCAGCCTCTATAAATAAACTACCGGCCTGTCTCAATTTTGCCAGTAATTCAGCAAAATTTTTGAAAAGCTTTTTCTTATAAGAATGCTTCACTTTTTGGACAAATACAATCAGCTCTCAAATGAACAGTTTGGGTTCAGAAAGGGTAAAATCGACAACCGACGCAGTCGTTGGTCTTGTCGATATGATTGTAGAGGGGATTGAATGTCGGAACCACACAATGAGTGTGTTCCTGGATCTGTCCAAAGCATTCGACTGCGTTGACCACAATATACTGCTCGACAAACTTGAGTCCCACGGCATTCGAGGCGTGCCTTTTAAATGGCTTAGCTCATTTCTAAGCCACACAGATCCCAAGTTGTCCAGATATCAAATAAATCATCCAAACCAATAGACCTTACATATGGAGTCCCCCAGGGGTCTATCCCTCAGTCCTGTGCTTTTCCTGCTTGCTAAAAAAAATTCTTTATGTTTTCTTAAGGTGTTTGCTACTTTGCGTTCAAATGAATCAGTCGGGTCTTTATTTAAAAACTGTATATTTGCCAGTATTTAAAGTTTCCGCAATCTTTTCTTTATACGCTACTGAGTCAAGTACCACAGTAGCGTTGCCTTTATCGGCAGGTAAGATTTTGACCGTGTCGTCTTTCCCAAGGATCGACCTGGCCTTTTTCTCCTCTATTGTCAAATTGGGTTTTGTGGAGGAATTTTTCTGAGTAAAAGACTGGCCTCACAACGAAAACCGGTCACCCTGTTCCTCAGGTAACTGTGAAACAGCCGACTCGATTCCAGTTACAAAATCCAGTGCCTTTTGCCGATTTTGTGCCACAGAAAAGTTTAAACCCTTGGATAAGACTGATATTTCCGCTTCATTCAGGATTTTTTGAAGAGAGGTTGATTACATTTTTATTATTTGCATTCCGTATTCACGTTGCCATCCTTAGGCAAATCACATTTTTTAGGCCTAATTTTATCCAGTTTTGGAGATTTTCTTTTTCTTATCTGTTTCAGAAACTTTTATACATCTATTTTGGATGCTTTCGAAAATGTTGTTGAATTCTGTACCGATCAGTGTTTTTAATTCAGTTTTTGTACACTCAATACTATTTTGGAGGAGGTATCTTTCACGATGATGATATGCAATTCTTTCTTTAAGTAAAGATTTAGAAGCAGAAGACAAAATTTTACTGGCTTTCCTACTATGAAAAGGAGTTTTTAGAGTTAACCCTATAGGCATAAGGTCTTCAACCTTACATTTATGCAAGAAAGTTGAATGATTAATGTGTTTAGTTCATTCAAGATGCAAGCTCTCAAGGTCTTTGATTTGTTTACTGGTTCCGGGTCCGTACCGAGAATCAATTCTTTGTTTAAAGGTTATTTTTGACGATGGAAGGATTGTGAAGGAAACAGGATTTTTTCCGGACATTTGCCATCGTTCAGTGAAAACAAGAAAACAGTAACCACTACGTTTCGAGATCTGCAATTGATCTCTTCTTCAGGTAAAGAACTAACCTAATACATAATTACAAACTAAGTTAAAATAAAATAAACAATCTTACTAAAGCGTTGTGGCACGCCTAAGTCAGGAATCACAACCTACATGTTGTTGTCAACTTCACTAACACTAAAGACATGCACTTAATACAAAACTATAACAAAACACTAATCATCAAAAGTAAACTACGGAATACAGGTCACAATGCGTCTTCACTCGTCTACTGACCACCTACGACTGACCAGAGGGACTAGCCAATGGCAATCGTGACGGCTGGCTAAAACAAGATGGCGGAAATACAAGGGAAGGGGAACAGGAATGGGCCCTTTTATTATTGGTTCATGCGAGATGAACTTCTTAAAACCCATATTTGTGACTCCGCATTCCGCATTGGTTTATTACAAATATCCGATCCGTTCGATACTTTTGGTTTTCTCTTTAGTTCATTTTTTAGAATTGGCAACCAAATCTCGACTGATGGTTGGTCTGATTGGTTGGTCTGCCAATTTAATGTATGTTGCCTCAATTAATTTCCTTTTGAAGAAATGTGGTTCCCGAAGTATTATGTGGGCTTCATCCCAATTCATATGATGGTCTTCGGACCAACAATGGGGTGTGCAATTTTTGACTTTTGGACTTTTGGTGAAATCCCTTTCTCGTGTTTTCTTTGTGTTCTTTTATCCTCCTTACGTTTAGTGGTCTTTTTGTCTCGCCTATGTATTCCCTATTGCAGCTACATTTTATACTGTAAAACACAGTTTTTTGGAATCCTGTGTGGCCATTTTTTTGTTTTTTTGTGTTTTACGAGACTTTGTCTAAGAGTGTTGTGTGTTTTAAACGCGGTTCTAATGTTTGGTACTTTCTACCTACTCTTCTAATTTTCTCCGATAATCCCGGCACATAAGGGATTGACATTGACATAAACGCAAATTTATCACAAATCTGTTTTTCTGACTCAGGAATGATTCTCTGGTTCGTTTGCACTTATTAATTACTAATTGAGGGTATCCATTGCTTCTGAGATCCGATTCAATTTTCTTAAATTCCTTCTTTTAGTCCATCTTTATCTGAGCAGAGCTCTTTGCTCTATCAAACATACGAGTAGGCTACTCCTTCTTTGACAGATTTTTGATGGTTGGATTGATAATTTAAATATTTTCCTGTGTGTTTATCTTTCGAAAAAAACAGTTGTCTTAAGGACATCCCTATCTCTTAATACACACCACCTCCAAAAAGGGAAGCTTGTTTTGGACTTCCACTTCCATTGTGAGGCGGAGGTGGAAGGAGAAATACTATTAATGTGTAATTCAAAAAATTTTTAATTCAATGTCTCCATGAGAAAAAAAAATATACAAAGGTATCCATCCACATACCTCCACCAAATCTTTGAACTGAGCTGAAGCCAAAGCTTTTCGCTCGAATTCCTCCTTAAAGATATTGGCGAAAATAGGAGACAGTGGGGAACCCATTGCCATCCCCTAATCATCTTGACGGTAAATTTTACCCTCTAACTCAAAATAATTGCATTGAGTGCATAGTTCTAACAGTTCCATAATTACTGGCACGGGAAGTTTAGTTCTATCCTTTAATGTTTGGTCTTCTTTGAGACGTGAATTTAATAATTCCGAGAGTTTCTGGAACTGGTACATTTGCAAATAGACTTTCGACATCAAAACTTACCAGTTTGTCAGTTTTCAGTCAACTTTAGGGATTTTGGACTTCTCTACGAAATCCCATGGAATTTTTGGATGAAAGAGTCAGTTTTTCCTACAATGTGATGTCCAAGACGACTTTAGACAATGTTCCCTGCAAGGTGAATAACGAGAACTAATCACGAGAACTAATGATGGGCCGAAGAGGGATGGTAGGTTTGTGGATTTTGGGAAGGCCATACATATGGGGGATTTTTGAGTGGTGAGGAGTTAATTTAGATCTAAATCTGAAAAAATTTCTTTATCTGTTTTAGTTATAATTAAGGTGTTTGCTACTTTGCGTTCAAATGAATCAGTCGGGTCTTTATTAAAATTTTAAAACTGTATATTTGCCTATTTAAAGTTTCCGCAATCTTTTCTATTCATTATACGCTACTGAGTCAAGTACCACAGTAGCGTTGCCTTTGTCGGCAGGTAATGATTTTGACCGTGTCGTCTTTCCCAAGGATCGACCTGCCGGACTGTTTCTCCTCTATTGTCAAATTGGGTTTTGTGGGAGGAATTTTTTCTGAGTAAATTTAGTAAGATTTGTTTATTTTAACTTAGTTTGTAATTATGTATTAGGTTTAGTTCTTTACCTGAAGAAGAGATCAGATTGCAGATCTCGAAACGTAGTGTTACTGTTTTCTTGTTTCATTGAACGATGGCAAATGTCCGGAAAAATCCTGTTTCCTTCACAATCCTTCCATCGTCAAAAATAACCTTTAAAGACATGATCATGTTTGCGCCAAAATCTGCTCAGGCATCTTTGTTCTGAGGTCTTTAGCAAAATACTGCCCGAGTCAGGTTACTGATTACGGCGTATTATGGCTTGATATACCCCCCACCTGGCCTATGGAGTGATCCTTTGGGGAGCTTGCGCTTACACTCAGTTCCAAAGAGTTTTTCAGACTCCAAAAAAAAAGCAATTCGAATCATCGCTTAAAATCAAATTCAGAGAGTCGTGCAGGCAAGTTTTCAAGAAATTGCAGCTGTTGACTCTGCCATGTCTCTACATATTGGAAACAACTATGTTTTTGTGTGAATAAATGTACCTTAACCAGAGGGACAAGACATACACATGTATGAGACACGTGGCAGAGCAAACTACCGAACTGGTAGACACAGAAACGGTGCCTTATGAACAGCCGGGTGTTCAATTCCTCAACAGGTGCCCAATCCAATCAAAGATGCTCCAACGCCAAAGGCGTTTAAGACCCTAAAACGCCTTCTTGGTGTCTCAAGACTTTTATAATGCAGGTGAGTTGTGCTTTCAACTGGGAGGCCGCCCAATTTGAAGAATGACACCGCTGTTCGAAGTGGGTTGCATTGGCGATGAATGAAAGAGGTGTGACTTTAAACATTGTATGTCTGTAATGTGTATTATAGTATGAATGACCGAAATTTTAGGATATTAATTATTAATTGACGTTTGCCATACGATGTATTATTGTCTCAGCAATAAAACAGATTTGATTTGATTTGATTTGATAACCAAACCAAACGATGTCGAGCGTGGCTGCTGCTTGGATGGGTGGCCACTGAGCGATTCTGTCCTTGCAAGCAGCCCACCTGCCCGGCCATTAGTGGTGGTTTGGAAGTCACCTTTAAGCTGTTGGTGCCCAGGTTGTGTCAGAAAGTACTTCTTAACCCTAACTTTTCTTAGTGAAATAATACATTCTTTAGCTTCACCCTTTTACACTGTACTCTGGTTCTGTTTCACTTCAGTAATCAAAGTTTTGCTGACATAGATTTTTCACAGGCTGCATTTATTACTCACATATAGTAAGGAAAGAATCAGCTGGAATTGTGTTCTTCCAATAGGAGTTACAGCTACGGTATGTTAGAACACTAAATTACAACTAAACCAATATTTTGTATTTTGTTAATAAGAACGCATCAAAGATAAAAATCTTCGTTTATCGCACTGTGACGTAATTAAAACACAGGTCAGATTTAAATACAAATAAAATACAAATTGTAAATATGCGATTAGCTCAGAGTAATCGATAACAATATAATATTGTTGTATCGACTGCAAACGATTCCGAGAACAGAATATGAAATGATTGCAAATTAAATTTTCGAACCATGTCAAACGGACGGAATCTCTCTATGGAATACTCAGGTCTGTATTAATGAATAAACTTCATTAGGGAGTGTAAAATATTCAAATTATGCTCTAATTAACCCCTACTTTTACACTACTGAACGATATATTGTAATCACCTAGCACAATACTCAACGACTATTTTTGTAACAAAGGTGGCGTACTTTTCCAATGTTTATTAATGACAAATGTTAATGAACTACTTATTATAGACACTTAGTAATCAAAAGGTATGATCAATGAGAGAAACTACTTACTAAAAATAATTGAAGACTGTCTACCATAGTAATTGTTGTAATTCATATGATTATTATTGTATTAGACTTATTTGAGTTATTTTACATATTTTATTAGACATTTTGCACTGTATATGTCATAACAGTTGATTCGGTCGTTCCTGAGGGAAACTGAATTAAACTAAAACATTGAAATAGGCTATGTATTTTTTCCGATTGATTGTATTTTTTACCAAATTAACTATTTCTTTGAGAGTATTTAATGGACCTGGTCTTAAATAAAAAGATAATAGCGTTAATAATTAGGTACATATTTTCAGGGTGATTACCAACACAAGGATTAGAAGCCCGTTAGATAGCCTGATAAACAATCCTCAATACATAATTTTTTAATAATCGATACATCTATTACCCTTTCATTTCAACTTTTAAGAGACTCTTGAACATTAAATTTGTTGTTTTCTATACTAATACAAGGTTATTGCAAATATATTTTAAGGAAACACCAAGCGCAAACCTTTATCATTTAACCTAGAATTATTTAAAAATAAAAAATTGGTACTGGTAGTTTTTTTTATAAATTAATTTATTATGCATAGTTGTTGAGATGAATACATTCATAAAAATAACAACTTAATGGACTAATTCAAAGTATGAATTTATTCAGGTTTTGCAGTCAACTTGCCTTAGAGGGAAAAGTTTCTCATTGATTAGAGTGAACTTATTTAAGGAATCTCAGAGTGGAAGAAGTGACGGGGACTCTCGAGACTCGAGCTGTAGACACAAAAGGCGGTCAAAAGACGCCCGACATTCGTCTTACCTTAGTTACTTTTCAGTCTGTCCTTTACTCTATCTCTCTCTCACTTTCACTTCGGAGTACAGTTGTAATTAAAAACGATTCTTAGAAATTCTTCGTGAATAGCTCTAAAAGTTATCTAATTATATTTATACGCATGTTTGTAATTTAATAACGTAATTAGATTTTGCTTACAGTTTGTTGCAGTTGCTTACAGGCCGTATTTAAACACAGCCTAAAGAAATATACATTTTAAATGTGGCTGCCACTATATCATTTTTAATTATAAAAAATACTTATATTTTACATGAGTTTATCCAACAATAATTGTTTTTGTAACGATTTAAAACACTGATATCATTCTTTTTCGATAACTCAAACGAGCCATGAAATTTCGTGCGGAGTATTTATTATCTCGAAAATCATAAGTAAACAAAACATAATAACTATTTCCACATATTATGTAACAAAATATTCTTTATCTTTCCTCAACAATCCTAACGTCACTAAACTATTATCGTAGCCTTTTAGAAACGTTTAATTTGTTGGACTATTCAAATGATTATGTTTATTACTTGAATATATTTTTTACGAATGAATTAATCTTAGACTTTTTGCTTCAGTTGTTACTCACTCTATGGAGTGGACCTTTTAAAAATGTGTGTCTAAACAGACCATTTTGGCTCAGAAGTTGAGGTGGAGTTTCAGGGTATTTCATATCAGATTTTGCGTTTTGAAACCAACAAGGACTTTACCATGGAGCTCCAGAACGTATATACTAAAATACTCAGAATTGTGCTACCATCTAACTATGGTTTCTTCGGTGCTCTGGAATCCTGTGATCACAATGACTTCCGGCTCGTAGAAGTCTTAATTCTTTAAGATCTGGAGACCTCAAGGTTTGGGAACTATGGGTTATTTTTTTCTAAAGTGAATTGCCCCTAAGTTAACATAACTGGAATATCTGCACCAAGTTAAACCGACTGACACATATTCAATATACTATCAGTGGACTGTACCTCTAGGACCCTAGGACCCTTCACCAAGTGTACCAAATCACCTCTGAGAATATTGAATTACACAACCTCTAGGACTTATACAACAAGTTCCTGACACCTTGTAGCCTCGTAGTCTTCGTACTTCTTCTACTGCTTGAGTGCTGGAAATAATCCACCTGAGAGTCATGAAGCTTTTTGAAATAAGTTCCAAACTTTGGGTATTACCGATTTCTAGAGATTAACCGATCTTTGACACTAGTCTCGGTTTCTTAAGGTACCTAGCTCCTACAACGCTGAGAATTCACATAGCTTCTTCGCTCTGAAGGCTCTTAAACTCTTGACCGAAAAATTGGCACACGTTATGGATTTTCAATTTAACTTACATTGACTGTGCACTTATAGAGATAGAGCTATAAAAACTATATCACAACGTTTCGAGGATTGTAGTCCATCCTCTTCGTCAGGTGGGAGAGGTATTAATACACACACAAACTAAAGAACAAAAATACGTAAAGAAGGAAAAGAAAAGGGCTCAAACATACCCAAAATCTCCTTGCAGTCCAGTCCAGGCATTGTCACTGCACAGGATGCAAGTCCCGAGCACAAATCATAAGTCACAATTGCACATCACAACTAGTACTGGCTACAGTGGGATACTACCGAATGGTATACAAATCTGTATTGTTGTATGTATTAATACCTACCCTCCTGACGAAGAGGATAATCCCAATCCTCAAAACGTTGTGTCATACATTTTATAACCTTTAACGGTGACAAATGTTCGAAATCCTGTTATCCTTTCAAACCTTTCATCGTCAGTAACAAACTTGAAACAAAACTTAAAAAAAAGATATAGCATTTTACTTTTGATTGTTGTAAAAATGACACCAGTGAATGCAAAAAAAGTATATCTTCTACGCTGGTCGACAACGCAGGGATGAGTGTTGAAGTTGAGAATAAAGCTATTTTGGATAATCGCTCGTATCTCGCAAATGATTGGTAAAAAGCTAAATTTTATGTTTGTTAATCATAATAAGAAACCACACCAGAGGGCGACGACATGCTATTTTACATTTACTCGTGATTTTTTCTCATATTAAGAAAAGGTCAAATTCTTTACCTCTTTCTCTTTACAATGGAATAAGTTAGCACCTGGCATTAGCTTATATTTCAAATTATTATTTTTTTTAATGTCAATACGTCTGTAAATCAAAATAAAATGTTTTTATAGATAGTATTTACAAACTCTCCGGTGATCCAAAAGATATATGTAAACAAATATCCATTTGTTCCTCGAGTCAAGGCAAACAAATGTGTAAAAAATCATGGCCATGGGTCAGAAATGCTTGATTTAATGTCTGCTGTATGTGCTTTTAGACATTATTAATTCTTCAAAATAGTCTACATTAAAATGCAAATTTGGCGCGATTATTGTTTTAGTCTGCAAATTAAGAAAACCATCAAACAATCATAAATGTCTCCAATTAATATTTTCAATACTTACAATTCTTTGAAATAATAAATAAGATTTTAAAACATATAAAAACAGACAGCAAACTAAGCTCTAATAACAAATTGTCACTTTACATTGAAATGGCCTTTATCCGAAGGGGTAAATCTCCAAACTATAACTAAAATCTTAATAATTACCCGGAATATTAGTGAAAGTATTTTAAATTGTACTTGGTCTACTTTAAATACGAGTATATTGTTATTTCCGTTGAAAGAAATTTTACAGTAACATAGGTTTATGTTTCCATCAACATAACCTACGTATTATGTGGATAAGTACATGAGTGTTGTATATTGGTTGGAATAGAGCAATTTAACAACAGAATTATCGAATTAAACGAAAATATCAAACTGACTAAATAAAACTTATTACTATAAGTGGAATGTATTACATATTTGCACAGTAAACTAAGATAATTCCCTTTATTTTAAGTGGAACAAAAGTAAACATGCATAAATTTATGGTACAAATACTAGAAATTGTACGAAGAAACTCATGTACACCTATATAGAAAAACTAATACTAACAGCTAAAGAGAAAATTAAATTATTGTAGTAAAAAATTGGAATCCAATAAAGTACATGCCCTGCTACAAATAGAACAAGCGTATTGTGTAGATGACATTGGCTGAATGCGGGCAAAAGTTCAACAAGTGCAATAACTGCAAGAGCTGAGTGCTTTTATATTGCGAGGCACTGGAGCAACAGCTGTGATAGGAGCACCGATATTATGTTTCAAGCAGTGGTGTAGTCAATGGAACAGCACGGGGGGTAAGGGGTTCACCCACTTCAACAATAACAAGCGTATTGTGCAGATGACGTTGGCTGGATGCTGCAAAACGTTCAACAAGTGCAATAGCTGCAAGAGCTAAGTGCTTTTGTATTGTGAGGCACTTGAGTACCAACTGTGATAGGAGCACCGATATTACTTTTCGAACAGTGTATGCAAGAGCTGAGTGTTTTTGTATTGCGAGGCACTCGAGTACCAACTGTGATAGGAGCACCGATATTACTTTTCGAACAGTGTATGCAAGAGCTGAGTGTTTTTGTATTGCGAGGCACTCGAGTACCAACTGTGATAGGAGCACCGATATTACTTTTCGAACAGTGTATGCTGGAGCTGAGTGCCTTTATATTGCGAGGCACTCGAGTACCAACTGTGATAGGAGCACCGATATTACTTTTCGAACAGTGTATGCAAGAGCTGAGTGCCTTTATATTGCGAGGCACTCGAGTACCAACTGTGATAGGAGCACCGATATTACTTTTCGAACAGTGTATGCTGGAGCTGAGTGCCTTTATATTGCGAGGCACTCGAATACCAACTGTGATAGGAGCACCAATATTACTTTTCGAACAGTGTATGCTGGAGCTGAGTGCCTTTATATTGCGAGGCACTCGAGTACCAACTGTGATAGGAGCACCGATATTACTTTTCGAACAGTGTATGCAAGAGCTGAGTGCCTTTATATATTGTGAGGCACTCGAGTACCAACTGTGATAGGAGCACCGATATTGTGATTCGAACAGTGTATGCAAGAGCTGAGTGCTTTAATATTGCGAGGTACTCGAGTACCAACTGTGATAGGAGCACCGATATTGTGATTCGAACAGTGTATGCAAGAGCTGAGTGCTTTAATATTGCGAGGTACTCGAGTACCAACTGTGATAGGAGCACCGATATTACTTTTCGAACAGTGTATGCAAGAGCTGAGTGCCTTTATATTGCGAGGCACTCGAGTACCAACTGTGATAGGAGCACCGATATTACTTTTCGAACAGTGTATGCTGGAGCTGAGTGCCTTTATATTGCGAGGCACTCGAGTACCAACTGTGATAGGAGCACCAATATTACTTTTCGAACAGTGTATGCTGGAGCTGAGTGCCTTTATATTGCGAGGCACTCGAGTACCAACTGTGATAGGAGCACCGATATTACTTTTCGAACAGTGTATGCAAGAGCTGAGTGCCTTTATATATTGCGAGGCACTCGAGTACCAACTGTGATAGGAGCACCGATATTGTGATTCGAACAGTGTATGCAAGAGCTGAGTGCTTTAATATTGCGAGGTACTCGAGTACCAACTGTGATAGGAGCACCGATATTGTGATTCGAACAGTGTATGCAAGAGCTGAGTGCTTTAATATTGCGAGGTACTCGAGTACCAACTGTGATAGGAGCACCGATATTGTGATTCGAACAGTGTATGCAAGAGCTGAGTGCATATTGAGAGAGCAGAATTGAGAGACATATTGTGAGGCACTCGAGTACCAATTGTGACAGGAGCACCGATATTGTGATTCGAACAGCGTATGCAGGAGTTCAGACTAACATATATCAAGAACCAAATGTTGTAGGCCATTATTTGACGCGATGTGAGCATTAGAACTTACTAGTTGGTCATACATCATCAACATCACATTTTAAAACCTTCCTTAGTTTCCTGGGGTAAGCGGATGATATTGGTAAAAAGTACATATCTGACCTCTAGTCTGTTTCACTTTTGTATGTCGTACTTTTATTAGCTTCTAGCACGAAGGTCCTCCGGAACATATAGCGGCATTATTATTATAAGAAACGGAGTACTCCCTACAAAAATTATAGTAACTGGTAGTAAACCCCACCCCTGCATACTTTCCTTGAGCGATGCTTTTTGTCGGGTAATCCCGCATTACACTTGTGTTCTTCTACTGTGCTGTGGTTTTCAAGCTTTATCGCAAGGCCAAATTTAATATATTTTTTTGTTACGTAAAAATCTCCATGTTCATATAACAGAATTTACATTTACTCCGGACCTGTGTATAATTTCACTGACAAGCATACAATGTAGAGTTTCAGACATTATCCATCGTTATATATTACGAAATATATAACACTATAACGATGGCAAATATATAAAACCCTATTATTTTTTCAAACTTTCCATCGTTACTAACAAACTTTAAACAAATCATAGAATGTAGTTTATATTTGAACATTTAAAGGTAAAACTTATACACTTATGATGAAGGATACACTTGAAAACACCCTGGAAGAAGAAACCGTTCACATTATTCTTTGCAACTATTGGAACCTTGTTCTCTACTTGGAACAATTCCCCTCCATTTAAATAATCTTCGACTAAAATTGAATGATAACTGTCTTTATTATGAACTCTTTATCGCCAGTTAGAAAGTTCTCCTCTTCTTTAAATAACCTCGATATAATTCTATACTACTGATAAGAGCACGGTCAAGACCTTATGCATGCCATATTTTTATGTGTGATTAAAATTTGTGAGTATTTAACTATCTTGTTTGCATCAATATCAATTTTTTATTTTAATATTATGTATTACCACCTGGCATTAAATCTTTTTTACCTGATCATGGCATTTTTTTACGTAATTTATCGTATTTATCAATTTATCCTCTAGACTACCTTATCGATTTTCAATAGTGTAACCTTCATAAGGCACACATGTATTATTGTCCAACGATGACACAGGAATCTACTGTGTCCCATTCTTTTAATGCTCCAAAATAAATATTATAAGTAAATTTCATTTAAATTTGGTGTGTTTGGTTTTTAGACTTACTAATATATTGTTTGAAAAGCAATATATTTAAAAAGCTATAATTTTTTTTTTTTTTAATGTATACCATTTGAACATAAATATAATTTTTGTTTCAGATACGAAACTATGCAGTTACTAACCCTAAATGTGTGTAAAAGTCAATCTATAACATGTATGTATTCCATTACTACTAACTATAGCCTACCTTACAAAGAAATCACAAACTTAGGTTAAATTTTACCTTGAAAATATTAAAAAAGATATGTATGTGATTAAAACCTTCATTAATTATGTTCCTAGTGAGAGTCGTCAATATCATCAAAGTTGTTATCTCTACCGTTACCACTGTTATTCCCCAAGTCACATAATTGCGTTGTCTGGTAGGTTCATTTTTAGTTGTACAATTAACAAAAATTATACAATACAAAAAAAGTAAAAAAATGAAAAATTAAAGATGTTTTATTTTACTAGGCGAAGCCCTCTAACACAACCTGGGCTTAGAGGTGACTTCCGAACCACCACCAATGGCCGGACAGGCGGGCTGCTTGCGAGGACAAGATCGCTCGGCGCGCGGTCACCCATCCAAGCAGCAGCCACGCTCGTCTTCCGATAACTGTTGTACCCACTATACTGCGCCATTGACAACCCAAAAAATATATATCAAAATATTACCTGTAAATTGCCTGTAAATTTAGGCAGGCCACTACAGATACAGTTACATGTAAATTTGTAAGCGATAATTTTTTTAACTCTCACAAATCGTTTATAGAAGCCAATTCCAATACATGATCTAATTTCTGTTCCGATATTGGCTATACAATAGCAATTCTCATGGTCTAGCAGGCTGTAATATAAAATAAAATAAAATACAAACAGATAGTAGGCTAAATGTAATTTATAGACTCAACACTTAATGTATGTTTAGTTTATGTATTCATCTCAGTTGAACTTATGTTTGGCCGTATACTTAGTTAGTATATACGATTAACATTCGAAATCGATTGATGCCAATTAGCAGGATTAGTACTAAAGCCAGTTTCGACGAATTTCAGTCTGCCTTTCTGTCCATCTATATGTATGACCACCATTCTGTAATTAAAGTCACGTATTGAAGTCTTACACTCGCTATGCAGTGAAAATATCAAAGTTCGTCTGTCATGCAAATATCATTCTGTTGCCATTCTGTATGCACATAGTACAGAATCCTTATTTTCTGTCAGACCTCTGCTAGATTTAGTACCACAGTTTGTCCTCTTAATATGCCAAAAGTAAATTTACTATGCATACAAGTAGACCCAGACTGGCTTGTACTTTGTAAAGCTTATTGAATGTGAAGAAGGTTTAATGAAAATGTATATAGTTAATTGATCCAAAATTTAAGGGTTCGGTTTTATTTAAATATTACAAAAGGGGATATAGCCATTGAAAAAATCAGTCAGCATAGGAACTGCTCTAAATAGTTTTTGCTCTAAATTTTATTTTGCTGTTTCCAAAGTATTATGGATATTATATAGATTATGATTTACTTATATAGTTAAAATAAAAATGTTTTTAGTACAGCTCTTTCATCATTGATATCTGGTATTGGTGAATTGATCTTTTAACAACTCTGATTAAATGTATACGAACCATTTGTTATTCGTTCAGAGTTTTACAAAGCGTATATCTAGTAATTACGTAAACTCACCTTATAATCCAACATCAAATAATCCTCTATCCGATCTTCTAATAGGATGTTGCAGGACAGATGGATTTGCAGTTAACTACCAAGGGTCAAGGGTCACAGAAGTCCATAGTCCAGTTAGTACTAAGATCCTGTAACTAGGAGGGTTAATAGACTTATCTGCCAACTTACGTAATCGCTACTGCGAAGTTACACTGTGAAGTGTGGAGGAACTGCCTTAGCCACGTGAATTCTGTAATAGATAATATCCTTAAATTGCTAAAATAATCCAAATTATTCCACTTTATAGACGTATTCAGAATTAAAAGATGGTTTTTATTTATTTAATAATAATTTTTTGAGGTTATGTCACAAGATAACATAATTTTATTTCTTCAATTGTTACTAATTAGGTTAAATTTTACCTTGAAATATTTAAAAAATATGTATGTGATTAAAACCTTCTTTAATTATGTTCTTCGTGAGAGTCGTCACTACCATCAAAGTTGTTATCTCTACCTTTACCACTGTTATCCCCCAAGTCTCATAATTGCGTTGTCTGGTAGGTTCACTTTTAGTTTTATAATTAAAAAAAAATTATACAATACAATAAAAAGTAAAAAAATTAAAAATTCAAGATGTCGCTAAAAGAATTAAACCCGGTCCAGCTTCGCACGGGTCCAAATACATATAAACAAATATTTTTATGTTCAATCATAAACAATAATATATTTTTATCTTCAAGATTTTTATATCGATCAGAAACTCCAATAAAACCTCAAAATATTATAATGTACTAATATAGCTAATAATAACCAATGGCCTTACATATCAAATGATATTATGAAATTATATCAATTTAAAATCATTTGTCTAATGTTACATTATTATTACTAGTGATAACTAAAAAAATATCCTTATTATACACACTATTTACAATATTTTTTTGTTGGACAACAAAAGTAGGTTATTGCTGGAAGTTACCCGTGAAAGGGCAATATTTAGTTGTACATGTGAAAAACACTGAACGTTTAAATCTAATTCTGAAACACTGACCCTGTGACTTATTAATGGCCATTGAAAAAGAAAATTTCACAGGAAATTGCAGCCGCTTCAATTGGAAAGGTAAGTCTCTAGGGATTAAAGTAATCAAAACAACTTCTTCCAGTTCCACGTCCAGTGAGTATTGTGCATTCTATTATGTCGGATTTTAAAGATTAATCTTGTACTATTGCATAATTGCAGGAGAATTAAGATTATGTAGTAAAAGAATGGGACTCTCTGCTTTGAACACTAATTTATGCGAATGTATTCCAGAGGGCTGCAAGGATTGAGGCATTCTGTGCAAAAATGAACTTCCTCATCTAGATCTAGCTCAGTGAATTCACAGTTGTATGTTAGCATCTGTGAATTAATTTGTGAAAGAATAAAAGTATGTATTTAAATTTTTGAAAAATATTTTTTTTTCTTTACTATGTTAAAACAATAAAATAACAGTAACTGCTACATTTCAGGATCTAAAAGTATACCAAAGTTACAACTCTCCAAATTGGTTTTACTTAACTTTAGTGAAGTAATATTTAATTTCATTATTATACTTCGCAATGAAGTGTGTTATGATGCCCTCTCGACCAATCAGATCACAGGTGCCATTCCTTGGTCATAATTTGTGCAACCAAAACACGCGGGCTTTTAAACGTAATACCTATCTACCACAGCATTGATCTAAATTATTTGCTTAAAGAGTAATTTAACCTAATATTTAAGTATCTGAATGTATTGGTATGGGTACTTTATTGATCGAAATAGCTTCGGAATGCTAATAAATATGTAAACTTAAAAATTTGTTACTGTGGGTTATTTTTTTGGTGATAGATATATGCAAAAGCAGGTTTTTTCTATGGCATTTTGGAATGTAAAGTGCCGTAGTGCATTATTTTCTTCTAAGTGATAAGGTTCAGTCAATATTAACCATTAAAGCGTCAAAAAAAGTTTCACATTATATATAACTTTTTTTTATTTTCTATGATTAAAATATTCATACTCATTCATACTAGAAACCTTTTCTAGTTCAAAACAAAGCCAACAGTAAAAGCTGTACCGCAATCCGTTTAGTAGTTATAAAATATCAATGCACAAACAGACTTTAATTTATACTATGTATTTATATTAATGTTTTGCCTCAGGTTTGTTCAATAAAGAGATAAATAAATCTAAATAGTGCAATGGTTTTAAAACTTTTAGTGTCACAGTTATATTTACCCGCTATATTAAAAGTAAATAGTAGTAGAAACAAATTTTGATTTGTTTACTTTGTTTTGTTATATGTTTCTATGCAAATCTGTAATAAATAGGTATTGGTCGGTTCATTATTCCGGAAGAGAATGGGATTTAATACAACAGCAATTATCTGATAGCCTGTAACCAGTGAAATTATTGTATTACCAAATAGACTACAACTATGAAGGGTGCCCATGATTAAGAAAGATAACGGTGGAAACGTCAAGTAATCCGTACCTAGTGACCTCATTATTGAACTGAATACTGCGAGGATTCCATTACTTGTCTGGTTATAAAGGATAAACTCCATATAATATGAAGGATCCCGTCAGAGATGAGTGAGACCGATAATATAATGGTGGAAACGTAAAGTAATCCGTAATTTATGACGTCATTATTGAACTGAATACTGCGAGGGTTCCATTACTTGTCTGGTTAGAAAGGATAAACTCTATATAATATGAAGGATGCCGACAGTGATGATTGAAACCGATAAGGTAATGGTGTAAACGTCAGGTAATCCGTAACTTATGACGTCATTACTGAACTGAATACTGCGGGGGTTCCATTACTTGTCTGATTGGAAAGGATAAACTCCATATAATATGAAGGATGCCGACAGTGATGATTGAAACCGATAAGGTAATGGTGTAAACGTCAGGTAATCCGTAACTTATGACGTCATTACTGAACTGAATACTGCGAGCGTTCCAATACTTGTCTGATTGGAAAGGATAAACTCCATATAATATGAAGGATGCCGACAGTGATGATTGAAACCGATAAGGTAATGGTGTAAACGTCAGGTAATCCGTAACTTATGACGTCATTACTGAACTGAATACTGCGAGCGTTCCAATACTTGTCTGATTGGAAAGGATAAACTCCATATAATATGAAGGATGCCGACAGTGATGATTGAAA
Organism: Homalodisca vitripennis; assembly: GCF_021130785.1. Taxonomy (NCBI): domain Eukaryota; kingdom Metazoa; phylum Arthropoda; class Insecta; order Hemiptera; family Cicadellidae; genus Homalodisca; species Homalodisca vitripennis. Next base: position 13,247,103 of record NC_060208.1, read on the forward strand.
CCGATAAGGTAATGGTGTAAACGTCAGGTAATCCGTAACTTATGACGTCATTACTGAACTGAATACTGCGAGGGTTCCATTACTTGTCTGATTGGAAAGGATAAACTCCATATAATATGAAGGATGCCGACAGTGATGATTGAAACCGATAAGGTAATGGTGTAAACGTCAGGTAATCCGTAACTTATGACGTCATTACTGAACTGAATACTGCGAGCGTTCCATTACTTGTCTGATTGGAAAGGATAAACTCCATATAATATGAAGGATGCCGACAGTGATGATTGAAACCGATAAGGTAATGGTGTAAACGTCAGGTAATCCGTAACTTGACGTCATTACTGAACTGAATACTGCGAGCGTTCCATTACTTGTCTGATTGGAAAAGATGAACTTAATATAATATGAAGAATGCATCATTGAGACATATAATACAACGGTGGAAACGTCAAGTAATCCGTAAAGTATAACCTCAATATTAAACTGGATACTGCGAGCAGTCCATTACTTTACATTTACTTCCATTACAGGGCAGTCAGTGAAGACCTGCGGCACCTATGTATAGATATCAAGACACTAAGATCTAGGACCAAAACATAGGGCCGGAAGCGGCTTGCCTTTACCCTCCTAACCATCGCCTCCCTTCTGCGCTGTTTTAGATTACACGCCACGATGCCGAAGTATTCTATTAATTTTCTTGTTAGTATCCTACTTGCGGTTCTGCTGGTGTGACGTGTGATTGTGCTTTTGACTTCCCGTACTTGTCATTTTTGTGCTAGGTACTTGCATCCTGTGCAGTGACAAAACTGGGCTGGACTCCAAGCAGCTTTCAGGTATGTTTGAACTCTCTTCTTTCCCTTATTTTCTTCATTTCTGTATGTATGAATGATCTCCCACTCCCCCACCTGACAAAGATTTCAAATCTCGAAACGTTGATATAGATTTTGTATAATATAATGATAGCAATGTCCGAAATTCCATTATGCTTTCAAACCTTCCATCGTCATTAACAGTTATATTCTCCGTATCAGTGGATGGCAAGAATTTATGTGGTAATGCCAAGACTCCAATTCTTACAAACTTTAAGCAACGAAAACTCTCTACACTGATCATCTAGTAAAATTATAGAAGTATATAACTAGCACCAAAGAAATACGTTTGATAATTTTTTTTTTGCAAATGAAACACCAAACAGCCGCACCAGATACCAAAGTGCGACTGTCATCAATGGAATAAATCAAGGACAGAGGATTTTTCCAGACATTTACCATACATTTACCTCACACATAACTACAACTTAGGTTAAAAAACAAATCATACCAGAACTTTGTAACACGCAGAAGTCAAGAATCACAACCACCAGGTCGTGTGTCAACATCACTAACTCCAAACCTTGCACTTAATTAAAAAAAACGTAGATAGCTGGTCAACTGATGCAGAACTACTGTCACCTGTATTCTGTAGTTCAGTTTTAATAATTAGTGTTGTGTTTTGCCTCGTATTTTAATTATGTGTTATTTTAGGTTAGTTTTTTATCTGAAAAAGAGATCAAATTGCAGATCTCGAAACGTAATGATACTGGTTTTTTTGTATCACTGAACGATGGGAAATATCTGGAAAATCCTGTTTCCTTTACAATCCTTCCATTGTCAACAATAAACTTCAAACAAATAAATCAAGGACATCCCGTAACAAAAGATAAAGCAGTAAAGATCGCACTTTCAAAGCAGCAATGTTATTAAAGGCCATAAAACATTTGAGCTGCTATTATCCTATTGTGGCCAAGCTTTATACTGCCATCAACCTTCAAGATTCCCTTACAGACGTCGGCATGAGAGCCTTTGTTAAGTAGGAATGAGATTTCAGCGTAAATCTCATTTCTTCTTTTATTTCAAGAAAGGTTTATTACCGTCTTTCCACAAGATGCATAAGTTTATGCAAAACATATTGATCATTTTAAAATACTGATTATTCTTTGAATGGTATTGAAAACCACACTCACATAGTTCTTGCGCTGCTTAATTAGTATTCTATGGCTAGTATAGATGTGATTTAAACAAAATTGAACAAGCTATTTTAGAATCCAATCCACGGAACGCACGGTTCCATTCTGGCAGCATTTTAATTTTAGATTATAATTACTGACAAAGTAAAGAACTCATATTATACATTAAAAATTTCGTAAAATTCGACAAACAGCTGTTCTAATACTATAGTTATTTTTAAATTATTGCTACAAGTATATTAAGAAGGTTTTCCATCAAAATTTTATAATCTTGACATGAATGGCATAAGACTGAAATAATCAGGTATGTCTATATTTAAAATATATAACTTTTTAATGTGTTATTTCCACTAGAACTTTAATACTCACTCCTGTCAATATTCTTAAGAGCACCACCAAAACCTTCCTGTACATTAGGAACTGTTACAAAAACACTCTCAGTCCAGTTACTGTGTCAAAGTGGACTGAATGTATCTCACAGACTTGGCAAAACCAGCTATTGGTATTCCCAGGACTTCCTAATGGGCTTTGATTATACAAAACAAAACCTAATAAATGCTGTGCTAATCATCGTTATTGTTTGTAATAATTATTGTAATAACTTGCTTTATAATTTCGTACCATAACTTCTCAAAATGACTAGTTAATGAATGTTTTAACATGCCTTACAATAACTTTAAATGTAGCAAACTGTGAGGGTTTTACAAAAATTAAATATTCAATTGGCCACAAAATTTCAGAGAGTGACATTAGATACTAGGGGTTTCCTTTTAAAAAAGTTTTACTTATCCTCAAAACACAAAGCCATGTTGTGGGAAAGGAGCATAATATCTTTATTCATCAAAAAACTTTTCAGTGGTCATAGTAACATCTCCCAAATTAAATCACTGCATCTCTATTAAAAAGAAATTTAATAGAGAGAGTATGGGATTTTAAGACACCCAATATATCGAATACTGCCAGAATGCTATAAATCCATTGTGAAACCGTCAAAACCACGTCTGTACGACACAGAACGCCAACTTGCAACACCTAAACTAATTCTGGTGTTTGTTCGGTTTCTGGTAGCACAAACTTCTTATTCGAGGTGACTTACAAACAACAAACATTTATACATTAGATGAGTTTTATTACCATAATAACTTTTGCATTGTAATAATAATTTTTCTTAAACGTTTACTTTGATAACCTATTTCAATTTTATTTATAAAAGAATAACAATTCTTTACTGCTGTCCTGAATAAGAAATAAACGAGATCTTAGTTATATTTAGACCTTTGAGTGACAGTTACGATTTCCGAGCATTTTTTGAGGTTAAAATTAAATTAGGTAATGTGTAATAAATAGTATTTTTACCAGAAAATATATAATGAATACGGTACATGAACTTAACCATATAGCCTATAAGTAGTGATTTCAGAGGTGATAGTATATTTACACATTTTTTTTACAATATTGAATAATCTGCAGTATAATTATATGAGTGAATTAGTATTTTCAAAAAATTTATTACTCAATTACAATTCCTAAAATCCACAAAAGAGAGATACTGAGCTGGGCATGTGTTCTGAGATTAGTGAGTCATTAAACAAATACTCATCGCCATAGAATGTCCAGTTTCTATACAACAGACCAATAGCATTAACAAACATTAAAAACGTATTAACATCAGTAACTGTTAGAAACTGAAGAATTGTTTTAATTATTATCTCACAGTATTTCTCGCACCATATACCAAAAGTCAAAGATTTCAAAGAGGAATCTTCCTTACTGACAAAAACTAGATCTAATTAATGAATTGGACGTAGCTTCGCCATTATTCACATGTCAAGGATAAACTAATGAACACTCCAAACAGCTCTATAAGCTCTCGGTTGCTTCATTTACTGGATATGTACATCAGTTTGTACATCAACAGATTGTACATCAGTTTTCCATTGTGCACATGTCTAAGATAAACTAATGAACACTCCAAACAGCTCTATAAGCTCTCGGTTGCTTCATACACTGGATATGGACAATGAGAAACGTCATAGTATAATTTCATTGTCTATAGCAATACATTAGTTCGCCATTGTGCACATGTATACTAAACTAATGATAAACTAATGAATACTCCAAACAGCTCTATAAGCTCCTGGTTGCTTTATTTGCTGGATATACACGGTGAGAAACGCCATAGTCTGAACTGATTGCATATAGCAGTACATCAGTTTTGCCATTGTGCATATGTCCAGGATAAACTAATGAACACTCCAAACAGCTCTATAAGCTCTCGGTTGCTTCATACACTGGATATGGACAATGAGAAACGTCATAGTATAATTTCATTGTCTATAGCAATACATTAGTTCGCCATTGTGCACATGTATACTAAACTAATGATAAACTAAAGAATACTCCAAACAGCTCTATAAGCTCCTGGTTGCTTTATTTGCTGGATATACACGGTGAGAAACGCCATAGTCTGAACTGATTGCATATAGCAGTACATCAGTTTGCCATTGTGCATATGTCCAGGATAAACTAATGAACACTCCAAACAGCTCTATAAGCGCCTGGTTGCTTTATTTGCTGGATATACACGGTGAGAAACGCCATAGTCTGAACTGATTGCATATAGCAGTACATCAGTTTGCCATTGTGCATATGTCCAGGATAAACTAATGAACACTCCAAACAGCTCTATAAGCTCCTGGTTGCTTTATTTGCTGGTTATATACGGTGAGAAACGCCATAGTCTGAGCTGATTGCATATAGCAGTACATCAGTTTGCCATTGTGCATATGTCCAGGATAAACTAATGAACACTCCAAACAGCTCTATAAGCTTCTGGTTGCTTTATTTGCTGGTTATATACGGTGAGAAACGCCATAGTCTGAACTGATTGCATATAGCAGTACATCAGTTTGCCATTGTGCATATGTCCAGGATAAACTAATGAACACTCCAAACAGCTCTATAAGCTCCTGGTTGCTTTATTTGCTGGTTATATACAGTGAGAAACGCCATAGTCTGAGCTGATTGCATATAGCAGTACATCAGTTTGCCATTGTGCATATGTCCAGGATAAACTAATGAACACTCCAAACAGCTCTATAAGCTCCTGGTTGCTTTATTTGCTGGATATACACGGTGAGAAACGCCATAGTCTGAACTGATTGCATATAGCAGTACATCAGTTTGCTTTTGTGCACATGTCCAGAATAACGTATTTAAATACACTTTACAGTTTAAGTCTTATAAATCCAAAAGTTACTATTAAAATAATGTTCATACACTTAAAAGATCGTATTGAAGATCATATAAAAGACAGTGCATTAGGCAAAGTTTCATGACACAAAATGAGAAATAAATGTTATGCTGCTAATATGCTTGTATAAATGGTTTAATTGTGAATGAATATAAAAAATCTAACATCCAATGGTCAGATACTGCGTAGCTTTAACCATCGTCTCCTTTATATTGTGAATTTTAATAACCTAAGCTATCATATCAAGCACGTGAGTAAGACGGCTGGGATTAATCGATTAGGCTGATATTAATTTCTTTTTTTCTAGCGTATGCAACTAAAAATTGCTATACATTTTGTTCGGCCAGATTGAATCGTGCTTACTACTCTGACTTCTGGTTGTGGTTTTGCTACCAATAGTTTATTCCTATGGCAGTTCGTAAGAAAGTTCTTGAAACTTCTTCGCTCTCAGCATAGGTGTTATGTCAGATGGGATAAAAATTCCCTTGGATCTTTTCCCAGGCTAAAGTAAAACTTTATCAAAGCTAAGTGGGAACTATTTCCAAGCAAACCTAAGACTATTATCAATTTAACTCCTCTAGAAATGGGAAACCGCGTTTGTTTTATGAGTTTCGTTCGTATCCTGTAAATTCCTACGTCCCAAGATTATTTTGGAAATCTACAAACCAGGGTGGAGCAAAGAGGGATTTTCATTCCTTCCATCTTGGTCAGGACCTTTACAACAAGTTTAATAGCCTCGGTACCTCGCAACTTCTGACCTACTGCTAAACTCTCTTGTCAAATCCAAAAGTAAAAAAGAGTGAATTCTGTGCAAAATTTGAACTTTACTCGCAGTAGTTGTCAGGCTTGATCTGTACTTAGGAAGCTTCTTACAGGTAGTCCTGCGAATGAAAAGGCTACGCCATACCCTAGACCATGTAAAGTAGGTAAGAGCATTGTCGCTTCATCAAAGTCGTGACACCAAAAAATCTGATAATAAACTGCAAGTAAAATGATATAAAGAGAACTCTGCAAGCACCGCTTGATGTTTCAAGACCATCCACGAGGCTGTCGCCGCTGAGCTAGCAAGGAAGACAGCTGGTTTATATGTAACCTTCCCAGATGTCACTAAGCAATTTGGCTAAAAATTTGGCTTATTTTGCTCCAGACTAAGGTCTTGACTACCTTTAAAAGTAACTTTCATACACCTTTGCAAAATAAAACATTATACTTGTGTTAAAGCAACATAAAGATCCAAATTGAGCTGACAACTATCAACGTACTACCCTTTTTATTATGTGTTATAGGCTGTTAGAATGGCTGATTTTTAACATAATTTCACCTTTCCCTAATGCCAGCATTCCTGTCAAACGAGCTGAATTCAGCCTAGGGCTTTTCCTCGACTCCATATTATATCATCTTTTAAACACTTAAAGGTAGTTGTTTTATTACCTCTTCCCTATCTTTATTGTGCCCAACTACAGGATTTTCATTAATGATTATTTTCCTCTCTCGCTTAGGACAAAAAAACTAATAAATTACATCGTAATTCCTGCATTAGATTAAAGCTATCGATCTACGCTTGCACCTCAATATCTTGAAATTTGTTGTTACTAATGTACTGCTCTTAGATACATCTGTTTTACCTGTATCCATTGTAAGTTTAACTGTATAAATTAGCCTAAGGGTTTAGCTGTATGTAAACCCTTCTAGGGATGCATTTATGTTTTTATTCATTAAACTAACCAGCAGGCATACAGGAAAAAGCCATTATTAATGATTTTTCCTTATTTCAACTATTTTTACCAATTTTAAAACTACGTGACAAACGTAACACCTCGTTAGCTTTGTTAATTACCACGTAACACTAGATGTTCAATTTAAGTTTCCAAGAAGTATTGTTTGCTGGTTTGTTTGCCTATTTACGTTATTCAAGAAAAAGGCTTATAGAGTTATTGTTTATTAAAATGTAATAATAAACAGTTTAATTATTAAGGTGGTGCGATCTATTTTTGTTTAAAATAGATTGCGACGACGAATCACAGGCCTTTAATTGGGGAAATTAACGACATTTTGAAATCAGACTCAAATTAAAACTACTGAATAAAAAATACTAATAACTACTATAAATATTTTTATAGTTCTACATGAATAGTATCTGGGAAAGACATGATTTTTCTTCCTTTACAACTTAAGTGAATTTTTTTATAAATTGAATAAAATTAAGTACTGCTCAGCCTTACGTAAGGTGTCCCAAAATTATCCTTCGCATTTTCTTCCGTTCATCGTAGAAAAATTAAAATATTTTATTTTGTCTGTTTTCAGAAAATGTTATCTGAAAGCATATCTGGTGACCAAAACGAAACACAAAGTTTCACTTGATATTTGCAAAAAATTATTCCATTCGAAACACAATCCTACCTTACAAAACTAAGTGATTTAAGCAAGTGAGTATATAGTTGACACCCAATCTGATGCCAAAAACTACTCCTAATTTATGATAATGTTACAAATGGTCGGCCTGTTCAACTGGTACAGCGTACTGCACCATACCCGTCCAACAAAACAAGGCAGACCACTTCAGGAAGTTCCGAACATCAGAGGCCTCCTTGATTTTTGGCTGAGCTTTAGCGAAGCCTTTCACTCGTGAGAATGAAAAATTTAATTTTTTTCTGTCTCTTTACCCATATCTCGAAAACGAACTGGCTTTTAGATTTGACATTGTACATGAGGCTTTATTTATGTATGAGGAACACTGAGTTCGATGGTGGTGCGTGTTCCTCCATGGGAGCGTTAGCGTGTATTCTTACATTGGTCTTACGGGTAACCATTATGGCAACCAACGAGAAAACAGTAGAATAAATAAGTGTGAAAATAAACTCAATACATCCATAAGCTATTCAAACATCTGACATTCTAACACATGCAACCTAACTATCGTAACGCATATAATGCCATTTTTAATGAAGATGTGTGGATTTTTTTTAATAAAAAGGAGAAGCCGATCCCCTTTTATACCTTAATCTGTCCGTCCTCATGGGCCATTGGCCTGTGGGAGGATCTTATCAAACAGAATAAAGGGGAGAGTCGATACACTACGAGGTTGATGGTACTGATAAAAAGTGCAACGGTCACAGACATGATTTGAACCTGCGCTATCCAACAAAACAAGGCAGACCACTTCAGGAAGTTCCGAATATCAGAGGCCTCCTTGATTTTTGGCTGAGCTTTAGCGAAGCCTTTCACTCGTGAGAATGAAAAATTAAATTTTTGTCTGTCTGTTTACCCATATCTCGAAAACGAACTTGCTTTTAGATTTGACATTGTACATGAGGCTTTATTTATGTATGAGGAACACTGAGTTCGATGGTGGTGCGTGTTCCTCCATGGGAGCGTTAGCGTGTATTCTTACATTGGTCTTACGGGTAACCATTGATGAAATGATATTTATTCCGCAAGTACATACAAATTAGAAATACATTTTCGTCTCGGAATTTCACTAACCATCATTATCCAGTATCGATGGTTAGGCAACAAAAATTAAAAACTAATTATTCAGTCTACCTCAAGTTGACACATAATATCTTCGGGCTTGTGCACATAGATAAATACAATAAATAATGTAAATAAATGTTGTATAATAAATAATGTAAATAAAGTTCTATAATAAATAATGTAAATAAATGTTCTATAATAAATAATGTAAATAAATGTTCTATAATAAATAATGTAAATATATGTTGTATAATGAATAAATTAATTAATTAAATATAGTTAACAACACATATAGAAATATCAACAAATCTAAATAACAATAACCAAACTTAACAAATTATATAACAAAACTTTAACCAGTTAACAATTTTTTTTATAATAAATAATGTAAACTGTAACTCTCTATAATAAATAATGTAAATAAATGTTCTATAATAAATAATGTAAATAAATGTTGTATAATAAATAAATATATTAATTAAATATAGTTAATACATTACATTATGGCAACCAACGAGAAAACAGTAGAATAAATAAGTGTGAAAACAAACTCAATACATCCATAAGCTATTCAAACATCTGACATTCTAACACATGCAACCTAACTATCGTAACGCATATAATGCCATTTTTAATGAAGATGTGTGGGCTTTTTTTAATAAAAAGGAGAAGCCGATCCCCTTTTATACCTTAGTCTGTCCGTCCTCATGGGCCACTGGCCTGTGCGAGGATCTTATCAAACAGAATAAAGGGGAGAGTCGATACACTACGAGGTTGATGGTACTGATAAAAAGTGCAACGGTCACAGACACGATTTGGACATGCGCTATCTCTAACTCAGACCCAAAGTCCAACGACTTAGACCGCTCGGCCATCGGCACTCCCAACACATATACACTTCACACACACACTTCGGCACTTTCATTATTTCAACACATATACATATCGATTTAATGAACAAAAACGTGAATGTATCGTGTAGCAAGATAGGTCGAGAAAGATTTATTTCTAGACAACATGTAAGAATGAGTTCTACGATCCGTCATTTTTGTGTCAACTTCTGTTTTGTATGATTGTCTATTTCTGTATCTGTTCGCAGGACATCGGAACATGAATTGAGCTATGGATTTCAATATATCATATTGTGTGAAGCCCGTTACGGCACGTGGTTTTATTCAAGATCCTAGTTCAATTAGTTCTCATTCTCGTAAGTTAGTTGTAATGGCATCCAAACTCAAATCCAAGCAGTCCATCCCCGTAAGATAAAATGGTAAACAACGATATTGAACTATTGAGAAAGGTGTATCTTAGTAACTAGAATGAAGGCAAAAATATAGCTTCTGACACGGTCAGGAAAAGTCTAACTCGATATTGGTTGAAATATCGAATCGTGTATTCATGAATGGTTTTAATAGTCTATTGATTTACATAACGGTTATAGTACTCAAATTCAAAATGGTATATTTTATTACCAAACACCGATTGTATGATCACACTAATAAAGTTTCAATGCTAATACAGTAATATAATTACGGTAGTTTCAAAAGTATAACACTTTAATCATCTTAAAGTCCAACAGTTGTAAGCATATCACTCGTTTCTAACAGTGTGTACTTGGATCGGTACACAGTTAATAGAAACTGAGTTTGTACTAGGCATTAGTATTTATATAAGTGTACAATTTTAATGTATATATCTCAACCCAATGTCTGGCCGCTAAAACCCATTTTAAGTTATTGACATATTAAAGAAACAATTCTTACTTTAAATGATAGTGTATTGTAAAAGAATTTTCTCTCTTTTATATAGTTAGTATATATAACCATTCGTTAAAACTGACATTTTGAAATTTTAAAGTACAAAATATTTGTGACTGTAATTTTTTTCATACCTAAATCGCCCGTATTTCACTTTTTGTTTGTGATATATAATAGTCAAAATAATTTTAAAAAGACAATGGGGGCGCCATCTTGAAAGTGTTTTTAGTTAATACTGGATAACGTAAGTATCTGAGGTTATCTCGGTAAGAATATTTATTTAAAGCGATTAAAAATAGTTACGTATTATCTTCGTCTATTTCGGATTTTTGTAACGTATTGACTATTTCTGAATAATTTGTACGGCCACTATCTCGAGACAAACTTTGCTGTAAATTACCTAAAAACTTATACTCTATTTTTCTTCAAAATAAATACAATGTTTATGCCAAAATTTTCACAAAAAATGGTTACAAAACACCTTTTTCAAGACAGGGACAAAAGAGTTGAATTTTGTGTGGACTTTGTGGAGCGCTTTAAAAGTGATTAAAGTTTGTTGGATAAAGTCTTAACATGTGATGAAACTTGGATTTTTCAGTAGGACCCAGAAATGAAAAGACTGCACTGGAAAACACTGGGTTCCTGGGTCAAATCAAGTTTACTACCTAGCGGGTTTTACAGAGCTAAAAAAAACGTTTGGAACTGTACAAAAACAAATCGTGGATCTGCACGATGACAATGTACCAGCCCATATCTGTCCAGCAGCTTTCAGCTGATACGAAGATCCCAGTGTTGCAACATTCAGCCTAATCTCCTGATTTAGTACCATGTGACTTTTGGCTGTTCCCTAAGATCAAAAGTCGACTCAAAGGAACTTTGTTTGAAACGTTGAGGAGGTCAAACAGAATGTGGCACAAGTTTTGAAGGCGCTCTCAAAAGATGACTTCAAGCACTGCATAATCCAGTGGAAAATACGAATACAGAGGGAGAGGAAATTTATTGAGGGGAGGGGAGAGTACGATGAAGGAGATAAATAGGAGGTAACGTAAAACTTTACCAATTTAACTTTTTTTAGTGTCGATGTCAAATAGCCGCTGCAACTCGTAGAATATTTTTAGTTTTCTTTTTATTTTCTGAAAACTACACTTAGGCTATATATATATAGTGTAAGGTTGGTTTTGTCTAGATTGAGGTTGTGCAATATTATAATGTATTGTGAGCAAGGGCTGTTGTGAGAGGATTTAAATAATAGGTTAGATTGTCAATACAACACCCTCAAATGAATCAACACATATTTTATTTGTAATAGCATCTCATTATATTGATTAAAATTTTTTAACAACAATTGATATCATCAACCGACATATTGAACACAAACTTTAATACCAATTATGTTTAATATTAAATTATTCATTACAATTTATGTTGTGTTGCAATAAATATGTGTTCATGAACTAACGTGAGAAAACTTTCTTTTAAAATATCTAAATATTTACATAAATTTACATGATTAATACAAATGAGTGACTTTTCCAAATTGAGAACATTTAAATAAAATATATGGAATAAGAAAATATGAATTTCAATATTAAACTATTCATTTGATTTCTACACATTATAATCTTTTTCTTTTCATTAATTTAGGTACAGGTAACTTGGAATTGTAAATGAGACGTATTAAAATGATTAATGAACCCTGATATAAAATACTACGTTCCTAAAATTAAATACAAGATTTTCTTACCTTACATTTCGTTTTCACTTGACACTTATTACGCCTAAAAGATTTTTCCCCGCGCACGAACACAAGCACTGGCACTCCCGAACGTCGCTTTTCGAAACCCGTCCTCGACTTCCTCCTCTCCCTCGTTGTTCCTGATTTTTATGTTGTTCTCCCGCCAGATCTCCTGACCACGCCTATGCCAAATCTCTCCATCATAATTGGTGAGTACCAATTTTTCATATCAGCATGGCTGTCCCTTACATCGTCGCATGATTTTTTAGAAATAAGCATTTCCACTGCTTAAACAAGCATTTCCTGTTTGTTCATCATCGGTGTATGGGCGGATGTGCGTATCCACTTACATCCGGAGGATGTTTGTCTTGAATTGTAATACAAGACTTCCTTTCCAGCAACTATCTGCACATTGATTCTTTAAATTTTGTTATACTAATAATTACGTATGTCTTCCAATAGAAATAACTTTTTCCTAATTGTCTCTAAGATTATGCATCTAATAAATGTATATTCTGGAGATAGATTTTGAAAAGAGAGTCATTCAGTCAGGCCTTTGCCTGAGTAAATATGTGTTTCTCATAGAGCCATACTAATTGACTACAGTTCAGTGTGTTGAGATATACAAAACTTTTGATATTGGCTAAGCCATATATAACAGATTTCATAACCTTAAAGCACGCCACAAAGAGGAAATGTTATTAGGACACTAACATGTAAGTTATTGAGCTACTCCTAAGATTGTAATTCTTATTGCTGTTATTTTAAGAAGTCTTTACCTCTCCAAAGCCTTAAAAAGTAGACGTTTTAGGGAAGAAAACTTACTGCTCTCTTTTAACCCTTGAAAATAACACAGTTCCGTCATACACGTCATTATTAAATTATATTGTATTGAAAAAACAATTTATATTTGTAGACATCAGTTGTCAATAACACAATTCCATCACACACGTGATTATGAAATTATATTAAATGGAAAAATAATTTATATCTGTGGACAATGTTTTTATTATTCTCTATCCTTCTGAAGAAACAAAACAAAAAATTGAACATTGTTTAGTTTAAAAACATTTCGTATATACAGTATACATATATATATATATATATATATATATATATATATATATATATATATTTGTATACAGTACTTGAGAAAATTTATTAATTTCTCTTTTAAACTGTTAAATATTTATTTATTATTTTAAGTTATTAAATATTTGTTATTATTAATTTTTTTAATACACCTTTGTTTTTTTTATGTTCAAATTTTAAACATTAATATTATTTTAAAAGCATTGTGTATTTTCAAAGTATTGTAGAGTTTTTTTTTTTTATTCATAACACAAACCCTTAATTTATGATCACTCACATTGTGAAAATCATGTCTAGTAAACATGAATAGAGTTAAAACACCTTCGATGTGTATATCAGATTACCACTCCACACCATATGAAGGAGCTGTTATAATTCTATATCCACGAGCGTGTAATGAAAAACAAACAATATCACAAATTATCCGTTTAAGCTAATAAGCGCCTAGCCATTTGTGCAACAGTGTTGTTCATAACACAAAAGGACAATAACGGGACAATATTGTTGTCCGTTCCGAGGCTGTCAAACAAAAAATACAAACACTGGCAATAAAAACAAATAGTTACTCCACGTCCAACAATTTAAACGGGAAATTTTGCAATGTTTGATTTATTAGTGCTTACTTTTTCGTTTTCCACACCCTGCGAGGCAGTTTGATAAATATTTATTTCTAAAAAAATAATTTGTTTTCAATAAACTTCTAAAGTTTAAATTTCCAATTATCTGTCCTTTAAAACCCCTATGATAATGCAGCGAAATCCCGAATAAAGTCTGGGGATGGATTACCTTACACTATCACAAAAGTTTTTGATGGGACTAATACATTTTTATGAATATTAAAATGGAAAGAAAATGCATGTATATAAACTTATTAATATATATATATATAATTACAAAATACTAAGGGCTATACCCATCCTAAAATGGCGGAAATTTAACTGCAGTAATGTTGATTATGTTTTACTTAGTCTTTATATCTTTAGTCTTAATAAACTAGTCATAAAAGTCATAAAAATAAATATTTATTGCTCCAGCTCAAGAATTACTGCAATCAATCAACTCCTGCAAACGTTCATATGATCGTCAGTAGTTCGGATCTGCTGAAATACAAATACTATTCTAATACATGCGTATTAATTTATAATATTTATCTGTAATAAATTAACATTTATTGTATTCTAAAACACTTAGATTTCTATCCATCTACATCAGTAAAAACTCCTTGCTATAATAGTATAAATATTTTGATTTTATTGCTGTATACCCATTTTCAGTCTAAAAATATATTAAATTTTAACAATCATTTCGAAATGAAGATTTAATTGTGACAGAAGATTGAAGAACCCAATTATAAAAATGCAACGTGTTATACTAGAGAGCATTCTACTTGTAATTCCTAATACATTGAACCTCAATAGGTTTGTGACATTTAACCCTACAGTACTCTGGTTAGTGAGTAGTTCAATATTCAAGAAGAGGCAGGGACGCTAGATGTATGAAACAAACAAAACTCATCCCTGCATCTGCCTCCCGAATTCCGACCTTCCATTTGGTTTTATTCCAGAGTTTGTTTTAATACCTTTTATCCAGCGCCTGTCCGGATTATATCATTGCATTCATCCTTAAATATATTAATTTAATCCTCAGTTTGAAATAAATACAGTTATGTAACAGAAATTTTCTGGACATTTGCGATAGTTCATAGAGATCAGTAACACTTTGTTAATTGTAAAGTCTTGGTTACAGTGCTTGAATTTCATTATTTTTGAAATTTTTGAAACCCCTAGTTACATTGCTGATTGTTAAGTTATTGTTCTCAACCATTAAGTATAATTATAAATTATGATCTATGTAAATTAAATTTAAATATATTGTTGACATCATGTCGATAGAATCTTGCATCTGTGATTATTTTTCTTTGATTAGGTACCACATGCAGATTGTTAAATTTGTTTCTTTACCGTTTACTTATTGTTTTTTATCAAATCTGTATTATTGTTATTATTTAATTCATGTTGGTCTAAGCATGGTTCGTTTTTATTTAAGTTATGATTTTCTATTGTGTCTAATATTCATTGAATATTACTTGTTAGGTACAATACTATTACTAAGTTTGTTTCCTGTAATGGCACTGCCATTAAGAGTTAAATAAATAAGGACTCGTTTCGAAATCTGTAATCTCATGTCTTCCTCACGGATATAATTAACCTAACTTATAACTACAAACTAGGTTAAAATGAACAAATCATACCAGAGCGATGACACGGATAAGTCAGGATTCACCAGAAGCATGACAGCTCTATCATGGCCTGAGAAACACGCACCTAATAAAAACAAAACCTTATTAATGCAACCAGACTGAACGATAAAGCTTTACTATAGGTCTGCACTGAACTGGCAACCTCTGAAAACAGACCAGAGGCCAATAGTAAATGGCGATCATCATGCAGAAACAATATGTCACAGCCATTTACCTCAAGAATTTGAGTTAAAAGCTGAAAAAGCATTTGAATTTTATTGCTACACCCATGTATGGATTACGCTTACACCATTGAAAGGCTCCTCAACGAGACATTACAAGGCAAAAACAGTGATATCCACTTCACTGAATCTGTCAATCACTCTACGTTTTCAACAAACTGTTTCTGTCCAACAACTTCTCACCATTGTTGAGCGGTGGTTTCTTTATATCTATTAAATTTCAAATAAGATATACTCATATTTTTTGTGACATCATTCTCATCTATGACACTTATGAATTTTTATGTTGTGTTGTTAGTTTTTAATACATGGATGTAAAAAAATTAATTAATATGAATTAAGCTCCAGTACCCCATGGTGTGTGTTGTGAAGCACTTTAAAGGTGCCAACCTACCAATTCGCCTAATTTTCCAAATTTAATAATAATTTTTTCTCTTCTAATTGAAGTTGGAAAAGCATTAATTTGGTGTCTTATTAATTAACGTATTTATTAAAACGCACTAAAATCCAAACTCATAAATTTATCTCTTGATCCATAAGATTGCATAGATCAATAACGAAAAAATGATTATTTACGTACAAGACAATCAACCGAACCTTTATAAATACATTTTCTTTCTGAAACAAGTCCGACATTATTCACTTAACATTTATTAGAAAGCGCAAGATTCAGACTAACCCTAAACACATATTCTCTAATAACCGACATAGGTAGATAGTATTTCATAAACATTTTTAACCCATCGTGTATTGAAGAGACGGGAACGGATTATCCGAGACCATTTCAACCCTTTGGTTGAATAGCTCATTTCCCGCCATCGTGTGTAATATGAGAGATTTGCATAACATGTGAACACCGAGTGGCATTGCTCCACCTCCTCCCCCCCCCCACCCAACAGTGTCATTGTACAGTCGGAGATTGACTTGTTCTCATTTGAATCTGGTACAACTCCGAACTTTAAATTTATTCAAGATTTGCAAAGGCAAGTGTTTAACACAACAGGAAGTTATGTAAACTATTGTGTTAGTGATACTGTAACTTAGCAATAGAATGTGTTTATATATAAATATATGTGACTGTTCGATAAAAACAAGCCATTTATAAAGTACCATTACAAAAAGTAGAAATTATAGTGCATACATTGATTTACAAGCAATTGATTGAGGTGTTTTTTTATTTATTTTTTTTTTTTTTTTTTCGAAGAGACCTAACCCATAATGAGGAATATGTTATTTAATTATAGCGAACTATGGTTATAGGAACACTATAACTACACACACTACTAAAATGTTTGAAGTAAAAAGTAGAGTCAGAAATCTATGTTGCTGAAGGCTCAGTGATATTGGTTTAAAAACGCTTAAGCACCCGACTCATAGAGTATCATAACATCTCAGCTACTACTTGTAAAAAAGCTATTTCTTGAAAATTAAAACAGATTCTTTGTTTCAAATATTTTATTCATGTTTAAAATACAAGAACAAAAGAATCTTGCTTTTTAATTGTCACTACGATTCCAAGATAAACGTTTGGTATGACTAAAATATAGGAAGGAGTTACAATTAAATTAAGTGTAAGGCCTCCACTTTACATGGTTTGCCATATCACCAAGGTCCCCACCTTAATTAAAACAATTTGTAAAATAATAAAATAATAATTAGGATTTGAAGACCGTTAAAATGAGGTGTAACGCGATTTATGTCTATGTCACACAAAATGCATATAGTGAAAGGAACGTACCAAAAAAGGACGAAAAAAGTTTTTGTCACCTCATATATTGTCACTTCCTGTATTAGTAAGTATGAGCATTTAATAAATTGGTTGAATAACTTAATTACCAGTGCTTTTTAATATAAGGGATTTGTACAACATGTGTATGCCAAGAACTATCACTACAACTGACTTAATGACTTGTGGTGTGTGGAAAATTCAACATACGTTCGGAATTAATTATTTTGTTCTTTATGTTATGTTTGAATCGTTTGCTTGCCTTATATAAACGTTATTTGAACGGACATAAGTTAAAATATTTATTTGTATTTTCAGTATCAAGGTAGTCGTTAAAATTAAAATAATAAAATATTAAACATACGTTTAATTTACAGACATTTTTCACAGACATTTCAATGCTTCTATATAATTAAAAATAGACTTTCAAGTTTTTATTCGTATCTTTATAAAAGCCAAATTTAATAAATAGCTTGGTCTTAATCATGTTTTTTAACGTATTTATAATTATTTACAACCAGTTAGTTCTGAAACTTTTATCAAAATTTAAAATTTATTATAAACTTTATTTATAAAGCAATATTTTATATAACTTATTATATGCAGTATTTTAAAAGTTTTAAAATCGCCATAACTGTATAGTCTTAAGCTACTGATGACCAGATCATTAAACCACTTTTTATCTATAGAATCCGCCTTACATATGTATAACAATAATTTCGTGACATTTGTGCTATTCAATATACCACATTAACACTAATATGTATATATATATATATATATATATATATATATATATACATTTTTAATAGATATAAAATTTTATATTTATATGACCGAAATATTTTCAATTTATAGCGTTTTTAATTAATTAATATTTTGTATTGAATAGTTTTGATACATTTATTAGCCGACTTCAGGCAATGTCATAAACAAACATTTCCACTAAAAATCCAAATTCAATATTTTTAAATTTTATAAAAGCCAGATTTTGGCTTCTTCGTCTTCACTTCCTATCTTTATTGCATTGTCTAATAACATGTTAATGTAATAAAGGTACCACAAATTTGTAAATATATATCCTCCGCAATTGTTACTTTCCTATCCCCTAATATTTAACATTTTCTAAATGGAAGTTTCCTAAAATATATACCTTTTTTTTTTTATACTATAAATAATAAAGGTTCTATCAATGAGGACTAAACACACATAATAATTTGAATTTTATATTTTGAACTCCATGTAGTTAGTAAAATAATTGTAACTTTTATTGTACTAGTATGAACTCGCCATCGCATTTCACATAATTTATTCTAAACTGTAAATTATATTACTTGGGTACCATCAATAAACTTAAATCAATATGAATACATATTTTTTTCTTATAATTTGTTGCGATTTTAATCTATAAAACTATTCAAAATTTAAAATATTCCCATTATGTATAATTTTAACATTTAAAAAATATACAATTGTTATTTCATAGAATCTATTCCAAGTAAATCCGACAGTTTTAACTCCTAAAAGTTAGCAAGTTGTCTGTTTACACTGACTCAACTTTATTTGGAAAGCTTGAGCTCCTGTCATGAATTTTCATGAGTGACTTTGTTTGCATGATACTGTTGTTCTAAGAAATTTTCAAGGATCATCTTGAAAATGTTGATTTTCTGTCTGTCAACTCTCCATTCAAGATAATATTACATGGGTGGGTTCTCACATATAATTAAGGACATATACCGGGTGTTTATAAATGATTATTGCAGTTTTAACGTTTTGTAATATTTATTAAATCAAACTTAACATTATATAAATACGAGACATAAAAGAGCATCTCAAACAGTTCTAGCCTATAGTACAAGCTCACAAGTATTCAGCTATATTCGTTACACGGCACACACCAAGTTGATAACCTAGTTCTTCAAAACTTCCAAAACTGATCGATGTGTCTAGAGTGATTGTTGCTTAACAGTTTTAATCTTGTTGCTTAAGTCGGTTACATCAGTTGGTACCGGATGCAAATACACATAAACCCTTTATAAACCTCTCACATGGCGTCAGGTCGGGTGAACGTTGGAACCCATGCGAAACAAGCTCTGTCATTTAGGCCCTTGCCGCCAAAGCAGCGGTCGGGTACAGTGACGTTCAACCAATCGCGTACTGAGTTATGCCAGTGAGGCTGTGCACCATCTTACTGTTAAATAAAGTTCTGCGGTTAATCTTCTTCCAATTTAAGAAATAGCCACATTTCTAGAGCATCAAGATAAGAAATGCTAGTACAGTTTTTCCTCCAAAAATTAAATGCTCATAAACCCTCCACCTAGATATGGCACACAAAGAATTCAATTTAGGAAAGTTTCACTGCAGTTGTACAATCTCGTGAGGGTTTCTCAGCCCCAGATACGCAAATTGTGAGTGTTCACATGTCTACTGTGGTGAAATGTTCATTCATCACTGAAAACGACATAATCCAGATAGTCTTCATTGTCATTGTCATGCAACAAAATTTCGTTTCCAAATTAGCACTTAAACCATAGTCTGCAGGCTTTAGAGCCTGTAACAACTGCAAAGCATCATGACGTAGTTGTAAGAGTTTCTGTAAAACTTTCCAAACAGTTGTCAGTGTAATTTGCTAGGCTAATTCAAGACTAACCTTCCGAACTGATTTCTGTGGGCTACGCGATAAAGTGTCTCTCAGTCGCTCAACACTCTCTACACTAACACACTAATCTACACTAATCTTACAACTGATGATACGTCTACGGATGTTATTGTCAGTTGGAAGATTACAACCATACTGTATACGGAACACACGTTGCACAGTTACTACAGATATGGTCTTTGCAAACTGTAGAATACTAAAAGTTCTTCTGTTCACGTGTCGCCATTTTTGCTACTAGCGCTTTCTAACGGATGGCGGAGGAAACGTTGCGTCCACATGCACACAATGCCCTTGGATTTTATGTATGAATTATTATTTTTAAATTTTATATAAAAGACAATTACAGAGTGTTAAAGCGCCGATGTTCATATATAAACATCGAGCATATTGTTAATGACAGATAATGACAGTGATATTAAAATTCAGATGCAATCGAAACAAAATTGTGGAATGGCCTAAATCTTTAATGGTTTTGATTACAGAAATAAAACCTACACATAATTTAATTAGGGTTAATTGTAAGACAGGGCCTTATGGCCCTAAATTCGCCCTTTTGTATATTTAATACAAATAAAGTCATTTTAATTTGAATAATTTAAGACGTAAAATAGTACATCACTCTCATTCTTTACCTATATGTCTTTTGGAAGGATTTGGAAATCTACCACCCATGGGCTACACCGATAGCGGCGCAGCGTTCCTATCACATACCAAAAAGACCTTCGTGAGACCCCCCCTGATTGTATAGCAGTCTACGACAATTTAAGTCAAACGCTAAAATCAGTTTTCTATGTGAAACGTTTGATTGTACACTATTAAGCGGTATACCAGAGAGATTTTATGAGAAATATACCAAAAAAGTCGTATTCAAAAACGACGTTGTATTTTCACTGCATTTTGTATCCTACAGCCTTACTTCGCAAAGAGCTTCTCCTGGCCATAAAATGTTGCATAACTTTAATTTTGAACCGTTCTACATCATCTGCTACGTAATTACCTCCATTATACCACTAGTGCTGTGATGGACCCGGAAATTGCTATTTCAAATCAATATTTTGTTCATGAGTCTACAGTAAGGTTATATAGAATTTATGACCTAATTTCTAGTGTGGTTAAACAGTAGCAACAAAACCTTGTGATTAACCATAACGAAAGTTAATTATTGGCACTTAATTTCATAGCTAACTTGTTTAACTTCATAACAAAATTATTTTTATTTTTTTTCTCAATCAATTAGGTGAAGAGTACATATTTATTTTATTAAATGTTCATACACCGATGATATGCGTCGTTATAAAACTTAAAGTGACTTTTTTTGTATTAAAAGTATAAGTTAATAATAAAAATGTAATTGTTCGCTGACAATGTACTAATCAAAATCTTAAGAGTTGATTAACGTGACATATAATACGAGCATTACATGCTTTGGAGCATTCAAGAGGTAATCGCAATTTAACTTTATTCCTTGTTGAACTTTCCAACCCGTTGTGTGATAGAAGCCATTACACTACGAACTTGTTACATTAGTATTTAATGTAACACTTAACATAGACTGAACTCAAATAGTCCATATGTAACACAATGTAGTTTTCATCAATAGGAGCAAAAGTGGTTTCTGCCATGTGGTGAACAATGGGTTTTTCATACGTAGAACAAAATTAAATATGTTTTTTTTGTTTATTGCATTTACTTTTACTAAAACAATTAATTTTGCGCTAGATGATTATTTAGATCTCTGTTGTAAGTTAACGAACATAAATCACTTTATAGACCAACTTAAGTACACACAAAAGAGTTTCCTTGCATTTGAAGACGAAACGCTTCTATTAACAGGGTACTTAATTTCATTTTCGTTGAAGAATTATTTAATGTTGGATACCGTCATGAATTTCTATCTGTAGGAGAAATTCATACTTTAGGATTTAAAAAAGGTAGTCATCCTCTGTTTTTTGGGGGGTTTATTACATTTTTAAAGTTTGAATTTAACATAGTTTTTATTATTATCCCTCAAGTGAAACTCTACTTAAACATTTTAAGTAACAACGTATAATCTTGTAATGATCTCATGAAGCAATAAAAAAGGAGTATTTTGCAACATAATGTTTCATTCGTCTATTTGCAAAGGCATTGCTATGAAAAATGGAATTTAATAAATCACAAAGAATCATTACTTCTTTATAATAATTTTAGTGTTAATAAAATAAAATAACGGGAAATATACATTTTAATGATACTCCAGATTGGCTTAAACATTTGTAACATCCATTCCGCTTTTTTATATCTTTGTACTCAAATATTTGAAAGATTTAACGAAAAGCATAAACATGTAATAAACCCTCTCTTACTGATATGGTTTATTTTGACCCAAGTATAATTCACTCAAGGAGAAAGACTGGTATGTTATACAGTATGCAACAGTATGGCGACCATTTTAAAAGTATTTTTATAATGTTCAGTTGTACCTTGAACGTATGCTGTTATTATCACCAAAACGTGGAAAATCCATCTTTAAACTACCTCCGAACGACAAGGAAAATGTCAGGACTTCATTTGTATTCAGGGTTGGTCATTTGAATCTAAGATAATCTTTACTAGTCTGTGTTATAATATTCGACTTATGTTGGTAAACCAATCAATGCAAAT
Organism: Homalodisca vitripennis; assembly: GCF_021130785.1. Lineage (NCBI taxonomy): Eukaryota > Metazoa > Arthropoda > Insecta > Hemiptera > Cicadellidae > Homalodisca > Homalodisca vitripennis. Next base: position 13,269,928 of record NC_060208.1, read on the forward strand.
ACAATAAGAACCAGCTAAGGAACACTTAAACTGTTTACAATGGTAGGTGTATGTAAAGTTATCCCGGTATCGGATATCCACCTGCAGGCCCATCACGTATTGGGATGATCCAGTCTAGCTCCCTGTTCTCATACGTTGCACCTGTATCAGAAATCCATCAGAAAGCCGATCACGTACTTGGATGATCCAGTCTCACTCCCTGTTCTCATACAGATACGGAACACAAACTGTTTACAATGGTAGGTTAACGTAACGGTGCACCTGTATCAGAAATCCACCTGCAGGCCGATCACGTATTGGGATGATCCAGTCTCGCTCCCTGTTCTCATACAGATACGGAACACAAACTGTTTACAATGGTAGGTTAACGTAACGTTGCACCTGTATCAGAAATCCATCTGCAAGCCGATCACGTATTGGGATGATCCAGTCTCGGTCCCTGTTCTCATACAGATACGGATCACAAACTGTTTAAAATGGTGTTGTAAACGGTTTGTAACAGTTTATTTACAGTTGTAAACAGTTGTACCTGTATTAGAAATGCACCTGCAGGCCTATCACGTATTGGGAATGATCCAGTCTCGCTCCCTGTTCTCATACAGATACGGAACACAAACTGTTTACAATGGTAGGTTAACGTAACGTTGCACCTGTATCAGAAATCTATCTGCAAGCCGATCACGTATTGGGATGATCCAGTCTCGGTCCCTGTTTCTCATACAGATACGGATCACAAACTGTTTAAAATGGTGTTGTAAACGGTTTGTAACAGTTATTTACAGTTGTAAACAGTTGTACCTGAATTAGAAATGCACCTGCAGGCCGATCACGTATTGGGATGATCCAGTCTCGCTCCCTGTTCTCATACAGATACGGAACACTTAAACTGTTTACAATGGTAGATTAACGTAACGTTGCACCTGTATCAGAAATCCATCTGTAGGCCAATCACGTATTGGGATGGTCCAGTCTCGATCCCTGTTCTCATGCAACTACGGAATACTTAAAATGTTTACACAGGTAGGTTATGTAAAGTTAACCTTATATCAGGTATCCATCTGCAGGCCGAACACGTATTGAGATGATCCAGTCTCGCTCTCTGTTCTCATACAGATACGGAACACAAACTGTTTACAATGGTAGGTTAACGTAACGGTGCACCTGTATCAGAAATCCATCTGCAGGCCGAACACGTATTGAGATGATCCAGTCTCACTCCCTGTTCTCATACAGATACGGAACACAAACTGTTTACAATGGTAGGTTAACGTAACGGTGCACCTGTATCAGAAATCCATCTGCAAGCCGATCACGTATTGGGATGATCTAGTCTCGCTCCCTGTTCTCATACAGATACGGAACACAAACTGTTTACAATGTTGTTGTAAACAGTTTGTAACAGTTATTTACAGTTGTAAACAGTTGTACCTGTATCAGAAATGCACCTGCAGGCCTATCACGTATTGGGATGATCCAGTCTCGCTCCCTGTTCTCATACAGATACGGAACACAAACTGTTTACAATGGTAGGTTAACGTAACGTTGCACCTGTATCAGAAATCCATCTGCAAGCCGATCACGTATTGGGATGATCCAGTCTCGGTCCCTGTTCTCATACAGATACGGATCACAAACTGTTTAAAATGGTGTTGTAAAACCGATTGTAACAGTTATTTACAGTTGTAAACAGTTGTACCTGTATTAGAAATGCACCTGCAGGCCGATCACGTATTGGGATGATCCAGTCTCGCTCCCTGTTCTCATACAGATACGGAACACTTAAACTGTTTACAATGGTAGATTAACGTAACGTTGCACCTGTATCAGAAATCCATCTGTAGGCCAATCACGTATTGGGATGGTCCAGTCTCGATCCCTGTTCTCATGCAAATACGGAATACTTAAAATGTTTACACAGGTAGGTTATGTAAAGTTAACCTTATATCAGGTATCCATCTGCAGGCCGAACACGTATTGAGATGATCCAGTCTCGCTCTCTGTTCTCATACAGATACGGAACACAAACTGTTTACAATGGTAGTTTAACGTAACGTTGCACCGGTATCAGAAATCCATCTGCAGGCCGATCACGTCTTGGGATGATCCAAGCTTGCTCCTTGCTCTCATACTTTAAAGCTTACGTGTATGATATGTTGGTTTTTCATAACACCTTCGATTTATTACGTGTAATTTTTTCAGAGATTTAATACACACATAACATCCTTATAATAAATAGTCTATATGTAATAATGATTTACTATACATCTAAGTTTAAATCTAATGCATAATAATCTTATATTTCATTTTAAATAGTTTGAGAATCTTAAAATTCATTTATATAAAAAATTATGTTTTTAATAATTAATTAATTATTATAAATGTATTACATTTTATATTTCAACATTATAAATCTGTCTGATTATCTCTACAGATACCAGGCTTCAAGATTATAAATATATCTGGTTATCTTTAAGGATCCCTGGATTCCAGTTTTATTTTCTTTCGCAACAAGATGTTCTTTCTCAGCGTTGATTAAATCCTTCCCTCCATTGCCCGTCTCACGGGAAGAGGAAACCTTTTCATCAAAGGAAAAACAATCTAAGGTCAAAAAGCAATTTGCTGAAGCAGACGGCGGAGATAAAATAATTATCTTGGGTTACCCATGGTTCATCTTATTCTACTCGTACATAAACAGCATTTGAGACATTTTTTACTTCATATGAACCCAACAAATTATTGTGTTTATGCTCTTTTTATCAGTGCCTTTCTGAGGAATATTAATTTTAAAAAAACTGTTCTTACTTTTGCACAAAATGGATGATTTTTCAATGACTTACATGTATTTCAATAATATCTGCAGATTTTTAGAAAGGGTAATTAGGTAAATGTGCATTTACCAATAGGTCTGCTTAAATTGACATATTCAGTTAATTTTAACGTGCTTGTCTATAACATTACTGGAATATAAAAATATATTGAATACGATTTATGTAAAAGTAGAAAATTAGTCACTTAGATACCGTCTTCCCTTTAAATTGATGACGTTTTGTTAACCTATTGGATTTCTAAGTATTTTTGAGTAATTTGTGATTGGTACTATGTACATAAATGCATACATACATACCAATGATACACAAACCAACTCCTCACTGGGAGGGAGTTTCATGCATTAGTTATACCCCAGCAAACATGACAAGTTAAACATAGGTTTCCCATTGTAACTGAAGTGAACTATATGTTGCGTCAAATATTTCTTAAGTACCGAAGTATTTATTTTAATGTTCATTGTTAATATTATTTCCATCGCGGTCGTATAATTTTAGACATACGTACATTCAAAAAATAGTGTTTTATAATATATACTTTTTATTTACTGTATACAGTTTATTATTGTGCACAGTACTTTTTTGCTATAAAAATGTGTTAAAAACATATAATCGTTTCTTTCCTAGATATTATTGTTTTTACCGGCATATATCATTTTCGACTACCCTAAGAAATTGGAACATCCTACAATGTATTACAAATCCAAAGTAATTTAATACATAGCATGCATAGGTGAATAGGAGGAGATAGGGTCGGGGAGTCAGTTTGAGTGTTATACTATTACTTTTGTGGTGTAATGGGACAAGATACTTGGATGTCCCAGAAAGGTATAAGCTTTTGAGGGTCAACATTAAGTACAGAGCACAAAAGTAGTTAATACAGAAATAAATTTAGGAAGTATGGAGGAGTTAGTTTGGTCTGGCTTGGTTTGGATACGTCAAAAGGATGGCGGAGCAGGGAGTTCCATAGCAGATGCGTAAGAGATAAATGAGAAAGAGAGAGACCATAGGAAATGCACGAGGATAGTTAGACATAGGATGAGGTTTGAAGAGAAGATGAAAGGAATAAAGAGTGTGCAGAAGATAAGAAAATAGAAGATAAAAGTAATTTGAGTGAAAAACTAACCCAATGTAACCTAATTTAACTAGGTATCAGGCAGATTTAGTGATAATAGATCTGTAATAGATGATAAACAATAGTGCAATCTGTATGGGGTTTAACAGAGGAGCAGTACAGCACAGAGAGCAGATGCGGATTTACAGCCCTTTACATACATACTTACTTATGTAGCGCTTGAGCACTTCATTCAAAATGGAGGTTAAGTTTGAATTTTACAGTAATTTAATACCAATACTGTTCGTACGTCCCAAGTATTCCATAGGTCCTATATTACGTTTCTTACGTGATACATAAACGTAACCATTCAACGCTATCAATTCGATGTAAATCATATAAATATACGTATTAATTACAGTAATGGTTTCAATCAAACGTAAAATAATATTTCTGAATTTATTTTGGTGCTAGTTATATTTAAATTAGAATGTCACAACAACAGTTTTGGTGCTTCAGATATGGCAATGTTATTCTGTCACACCAGGTTGATGTAATGAATAATTCTGATTGGTTCTCCCTCTCGGTTCAGGGTGACTCTCTCTCTCTGGACCCGGTCACTACAATGTTTATTTATTTATACTTCATGTTGTATGTAAACTGAGTGAACAGGCGTCCCTCCTATTCTAGGATTAGATTTTTTAAGCTTTTCATTCATTTCATTTTTCATTTAAAAAATATTTTATTTCACAGCATTATAAAATTTGTACAACAGATTGATACAAAACAAAAACATCAGACAATGTAACACCATCGATCACGAAATATTTACCAACTTAAAAATAATAACGTAATTCTTTGTTTGAAGGTTATTTTTGACGATGAAAGGATTGTGAAGGAAACAGGATTTTTCCGGTCATTTGCCATCGTTCAGTGAAACAAGAAATCAATAACACTACGTAGTCTGGAAAAATCAATAACGTAATCTTCAAACAAACTAAATATAAACTTAACAATAAAAAAGAACTTATAACAAAAACAAAATTCAATAATTGTGAAATAAAAAGATATTCAATAGGCAAAAGCCCGATGAAGGATGCACATCAGATTAAACTAACTTTGTAAAAGAAAATTCACAGAAGGATTTGAACTGCTACATAAATAATTAATATGTTAATAAAAAATCCATACAAAATCTATAAAACAAGTCATGGATGTCATTAAAAATATTAATTGGATTAATTGGAATTGACTATAAAAGGTAATAAAAACGAACTAAAATATCCACATTATTTATTATTTCATTTAAAAATTCTCAGAAAGCACTCGCAATTATCCAACTAAAACGAAAATATGTTTAAACTTAGTAAAGAACGAGTTAACTGTGCTAGATGATCTATAAGATTAAACAATCTTGAAGCATTAAAAGTAAAAAAAAATTAAAAAGGTTAGATTAGGCTTTGGAACCGGAACAAGCTTTTCTAATTGTTATTTGAAACTTTGCTCTAATATTTTAATTAGGTATAAACCATTGTAAAACCTTTTTGGCCTAATTTATGCTTCATAATAAAATGAGAAAAAAGTAGCACTGGTGTAAAATTATAATTTAAATTGCTAATAAACGCTAATTATTAAAAATTATATTAGAGCGTGCATCGAATAGCTCCGACTCTATATTTGTAAAGAAAGGTTTGAATGTTATACAATTTTTAGAGCATTGACCTTATAAAATTGTTTTTCTTCGGTAATACCATCTAGTTTCTAGATGCCCTCACGTAAACTTATTTTCTCCTTACAAGTTTCTATTTCCATAACAACATATTTGCCTTAATCCGGTGGAAGAATTATTTGAGAGTCGTCTTGTTTTAGTGCAAACAGTGCTTTTATCATCTTTCAATAAATTCGATTTAGGTGACTTTGATTTTTGTCTACGCTATTGTGACATCATCTTCGATTTTTCTACTTCCACACATGTTAAACTTTTCAATATACCAAATAGATTATTATAGAATTCTCGCAATGGCCCTGATTTTGTTACTGCTAATTATTAATGGTCCTTTTCCTGGATGAATATGCTGCTTGCATGCAGAATTTTTAATTCCTTAATCATCAATTTGTAAGCTATATATTCAATCCTCTTTCTATAAAAACCAAATTCCTAGGATCAATTTCACTTATATGTTCCATTTCTCCAAGCTAACTTTGCCTAATTGATGTAAATTAGAAGCCGAAATTCACAATAAAGCTCCTTTCCTTCATATTTGTTCATCACTGGTTCCTTCTAGGTTGGATTCCAGATATTTACTTTCATACTGGAGACGGCTGCTGACAATGAGGCCAAGTATTTCAATATTTAAACTGTATTAGCAATGCTCTGCCGTGGTGTCAACCGGGAAAAATTTACGTTATAAAACATCTTAAGCTTTACTTTGCAAGAAGTGTGTTTATTAACTGCAACAAGTTGAGTCAGATTATCGTCATATTTATAGTTCTTATTAAGGCATATTTGACTACGTGGTATTGGAGAAGTTATGAGCAGAATGAGTTTCGAGTAGCCAAATTGTTGTCACATGTATTAGTGGATAAAACTCAGGTTTTTCGTGTGGGAACGGTGTAAACTAAGGTGATTGAATACAGTCAATGGAATACAGTCATTGTTCCATCCTATTTTATATGTTACGTAATAATACCCAGTGAAGTTCGCTTTGAGATTGAAAGCCAGCAAGTTTAATATTTAGCTTTCCTGATGGAGATCTGACTGAATATAAAGTCGTTGAGTTTTCCTACTGTACGGCTCAGTGCAGTTCGTACTTTTTCCTGGAAATAAAGAAACGTGATGTTGACTTTAGCTCCATTTCACTTTTCACTTCGTACAACGTCTGAAATCTGACGCTGCCACAGACTTGACTCCTGGAATCTGAAATCACGCTCGCATGAAGAGATCCAAAGAACGTTGACGACAAAGATGCTCAAATGAACTCTTTACATCGTTTCGACATGAGACCGTTTGAATACAAAATATCTTGTAATCTAGACAAAGAAGTATTTGATCGTCTCATCAGAGGTATAATATTTTTGGATCTCTTCAGACGAACATGACTTCAGATTCCCGTCAATCATTGATAGCGTGAGATTCCAGACGCTGCACTTAGAGAAAGTAGAACTGAACTCAACACCCAACATTATATCAACCCTTCCCATCATAGCTACGATATATGTAGTTTAGTAACGGCAATATTTCGGATCTGCGATCAATCCAACTGGCAAACGAATATTAAAGGGATTTGTCAAAGCTTCATTGGATTACAGTGGACTAAATATTCCCTCTTCTGGCTTCTATCAATCCTGGCTTATATACTTCAACGTTACGAAGCTTTTAAGACCATTAACTACTCATATATCAATCCTTTATTTTTAATTGTAGCGATTTCTGTGCTGAATTGGGTTAGATACAAATGGTTAAGGTTTTGGAATGTTCATACCGTCGGCAGAATGAAAGCCGACCATTTATTGAGTAAGTGTGGTAGAAGCAAGGGGCCGATGGATGTAGGTTCTAACTATAACCTTAATGGGTACACGACTGTAGGGGTACTCAGTGGTAAGGGTACACAACGGTATAGTTAAACAGTAGTGTGGTGTAGAACAGTTGTTTACACAACAGTATGATTACACACCTGTATGGTTACGTGACTATACGAATACATGACAGTATGGGTACATTCAGTGCACGTTCACAACATTATAAGTACACAATGGTTACACACCTATGTAGGTGCACGACTACATGGGTACACAATTGTATAGGTACACATGAGTATGTTTACACGCCTATTGAGTACAAGACTGTAAGAGTACACAAGAGTATCGTACACAACAGTATGGTTAAAAACGCCTTTATGGATACACGACAGTATGAGTACACAAGAGTATCGTACACAACAGTATGGTTAAAACGCCTTTATGGATACACGACATGAGTACATAAGTATCGTGTATGGTTTTAAACGCCTTTATGGATACGACAGTATGAGTACACATAAGTATCGTACACAACAGTATGGTTAAACGCCTTTATGGATACACGACAGTATGAGTACACAAGAGTATCGTACACAACAGTATGGTTAAACGCCTGTATGGATACACGACTGTATGAGTACACAATATATGATTAAAAACCTGTTTAAGAATATAGCTGTATGGGTACACACCTGTACAGATACACAACTGTGTGGGTAGACTCGGCTTCTCTTGGAATCTCAGTACGGGAATATTTATATTTCATTTGAAATTTTATCCCAACATGAATGTGGCCGACTCTGTATATCCGCCTTCTTCCAGGAAGTCTGCCCCGAAGTGTGGTAGTTGGTACCATCAAATATTGGCCATAACTATAAATACAAGCCCGCATTCTGTCATCCTTTACCCTCTTATATGAATATTTCATCATCTTCTTTTCCTTTAGTGTTGCTAGCAATCAAAATTTCAAAACTAAAACATCACTCTTCAGTGTATTTCGTGGTTGTTAAAGCATTGCGGTTGCTCTATTGAATCACCAATAGAAAAATAGAGTATTGAAAACTATGAATATTTTCACGTTGCGTTTTGAATAACAAAAATGTTGGCATAGAACTCACTGACTGTAATACTGTTTTGATACTCGTATCAGTACCTGGCCGCTTGTTGACGAATACAGGCCAATAAACAATGATGACGTCACAATATGGTTCCAAAAGATAGAGTTTAATAAAGTTTGATAAAGTCTTGTACGTAATACTTTTACTGATATTTGAATATATTAGACATACTTTATAAAACTATTTCAGGAATATTTTTGTATTTTCACGTTCTTTCGTATTAAATGGGCTTGTAGATAAAATATATGCCCAATATTGAATCGTTTTAATAAAATATAATAAATACATAAACCGTTGTTACATATGCCTTGCACAAGTGTTTAGGTCTTCCTCAGCAAAAGATATGCAGAAACAGTAGGCACTCTTGGATAAGTTGTGAGTCATCCTCAACAAAAGCATTAGATACAGAAATAGTAATCATACATAACTTAGATCAGTTTTTGGGTCAGCCTCATCAAATACAACTTTTCAGTATGTTCCATTTACATTTCGTTAATATTTTTATCTAATACACTTTACCAAAACATGTTATAACAAATTATGACAAGTTTTTACACAACTTGAGAAATTTATAATAACATTTACCTTAGTCATTTTTAGCTTCTCGGCTTATAGATGGTGGTTGTTTAAATTTTTTTTTAAATAATTATTATTATAACGAATATTATTTTATAAGTCATTATAAAGCGAAACGAAATGGCTTTGCAATATGAAGTGTAATGACCGTAACAGCTACTATTCCTAGACTTTTCCTTTTTCTCTATCCCATAACTGTTCTAGGTTATTGCCATTATTCAATAGAAGAGAACACATTTACAACTATAATTGCAACCAAATCAAACTCACAGTTCAGAAATCACTTACATGTTTGTGATCATTTGAATTTTGTAAGTTTTCAAGATGGTAGTTTAAAAGTTTTTGAAAGTATTGCTTTTATATCCAAACAATTCAGGAATTTTTATTATGCCATTGGCATACACTTAAGCTTTAAACACTGATATTTTTAGAATACCATTTGATTACATTAACGCTATTCCATATAAATGTTTTATTATTTTACTTTTTATCTCGTAGTAATAAATTTTACTGGATTGGCTTTGGACTGAGATAAATAATAAATATCCTTGTAAAATTATAGTAAGTTTCGTACAGCAATAAGATTACCAAATCGTTCGTATTAGCTAATGCATTTACTAACTGCTTCGTTTTTATGACTCGCTGGTCGTATTTTGTTGAAAACGGACAATGATTTTAGAACCAATACGACCCTTGTCAAAATTCCATGCTCCAGTAACACTCTCAACATAACGAATGCTTTGCTAGAGCACAGAAATTATGTTGTTTTTAAAGACGGAATATTTGGCTACTTTAGTCATTGCTTTTTATATCTTTATTAGAGATCTTTTTACCATTTATACTCATTCAAACAAGTATTGAGTTGCTTTATTTATAAACAAACACTCCGATAATTATTAAATTTTATTTTTGGGAGGCCTTTCGTGTTCAAGAAACTCGTCATCAGACCCACATTTTCAGTAAATTAAGAACTATACTCCAATAAAAAAAGCCTGGTAGAATGTAAGTATTCAAGGTTTGCTCCATAAATCCCTAATGATTTATATTAACTTCAGTAGGCTATTGTTTTGAATAGAATAAATAAAATTAAAACTTTTATTTTTATACGATTTCATTAGTAATTTATTTTGGAGCAAAATTTTACTGTCCACAAATTGTAATCTATCTGTCGTTATCGTACAGTTGGTTCCTATCTTTTTTGTATATATATATATATATATATATATATATATATATATATATATATAATATATAAATATATATATAATTATATATATATATATATATATATATATATATATATATATATATATATATATATATATAAACAGAAATTAATGTTTGTCTGTATGTCTTTTAAAGACTCAGAAACTATTTGACCGATCGTTATGAAAATGTGTATGTACAAGTATTTTTCCACGTTGAAAGTTTAAATGCTATGCTCATTGACTAACTCACCACCAGGCGGCGCTGCAAAATATTAGTCATCGAAGCGCCTGCACATTATAAAATGCAATTAGGAGACTTTCATTAAATAGCCAATCACTATTTGAAGGCGCTACGTTTTTATGTTTATTTGTCTTTAAAATATATTTCTGTTTAAACTTAAATCTTTAGTGTTATGCCAGTTTACAATCAAGTACATGTATGTGTACAATAGCTAAAAACATACACTTTTGACAGATTTTCTTGATTGTGGCAACAAGGTAAACTCTACATCGGCGTTGTAAATATAATTCACTTGAACCAGAAGTGCTCATACACGGGCAAACCTTACGAAAAGCGTGCGAAGTCACGGGAAACAGCTATTCTATTATCAAAATCAGCCCATTATGTTTTTTTTCTATTAATGAGACTTTGGCATATTAATAAAGATAGGCTATATAAATATAACCAAAATAGTAACCAAAATAATTCTCATGTCGATATAAAGCTTAGGTTCACAACAAAAGATATAACGAAGTAAACAAAGCTCTGATGTTGGTCAAATATTGGACTCGCGTACACAATACTGACACGATTGTCGTATCGCCCCCGGTGGCGGTGGCGTGGTGTAACCAATGATAAACCGTAAAGCTAGTGCCTGCGCCAAATTTGTGTTTCAGATTATTTCAAGTTATATTTACATCCCCATAACAGGTAATAAATATTGTATTCATTGTTTTAAGCACCCAAGTTGTTTTGGCACTCCACAGCAGGTAAGGCGTAAATAGGCCTACATACTGAGATTCGAAATATAAAGCAATATATGTTTTATATCTATAATATTTTGTATTTTTGGAATTTGGAATAGTGCTCGTAAGTTCTATTGCACATAATCTTATATCAGCAAAAATTCAATTAGTTATCTCAATTAAATAGTCAGTCGGGGCAAAAATTCGCGTTATATTTGACTTTAGGTTTGAGAGAAATGAACATTTCAATTATGGTGTTTTTGTTTGTAACGTACAAATTTCTAAATTCCAAAATTGTTTCAAATTTCTCCAAACACCCTTACCACAGTAAACAAACCGTCACAAACAAGTTATAGAAGGCAGTTTATACAATATTTAAACAAATAATCTATCTGTAGCATTTACGCAAACTATTTTAAATGGCAATGACACAATCTTCGAGAACGTTTTTAACATTAAGTTATTTATAGTTATGCCCGAAGTCTCATGTAAGACAATAAACGTAATGGATTCAACTCTGCAGTTATAAACTATACGAGTATATGTTAAGGTTGTACGTGCGACAATCCTGCAAACTCTGAACGATAGTTCGCAGCACTTGTGCCGTACCTGCGTACTACTGCGAAGGCCGTGGCTGCAATCTGAATGCCCCGTTTCCCCTTTATATGAGTATATACTAAAACCATCGATATTTATGAACAATACGGATTGTTCTTGGGGTGCGAGTGCCACAGCACGGTGCCTCGCTATTGTCACTACCACAGCACGGGCAAGAAGCCCGGGCATTGCCGTGCAACAATGTTATCCTTCCGGTTTAAAACTTCTTTGTAATCTAGTGCACTTGCTAGAATATATTCTGTGCTGGTGATCATGAACCTTATTATACCTTCTTTGATCGTTACAATTGAAACAGTTTCTAAGTTATTAATGTAAGCAGATTAAATTACTTTCTACATGCTGTGCAATAAGTGTGATGCCGTATTACCTTTTATTATGCGAATTTTTTAAGATGATTAACACTTTCTGAACAATAATTTGCCTTTATACTGTAAACGCGACCTGAAAGGCTTATAAAATATCCAATAATTATAAAACAATTCTGTTTATCTTGTATAAAGTTTAATAAATTATGTGTTGGTTTGAAGTTAAAATTGTAGTTATATGACAGGTGACAGTAGTGAACTCAACCATTAGCTTACAGACTACCCAGTGTAGCGTTTTCAAAGCTACATTGATTTATTTTTTTTTAATTAAAACTTAAATTAAATAAAAAATTTTGGGATCGAAATATTGGGACTTAATTTTAGATTAGATTGTGAAATGTCAGGGTAAAATCGAACATGTAATCCTTTGGCAAGTTAGCACTGGTAGTTTTAAATTGTTAGGAAGGCAGGTTGACTGCCTTGAATTGATTAGAAACTTGTCTTATGTGAGTATTGTTCTCCTGGTTTGATACAGCTGGACCAATGAGAGAGCTCCACTGATGTCCTGCAAAGGTGATTGGAAAGGGAAGTATTTAAGCGCGCCGCTCATAATTTTCGCCCTTCTTTTGGTTATTTTTCGTGAGTAAAGTTAATTGCAGTGCGCCCGTATTTCTTAAATTTTTTTTCGCGAGTGATTTTGAGGTAAGCACCAAATTTATTGTACGTTTTATTGAAAAAGTCATCTTGATCTGATATTAAATTAATTTTGTTGTCTTTTTTATAGGAAAAAATTAAATTCATAGAAACTACAGAGCAATCTGAATAACTTATTCTCGAAGAACAATAGAGCATAATAGAATCATACAAGTTACATTTGGTTCATGCTTGCAAGAGAAGTGAATTAAAATTGAACTTTGTTAATAACTTTAATTGAGATTTGAAAAAGTAGTAATTTAATAATATTTAACTGGAACTGTTTATTGTGAATTATTAATTGAAAATTAATTGAACTTTATAAATTGTTTGAGAGAGAGTTGTAATCTGAATTGCAGAGACTTGAAAGTTAAGGTTCAAATAGTGTAAAGAGAAGTTGAAATTTATTTTGTATTTTGAGTGAACTTAGAAGTGAACATTTTTATTTTAATTATTTCCAAGTGGTATTTCATTTTATTTTAAAACTTTATTATTTTATTTTAGAAGAGAGCTCTGATTTTTAGTTTGATAATTTGATTACTATTTTTATTTCTTGCCAAAGGAATTTTTAAATTTACTAAAAGGTTTGTCAATTCTTTGTGGAAAATAGAGTGATAAAAATTCTGAAACGTTGAACTTATTAATTTGCCAGTTAAAAATAAATCCATTTTTTTTCATTTAGAACTGTGATTTTTTATTTTAGACAAACCGATAATATTTAATAGTTAACAATTTTTAGTAATACATTGTACTTAATATTCACTAGGATCTTTACTAAATCAAAAAATATTTTATATCGTCTTGGATGTATTATTGATGATTTATATATTAATACTCTGGAATATTAAGATCAACAATCCAAGTCGTTATATTTGACTGCGCCACTCTGCTTGTAAAGTATCCAGTCAATTTTTAATAAACTTATAACAAACTGTTATAAAATTTGTTAGAAAACTTTTGGCAAGAACTTGTGTTGTCTAGTTAAGTTGTGATAGTTAAGTTAAATTTATTTAACCAAAAATGGCTCTCAAAGTGGACTTTTTAAGTAAGGACGACATTAATTTATGAACTGTGGTTCCGTGTGTAGAAACAATTACTGATAGCACTGTAGATAAACTTAGAAAGTTATTGAGACAGGTAGTAGGTCTCAACATTATTGGCAATAAGCTAAATTTGTCTAGTAAAGTAAGTGGCAATGAGGAATATAAACAGTGTGCTGCTATGTATGAAGTGTTAGTTCTTCGAGTGGAAAAGGCAATAAAGGGTTCTAATAATTTGGAAATTTTTGCGTTGCCAGGTAAAAATTGCTCATTGGATGAGGCGAATGAACAACCTGAAAGGTCTATTCAAATTAACGGATAACTTGATCAAAGAGATTGGATAGAATGTCTGAGGGTTTAGTAGCTCAGGAAGAGTCATTGAAATCAGTAGAATTGGATGAACAATTATGTAGCGAAATAGAAAGCCGGCTATCAGAATGTAACCTGGAGACGGAAAATGAAAGTGTAAGCACTTGAAAATATTACGAAAGGACCAATACCCGTTAATATGTGTAATGATGTTTTCGTACCTGAGAATCGTTTCAATTGTAATATAATAAGTTACCTAACCCACTTGAAAGGTATCTTAGAATGTTCAAGGTAACGGACGGGTTAAAAGTAAATGAACTATTGGAGTTTTTTAAAAGTTGTTAAAAAATTAAAAAACGAAACAAATGTTCTGATCAAGAAATCTTGGAAATTTGCGTGTCTTATTGCCAAGGTCCATTATTGGCAAAAAATTTTGGAAGCGAAAGAGTATGGACAACCCGTCAGTGTTGTTCATGAAAATTTGTTAACTACCTTTGTGCCCCTTTGTTATCGCGAGAAATTAAAATTTGAAAAGATCTATCGCCCCCAAAAATTTAATGAAAGCCTGAGTGGTTTTATACTGGATGTTAAGGAATGGGTTAGTATATTAGCCACATCAATGTCCAGAGAGGGAAGTAGTAGATATTTATTAAAACAGGTTTAAACCCAGACACCCGCAATAAAATGATATTTTATGGGAAATCCTACTTCGCTCAAAGAGTTGGATGAAATCTGCATAAGGTGCCAAAATATTGAGTATAGCGGATAAGTTGAGGATGGTTCAACAAGGCACCTCAAACCGGGAAAGTAGGCCTATAACTAATCACATTCAATTAGGCCATAACAATCAAGTTGTATGTTTTAAATGTAAGAAAATAGGACATTACGCTAGAGACTGTAGAACTTGGCATGGTAATGAGGTTAGTAATCAACCTAAATTGCCTGTTGAAAGGCCACCCCGTTTCTCTCCAATATTCCAAAAAACTTGTAAAAGGGGAGGGCTTAGAAAAAAGGTAGCTTAGATTCTAACCCTTCCCGTAAACTGGACACTCAAAAAGATTTTAAATATAGTCCCCAAAAAAAAATCCGGACATATTAATCACATGTGGCAGAAACGCCATGAGGAAAGCCAAGTACCTTGCCAAGTGTACTAGTAAATATAGAAAACAAAGTTAATGTGAAATTTTTGTTAGACACTGGATGTACACTAAGTTTAATCAGTGCGAAACTTTATAATCATTTAAGGGAAGCGAATTTAGTTAACAAATTGTTAGAATCTAAGGTACAATGTGTTAGTGCTGGAAACCAAAAATTAAATGTACTAGGAGAATTAAATCTTAAAATTAAAATTGACAACTTATCCTGGAAGGTTAATCTAGTAGTAATTAATAACTTATCACAATGTGGAATTTTAGGGGCTAATTTCATTAAATCAACTGGGTTGTTAATTGATTTAAAAAACAATGTGTGTAGATTCGATTTTAACTTGAACAAGTCAGTGCATTTAATTCAAAACACTAGTTCTAATGTGTTAAATATAAATCATTATTATAAGATAGGGAAGTTCCGAAGCTACACAGCAAGTTTTAGAAATCATTGAAGAGTTTCCTGAAGTTTTTTCTGAACGTCTGGGGAAAACTCTTGATTTCGAGTACAAGATCCAATTAAAGGATGATGGTATAGTCAAACTGCGGCCTTATCCACTTAACCCTCTGAAGATGGTGAGAATGAAGGAAATCATCGGTGAGCTACAAGAACATGATGTTATCGAGCCAAGCCTAAGTGAGTACTCCAGTCCGGCCTTTTTGGTGGGAAAGGAACCGGGAAAAGAAAGGTTGGTGATAAATTAATAAGGAATTAAATAATAAGATTGAGGCTGTAAATTTTCCAATTGGGGATCTCCATTCTTTATACCCGCATTTAAGTGGTCACCGCTATTTCAGCATCATAGACTTATCAAAAGCTTATCATCAAATTAGGTTTAGCTGATGAAAGCCAAAATTTGACAACTTTCTCTGTGCCATTCGTAGTTATAAATTTAAAAGACTGCCATTTGGACTTCTTGTGGGCAGTGGCGTTTTAACTGCTTATTTAAATTCAGTGCTTGGACACTTAAAATTTTAAATGTGTTTTAACATACTTAGATGATATTATAGTATACTCTAAGGGTTTTAAATGAACATTATCCCACTTAAGGGAAGTTTTACGCTGTTTGAGGAACCATAACCTGACAGCAAATGTTAATTAAAGTTAAATTTTTGTTACAAGGAAATAAATTTTCTGGACACATTGTGAGTGAAAATAAATTGAAAATTGACCCAGAAAGAACTGTAAATATTCAACAGTGTAGGAGACCCTAAAAACAAAAAGGACATTGCGCGGTTTATAGGAATGACGTCCTATTTTTCTAAATTTATTGGAAAACTATGCGGACATACCGGCTCCTCTGAACGCTATGAGGAAGAAATGTGCAGTCTTCCGGTGGACCGAAGAGTGTGAAAAATCGTTTTGTACAGTTAAAGAATAAGATAACTAATCCCCCTGTGTTAGCTATTCCTGACTTTAATAAAGAGTTCACCTTGCAGTGTGATGCGAGTGACAGGGCAATAGGAGCTTGCTTATTGCAAGAAGATAACAATAAGAACTTAAAACCTGTGGCTTATTACTCGAGAAAATTTACTGAAAATGAAGAGAAACTAAGTAACTTACCACAAGGAGGCTCTGGCAGTGGTGTGCTCAATAAACAAATTCAGGGAATTTCTCGAAGTAAGGAAAGTTTTAAACTTGTACACTGATAACTCCGCACTTTCTTGGGTATTGAGCAACCACACTAAACTAGGGAAACTTGGTAGATGGGTGGAAACAATTTTATCAATTCCTTTCACTGTAAAGCATATTACGGGGAGTGATAATGTGACTGCAGACTGTTTGTCACGGCTGTTTGATGACAATGATGAGGTTAATGGAGAGGTGTTGAAAGAACTGTCAAATAATTCTGCTGTAAATGTGTGTACAAATAGTGTAGTAAATGTAACTTGTAATGGTAAATAACTTCTATCCTTTCTTACCCAAAGATTTAGAATTGGAACAGAATAAGGACAAATTTGTGCAAGAACAGTTAAAAAACATTAGTAGTGATGATGAGCGCAAAGGGTTTTGGGTAGAAAAAAGAATTTTATTTTATACAAATTCGAGATCTAAATCCTCTAAAATAGTTCTCCCCGAATCTATGTTAAAGGCGGTCTTTGATTATTATCATGATAGCCCAAGTGGGGGCATTTTGGAGTTAATAAAACATTAAGGAAAATTACAGCGGTGTTTTACCATCCTAATCTGAATGAGTTTGTGAAGTCCAATGTAAAAAGGTGTTCTATTTGTCCTTAGCAGTAAACCTACTAACTGGAGGGACCGTGGTGAACTGCATGTAAACATTTTCGACATGTCCACTACAGAAAATCTACATGGATGTATTTGGACCTCTACCTAGATCTTCAAAGACAGAATTAATACATCTTAATCATGGTGGACGACTTCACAAAGTACAATTGGATCGTACCTCTCAAGAAAGTAAATTCAGGTATGGTGTTGCAAGCTTTAGAGAGTAATTATTTTTTAAAAACTTTGGTTTGGCCGGAAATTATTGTGAGCGACAACGCTACTTTACTTCACCAGCGAGGAGTTAAGAGCAAATCTTTTCAAATGGGGTGTGAAATTAATCACTACAATCCCGTACAACCCCCAGGGTTAACAAATCTGAAAGATATTTTAAGAAACTTAAATTCAATTTTGACTTGCTTGTATAGCGATTGCAAAAGGAACTGGGACTCTGATTTAAGTAAAATTCAACAAGCAGTTAACTCGTGTGTGAATGACAGTACTGGGTATAGCGCATATTCTTTAATGTTTAATTTTAAACCTAACAATGAGTTTGGATTTAAAGTGGAACTTGAAATCAATTTTTGAAAATTTAGTGCCAAAGGAAAAAATGTCAAAAATATGCGGAGGCGTTGGAAAATTTAAATAAACAGTTTATTAAAAATTCGAAGTTAAGGCCCTATAATAGAAACCACCGAAAGTTTAAAATTAATGATGAAGTGTTTTGTAAAATACCTGGACACAGAAATAAATTGGATAGGAAATTTGACGGACCATACAAGATTGTGATTATTATCTCAGAGAACAGTTATATAATACAGCACACCAAGGACTTAAAAATTTTGAAAAGAGTGCATTTACAAGATTTTGAGACCCGCTTAAGTGAAATTTTATTGGAACACTTGGACAGTTTAAGAACAATTGGACAATTTTTTTTCTTTCAGCATAAAATTAAAAAAAATCCCCATATTAAAATGTCATAATTGAGTAACCATAGGCCAAGTCAAGGTTTTGTGTTTTCTTTCAGGTATTAAAAGAAAAAGGGGATTTTTATGACATATAAATAAATATTTACATGAAGAGGATAATTTACATGGGCCTCAGGACTTTAAAATTAAGAAATGTGTAGTATTTAATAATAGTGTCTACAACCATTATACTGTCTGATATTAGTATAAAGACATTATATTATTGATGTACTAACATTCCTTCTTGTGTGTCCAATTTCATGTTGTTATTTGTTTATAGTGAATGAATGAGAGAAAGAAATTCAGGTCAACCCCCCCCTTGTAATCCAATGTAAATAACGTGTTAGTAATTTTAAAAAAAAGGGTCTTAAATATTTTAATAAAGTTTATGAAGGAAAGAATGAGCAATCTTTGAGTTGGATAAAAATTAAAATTTTTTTGAAAACGAAACGAGACAAGCTCTAAAATTCCGACATAAATGGTGACAAAGGGGACTTATGTCATTGTAAGAGAGAATGTTCTGTTTATATGTGAAATGCTGTGGAGGTGAGAAACGGAGCAGCACTGACACTCCACTAACACTGGTCACACGCTGCGGACCACGCGCGCGGCCCCACCGGCGGTTCCAACAACGGGGATGGTGACCTACACTACACGACGGATCCAAGGGACGATACATACGACCGTGAAGACGAGCACTCACTGACTGAGGGAGCTGCTGTCCATACCTAGACGTCGACAGGAGGAGACCGGAAAGGACAAAATTCCTTGGACTGGAAAGGACTGACCTGTTGTAGATAGTAAAATTAGAATTGTGAGGGGAATAGGCTTCGCTATCTCGAGTTATTGACCTACATTCCTTTTATAACGGTCAATCTCTATTTGTTTAACTGTTCTGTCTGTTCTAAAAACATTGGTGGGTAACTAAATGATGTACGTTTTAAAAACATTTTTTTAAATTGCTAATTGGTGTTAAATATTCTTTTATCAACTTCAGGGCCGTATTTAGAAGTATAGGAGGGGGAGTAATGTAGCGTTTTCAAAGCTACATTGATTTATTTTTTTTAATTAAAACTTAAATTAAATAAAAATTTTGGGATCGAAATATTGGGACTTAATTTTAGATTAGATTGTGAAATGTCAGGGTAAAATCGAACATGTAATCCTTTGGCAAAGTTAGTACTGGTAGTTTTAAATTGTTAGGAAAGGCAGGTTGACTGCCTTGAATTGATTAGAACTTGTCTTATTGTGAGTATTGTTCTCCTGGTTTGATACAGCTGGACCAATGAGAGAGCTCCACTAATGTCCTGCAAAGGTGATTGGAAAGGGAAGTATTTAAGCGCCCGCTCATAATTTTCGCCCTTCTTTTGGTTATTTTCGTGAGTAAAGTTAATTGCAGTGCGCCGTATTTCTTAAATTTTTTTTCCGCGAGTGATTTTGAGGTAAGCACCAAATTTATTGTACGTTTTATTGAAAAAGTCATCTTGATCTGATATTAAATTAATTTTGTTGTCTTTTTTATAGGAAAAAAATTAAAATTCATAGAAAACTAAAGAGCAATCTGAATAACTTATTCTCGAAGAACAATAGAGCATAATAGAATCATACAAGTTACATTTGGTTCATGCTTGCAAGAGAAGTGAATTAAAATTGAACTTTGTTAATAACTTTTAATTGAGATTTGAAAAAGTAGTAATTTATTAATATTTAACTGGAACTGTTTATTGTGAATTATTAATTGAAAATTAATTGAACTTTTATAATTGTTTGAGAGAGAGTTGTAATCTGAATTGCAGAGACTTGAAAGTTAAGGTTCAAATAGTGTAAAGAGAAGTTGAAATTTTATTTTGTATTTTTGAGTGAACTTAGAAGTGAACATTTTTATTTTAATTATTTCCAAGTGGTATTTCATTTTATTTTAAAACTTTATTATTTTATTTTAGAAGAGAGCTCTGATTTTTAGTTTTGATAATTTGATTAATATTTTTATTTCTTGCCAAAGGAATTTTTTAAATTTACTAAAAGGTTTGTCAATTCTTTGTGGAAAATAGAGTGATAAAAAATTTCTGAAACGTTGAACTTATTAATTTGCCAGTTAAAAATAAATCCATTTTTTTCATTTAGAACTGTGATTTTTATTTTTAGACAAACAGATAATATTTAATAGTTAACAATTTTAGTAATACATTGTACTTAATATTCACTAGGATCTTTACTAATCAAAAAATATTTTATATCGTCTTGGATGTATTATTGATGATTTATATATTAATACTCTGGAATATTAAGATCAACAATCCAAGTCGTTATACCCAGGTAAGAATAAAATAATTAAACACTGAACTAAAGTATTTGTATTGACTAAAAATATAAGGGTCATACACTTACTTATTAAACCTTCTGAAGGTTTCATAACAATGGGTTGTACTTACTTGGTGTTGAAATAAACTAAACTAAAAATTGCTAAACATAATTTTATTTTTTAACTTTTGAGGATTACTAATTCTCGTCTTGCTTAATGACAAAATATTTTCCTTTGCTTAAACTAAAACATGTTATTGTATATTTTATATCAATTTTGTTAATATTAATTTATGAATGGTGTTTGAAAACTTTTTCTAATATTTTCTACATGCAAAAAAACTTTTGTGTTTAGCTTGTGGATAATATTTACAAAACTTCACTATTTTTAATATATCAAATGAGAAATTAATTATTTTAAATTTACAAATGTAGTTGTTAATATTTGCAGGCACTCTGCACAGTTCATAATTAAATTAAATTTATTTATAATGAAACCAAATGTAATACAGAATAGTATAATAATATTGTAATAAGAACAGTGAGCATTTTCTTACGATTTTCTTATTTCCAGCACATTTTGTGTATTCTACACTTTTCCTGAACACAATATTTCTCAAGACCAGTTGCAACTGTTTTACAATTGTGATCATTACGTCATGCCTGACATCTTCAGCATGAAAATAAGAGATGCATTAAGATAAGTATCCAACACTCGAATGGAATCAACTATCGATTAGAGCGATTTAAATAATGCTGCTGAAACTTAGTATAAATAAAGTTTTATTATTTTCTAAAATCTAAAATTCTTGTATTTCTTTTGCATATACAAATATTCCTTCACTATAACACAATCTTGAAAGTCTATAACGCAATTCAGTTCGACATTTATGTTCCATATGAATTAAAATAGACTTAAATCATGTGTATGGTATTTGACTAATAGCCACTAGAGATGGGAAATGCTGTTATTTCAATAACTTATTACAAAATAACATGTTGAAGTATTACGTTAATGTAACTTGTTACTGTGGTAACATGTTGCCAGCCGATCCAATCTTGATACTAGCGTCATACTGTAACTGAAATGTCTTTACTAAGTCACAGGTAAATTGAGACTAAATCAACATTTGTATGAGTGCTTAAATCATCTGAGCTTGAATGTAGGTACTATTTTTTTTTTTTTTTTTTTTGCCTGAAGCACCTAAGATACCACCGAAGCCCACACAAATATAATTTCCGATCGGTACTTTACCGACCACTGATCACGGCTCAGGTCGTCCAAACCTACTTAAATCATGTAATAACATTCCTTAATTTAATACTTCCATTCCTAGCCTCATTGTTTGCACGAAATTACCTCGGCTGTTTCACCAAATACACCAAATAATTCAGCCCAGCTGTTAGTGTAATAACAGTATCGCGGTTATAGGTTGCCATTGAATTACCTGTTACTGGCACTAATACTGTCCATCTGTGATGGCCGTTACAAGGGCAATTTACATGTTGTATTTGTATCACAAGGAGTCAGACACGTTTATCCTTGGAAATATTAAAAAGTAAGCAATGTTTTCACTGTTTCGATTGTAACATTTTATAAATACACAAAACGTAGATAGTTTTTTATTCATAATGATATTAATAATTTTTAGTATATAAAAACAGCCGAACTATAAAGTAATTTGGAATACGAATAATATAATTTGATTTAATTAGTTATGTCGAGAATTCGTTACTCATGAATATCGATGATTCGATAGTCATGAATATCGATTATTCTACAATGATGAATATTGATAATTAGATAATAATAAATATCGATAATTCGAGTGTTGGGCGGTGCAGCCAAAATAACAAAACTCAGTTTTAAATGGTCTTGAGGATATTTATATGTTAAAATAATTAATTTAAATGGAACATCGACTAAAAAGACCATTATTAGGCTTATGTATGTTATAAAACCGAGTGCAATGGGGTTTCTGGAGTGCAGTAGAATCTTAACCTCTTCAATTGTAATGATTTTTAGTAAGTTATTATAAACATTTTTCTAACATGTATTTATCACGGTTTTCATTCTTTTTTTATATGTTTTATTTATGTGTTTTAAATTTTAATATATGCTATTGAAGAGGTTAAACAACCTATATGTGGCTCTAATAAACTCAACAGTATGTTTTGCTTCAACAAATTGCGGGCTCTTTATGGATATTAGAAAGCCGATTTCATCAGTAATAGCGGTACTTTGGGTTTGCGCAGCAACGTTCGTTGACGTTATTCTAGTATTGTGATACAAAAATATGTTTTTCACTAAGTTTGTTGGAAAGTTTTAACCCTTGTCCTTCCTGCATGATAATTATTAGTTTAACATATTTTAAATGAACAATTCCATCTACTGATTTTATAGTAATTCTGTTAGATAGTATATTGTGAGCCAACTTATTCATCGAGAATAATACCGACTTTTACATTTCAATCATTTATTTTTAAATTATACCTTGGTTTACCTGGAAGTTTACGACCACATGTTTGAAATACAGTTATATTTGTAGAGGTACCATTAAAAATAATATTATATGCATTCATAAAACATTTTAATTAATGTAGATACTATTTTGTTTTTCCAGCTTTCTTCTGTTCATACAGTTGAAATCTGAATAACTGTCCGGCGTTTTATTTGACCTCCAAAATCGTGCAGCAACTCATGATTGATGTAAACAAACCAACTCGAGTTCGAGGAGACAGCGTGAATCAGAAAGAGTGGACAGTACTCAAGACAGAGCGCTCAGCGGTTGAGTGGTGGGGGTAAGACGCGGGAGACGCGGGAGACGGACCGCGTTGAGCATTGATACGAGCAATCCATATTGTTTATATCGATTCCTTAAACTGAGGAGAGGGTTCATTCCTTAGCCATGCACCAGTTATGTTTCCACTCGAATAATTCTGCTTGCAAAATATATGCCTTTTCGCCTTCTACGTAGTGCAACGCGGCTTCTAGTATAACATTGGGTTTCACACTAGATACATTATTGTTCAGTGATCGTTCAAACATTTCAAAACCATGGTTTAAATTTTCTGTTTACATTTTATTATTTTATATTGCAATAACAATTTTATTATAAAATTAAAACTCAAATCTCATATCACGTCAACGGACATTTTCTTTCAAACAATTGTACACCTCTTTACCTAGGTTACACTATATCTTGTAGTCTATGTGTCTTTGATGTTAAAACTGTGCAAATGGTTCGTTTTAAGCTTCGTCGTCACCGACTTTGTAGGTCTCTTCAGACGGTCGTAGCTCTGTGGCAGCGCCAGATTTCAGTCGCTTCACTAATCTAAAGGTTACATAGAGCTAAACTCTTTTTAGCAATCTTTACAGGAACTTTTCCGACGAAAGAAAATAACGACAAAGTATAAAGTGAGATGAGTGTTTAACTTGCGGATGTGTAGGAGGCTTGTGCTGTTGGATGCGGCTGAAGTGGTGGGGAAAAGCAAACAAGCGACAGGTTGTTGTTATAGCATCTCGTATAACAAGTCAGCTCACTGGATCTTCACAGTGATGACAATGACGTTAAAGTATAAAGTGAGAGGATTGTTTAACTTGTGGCTGTGTAGGAGGCTTGTGCTGATGGATGCGGGTAGAGTGGTGAAGAAAAGCAAACAAGCGACAGGATGTTATAGCATCTCGTATAACAAGTCAGCTCACTGGATCTTCACAGTGATGACAATGGCTTTACAGTATAAAGTGAGAGCCTTGTTTAACTTGTGGATGTGTAGGAGGCTTGTGCTGTTGAATGCGGGTGGAGTGGTGGGGAAAAGCAAACAAGCGACAGGACGTTACAGCATGTCGTATAACAAGTCAGCTCACTGGATCTTCTCAGTGATGACAATGACGTCAATGTATAAAGTGAGAGGATTGTTTAACTTGCGGATGTGTAGGAGGCTTGTGCTGTTGAATGCGGGTAGGGTGGTGGGGAAAAGCAAACAAGCGACAGGATGTTACAGCATGTCGTATAACAAGTCAGCTCACTGGATCTTCTCAGTGATGACAATGACGTCAAAGTATAAAGTGAGAGGATTGTTTAACTTGTGGATGTGTAGGAGGCTTGTGCTGTTGAATGCGGGTAGAGTGGTGGGGAAAAGCAAACAATCTCCCTTCTGCTCATTTGATATCCGCTAAGAGTGTAATATTTTACTTCTTTTGTAAGCGATTTGGACGAGTTTTAAATTTGTTAAACTTAATCTGATAATACACATAAGCACTGTGGATTTGATATATTGTCAAACTATTAACAAAATCTGAGAAGCATAGGAAATTTACTGTCACAATAAATTATAGCGTTAAATTTTAAATTTAAATTGATGGCTTTTCGTAAATGTTGAAAAAAGTATAACGGATTAAAATATAACACTATATGCATAACTGTTTTTAGTAAACGGAACCTGTAAACTGAGAAGTCGACTAAGAATCAGATTATTATTTCTTAGAATAACCCGATTAAAAACTTAATTTTAGTAAACTTTCTTTATAAATATGGTTTCCTTGTCATGTCTTCAGTACACTAGGAGACACAAAGCTCCAGGCTTCCTAAAAAGTCATAAGAAGTCTCAGGCAGAACTAATATATTGCATACCCTGAAGAGAGAGAACCGGAGGCAATTCCTGGGTTCCGAAAAGAGTAAAATCTCAGCCAACAAGTTAGAAACATAATTAACCCAAAACAGTCAACAAAGATCATTGAATGTTTTTGTAAAGTGTTTTCAAAAACATAACTGTAAAAATAATACCAACAAAATGTTCACATACCATCCCCCAAAAACCTTGGATAATACTGTCTTTGTTTCATTCAAAGCTAGATTGCCAAAACAACATAACTTCCAATTCTGTTGACAATAACCTCAAACATTCTAATCAAATTGAAAAACATCTGTATTGTTGTATAGTTAAATTAGATAGCATTTATTTACCCTGATTATATGCTAACAAGAAACCCCACACAATTTCATCAGTGACGCGGATAAATAACAAAATAGAAAATAGCGTATGTATGGTTTAAGTAGAACACATTAACTTTACATATCAATTTAATTTTGAAGTAGCATTAGTGATCAAACACGATACAAAGGTTTCCATTTGAATAAGAAACATTGTATTTATCGTTTCCACGAAGTAAATGGGTTAGGAATTCTGTATCGTTTTAAAACTAAAACTAAATCTTTTTTAAAAACGATAATTTCTGTGTAAACGTGGTTTAAGCTATTTCTAAAGCATTATACTAAGAAATACACTGTTTTTCAAAACTTTGTTTTTTGGCAAAAATATATATTTTCATAAAGGTTTTTAACATATTTTGTCAATTCTTAAATATAATACAGTAAAAGCTTTCTTCTCTGGAGTAAAATGTACTACCTGAGCTTATACAGCAGAAATGATTACATTATAATGGAAATTAAACTCGTTCTTATGGTATTCATTACGATTAAGTTAAAACTGTGTCCAGTACTTTTATAAGAAAACTTGTATAAAGACTTTTGCTCAGCACCTTATTATTCAAAAGCAAATAGTACACAAATATTATAAATTGTTATTGTCAGGTTAAAAACATTAGAGTATCGCAAATACTTATTAAATTTGGGATTTAAATTCTTCTGAGGTTGTAGACACAGGGATAATTTACACATACATTGTTTATGGATATTAAGTATTGTTAAAATATTCTGAATTAGAAGATGAATCAATTACGAAATTCCATGTAGAACAATTTTATTAAAATATTATTGCTTCTTTATTACCATATAGACTGCGGAAGCGGTATTTATAACATTCTGAGTTTATGTTTGGACCGATATTCCAGTTTTACACGATCGATCGTTCCACTCGGGTCCGATAACACAATGATAACGTAAAGTATCGCTATAGCCATCAGATACGATAATCAATTCCAACGTATCGTTGTATCATTACATTACCAACAATCACCGTATTGTTAACATGATGTCTCTTTGTACTGGTGGCCCCATTTGATACGATCAATCTTTCTACTCAGGTCCGATACAACATGATAACGTAAAAACCTTGATATATCCATCAGATAAGATCATCAATAACCGCGTTTCTCACAAGACCTACATTTACCCTATTGTTACCGTCATGTTTCTGTGTTTGAACTGATGGCCCAGTTTGATACGATCAATCTTTCTACTCAGGTCCGATACAACATGATAACGTAAAAACCTTGATATATCCATCAGATAAGATCATCAATAACCGCGTTTCTCACAAGACCTACATTCACTCTATTGTTACCGTCTTGTTTCTGTGCTTGAACTGATGGCCCAGTTTGATACGATCAATCTTTCTACTCAGGTCCGATACAACATGATAACGTAAAAACCTTGATATATCCATCAGATAAGATCATCAATAACCGCGTTTCTCACAAGACCTACATTTACCCTATTGTTACCGTCATGTTTCTGTGTTTGAACTGATGGCCCAGTTTGATACGATCAATCTTTCTACTCAGGTCCGATACAACATGATAACGTAAAAACCTTGATATATCCATCAGATAAGATCATCAATAACCGCGTTTCTCACAAGACCTACATTCACTCTATTGTTACCGTCTTGTTTCTGTGCTTGAACTGATGGCCCAGTTTGATACGATCAATCTTTCTACTCAGGTCCGATAATACATGATAACGTAAAAACCTTGATATATCCATCAGATAAGATCATCAATAACCGCGTTTCTCACAAGACCTACATTCACTCTATTGTTACCGTCTTGTTTTTGTGCTTGAACTGATGGCCCAGTTTGATACGATCAATCTTTCTACTCAGGTCCGATAAAACATGATAACGTAAAAACCTTGATATATCCATCAGATAAGATCATCAATAACCAAGTCTCTTTGTGTCTTCACAAAACCTACATTCACCCTATTGTTACCGTCATGTTTCTGTGTTTGAACTGATGGCCCAGTTTTCGAGGATTGATCTTTCTAATCGAGTCTGATATCACACACTGACGTAAAATTGTTTTATATTCTATAAATATAGTCATCAGTCACCATGTAACAATGTGTCTACATATGACCATCAAACACCATATTGTTAACAATGTCTCTTTGTTTGTACTGGTGGCCCAGTTTTACACGATCGATCATTCTACTCGGGTCCAATATTACATACGTAATAACGTAAAACCTTGCTACATTCATCATATATGGTTATCGATCCCTACGTATCGATCCCAACGTTTCGATACGTCTACGATCTTTATATTCATTTCGTTCGGCGTCACATAATGTAAAGCCTCGCTATATCGATTAGAAACGGTCGTCACTTTATTCTAGGTATCTACACAAGACTAACAATAACTTCATTGTCAACATCGTGCATTTATGTCAGTACCGATAGCCAAGTTTTACACAATTGATCTTTCCATTCATGCACGTTAATATATAATGATATAAAACCTTGTTATATCGTTCAGAAACAGCCGTCAATCCTTACGTCTCGTATATCTACACAAGGCCAATAATCATTCAAATGTCAACATCGTTTGCTTCGCAAAGTTTAAAGTAAATTACGTTCACAATCGTTTTTAAAACCACACTAAAAACAACATTCATAATAAACGGTTGAAACACATTGCGATTGCCTAAGACTAACTATTCATTATTTCAGATTTTTTTGCGTTTTTAAGTTATAAGTTTTTAAATTTAATTGCAAGTTAGATTAAATGTAATATATCTATATTTATTTATTTTAAGACTGAAGGTTTGGTTGTTGAGTAAAAGTGTTGAAAACTTATATTTAGTTGTTCAGTAAAAATATTTTGTTTTTACTATATAAATGTAGGCTATGTTTTTATATTAAAGATGGGTTGGATTTCTATAATTAACATGGTAACTTTAATGATTTAGAGTAATTTAAATCTGTTTACAATTATATTTGCTTTTATTTTTATATTGTTATTGTAGAAGAAGCTAATGATGACTCTTACCCAAAGCAAGATTTGTTTCTTTTTTTTGTTGGTATATTTTCCTCAAGCTGTGTATTCTTGTATACTGAGTTTACATGTATTTAAATGATAAAAATAAACACATTAATTATTATTATTATTTATTGTTATTATTATTACATGTTATGAAATACGTGTTTCATTAAATATGCTTAAAAACTGCTTCGAAAGATCTTTTACCTTACATGCTTTTGACTAATTCTTTATCTGTTTTAAATCAACACTTAGGTTTGGCATTTAAGTTTCTCTTTGCCAAATATCAGCTTTTTAGCTCACCTGCAACTAGGTTCAGATTAACTTCCGTATAAATCATACAATACCTGCTTTCAAACTTTCAGCTGGCCGCCATAGAAGGGCGAGAGTGTACCATACGCCATGTCTTAAGCAATATAAGCCCTAGACGCTTACAGCTTACAATAAATCATTTTTACAAACATCACTTAGTTAAGGTCTAGCAAATTTTTTTACTTGTATCTGTATTTAACAGATATCCGAGAGCCATCAAGTTCTTACTGTGAGGAAACTGGCGTGATATATGTTATCTGGTTACCTGTAAGAGATGTCTTCTAGCATCATGTCTCCAGCTGCAAATCCTAGCCTCTTACTATTCACGGACTATAGGATTTTCGGAATCTAGTTACACTTGATCTCTGAACGTTCTTGACCCTTCTGACTTCCAGATCTGCAGTCCATAGGAGCTCTTGGCTTCTTTGAAGCTACCGGACATTGAGACTATTTCATGGAAATTCTAAATATCCAAGAATGTTCACTGCATGAAAGCACTCTGGAGCAGTATCCTGAATATCGTAGCGTAGAGTAGCATCCGGCTAGATCATTCCGGCCTATGTGACCTTCAGGGAACATAGAAACTCTGGCTTCTGGGCACACGCCCATACATACTAGGAGCTTACACTATCTAAAATCTCCTGAACTTGGCAAACCATGGGATCTTTTGAACCTTCAATCTGAGGAAACTTCGGTCTCTAAAAGCTTTACTCATTAATCTACATCCGGTCACTTAAGCCGGTCTTTTAGGACATATTCCTTTACAGATGCTCACGAAATCTAAAAACCTCATCCTTCATTACATTTAAGCTCAAAAATACTTCAGTTATTGATGTCCCACCATTTTGGAGCAATCGGCTTCTGGATGCCTCTAACCACTTAGACACTTTTATATCTCATTTATTTGGACAATCTAGCCTCTAGAGGCTCGCGATTCCAGGAGCTTCCAACTCAACATGGGATTCCCCAGTCACAGGGACACATGGAAACTGAAAATCCTCAAATTCGATGAAAGATCAGCCTGATGAAGTTTCTTTGCTTTTGGAAGCTTCTAGACTCTATAAGCTTTCATGCTACTTTCCTAGTGTCTTAGAGATCCCGGATTCAGGAAGCTATTCTTTTTATAATCTGTTAAAGTCCAGAAGCTTTAAACGAAGGGGTGTGTTCCGTTATTGAAGAGTGTTTGGTTTTAGCCGGGGCTTGAAAGCTTTTACTCTTCACCGGCTGTCAGTCCATGATAATTATTCTGAACGTTCCAAGCTTGTATCTGGTAGCTTGAACTGTTAATCTATACGACTAATTGACTACTTGAAGGCCTGTACGAAGAGTTTTGATGAAAATTGTAAACTTAACTCCTCTTGTCCCTTTTCTTTAATATCGATAATTAACTTTTCTTGCTATTAACTTGTTCCTTTTAGAGTTCATGACAATATCAGTTCACATTTACACATATAAATGTCCAAGATAGTTGTGTTCAAACGGGTTTGACACTAATGATATGGGTTTAAATAAAATAAGGATTCTTCACCTACCTTATGTGGAGCGTATATCGGGTTCAGCAGCAGTATGCCAATCTGCTTACGTTCATATTTCGCGTTCAAAGGGTATCAGCAAAAGATATCAATCAACCTATCGGCTTAGACTAATACTTGTACATTAACTATGAGTATCAATTTGGAGGCGAATAAAAGTATTCAGAGTGTAACTGGTATTAACAGAAAAGAGTTACGAACAATAAAAACATTACTGTTACTAATTAAATTTTCAGCTACAGTTAATTAATGTTTATATCCAAGAGTTTTTATTGTTATTCTTTTATGAAGTAGATGAGAAACGCCATACTAATTACTATATAAAAATGAAGAAATTGTAACCATTACGTGCTTATTTGTAATATCAACATAATACTACTCAATCATATTTTTGATCAACAATCAGTAAGAGCTGTCTATATTGCAACATCTGTTAAAAGAATACATAGGATTCCTGCCCACCGAAATTGCAAGGAAGGACCTGATCAATGTGGCAACTCCAGATCTGGACGCCATCCCTTAAGAGTCTATAGTGGAGATGACCTCTATTCCGTAATCGACCGAAACTTCAGTTTTTTCACATCTCTCGGTAGTCCCTGACATGATTTCGGATGCCACCCTACATTATTCGGCATAATGTAGCACTAAATACAGTTGCAGTGGTCTTCGATTTCCTTACCAGAAGGTCCAGAGAGGTTCGTATTCTCCGAGAAAACACAGCTGCATAAGGAGACAGTCTCGTGTTGTTTGGTGTTCTTCTGAGTTGTCTAAGAAATACTTGATTTTTTTGAAATTGATGTCACCAAACCCATCACACATAACTACAAGTTATTTATATATTGTTGTGGTGAACTACTGGAAATACT
Source organism: Homalodisca vitripennis (assembly GCF_021130785.1). NCBI lineage: Eukaryota > Metazoa > Arthropoda > Insecta > Hemiptera > Cicadellidae > Homalodisca > Homalodisca vitripennis. The sequence continues at coordinate 13,301,518 of NC_060208.1, forward strand.
AAAGGCAACATACTTTAATGAGTAAATAACTGATTGCGCCTTCCGGTTTGGTGGCATACTGAGAGCAATATAACGATAGTAGATCACACAACAATTTCAATTATCGTATATGGCGCCTGCGGGGTGGCTAGATTCCTGTTTGGCCGCAGTAAGGGCAAATGATGTGTTTGCGGTCTCACACTCGATACACATTGTGTTGGGTGATAATATTCAATCAATGAATTCGTCGAAACCAATTCATTACAAAGCTCTGCATTGAACAATATTGCATATGTCAATTATTTTCATATATTTTTTATTATGTAAAATATGTGACTGTAACTTTAATACCTACTCTTTGAAACAATATCAACACGGTTTGAAAATGTGTGTGTGTGTGTGTGTGTGTGTGTGTGTGTGTGTGTGTGTGTGTGTGTGTGTGTGTGTGTGTGTGTGTGTGTGTGTATTTATTTGATTTCAATAAACATTGAATCGCAAAAAGTACTTGCTCTGCCGGGACTCGAACCCGGACGGATCTCTCACTTGCCGGGTGAATGTGCTACCATTGCACCACATTAATATATATTGTATTATATACATATTAATATATATTTATATATATATATATATAAGTATATAATATGGTGAAGCCTTTTTATAGATAATAAATATTAAATTATTATAATACACAGCGTACAAGAAAATAAGTAAAAATTAATTATTAAATAGTTAACGTAGTGTAACATTTATATTTATTGGATATTATCCATTGCTTACTTAATTAATATAATGTTATTAATTTGCATAAATTACTCTATTATTGTACGCAACATTGAACAGTCTTTATATTCTCAATATCATTATGTACACAGTGTGTTACAAATTTTATGCACACTGAAAGCATCTCGGAACAGCAAAGATGATATTGGCAAAGTTGTGCATAATAACAAGACTAACAAACTGATGTAGTCAAGTTTATTATTGATTGCATCAATCACTTGCTGCGCTCAAAAAACAGATTTTTATGAAAATTGTAAAACTGTCACAGGTCTCTTATATAGTTCACCTTTATTAAAAGGCTTTTTACGTGAAATCTGCATGTAATTTCTTCTAGTTTTTAAATATATAATTAAAATATAATAATTAAAAAAGACCTGCAAGCAAAAGGTGTTTGGTTCGTACCAATTCTTTTTTAATACACTGACACATGTTTACTAAATCAAAAGAAAGTAGGTTTTTTACAGATTTCAAACAACCATACTTGTTATACTTTCCTCGCGTTAACTAATTCCTCCATTAAATAATTCTAAAAGCCCGTTTTTGTATGATCGTGTGAAAGGAATTTTTATTCTACTATTAGGATAGTTGGTAAACCTGACTTATATTTCACTGCACACAGTGGTAAAACCAGCTTTTTAGTACAACATAGAAATTATCAGGCAAGGGAAGTCTAAAAATTACTTTTACTGACATTTACAACCAATGAATATTAATTTAGTAATTTATTCACAGCTTCTTGCTAAGACAAATAGATAAATAAATCAAAAACTGTTTCTAAATAACTTATGTGTTGCTTCAAGAAACACTGGTATTGTTTTTAATTTTAGAGCATTCGACATTCCTCAATAAGTTTGATCGGTAATTAATTTCCATTTTAAAAAACAGTTATTTCATGAAAACTATTTATTAAGCCTATAAAGCAGATTTTAACCATTGCGACTGAATAATGTGATTATTTCAAATATAAATGGTAAAATTATTATGTCTTGCAATTAATTACATTATAAATTGCTTGTCTCGTCCATCAAAGATGAAAATATACTGCTCATGATAATTTAAAAATCCTAAAAAAACTAATCGTATTCTCTGTATTATTCACGGTTCTGTGGTTATGGCTTCTGCAATAGGGTTGGACCGAACTCATAAAGTCTATTGCTTTGAATTGCACACCTGTTCCACATTGTTGGTTAACGCTTATTATTCTAATGAAGTTAATCAAACCAACAACATTACGTACTGTAAAAATGACGACTAGGTTAACCCTGAAGTTTATGTTAATTTTGCAGTAGTCTCTAAAATAGTATAATATATCTGTTATCTAAAATGGATTCTGTGTGCTTTTTTAAATATTAGTGCACTTGAAAAATTGTTTTGTGGTATCTTATACATAATAATGAATCTCTAAATTTATTTTTTTGTCTTTTTTTCTCTTAGGACAAGAAGCTTAGTTATGATACTTAGTAAAAAGAACCTGAAAGGTCTTTTGCGCTGCACCCGAAGCAACAGGATATTATGATGGGTAGATGAGTAACGTTGGGTGGAAAGCCAGTCTCTTGCCGAAACCCATGAGAAAGGATCTTAGCCATTAATTACAGGTATGTCTCCTCAGAAGAAGGGGAAGCCAACTCTGTACCAATCTCTGCAGTTAACGCAGGCAGGGGTGGCACGCCCTTATGTCTAGGCAGCAATACCCCTTAACACTTGGGAGCCTCACCAACTCCAACAGTCATCTACCGCAGTAGACTAGACCTACAAATCTATCCTTGTATATTAACAATATTATTAACATTTGCGGTTAGTGATGTGCCGGTCCGGGACATCCTTAAGGTTTCCCAGACTTCTGTTTGTTTTTCTAATGAAGATCCCCCATAGAACTGGGCTTCCGGCGACCTCTCACACGCTACACATGTCAATTCAAACGTGAACCACGTTAAACTATACACCTGTATTACCTCTGAAATAACTTTTTTACTGATTGGGTAGTATTTACACATATACAAATATATATTATATATATTCTAATAAAATACAAATATTTTGTGTGTTATTGTAAATTATATTAATCAAAAATAAAGAGAAAACTAAGCTTTCTGTTTAAAATTTAAGCTCTCTCCACTTTAACTCATCATTATTCCAACTCTCAATTTTTGGTATGTCGATCTCCAAGAGACATACAAAAATTCTGTATAAAATTTTGTTGTACTGGCATTACTTTTGGAATAAAGGATACATCAGTTTTTGCAGTACACAGTGTAGGTTCAACTAGAAGGTATAAATCAGCCAGAAGTGAACTCACTAACTGAACTCGCTAAATGTGTTGCTAAGCGCCTACTCTCGGAAACGACTGAACTAATTCGGTTTTTTAATTTATGTTAAAGTCAAAAGTCTTTTATTAAAAAGAGTACTTCGACCTCACCTTTGGTAATTTCATTATTTGTCAACAATCTATGGCACAGATAAAGTTTGCGTTTTTAAAACTCAAAGTCAAGTGCTCCTAAATGATTTAAATAATCCATTTGACATATTTTTTTGATAAATAGTTTTTCACGTGTTATCGACAATTATATGATTAATTTTACAATTACAGATTTTACTGAAGTAGTTATTTCAAATTTAGGAAAAACTAATTCGTGCCTTAATATACTCTTAACTTGTGTTGCCCTCTCCCCTCCTCAAAGCTGCAATGAAAATAATTGGAGAGCTTCTAATTACGTTGCCTTGGAAATTAAAACAATAGCGAGGAAAGGCGTCGCCACCTCTGAACAAAGACGCTTTCCTGGAATAAATGGTTATGATTTTAACGTACAACTTTTTAAACGCTTATGAAAATGGGATATATTAATGTTTAATGACACCTATACACGGATTCTCTATAGTCAAAATTAATTAAATTAAGGTCAATTGTTTTCATGGAAACCCAACTTAATTAAAATAATCATTTCTTAAAACTATTTATTAAGCCTATAAAGCAGATTTAACCATTGCGACTGAATAATGTTATTATTTAAAATATAAATGGTAAAATTATTACGTCCTTGTAATTAATTACATTATAAATTGCTTGTCTTGTCCATCAAAGATGAAAATATACTGCCCATGATAATTTAAAAATCCGAAAAAAAACTAAACGTATTCTCTGTATTATTCACGGTTTTGTGGTTATGGCTTCTGTAATAGAGTTGGACAGAACTCATAAAGTCTATTGCTTTGGATTGCACACCTGTTCCACATTGTTGGTTAACGTTTACTATTCTAATGAAGTTAATCAAACCAACAATATTACGTACTGTACAAAATGGTGACTAGGTTAACCCTGAAGTTTATGTTAATTTTGCAGTAGTCTAGAGACTACTGCAGTATACTATAATATACTACTACAGTATATTATAATATACTGATAACAGATATATTATAATATTTTAGAAAATATTATAATATATCTGTTATCTAAAATGGATTCTGTGTGCAGAGCCTCACTAACTCCAACAGTCATCTACCGCAGTAGACTAGACCTACAAATCTATCCTTCTACCCCATTTGCGGTTAGTGATGTGCCGGTCCGGGACATCCTTAAGGTTTCCCAGATTTCTGTTTGTTTTTCTAATGAAGATCCCCCATAGAACTGGGCTTCCGGCGACCTCTCACACGCTACACATGTCAATTTAAACGTGAACCACGTTAAACTATACACCTGTATTACCTCTGAAATAACGTTTTTACTGATTGGGTAGTATTTACATATATACAAATATATATTATATATATCCGAATAAAATACAAATATTTTGTGTGTTATTGTAAATTATATTAATCAAAAATAAGGAGAAAACTAGGTTTTCTGTTTAAAATTTATTCTTTCTCCACTTTCTCATCATTATTCCAACTCTCAATTTTTGGTATGTCGTTCTCCAAGAGACATACAAAAATTCTGTATAAAATTTTGTTGTACTGGCATTAGGTACTTTTGGAATAAAGGATACATCAGTTTTTGCAGTACACAGTGTAGGTTCAACTAGAAGGTATAAATCAGCCAGAAGTGAACTCAATAACTGAACTCGCTAAATGTGTTGCTAAGCGCCTACTCTCGGAAACGACTGAACTAATTCGGTTTTTTAATTTATGTTAAAGTCAAAAGTCTTTTATTAAAAAGAGTACTTCGACCTCACCTTTGCCCCCCTCAAGTTAATAATTATTTGGATAAAGTTGCGAACTAAACTTTCCATTTCTTAACTTTCAGTGACAATAAGACGAACAAAGAAAAGTATTTCGCAAGCATCATCAGGACTATTTACAAAGTAAACACAGTATATTTTGTTTTTGACAGCTCTTTAAACTCGTATGCTATTATTTATATGAAGGACGAAACTGGGACTGTTTGCATGAATGTGTGGCATATAAATCTTGATGCATCATCCAATCTACACTTACCAAAACAAAATAAACTAACCATTTGGAACTTTACTAACGGTAAATCCCAATCAAAGTTTCGTGAGAACACCAATGAAAATAATTAATATAAGGAAAGCTGCAATCCATGTTTATATACAATTACTCGTAGGTTTTGCTGATTTTAGTTTCAATCAGAGGACAAGTAAGTTAAATTTAGGACGTTTGAAGAATACTTGACTCTTTTGTAATACTTATGTTTATTAAACTATATATTTTGCTGATTTAAACTGAAATTCGTGGACAAGTAAATTCAATTTATTAAATTTTCGGAATAATGGATTCTTTTGGACTACTTGTTTCGTTTATTAAATTATGTTTTGCTGATTTCATTGCCAATGGAGGGATAATTAAATTTCATTTAGGACATTTGGAAAATGCTGAACTCTATTGGAATACTTGTTCCGTTTATTAAATTATGTTTTGCTGATTTCAGTTTCAAACTGAGGACAAGCTAAATTTTATTTAGGTAATTTAACCATAATCGACAAACAATACTAATAAAATTCATATGTTAAATATATTAATTATTCTATAATAAATATATATGGATAGACACATGGATATCAGAGTTTTTATACATTTGTTTATTTAATTATTATATTGGTTTAATTAAGTATGAAAATAGAGCAATTTCGTCTTAGTAAATTTTAACATTCTTTTCGGTTTTGAAATACTCTGTATATATACTGAAGAGATCTTTTAAATATTTGTAAGTAATGTCATGATTGAATATTTACTGATTTTACTTTTATGTTGCTGAGCATAAAAACTTTACATGAAGTAAAAAATACTAATATATCTTCTTGTTTCAATACATCATGTCATTACCGCAACAAAAACAAGTAACCAAAATAATTTTCTGTCTGTATTAAGTCTATATTTTCATTATTATAATTTATTTGCGTTTCACTCATAATTAGAAATATTCTTGGTTGAGACTATTGCCTGGCTTGTAATAGTAATATAATCCAAAGATTGTAGTACATCTTCAAATTGAATATATTTTATTAAAGTGTTTGTATGTGATTGAGGAGTTCCTTATGTTTGCTACAACGTAATATTTTATATGTTTCGTCTACCTATTTCACAGACAGACAGAGATATCTCATAGTAATATAATCAAAGATTTTACATCTTCAAAGTCAATACTTTTTACAAAAGTGTTTGTATGTGATTGAGGAGTTCCTTATGTTTGCTACAACGTAATATTTTATATGTTTCGTCTACCTATTTCACAGACAGACAGAGATATCTCATAGTAATATAATCAAAGATTTTACATCTTCAAAGTCAATACTTTTTACAAAAGTGTTTGTAAGTGATTGTGATGTTAAGATTGAAAAATATATACAACTGATAGCATGTTTGTTGCAAAAACTTCACTTTTTATTTGCGTCATAAAATTATATAATAGTTACAAAATCCATCTTTGTACAAACTCACAGTTTATCTTCAACGAAATACTAATATATTCTAGTTAACGCAGTAGCAAAAGTAATTTTCTGTTTAATGACACCCCTTAAATGAATACTAAGTTTTGATTAATTTAACTACTAGTGATGAATATTAAACAAATATTCATTCTTGAAATTTCTAAAAAAATTATAAAACGTGCTCAATGCTTCTGGATTGATCAATAGTTAACCCTATAATTAACGGTCTTAGGTTTCCTTATAAATATATGAGTATTGGCCCAGTACTTGTCGATCATTTTACAATAAAAAATTACAAAACACAAGAGTTGGACTATCTTATAAAATGCCTTAGTAACGATAAGAACACAGAGAGAAAATGTATTAAGTTACAAATTGTAACCTAGGCTATGGAAACTCTTCACCTCCCCCCACCTGATTCTACTAGCATCATCACCGACGTAAATGTGAGAGGTTCCCGGGGCAAGAAGAAAAGAGATATAATCCTGATTAAAGAGCTGTCTGAATTTCAGATATCCTTTCAGTGTACTTTCTTTTAATTAGTGCTAATGACCTGTTATAGACAAAAATTATACAATCATAATTTAAAGAAACTAGTAGGAATACATTATTATTCAAAATTTATGTTTTATTTTTAAAACTCTTTAAAGTCTGCTTTTGAATCGATGCGAAAAACGTTAAAAGCTTCATTGCGCATACACTTGTCCAGAGTTATTGTACAACACCCACTAACATTCGCTACTTAGATCTCGTATAGTATATATACTCGTATTCAATGTGTCCCGCAGTAATATTTAATAACGTTTCCAAAAACATCAGCTTTTTATCATGCTGTCACATTTACTCACAATCACTTTAAATTATTGTATTGGAAATACTGAGTTCTGAATCATTTTCGGTCTTTTATAGGTTTATACTTAGGCTCATATTTTATTTCTTGACAAAATCAAAAGATTTCTTGTTCGTATTTTATATAACGATAAAATTTAATTACAAGTTTTATATTTTGTCAAGACAGCTAATTATGGTATTAGGATTTGTAAATATACGATTAAACGATCAAATACATTTTCGTACAACTAAAATGTGGTTCTTGAGTGTTTTTTTTTATTCTAATAATTATATGTCTCTTACATAACTTATCTCCCATTTGCTGGATTCTTCTCCGCCCCGAATTCCAGAATAACTATTAAAATATCTAAAAGTTCGCGAAAAATATCAGGTCAATAGAGAAAGATTTTGTATATAACAGCACAGATTGAAGGAACACGCATGTTAATTGTTACTAACCATTATGTGTAAACATCGATTTACGACAAGAATCCGTACATTCAATTAATTTTCAATACATAACCACTATTTTCAATTTCATTACATTTATAATCTTGAAAGTATAGAATAAGTTTGATAATAACAACACTACTTAATTCAACCTTTTATCCAACGACTGTTGAGCACAGAGTAAAATATATACAATTAAGACAATTAAAAGTTATAGTAACAATATGCTGTTAAATGTACATTTTAGCAAATATTAAGTATGCAGTGGTTGGTCAGTACTGAAATGCAGGTATCAAACATAAAGTTACTTTCTAAGAGTTACTATAAATTTAAAGACATTAAAAAAACTTATTTTAGTAGTCTTTAGGCAGTAATAGAACAGTTATGTATATACATTTCCTTTATCGAGGAAACAAGGCAAAATCAACCCTGGTAAAACATAATATTAGGACCAAAATAATGGCCTTAAATATACACTTTTGGCATATTTCCTTTATCAGGAGAACAAGGAAAATCATTCAGTCGGAAATACAATTCACACTCATATACGTCCAAAGCCTACGAAATTGCGTGTGAAGCCGTGGATAACTCCTAACATCAAAGTAATAATGTCGAATTTTCTAGACCTTTCAATTTGGAAATATTGTAGTATTTTGAATCTAAATGGTGGGAAACGTAAATTTAACCTAATTTTATGTAAAAAAAATAACTACTATCCATAACATTCTTGTTGATAAAAAATCTTCATTTTCTAACCAACTTTAAAGCTTGTTTTTCCTTGATAGTCACTAATAATAATTTCATTAATTTTGCAATATAATTTCAAATATATGCTTCCAAATATATTTTGAAATTAATACTAAATCACTGTGCTTCATTAAAATTTTCGAAGCTATTAGTATCAAATATTAAAACAACACATTCACAAATTGGTACTATTTATAGAATTCATTATGAATAAGATAAGTACTGACTATCCGTCCGGATTCAGAGAAGAATGTCCACTAACAGTTTTGATATAGAATTAAGTCGAAAAGTAAATGAGTTTCTCCTGCAGAAGAGGGAAAGGTGCGTTATAGCGGCAGTTGCAGTTGCAATGAGATTTACGTAATTTATTTATGCAAACCAAGATAAAAGTTGAAACAACTGAAACTTCGTTACATTAAACTCTTTCAATTTCTTGCATTGCTTTGCAAAATTATGAAACTTGAGAGAATATCCATTACACATAATTGAATTTTATAAATCAAATGTAAGATTATCCAATGATGCAATAATTGTATTCATTATCTTACGAACCTACAGATTGTAATATACAAGCGAATATTGTAAACAGTTAAGTATAAAGCTACATCTGTGTCCAGTAGACTTGTCATGTTATCGGTAAAACTTTTAGCTTCACCGAGTATAGTTCCTAAATATTATATAGGAAAAGTGGTGAGGTGGAAATTTTGTTTAAAAAGAGTACTTCAACCCCATCTTTGCCTCCTGCTATACCAGATTAGAGATGCGTTGGGCTGGGTTGAGATAGGTTGGGCTATATCGGTTTATACATATTTGATTTCTTGTCAAATATGAACCTACATGGCGAAGGGCATATATCAAAAAATTCAAACCAGATATGAAATACAGTTCTGCCTTAGAACCTAAACACAACTTTTTGTTTCCCCATGTACTCTCCTAGTCGTGCCGTCAGTAGGTGATCAGAATATTAAATTAAAGCATTGATTACTATTACAAGGTTACATGGAACAAAAATGCTGCAATACAAAAAATATGGGCGGGGCTGAAAAACGGTGTCAATATAAAGTGAAAGCTCAATATAAAGTGGAATTAAATAGGCCACAATATTTTTAAATTAGTTATATTCAAGAAATAAATTTCACTCAAAAATGAGTGTGTGACAAATCTATTAAAAATATTATTCTTCATTATTACGTACAAAATAGCTTTACCATTATAAATTCTAAAGATTTTACTTTTTAATACTTTATAAGTCATTTTTTGGAAACTCCTAAGAGTGACACATTTTTAAGGTCTACTATAATGTTTTGAATCCGGTTTTATAAACCCTATTTAAACAGTTATGTTATTTATTCAATGTTCAGAAATTTTAAAAGAAAGCCGTTTTGATCGGTAATTATCAAATTTGTATAGTAATAATTTTTTTGACTTAGATTACCGCTATGATACAAATAATCAGCCAACTTTTTTGGTATAAATTTCTATTCATTACTAGGATATTAATGAGTTCAACATTTGATCTTTTTACGAAAATAAACTAGAATAGTGCAGCCTTATAAACACTGTATCAGTGACAAAAATGGTTATTGATCTTACAATCACCTCAAGTACTTATCAGCACTTATGACGTATTTGTTAATATCTATACTTTGATTTTAGGGGTAATATTAGAATCAAACATTAACTACAGTGACAGTTGGAAAGAGTATACCTTTATTAATAAAGATTAATAGTGATTAAAACGCCAAATATGTAACTTAATACATTTTTAACGATAATGTTATGTCCCCATTCGATTATATCACGTGTTCTAATAACACCTCTTAATTCGAAAATGTGCTCTGGTAAGTCGTGAAAAGTACAACTGAAAGTTAATTCTAAGTAGAAATATTTCACGAAGAAATTTCCGCCAAATCCCCGGTATGTTCAGTCGCGGGTGGGGGATGGAGAGGGAGAGGGTGGTAAGATGTATCATCAGCTGTACCCTCGGATCTACCCCCCACCTCACATCCCTCTAGAAACCTCCCTCTCTACTACTGGATCTCTACTGCAACCCACATCTCGTGAGATCAGTTGAGGGTATGTAAAAGAGGAAGGGTAGTAGGACGTAAAATTCGCTGCGCTCTCAGATATACCCCCACACCACCCACACTTCTCACAATCCCCATATGTACTACAGGAGCAGTACTGGAACCCACATCTCGTGAGATATCAGTTGAGAGGATGGGAGAGAGGAAGGGTGGTAGGACGTATCATCAGCTGCGCCTTTGGATCTACCCCCCCCCCCCCCCAAGGCTCACATCTCACAAAACCCCTATCGCAAGAAGTCGTTATGTTTCACTTAACTTCTCTCTCGTAACGAACTTTACATCTAGAGACATAAAGAATACAGAACCATAATGACAAGATCAGTACCTATTTTTCTCTTTTAATTTAATTTTTGCTTCCCATAAGCGAAAATGGAACATCATTTAGAGTCAATATTTTAATGTGTCTTTATTACATGTTGTACAAGGTTTACGATATAGTGAATTTAAAAAGTTTTTCAAATCACAATCTAATTCGCGGTCGCATGCGTGTATGATATAGTTTTACGCTAATATTATATACAACACTCTGCACATAAATCAAACTCACCAATGGTGGCCAGATATTTTCTTTACTCCTACTTGGAACACACAATATAGCTGTAGTACATAGTTAGTTAATCCACCTTAAATTGGTCCATGCTAGTACAGAAGTTTTATACATGTTAACGATTTTAGACTACATATGTGATACAATGTAATGCTTCTATTTTAGCTCGGGATTCACCAAGTCTCCTATGTTAAAATGAGGCTCAGTACCCGGATGAATAAAACATTTCCAAGTTTCAACTGATGCATAGGGAACATCTCCCTATTCTTCGATTCTCTTTATTCAAGTATATGCCATGTATATTCAAGTCAGATGTTTATGTATTCTTGTAAGCACAAAATTCAAACAGTGATTTTAAAGGAAATAAAATAACTGGTAATTTCATTATTTGTCAACAATCTATGGCACAGATAAAGTTTGCGGGAGGACAGAACTACTTTAACGCATTTTTAAAAGCTCAAATTCAAGTGCTCCTAAATGACTTCAATAATCCCTTTTACATATTTTTTGTGATAAAAAGTTTTTCAAGTGTTATCGGCAATTATATAAGTAATTTTCAACTACAGATTGTACTGATTGTAGTTATTTTTAATTTAGGAAAAACTAATGTCATGCCTAAATCTACTCTTAACTTGCGTTGCCCCCCCCTCCTCGAAGCTGCAATGAAAATAATTGGAGAGCTTCTAATTACGTTGCCTTGGAAATTAAAACAATAGCGAGGAAAGGCGTCGCCACCTCTAAACAAAGACGCTTTCCTGGAATAAATGGTTATGATTTTAACGTACAACGTTTTAAACGCTTATGAAAATGGGATATAATAATATTTAATGACACCTATACACGGATTCCCGAGAGTCGAAATTAATTAAATTAAGGTCAATTGTTTTCATGGAAACCCAACTTAATTAAAATAATCATTTCTTAAAATTGCCAATCTTTATTTCAGATATTGTTAACAAATAAAATATATTGCGAGTTGATGTGTACGGTGAATTATTTATTATTTTTGTTATATCATTTGTGCCGGTAAGAAAGACAGGCTTGACCCAGAGGTACTCGTTACTTTAGTATATTAAGTTAGTGTGTTCATACTGATATCGCCTAACTGTCACTAATACATTATACACTAAAAGTAAGTAAGTTGTATAAAATGCAGAATTGGCGTGACAGTAACAAACATATAAGTTTTAATATTTTTTGGATTTAGATCAAATTAGACTTTCAATAAATCAGCTGCGAAAGTAAAAACTATATTTATAATATTATTAGTGGTTATGTATAACGGGACCCATTAAAAATGTACTAGTATATTCTAATCATTCAAACAAGACATTTAAGCAAAACATTAACATTTAAATATAATTTACGTTTTTACAGTGTATGTACGTTAATGAAAATTTAAATATTTTAAATTAACATACAGATTATGAATTGTTCTATTGTTTTATTCTAACTCATTTATAATAAATAACATTTTTATGTTCATTTAATATTAGGATATAATGCGTTAGTCACAGTAATTTTAAAGTGTACGTTTCCCTACAATACGCTCCCAGTATTTATTTATCAGTACATAAGAGAGAAACACGGTGTATAGTCTCAAGACCTCATTACATGAAATTTAAGACGGTCTAAGGTTCACTCGATCCCCTTGTTCAATTGTGTCTGCTCTGTATCTCGTAGCACAGCATTAGTTTCGGAAACATCATCCCTCTCTAATACTTATCCGAGATAATCTCCCTTTGACGTCGACCTTTCCTTTTGGCGTCTTCTCCGGTGACTTCCTCTCGCTACAAAGTTACATTTATGCGGACGACTTAGGATGCTTATATTATATCTGACAAACGAGTATTTCAGCTTGAAGCACAGGACGTAGAGGTAATAAAAAACCACTCTCTCAATTAACTTTTTACCAAAAAAAGGTTCGATTCCAATTTTATCGACTACGGAAGACGACGAAACTGTGTAGCAATAATATTGCAGCATGAAACCAACCAGGCTTTTAACTTATTTCATGTTCAATTTATATTATTCCAGAAACTGTTTCAGTTATTCCGTTTTCCGATGATTTATCCCTATAGTATAGGCTAACTGTATTGTTTACGAAATGGTAATTATCACAAATATAGTTAATTATCTGTTTTTATGAATTTATGCGTTGTATTATAGCATCTAAGTTTCCAGTTATGATCTGTGACATTATTATTGGTTGTGGTAGATACTCGTATATTCAATCAATCTGTTATTGATGTGTCTAAGTTAGAGCTGTATTAATTGTTCAGATTGTTGATTACTATTAAAATGTATTTTTATTACTTTTGATGGTTATTTAAGAACGATATGTTTCCAATTATCGTTTTATTTGTTACTGGGTTATATTAGTATACTGATATTGCTATTTATTATTATGGCTACTAGATATTGGTTGTTAAATTAATCAGTTATTGAAATAGACATACTGTTTCAAACACAATATCTCTTCTTATCTGTTATCTGTCTGTCTGTATTGTACGTCTTGCTTTTGATATATTTTTACAATTTCAATATCTAATTGCAGATAACGAGAGAGATTGCACAGTAGCAAAATATATTAAATATTTAATATTAATTTCTCTCCTCCGCGCTATTTGGATTTAGCTAGTCGATAACCTCACTCAAACAATGTCTATAAACGTTTTATACAGATTTTAAATAAAATTAGTTAAATGTGTAATTGTGAAAATATGGACCAGTAGAGAGAGTAATAGTGGGAGAGAAAGAGAGATAGGTGTCAGTGTGGGTCGCCTCTCTTGTTTTTCTCTACTTGACTTATTTCGATACTCAACCATTGTCGATCATTATCTGGTAGTATGTATATGACCACTCGTGTTCCACTGGCTAGAGGACATGGTTTCAATATGTTTCATCCTCTCAGGATCGTAACCGTGCATTAGCCAACACATGTTGCGTTAAGTATGTTATACGCAATGATATTGTGAGTTGTTAGTTTGTTAACAAGTAGTGAACTATTATAATGTAACAGAAAATTGCTGCAAGTATTGTGACCAAAACCAAGACTTTCAACGGTTTAAAGCCGTCTATACAATCTCCAAAACTTCGGTGATGACGTCAAAAGTAATGACAGTATGTTAGGACACATGTCACGGATTTTCATACTTTTTCCAAACAGTATTCTTTAATTTAAAATATAATACATTTTTATTAATCAAACTCCTTACAAACTGAGCTATACCTATAAAACTCTACATTCCCGTTAAAGACAAATATATCCAAAAGTTTAGATTTTAAATAAGAAATTGCATTAATCCATAGAATTATCCCATTACAAGAAGTAATATCTAACCACCGCCGTACTTCTCTTGCTCCGAATCGATCCCTACCAAGGTTCAGAGAGGTATAATTTAAATTTACATTAAAAACAATAGAAGCACTGCTATATATTACATAAACATACTGTACATATTTTACGTAAAACCCTTTAGTACACTATTGAATTAATATTAAAATTACCATGACTTAAAACTAATTATCAAGAATGCAAAACGCTAAAATAATTGTAACGTAGGAATAAAACGTAGTTACCACAATTCATCAATATCAAAGTACAATTCAAACCCATACAATTAAATCACCCAATTATGAACCTGATGAGACAATTATTATCCCTCTTCACCTATATTACACAGGATAGCTGCTGGGTAACCAGACTGAGCTTCTTTGTAGCCTAGGTGTCTCTAATGTCGAAACTATGTAAAACACAATTTTTATGAAATTTTTTCACTCAGGTTGACTCTTTATATTCTACCGTAGATAGAGGATACTGCTGCACAATTTCCAAACAGGACAAGAACATTTGGGATTATATATCCGAGTGAGAGTAATTAAAACGTTGCACTGCATTAAAAAAATCACAGCACTCGCAAATTAATGTGTCGGCGAGAAAATCTTTATTGGGATTATTTGGCGCTGTTGTTTGTTGGGAATCACTGGGCTGCGAGAACTAACAAAGTCTGTTTGTTCAGAAAATAATTCATCCATTAGCAACAGCACCTCCGTGTCTTTCGGATACTCATCACTAAAGTGAATGTAGTGGTTGAAAATATACAGTCCTAATTCATTTTAGAAAAATACTTATGACTGTCAGATTTAAAACCTTGTTAGTAAATGGATTTTAATAAACTAGCACTTATTCATTTTGAACTGAGATTATTTGTTTAACACGCGGATTACTGAGATATTTAACAGAACACATGCAAAACACGTTTATGTATGTGTTTCAAAACAATTATATTCCTAAAGAGTTTTATACAGAACGCCCAATACAATATACGTGCTATTTGGTTAGTCACATGTAATTAAAACCACCATAATTCTACTCTTATGTACTGTTTAAGTTTTCTATTATTTATTATTGTTGGTGGGGATATTAAAACATAAAAATTAAGAATAGAAAGGAAATAAACATACACGAAAGCTGCTTAGATTACAGTCCAGGCGATGTCACTGCACAAGATGCAGGTCACAAATACAAGAATTCTCGAGCACAATCATACGTCACACGAGCACAGGCGAAAGTGGAATACTAACAAGAAAATCGATGTTTGGCTCTTTCTTCTACGGTCAGGAGGGGCAATGGGTCATAGTTTCCTTAATTCCTAAAATAACTTTAGGTTTCCCAGTTAGGGGTTTAAAAATATTAATACCCAATGTGGCATAACCTTAACCAAAGGCTGACTTAACGGTTGTTCTATTAATTTTTTTCAAGCCTCAATAAGTTTTGCGTTAAAATTTCTTATATGGGATGATTTTCAGACCAGCATTGCAGAACAATTTTAGATTTTTCCACTAGTCCTTGTTTCGTGATTTCTTTGTTGTTGTTTTTTTTTTTATTTCCGCACTTAGTAGTCTTTTTATATGTATTCCCTATTACAAGAACATTTCATACTTTAAACACAGTTTTTTAGCGCTGTGTGCCATTTTTTGGTTGGTTTTTTACAAGAAGTTATCAAAGAGTGATTTGTCCTCTAAAAGCGATTAATAACATATATTTTCTGCATACTCTTCTAAAATTCTCCGATAATTCTAGCACATAAGAAATTTAAATGTACGTCAATTTTTCTTTGTGTTCATTCTCATGGCTTTTTCTATTGTTTCTTTGCACTTATTTATGATGGACTGAGGGTACGCGTTTTTTTAAAAGATCCATTTCAGACTTTTCTTATTTCTTCTTTTAACCCATCTTTGTCTGAGCAATATATATGCTACTACTTTGACAGATTTTTAGATACTGCCCAGAAGGTGTTTTCTAAAGATAATTTGTTGCCTTGAGGACATCTCTATCTCTTAAATATGCACACATCCAGAAAGTGAAGTTTGTTTTTGACTTCTAGCTCCATGATAACGCAAATGGAGGGAGAAATGCTGTTTATATGGGATGAAAAGTCATTAAGTACAGTGCCTCCATAAGGGAAGATGAAGAAAGTGTCATTCACCTATCTCCAACAGATAATTGGTTTGAACTGAGTTGCCAGGAGCGTTTTGCTCAAATTATTTTCATAAAGATATTGGCGAAATTGGGCGATAGGCAAGAAGAAAAGAGATATAATCCTGATTAAAGAGCTGTCTGAATTTCAGATATCCTTTCAGTGTACTTTCTTTTAATTAGTGCTAATGACCTGTTATAGACAAAAAATTATACAATCATAATTTAAAGAAAACTAGTAGGAATACATTATTATTCAAAATTTATGTTTTATTTTTAAAAACTCTTTAAAGTCTGCTTTTGAATCGATGCGAAAAACGTTAAAGCTTCATTGCGCATACACTTGTCCAGAGTTATTGTACAACACCCACTAACATTCGCTACTTAGATCTCGTATAGTATATATACTCGTATTCAATGTGTCCCGCAGTAATATTTAATAACGTTTCCAAAAACATCAGCTTTTTATCATGCTGTCACATTTACTCACAATCACTTTAAATTATTGTATTGGAAATACTGAGTTCTGAATCATTTTCGGTCTTTTATAGGTTTATACTTAGGCTCATATTTTATTTCTTGACAAAATCAAAAGATTTCTTGTTCGTATTTTATATAACGATAAAATTTAATTACAAGTTTTATATTTCGTCAAGACAGCTAATTATGGTATTAGGATTTGTAAATATACGATTAAACGATCAAATACATTTTCGTACAACTAAAATGTGGTTCTTGAGTTTTTTTTATTCTAATAATTATATGTCTCTTACATAACTTATCTCCCATTTGCTGGATTCTTCTCCGCCCCGAATTCCAGAATAACTATTAAAATATCTAAAAGTTCGCGAAAAATATCAGGTCAATAGAGAAAGATTTTGTATATAACAGCACAGATTGAAGGAACACGCATGTTAATTGTTACTAACCATTATGTGTAAAACATCGATTTACGACAAGAATCCGTACATTCAATTAATTTTCAATACATAACCACTATTTTCAATTTCATTACATTTATAATCTTGAAAGTATAGAATAAGTTTGATAATAACAACACTGCTTAATTCAACCTTTTATCCAAAGACTGTTGAGCACAGAGTAAAATATATACAATTAAGACAATTAAAAGTTATAGTAACAATATGCTGTTAAATGTACATTTTAGCAAATAATAAGTATGTAGTGGTTGGTCAGTACTGAAATGCAGGTATCAAACATAAAGTTACTTTCTAAGAGTTACTATAAATTTAAAGACATTAAAAAACTTATTTTAGTAGTCTTTTAGGCAGTAATAGAACAGTTATGTATATACATTTCCTTTATCGAGGAAACAAGGCAAAATCAACCATGGTAAAAACATAATATTAGGACCAAAATAATGGCCTTAAATATACACTTTTGGCATATTTCCTTTATCAGGAGAACAATGAAAATCATTCAGTCGGAAATTCAATTCACTCTCATATACGTCCAAAGCCTACGAAATTGCGTGTGAAGCCTTGGATAACTCCTAACATCAAAGTAATAATGTCGAATTTTCTAGACCTTTCAAGTTGGAAAGATCGTAGTATTTTGAATCTAAACTGTGGTAAACATAAATTTATCCTAATTTTATCTAAAAAAATTAACTACTATCCATGAGATTCGTGTTCATCAAAATTCTTCATTATCTAACCAACTTTAAAGCTTGTTTTTCCTTTATAGTCACTAATAATAATTTCACTAATTTTGCAACATAACTTCAAATATATTCTTTCAAATATGTTTTAAAATTAATACT
Source organism: Homalodisca vitripennis (assembly GCF_021130785.1). Lineage (NCBI taxonomy): Eukaryota > Metazoa > Arthropoda > Insecta > Hemiptera > Cicadellidae > Homalodisca > Homalodisca vitripennis. The sequence continues at coordinate 13,320,086 of NC_060208.1, forward strand.
AAATCACTGTGCTTCATTAAACTTTTCGAATTTATTAGTATCAAATACTAAAACAACACATTCACAAATTGGTACTATTTATAGAATTCACTATGAATAAGATAAGTACTGACTGTCCGTCCGGATTCAGAGAAAAATGTCCACCAAAAGTTTTGAGATGGAATTAAGTCAAAAATTAAATGAGTTTCTCCTGCAGAAGAAGGAAAGGTGCGTTATAGTGGCAGTTGCAGTTGCAATGAGATTTACTTAATTTATTTATGCAAACCAAGATAAAAGTTGAAACAACTGAAACTTCGTTACATTAAACTCTTTCCATTACTTTAGCAAAGATTTTGACGTTGCTTTGCAAAATTATGAAACTTGAAGAGAATATTCATTACATATAATTGAATTTTATAAATCAAATGTAAGATTATCCAATGATGCAGTAGTTCCTAAATATTATATAGGAACAGTGGTGAGCTGGAAATTTTGATTGAAAAAGAGTACTTCAACCACATTTCTGCCTCCTGCCATACTAGATTAGAGATGCCTGGGGTTGGGTTGAGATGAGTTGGGCTATTCAGTTTATATGTAGTTGAATTCTTGTGAACTAGGAACCTACATGGCGAAGGGCAGATATAAAAAAATTCAAACCAGATATGAAATACAGTTCTGCATTTAGAGCCGAAACGCAACCTTTAGTTGCCCCATATACTATCCTGGTCGTGCCGTGAGTAGGTGATCAAAATATTAAATTATAGCATATATTGCTATTACAAGGTTATATGGTACAAAAATGCTACAATAAAAAAATTTGGGCGGGGCTGAAAAATGGTGTCAATATAAAGTGAAAGCTCAATATAAAGTGGAATTAAATAGGCCACAATATTTTTAAATTAGCTATATTCCAGAAATTGCACTCAAAAAATGAGTGTGTGACACATCTATTAAAAATAGTATTCTTCATTATTACGTACAAAATATATTTACCATTTTAAAATCTAAAGTTTTTACTTTTCAATACTTTAAAAGTTATTTGTTGGAAACTCCTGAAAGTGACACAATTGTTTAAGGTCTACTATAATGTTTTGAATCCGGTTTTTATAAAACCTATTTGAACAGTTATGTTATTTATTCAAATGTTCAGAAATTTTAAAAGAAAGCCGCTTTGATTGGTAATTATCAAATTTTGTATAGAAATCATTTTTTGACGTAGATTACAGCTATGATACAAAAATAATCAGCCACCTTTTTGTGGTATAAATTTTCTATTCATTACTAGGATATTAATGAGTTCAACATTTGATCTTTTTATGAAAATAAACTAGAATAGTGCAGCCTTATAAACACTTTATCAGTGACAAAAATGGTTTAATAATCTTACCATGACCCGAAGAACTTATCAGCGCTTATGACGTATTTATTAATTCAATCATTATTTATTGTGACAGGTGGAAATAGTATACTTTTACTAATAAAGTGATTAAAAAGCCAAAGATGTGACCTAATACGCTCTAAGCTCTAGATTGTTCCTTTCGTTGCACACTCTCTATTCGATTACATTACGTGCTTCAATAACACCTCTGACTTCGAGAGTTTGCTCCGGTGAGTGGTGAAAAGTACAACTGAAAGTGATTCCTAATGATCGTCGACACAAATAATTTCAGAGAGTATTGAGAATTCTAACTGAAAATATTTCATGAAGGAATTTCCGCCAAATCCCCGGTACGTTTAAACGTGAGAGGGGTGGAGAGGGAGAGGGTGGTAAGAGCTGTACCCTCAGATCTACCTCCCACCATCCACACTTCTCACAATACCCCCTCAATACTACTGGAGCTGTACTAGAATCCACATTTCGTGAGATCAGTTGAGGGTTTGTAAGGGAGGGAAGGTAGTAGGACGTAAAATCAGCTGAGCTCTCAGATTTACCCTCCCCCCATACACACTTCTCACAATACCCCTACTACAACTGGAGCTCTACTAAAATCCACATTTCGTGAGATCAGTTGAGGGTTTGTAAGAGAGGAAGGGTAGTAGGACGTAAAATCAGCGGAGCTCTCAGATTTACCCTCCCCCCATACACACTTCTCACAATACCCCTACTACTACTGGAGCTCTACTAGAATCCACATTTCGTGAGATCAGTTGAGGGTTTGTAAGAGAGGAAGGGTAGTAGGACGTAAAATCAGCTGAGCTCTCAGATTTACCCTCCCCCCATACACACTTCTCACAATACCCCTACTACTACTGGAGCTCTACTAGAATCCACATTTCGTGAGATCAGTTGAGGGTTTGTAAGAGAGGAAGGGTAGTAGGACGTAAAATCAGCTGAGCTCTCAGATTTACCCTCCCCCCCATACACACTTCTCACAATACCCCTACTACTACTGGAGCTCTACTAGAATCCACATTTCGTGAGATCAGTTGAGGGTTTGTAAGAAAGGAAGGGTAGTAGGACGTAAAATCAGCTGAGCTCTCAGATTTACCCTCCCCCCCATACACACTTCTCACAATACCCCTACTACTACTGGAGCTCTACTAGAATCCACATTTCGTGAGATCAATTGAGGGTTTGTAAGAGAGGAAGGGTAGTAGGAACGTAAAATCAGCTGAGCTCTCAGATTTACCCTCCCCCCCATACACACTTCTCACAATACCCCTACTACTACTGGAGCTCTACTAGAATCCACATTTCGTGAGATCAGTTGAGGGTTTGTAAGATAGGAAGGGTAGTAGGACCTAAAATCAGCTGCGCTCTCAGATATAACCCCACACCACCCACACTTCTCACAATTCCCATATCTACTACTGGAGCAGTACTGGAACCCACATCTCGTCAGATATTAGTTAAAGGGATGGGAAAGAGGAAGGGTGGTAGGACGTATCATCAGCTGCGCCTTTGGATCTACCCCCCAACACCCTCACCTCTCACAAAACCCCTATCGCAAGAAGTCGTTATGTTTCACTTAACTTCTCTATCGTAACGAACGTTACATCTAGATACATTTAAGCTGAACCATAAAGAATAATAACAAGATCAGTATCTTTCTCTTTTTATTTAATTTTTTGCTTCCCATAAGTTAAAATGGAACATAATTTAGACTCAATATTTTAATGCGTCTTCGTTTCATCTTGTACGGATGTTTTACGATAGAGTGAATTTAAACAACTTTTCAAATTACAATCTAATTCGGGGTGGCATGCGAGTGTGATATACTTTACTTACGCTAATATTATATACAATACTCAGGAAATAAACCAAACTCACTGAGTGAATTTAAACAACTTTTCAAATTACAGTCTAATTCGGGGTCGCATGCGAGTGTGATATACTTTACTTACGCTAATATTATATACAACACTCAGGAAATAAACCAAACTCACTGAGGGTGGCCAGCTATTTTCTTATTAATTTAAAAACAAGTATATCGATTTTAGACGACATATGCGATATAGTGTAATACTTCTATTTTAACTCTGGTTCCACCAAGTCCCCTATGTTAAAATGATGCTCAGTACCCGGATGAATAAAACATTTCCTAGTTTCAACTGATGCATAGGGAACATCTCTCTGTTCTCCGATTCTCTTTATTCAAGTATATGCCATGTATATTCAAGTCAGATGATTATGTATTCTTCTAAGCACAAAATTCAAACAGATTAAGTGATTTTAAAGGAAATAAAATAACTGGTAATTTCATTATTTGTGAACAATCTATGGCACAGATAAGGTTTGCGGGAGGACAGAACTACTTTAAACGCATTTTTAAAAGCTCAAATTCAAGTGCTCCTAAATGACTTCAATAATCCCTTTTACATATTTTTTGTGATAAAAAGTTTTTTTTTCAAGTGTTATCGGCAATTATATAAGTAATTTACAATTACAGATTGTACTGATTGTAGTTATTTTGAATTTAGGAAAAACTAATGCCATGCCTTAATCTACTCTAAACTTGTGTTGCCCCCCCCCCCCTCCTCGAAGCTGCAATGAAAATAATTGGAGAGCTTCTAATTACGTTGCCTTGGAATTAAAACAATAGCGAGGAAAAGCGTCGCCACCTCTGAACAAAGACGCTTTCCTGGAATAAATGGTTATGATTTTAACGTACAACGTTTTAAACGCTTATGAAAATGGGATATAATAATGTTTAATGACACCTATACACGGATTCTCGAAATTAATTAAATTAAGGTCAATTGTTTTCATGGAAACCCAACTTAATTAAAATAAGCATTTCTTAAAATTTCCTATCTTTATTTCAGATATTTTTAACATATCAAATATAATGCGAGTAGATGTGACGATGAATTATTTATTATTTTTGTTATATAATTTGTGCCAGTAAGAAAGACAGGTTTGGACCCAGAGGTACTCGTTACTTTAGTCAACTAAGTTAGTGTGTATTCATACTGATATCGCGTAACAGTCACTAATCTATCATACATTAGGAGTAAGTAAATTGTATAAAATAAGATAGTAAAATTTCGAACTGACGTGACAGTAAAAAAACACAAGTTTTTTACATCTACATTTAAAATGTAAGGGTTATTATTTTTTGGATTTGGATCGAAGGATACAGTTTAAAGACATCATCTGCTAAATTAAAAACTATATTTTCTGATATTTTTTATGGTCATGTATAACGGGGACCCGTTAAAAATCTACTATTGTGTTCTGGTGGTTAAAACAATACATTCAACCAAAAATATTAACATTTAATATCATTTATATTTTTAAAGTGTATTTACTTACGTTAATGTAAATTTAAATATTTTACATTAACATACAGATTATGAATTGTTCTATTCTAACTCATTTATAATAAATAAAATTTTTATGTTCCTTTAGTATTGGGAAATAATGCATTAGTCACAGTAATTTTAAAGTGTACGTTTCCCTACAATACGCTCCCAGTATTTATTTATCAGTACATAAGAGAGAAACACGGTGTATAGTCTCAAGACCTCATTACATGAAATTTAAGACGGTCTAAGGTTCACTCGATCCCCTTGTTCAATTGTGTCTGCTCTGTATCTCGTAGCACAGCATTAGTGGCGGAAACATCATCCCTCTATACTTATCCGAGATAATCTCCCTTTGACGTCGACCTTTCCTCTTGGCGTCTTCTCCAGTGACTTCCTCTCACTACAAAGTTACATTTATGTGGACGACTTAGGATGCTTATATTATATCTGACAAGCGAATATTTTCAGCTTGAAATACAGGACATGAAGGTATAGAGAACCACTCTCTCATTTCAAATTTTACCAAACAATGTTAGATTCCAATTTTGTCGACTACGGAAGACGACGAAACTGTGTAGCAGGCTTGTAATAATTACCAATAATATTACAGCATGAAACCAACCAGGCTTTAAACTTATTTCATGTTCAATTTATATTTTCCCAGAAACTGTTTGAGTTATTCCGTTTTCCAATGATTTATCCCTATAGTATAGGCTAACTGTATTGTTTACGAAATGATAATTATCACAAATATAGTTAATTATCTGTGTTTATGTATTTGTGCTTCATTACGTTTCCATTTATGATCTGTGACATTATTATTGGTTGTGGTAGATACTCGTATATTCAATCAATCTGTTATTGATGTGTCTAAGTTAGAACTGTATTAATTGTTCAGATTGTTGATTACTATTAAAATGTATTTTTATTACTTTTGATGGTTATTTAAGCACGATATGTTTCCGATTATCGTTTTATTTGTTACTGGGTTTTATTAGTATACTGATATTGCTATTTATTATTATGGCTACTAGATATTGGTTGTTAAAATTAATCAGTTATTGAAATAGCCATACTGTTTCAAACACAATATCTCTTCTTATCTGTTATCTGTTAGTCTGTATTGTACGTCTTGCTTTTGATTATAAATTGTAACATAGCATTTGTCGTTGGTGTGTAAAAAATATATAACAAATATTCGTGAAAATATATGTTTATACAATTTCACAATATATATATTTATATAAATATATGATATATTTTTACAATTTCAATATCTAATTGCAGATAACGAGAGAAATTGCACAGTAGCAAAATATATTAAATATTTAATATTAATTTCTCTCCTCCGCGCTATTTGGATTTAGCTAGTCGATAACCTCACTCAAACAATGTCTATAAACGTTTTATACAGATTTTAAATAAAATTAGTTAAATGTGTAATTGTGAAAATATGGACCAGTAGAGAGAGTAATAGTGGGAGAGAAAGAGAGATAGGTGTCCGTGTGGGTCGCCTCTCTTGTTTTTCTCTACTTGACTTATTTCGATACTCAACCATTGTCGATCATTATCTGGTAGTATGTATATGACCACTCGTGTTCCACTGGCTAGAGGACATGGTTTCAATATGTTTCATCCTCTCAGGATCGTAACCGTGCATTAGCCAACACATGTTGCGTTAAGTATGTTATACGCAATGATATTGTGAGTTGTTAGTTTGTTAACAACTACTAAACTATTATAATGTAACAGAATATTGCTGCAAGTATTGTGACCAAAACCAAGACTTTCAACGGTTTTAAAGCCGTCTATAACAATCTCCAAAACTTCGGTGATGACGTCAAAAGTAATGACAGTATGTTAGGACACATGTCACGGATTTTCATACTTTTTCCAAACAGTATTCTTTAATTTAAAATATAATACATTTTTATTAATCAAACTCCTTACAAACTGAGCTATACCTATAAAACTCTACATTCCCGTTAAAGACAAATATATCCAAAAGTTTAGATTTTAAATAAGAAATTGCATTAATCCATAGAATTATCCCATTACAAGAAGTAATATCTAACCACCGCCGTACTTCTCTTGTTCCGAATCGATCCCTACCAAGGTTCACAGAGATATAATTTAAATTTACATTAAAAACAATAGAAGCACTGCTATATATTACATAAACATACTGTACATATTTTACGTAAAACCCTTTAGTACACTATTGAATTAATATTAAAATTACCATGACTTAAAACTAATTATCAAGAATGCAAAACGCTAAAATAATTGTAACGTAGGAATAAAACGTAGTTACCACAATTCATCAATATCAAAGTGCAATTCAAACCCATACAATTAAATCACCCAATTATGAACCTGATGAGACAATTATTATTCACCTGTATTACACAGGATAGCTGCTGGGTAACCAGACTGAGCTTCTTTGTAGCCTAGGTGTCTCTAATGTTGAAACTATGTAAAACACAATTTTTATGAAATTTTTTCACTCAGGTTGACTCTTTATATTCTCCCGTAGATAGAGGATACTGCTGCACAATTTCCAAACAGGACAAGAACATTTGGGATTATATATCCGAGTGAGAGTAATTAAAAGGTTGCACTGCATTAAAAAAATCACAGCACTCGCAAATTAATGTGACGGCGAGAAAATCTTTATTGGGATTATTTGGCGCTGTTGTTTGTTGGGAATCACTGGGCTGCGAGAACTAACAAAGTCTGTTTGTTCAGAAAATAATTCATCCATTAGCAACAGCACCTCCGTGCCTTTCGGATACTCATCACTAAAGTGAATGTAGTGGTTGAAAATATACAGTCCTAATTCATTTTAGAAAAATACTTGTGACTGTCAGATTTAAAACCTTGTTAGTAAATGGATTTTAATAAACTAGCACTTATTCATTTTGAACTGAGATTATTTGTTTAACACGCGGATTACTGAGATATTTAACAGAACACATGTAAAACACGTTTATGTATGTGTTTCAAAACAATTATATTCCTAAAGAGTTTTATACAGAGCGCCCAATACAATATACGTGCTATTTGGTTGGTCACATGTAATTAAAACCACCATAATTCTACTCTTATGTACTGTTTAAGTTTTCTATTATTTATTATTGTTTGTGGGGATATTAAAACATAAAAATTAAGAACAGAAAGGAAATAAACATACACGAAAGCTGCTTAGATTACAGTCCAGGCGATGCCACTGCACAGGATGCAGGTCACGAGTACAAGAATTCCCGAGCACAATTATACGTCACACGAGCACAGGCGAAAGTGGAATACTAACTAGAAAATCAATGTTTGGCTCTTTCTTCTATGGTCAGGAGGGGCAATGGGTCATGGTTTCCTTAATTCCTAAAATAATTTTAGGTTTCCCAGTTAGGGGTTTAAAAATATTAATACCCAATGTGGCATAACCTTAACCAAAGGCTGACTTAACGATTGGTCTATTAATTTTTTTCAAGCCTCAATAAGTTTTGCGTTAAAAGTTTTTCTCACGAAGTATTATATTGGCTTATTTCCATTATAGGGGGTGATTTTCAGACCAGCATTGCAGAACAATTTTAGATTTTTCCACTAGTCCTTGTTTCGTGATTTCTTTGTTGTTGTTTTTTTTTTATTTCCACACTTAGTAGTCTTTTTATAATATGTATTCCCTATTACAAGAACATGTTATACTTTAAACACAGTTTTTTAGCGCTGTGTGCCATTTTTTGGTTGGTTTTTTACAAGAAGTTATCAAAGAGTGATTTGTCCTCTAAAAGCGATTAATAACATTATATTTTCTGCATACTCTTGTAAATTTCTCCGATAATTCTAGCACATAAGAAATTTAAATGTACGTCAATTTTTCTTTGTGTTCATTCTCATGGCTTTTTCTATTGTTTCTTTGCACTTATTTATGATGGACTGAGGGTACGCGTTTTTTTAAAAGATCCATTTCAGACTTTTCTTATTTCTTCTTTTAACCCATCTTTGTCTGAGCAATATATATGTTACTACTTTGACAGATTTTTAGATACTGCCCAGAAGGTGTTTTCTAAAGATAATTTGTTGCCTTGAGGACATCTCTATCTCTTAAATATGCACACATCCAGAAAGTGAAGTTTGTTTTGACTTCTAGCTCCATGATAATGCAAATGGAGGGAGAAATGCTGTTTATATGGGATGAAAAGTCATTAAGTACAGTGCCTCCATAAGGGAAGATGAAGAAAGTGTCATTCACCTATCTCCAACAGATAATTGGTTTGAACTGAGTTGCCAGGAGCGTTTTGCTCAAATTATTTCATAAAGATATTGGCGAAATTGGGCGATAGATGAGATCCCATCGCCATTTCCTCATCTTGACGGTAAATTTTACCCTCTAGTTCAAAGTAGTTACAGTCAGTGCTAGTGTTAAAGTTAGTTCTACAATTAAGTTTGAGGAGAATTTTTATTCTCTCGTTTGTGGTACATAAGTCTACAATTGGCATGGTATAAGTTAAGATGGTACAGTCCGAGGACTTTAGCTGTGCGCGTGTCCTTGAGTGTGTGGTGATAGGCGGGAGGGGTGACGGGGTACCGTTATGCGCTGCGTCCCGAAAACATTTCCTATGACTCATGGGTAAAACCCTCCTTTCAGGAATCGTATTGGCCCAAACAACTCATCGCACTCGCTAAAAATCAGTCTGTTTTGTGACAGTGCTGAGTGTGGTGGTAGCTTGTGCTTCGCTTTTACCCATAATGTCTGTTGAGTTAAAGTCGAAAGTCAAAGGCAGAACTATTCATAGTCAGGCTCGCGAAATTGTGAGTAATGTTTATACATTTATGAAGGAAGAGGCAGACCATCAAACTGTTAAAATTCCGTTGTCAAAGGCTCGACAAAGAACTGCTGCGGCAACTGGAGTGTCAGAGCGAGTTGTGACTAAAATAAACAGTGAACTTAAAAAGTTTAAGGTTAGTAACCTGTGTGAGGCAAGTTTTACTACGCCAAACAAAAACCGTAAACGACGTAGAACAGTTACTCATTTAGATGACTTCGATAAATGTGTAGTGAGAAGACTAGTGTACAATTTCCATATTGAAGAACATCGAATACCGACTGCAAAACTATTGAGGGAGGCGCTAAGGGACAAAATAAATTTCCAGGGTTGTGAGAAAAGTTTGAGGTGGTTATTAAAGGACCTGGGATTTACTTGGAGAAGGACGGCAAACAATAGGAGATTATTAATTGAAAAGCCAGAAATCCGAGAGAAAAGAATAACATATTTGAGAGCGTTAAAAAATTACAGGAAGCAAGGACGACCAATAATTTATTTAGACGAATCTTATATACTATCGTCTCACGTTTCTAAACAAACTTGGTCGGATGGCTCAAATGAAGGGTTACACGTGCCGATTTCCAAGGGCGAGAGACTAATAATTATCCATGCGGGTGGAGAGAAAAGGTTTGTGCCCAATGCTTTTACCTGTTGGAAAGCAAGCAACCATAGTGGAGACTATCACGACAACGTGAATGGGGACATATTTATGAAGTGGATAAAGGAAAAAGTGTTACCGAATTTGGAACCAAATTCAGTACTGGTAGTCGATAACGCGCCCTACCATAACATACAAATTGATAAAGCTCCTACTTCTAAAAGTAGGAAGCAAGATATGAAGTTGTGGCTTTCGAAAAACGGAATACCATTCTGCGACGATATGCTTTTACCTGAACTCTACAAACTTGTGCAGCTATATAAACCAAGGCATGTCCGGTACGCCTTGGACGAAACTGTTCAACTAGAGGGTCACGATATCTTAAGACTTCCGCCCTACCACCCAGACCTCAATCCCATTGAGTTAATTTGGGCCGAAGTCAAAATTTATGTAGCTATGAGAAATACATCTTTCACTATGTCTCAAGCTAAAGCTCTATGTGAAGACAAGATTTCAAGTATGGGCGCTAAAGAGTGGTCAGTAAAGTGCCAGCACGTAGAAAAAATCGAAAGTGACTATGCAGCCGCAGAACCCCAGATTGACAATATTATTGAATCCCTTATTATATCAGTTGGTTCGGATACAGACAGCAGTGACAGTGACCCAGAAGAGGAGGACAATTTGAGTGGGATTGAAGAACTCCAATGAAAAAAACAATCATTGTAAGTAAAATTTGTTATTAGAAAATTATATTATAGCATTTTAATTAACTAAATATTATTGAAGTGATTGTAAATTAAATTAATAAGAGAATACCAAATAATAGGAATAATAGGACTTATCCTTTTTTTTTAGTTTTTATAGTGTTGTTTAACGTGTTTTTGAAAATAGCGTTTTTGTCAATAATTATCTGCAAATAGAAATCGTGAGTTTAAAGTCGTTAAAGAAATTGTTGCGCCTTCATCTCAGCGGCTAGCACGTAAACGCAACCCGCCACACAGATAGCGTTTGTTTGTTGAAAGGGTAGTATCAGGGCTGCACGAGCACAGCTAAATTCCTTCAACTGTACTACAGTGAGGGACAGTGTACTCCACTATACAGTGCTATACAGAAGTGCGGGGTAAAGTGGGCGATTGCCTATGCACGAGTGATGTTTTAAATTATATATCTGAAGTATCAAACCTTTAAACTAATCACTACCGTATTGTTAGTAATCACAAGTCCTCTGTTTACATTTTTTCAATATGTTGCATTGTATGAGTTAGGGGTACTACAGTGTCAGATACAGAGATACGGGGTAAAGTGGGCGATTGCCTATGCATGAGCCGAGACCCGGACATGTTTTATTCAACTAAATGTGACCTTTCGGTTTGATTCAAGTGACACGTGCAACAGAAAATACCGGTTACTTGTTAGTTACTTCTCTTTCGTGTAAAATATTCTATAATTATAAAGTTGTTTGTTGTAATACTGTCATATCTAATCGTTGTAGACTATGAACTGATTACATATTTTTATATATTATTGTAATAGTTATTGTATTGTAAATAATAATTTTTTTAACTGTAAATGTATTACCATATTTAAAAAAAGATGTACTAAAGTATACATATTTAAGATAACGTAACAGTACCTAACTAAAACTGGGTGCCTATGTTTAGTTAAGCTCGATTTAACTTTCTACTTGGTGCAGCGTCTGAAATGTGACACTGGTACAAACTGACTCCTAGAACCTGGAGTCCACATATGTGTGACTAGGTTACAAAAGTTGGCGATGAAGATGTTCAAACCACTGCAGTCACTTTAGTGATGAATATCCGAAAGGCACGGAGGTGCTATTCCTGATGGATGAATTACTTTCAGAACAAACAGACTTTGTTAGTTCTCGCAGCCCAGTGATTCCCAACAAACAACAGCGCCAAATAATCCCAATAAAGATTTTCTCGCCGACACATTAATTTGCGAGTGCTGTGATTTTTTTAATGAAGTGCAACGTTTTAATTACTCTCACTCGGATATAGAATCCCAAATTTTCTTGTCCTGTGTGGAAATTGTGCAGCAGTATCCTTTATGTACGGGAGAATATAAATAGTCAACCTGAGATAAAAAAATTATCATAAAAATGTTGACCTTAATTTTAATACTGTACATCAAACATAAAGGCTCGTTTAATAAATTTCCTAGAATTTAAATTATACAACAATACCAATATTTGTGTCTATTTCCTTCTACACAAGCCAATCGCAGTGTCGTATAGCATTTTCTAATTTTTATGCAAAACAATCTTGTTTAATTTTAGCTTAATATTTTAGAACGTTTTCAATGCAAAATTAAAATATTTACATTCGGTTACATTCCAGCCTGAAGCAATTTATTATATCATGTAACATGTCATATAGCATATCATATAACATATCATATAGCATATCGTATAACATATCATATATCATATCATATAACATATCGCAATTGACAAGTTCCCAAAAGTGAACATTCGACCGAATTGATCTTTTTGTATACATTTTACCAACAAGAACATTACACACGTCACTATAACAATTGGCTGGATAGCACTAACGAACAATATTGCTTGTCATAGTTACTAGCAAACTGTGACGTTATATATACAACAGAAACAATACACACGTCACTATAACAATTGGCTGGATATCACTAACGAACAATATTGCTTGTCATAGTTACTAGCTTAACTGTGACGTTATATATACAACAGAAACAATACACACGTCACTATAATAATTGACTGGATAGCACTAACGAACAATATTGCTTGTCATAGTTACTAGCTTAACTGTGACGTTATATATACAACAGAAACAATACACACGTCCACTATAACAATTGGCTGGATAGCACTAACGAACAATATTGCTTGTCATAGTTACTAGCTTAACTGTGACGTTATATATATACAACAGAAACAATACACACGTCACTATAACAATTGGCTGGATAGCACTAACGAACAATATTGCTTGTCATAGTTACTAGCTTAACTGTGACGTTATATACAGGGTGTAACTGAAATACACCGACAAACTTGAGGAGGTTGTTCCTGAGGTCAAAACGAACCAAAAAGTTCCTATAAATGTATGTCCTAAAATGCATAGTTTTCCCGTCTGTCCGTCTGTTTGTGTTTATTACATTAAATTTTTTTTCTAAACAACCATTAAAGGTACAAAGTTAAACTTTTCAACATATGCTAATCTAGTAAAGATTGTCAATTTAAAAAAAAATTGAAAATTTTTACTCAACAAAATTCAAAATGGCGGCTAGTTAAAATATTTGATGGTGAATTTCTCAAAAACTACTTCCTGTATAAAAAATTTACTAGAATATAAAAAAATATAAATTTATTTATAAAACGAACGGTACCTCATTTTTTGAAATCGCTCAAGAAATAAAAAAGTTATGGCATTTTTCTTAACCTAGTAACATATCACATTTCTAAGTTTTTTTTCTTGTTTCAAAAGTGAATGTAAGTATTTAGGCAGTATAAAAATAAAACGATATTTTGGGTTAAAAAACTTTAAACATGATAATTAGTATTAAATTTTAAAAACGACATTGTAACAAGCAATCTACATGACTCAACTTTCATGGTTTAAACAGCTGAATATGTTTTCATGTTGAGACACAGCTGATTAGAACAACAATGAATTCAGATAAGTAAGTCATTTCCTTGTTTATTTTTGACAAGATATGATCTGTTACTTTCACTTGTAGAAACATTATTAGTTGATAGTGCTCTTATTCTATTGAAGATGGCAGGTTACCCATTTAGCTATCAAGCTGACATGATATTTATGTATGGAAAAGCTAACGGTAATAGTCGCCTAGCATCCCGCCTGTATTACGAATCATTTCCAAATCGACAACAACCTACTCATTCAACATTTGCTGCTGCTTTCAACCGACTTCATGAGACTGGCACTTTGTTACCTTCTACTACAGACCGAGGTGTACAGAGACAGCGTAGAACTCCTGATTTGGAAGAAAACATCTTACAGCGAGTAGAGGAAGATCCAGGCGTAAGTACTAGGCAGTTAGGAGCAATACTCAACGTAGACCACATGACAGTATGGCGAGTTCTACATGAGCAGATGTTATATCCGTACCATTATCAGCGTGTACAAGCCCTTGGTCCAGCTGACTTTCCATTACGTTTACAGTTTTGCCAATGGTTTTATCAGCAAGCTAACAACCCTGGTTTTACATCATTAGTTGTGTATACAGATGAAGCTTGTTTTAATCGAGATGGAATAACCAACTACCACAATATGCATCAATGGGCTGATGAAAACCCACAAGCCATTCATGAAGGGAGACATCAACAACAGTTTAAAATAAATGTTTGGGCAGGCATCATTGGAGACTGTTTATTAGGTCCTTTTGTATTACCTGACATACTAAATGGTGAAAACTACAGACATTTCTTACCACACGAATTGCCTGAAATTTTAGATGATGTTCCCTTGGGTGTGAGAGAGCACTGTTGGTTCATGCATGATGGAGCTCCCGCGCATTTCAGACTAGATGTCAGGCAATTTCTGGACCAAACTTATGGGGAAAGATGGATAGGCAGAGGGGGACCTGTATCATAGCCGCCTCGGTCGCCAGATCTAAATCCAATCGATTTCTTCCTTTGGGGCCATTTGAAAACTCTAGTTTTATGAAAGACCAGTTAATACCAGGGATGACCTTTTACAGCGTTTCACTGCAGCCTGTAACACTGTAAGGAATACACCAGGAATACTTGAAAGAACTCGGCAATCAATCACCAGACGTGTTAATGCATGCATCGCATCAAATGGAAGGCATATTGAACATTTGTTGTAAAGTGATCCCTAATATTTTGAAATAAATGTTGCTCTGTTAAGTTA
This sequence comes from Homalodisca vitripennis, assembly GCF_021130785.1. NCBI lineage: Eukaryota > Metazoa > Arthropoda > Insecta > Hemiptera > Cicadellidae > Homalodisca > Homalodisca vitripennis. The sequence goes on from NC_060208.1 coordinate 13,335,142, forward strand.
TTCCGTATTTCTTAATAATGACAGCTTAAAACTCTTTTGTTTAATGTGAGATATTTTTGTTTAATGTGAGATATTTTTTGTTGAATGTTCTAAACAATTGTAGGCTACTGTAGTTTTTTGAAACAAGAAAAAAACTTGGAAATGTGATATGTTACTAGGTTAAGAAAAATGCCATAACTTTTTTATTTCATGAGCGATTTCAAAAAATGAGGTACCGTTCGTTTTATAAATAAATTTATATTTTTTATATTCTATTAAATTTTTTATACAGGAAGTAGTTTTTGAGAAATTCACCATCAAAGATTTTAACTAGCCGCCATTTTGAATTTTGTTGAGTAAAAATTTTCAATTTTTTTTTAAATTGACAATCTTTACTAGATTAGCATATGTTGATAAGTTTAACTTTGTACCTTTAATGGTTGTTTAGAAAAAAAAATTTAATGTAATAAACACAAACAGACGGACAGACGGAAAACGATGCATTTTAGGACATACATTTATAGGAACATTTTGGTTTGTTTTGACCTCAGGAACAACCTCCTGAAGTTTGTCGGTGTATTTCAGTTACACCCTGTATACAACAGAAACAATACACATGTCACTATAACAATTGGCTGAATAGCACTAACGAACAATATTGCTTGTCATAGTTACTAGCTTAACTGTGACGTTATATATACAACAGAAACAATACACACGTCACTATAACAATTGGCTGGATATCACTAACGAACAATATTGTTGTCATAGTTACTAGCTTAACTTTGACGTCATATATACAACAGAAACAATACACACGTCACTATAACAATTGGCTGGATAGCACTAACGAAAAATATTGTTTGGCATAGTTACTAGCTTAACTGTGACGTCAGATATACTACACCTGTCAGTTATATACTATTCATTAAAAATCAGCATCAATATTTCATACTACATAATCTTGTCAATGTACATCTACTATAGACTGCACTTTTCATACACTCTGTTTGGATTATTTACAATCAGAATACCATTGATCCAAAGAGGATGCTCAGCATAATGTCCTATTTACGTACCAAACCTCTGTCGAACTGATCCTAGTGAACTACAAGATGAAAACTTATGTATGAGTGAATCTGTCGGGACTGTTTGATTCGGTAACATCTTAGGACTCTACGTGTTTTACTACTTTTAGACTTAAATTGGGAATCATTCCGAATTTCTTGGCATACAGTATAACCGAACAATGTTAAATGTTTATATTATGTAATGGTCACTATAGTTATATTCTTACTAGTCATAATCAGGCACCATATTTCATCACCGCATGAAGTTTTCATGCCTTTCATCCAAACAAACGATGGTGCGTCTACCTCAGACTCCACGAAATGAATGTTGTATGCCTCTTCTAATATTATGATTCTATCTCAGACTACAGAAAATTAATGTTGTAAGTTTCCATTAGTGCATATCTCCTGATAAACCTGTTGATGAACTCAGACTCCATATGAGCTCACACCTTGAGATGGTCCGAAATAAGTCTAAACATCTAACATTCTAAACATTCATCTAAACACAGAGCATGAGATGATCGTGTATCTCAGATTTCAATAAATTAGTAATGTGTGCCTTTCATATCAGCATACACCCTGATATACTTTAAATCTACTAAAATATTTACTGAAAACTATGTAATTAAATCTACGTCAGAATTAATATTTCATGCCTTTTACCTTAAAACGCATTCCTATGTGGTCTTTTTTCATAATCATATAATGCTTATAATTTAATGTAGTAGTGTTTCTAACAAAGAAGCTTTTATCCTCTTCGCCTGACCATAAAAGCTCATGTAGCATATGTTGAGGTACTGCTTTATTGCAGACTCCCACGGAAACATTCACGTAATCTTATTGATTACGATATTTATATCAACTGTGATATTTATATCTTTCATCTGGGCGAAGCTCACACCACAGGGAGATAACGGCGATGATTCTATGAAAAGCTTTTATACTCTTCATTTCACATACAGCTGCTAGTTTATAACACGGTTGGCACCAGGTAAAGCTTTTACGATTCTCATATGTATCTACGGCCTTATTGTTACGAAACTTGTATGAAAACATTATTCGTTATTTGAAATGTACTACACAGTTATTATAGTTGTAATTGTATTAACATATTTAATATTGCTAAAACAGGAGAATGTATTAAACTGTGTGGAACATTAAAATTTATAAAATTTTATGAATAATTTCGAAGAAAATATCTACTGTTTCAAGGAGGACATGGCAGACCCTATACTCTAGAGTCTTCCAGCCAACTCGCTGTTATAAAGCAATAAGAACACAACATTACCTTGTTTGTGAACATCCAAAGCCGTACTTCAGCATATTGCTCTCTGCTGGGCTGACTTTTTCATACTTCTCTCGTATTTCCGTAATATGCAACAATGTTGTATATTTCAAAGCTGTTCTTGAATTTTTTAATACAACTTGCAATATATTAGCAAAACTTATGTTACGAGATTGCAGCAGGATTTCCTTGTGCTCGCCTATGTTAGTTATAACAATGGTCAATTTAGTGAGTTACAAACAAAGCATTATTACTGAGCAAAACACGTGTTTTAATTAAAACATACTTATTATAAAAATTATTTATTAAGCACTTAAATATACTATGGCTAATCCTATCTTTAGCAGGATGCTTCAAAGTAGGCAAGTAATATACATATTTAACAAATAATATTGATTAGTGTACGACTGCATTCAACAAAACACGTATCAACACAATTGTAACTGTTTTAGTCTTACTTAAGTCTTCAATCCTTTTTTAATTCACAAATTTCTAGTTTTAATCTAAAAAGTTATTTTTACAAGAAATTTTACACTTCGAACATGAAAATGTGATAACAGATATGAGATAAAACGTTATATTGCCTAAAATTTAATCCACTACATGTCTCTAAATGACAGATGTAGATGGCAACCGGTAAAAATGTGGTGTACAGATTAAGATTATAGACTCAACACATTTCTACCAATTTTGCGCTCAGTCCGGATGGACTACCATACGTTGTGTATTGCCAAATTTTCTTATATTTACCGGGTATCTTAAAACACCAAACCGCCATTTATTGTGTGTATTAAATTTCTTAATAATAATATAGAAATACATCTTTGGGGGATGATTGTATGACCAACTGTGGGGTTTTTTATATATGAACATTTTTGACTTCCCCCCTCACAATAATTGGGTATTTTAAGGGTAAGCCAAAATGTTTAAATAGGAATCCCTAGCAAGTGACATCATTTTAATGTATTATAAAAATAATAAGAATGGTACAAATTAGAGGTCTCCAATTTTACTCTAATTCAGTGGCTAATTAAATTTTAAATTGTTTTACAAAACCCCCACAATTTAAGTTACTGTAAGGCAGATAACACATTCACTCACTAGTTGTTTTAAACATTTACGACTCCAAATCATAAAATAAGTTATTACAAAAATAAAAATATTAACAACAATGATTAACATAGCATTTATTAGGTTTTGTTTTGTCAAACTGAAGCCCATCAGGAAGTCCTGGGAATACCAAAAACTGGTTTTTACCATGCCATCTCTTATTTGTTACCAATTAACATATGAGACACAATTGTGACATAGTAACTGGACAGAATTGCTAGATTTTCCTATTTGAACATTTAGAAAACTCCTCAATTGGTCGTATATAAACATCCCTCAAAGTAAATTACTCAACCTCTATCTTTAAGAAAGTTATAAGGGGGGGGGAATTTTAAGGCACCCGGTATATATGAGGCATGCAGAATAAGAGTCATGATTTTAACTGTAAGCGTCAAAATATTGCTAAAACAATTCAATGTTTGAAATATTCCGGCCTCGTGTGGGAAGCTGCCTACAACCAACACGCTATGTTTAACCTAAACTGCCAATAATAAGCTTTTGTCTGTGTAGGTGAGTTGAGGTGGGCGAACACTGACCGTACTGCTTCATTATCACAGCATGGCAGCCTATCGATAATTTGTTTTGGCAACACAAATGCTATCGAGGTTGGCAACACTGATTGCCTGAAGAATACAATCATAATTATGTGTCTGAAATTTTATTGATTAAGAGTGGTTTTTACTCACTGTTGGGTGTTGTATTCGTGCTGTCTGGAACTGGTTATTTATGCACAATCGAAATCTGCTTGAAACGTCGATCGGAGGAACTGTGAGTAGTTGGTGCATATTGACTTTGCTGATGGTTGTCTTACGACATTATCATCGATCTGCATGCAGTAGACGGTAGCTGGTCTGTTGATCGGCGAAACTGATCTGTGGCGCATGCGCCGCGGTGAACCACTGCTGCCACGCGCACGGCCTGACCTGTACCTGCTCAACTCACGGCTGGCGGAACGGAGCATTTACTGCTGCGCCTGCCGCTGAGTGAATACGTCCCGCCTGACATCGCTGCCTGCGCCGTGCATCGCTCCGCATCGGGCGACATGGTGATTCATACCCGTTCAACTTTAGCACAGCTTTCATTAATTGAGGCTGTTCTAAATGACGCAACGGGTTTTGACGACGCTACTGAGTGCGTGATTACTCGTATATGTACGCAATTAAAAAGATTGCGAGTAAATTTTCCCAACGTAGATTTTGATGAGCTCGAAAACTGATTTTTGCGAATTATTAAAAAAGCTGAATGACTCAAATATTTTGAGTCAAACCTTACATTCTGAAAATGAACATTTAAAGTTGCATACTGGTGCCTTGGAAAAAAAACTCCAAGATGAGAAATGTGAAAGACGTTCTGAGCTGAATGACTCCTTGAACGCTCAAGATGTGATTTTAGATGAGAAAGACGCTATTTTAAGTGAGAACTTAATGTTAAAAACTAGTTCTAGTAAACTTAGGTCTAAGTTAGATGAACTTATGAATGATTATTCATGTGTAAATGCATTGCAGTCCGAAAATGATATGTTAATTAAACAATTTAATTGTAACATTGATGAGTTAAACAGAAAGCACGCAGATTTATCCTCTTTGGTAAATACATTGAAAAATCAACTAAAATCGGCAGAAGCCGGGACGTGGCTAATGAATAGATGGGTAGACGATAGAGTCCTAGACTCATACTTTGAAACATTTGCAAAAGCCTTTTCTGATCTACCTTGTAAAATCTTATTTTTGGGCCCAACTCTTGTTCAGATGGTAAAATTGGGGGCAGAAGATGATGCTAAGGCGCTTCTGTCGCAGGCGTCCCTTTCATCTTCGCATTATGTTTTCTGTTGTGTTAGTAACAACGTCGCGACCCTGAAAGACGACTCAGGGACGCACTGGAGTTTGTTATTTGTGGATGTTGCTGAGGGAGCAGCTTATCATTTTGATTCCCTAAACCAGTCAAATAATTTATCTGCTAAGTTAACGGCCTCAAAGTTGGGGGTGGAAGAATGTAACTTTACTGAAATTAGCTGTATGCAACAAAAGAACAGTTTTGAATGCGGTATAAGTGTGCTAGTGAACACTAGACTTGTAACTGAGGGGTTTTGTGCTCGGGGGCCCACGTCTCAATGTTCTTTCATGGACTGGTACAGGAACTTCTTTACGCCGGACTTTACTGCTGACGAGGAGTCTAGTGACAGACTGTCTGATGGTTCTTTAGTGCTACCCCTGCTGAGTTGTGCAAGCCCTAGCAAGGTTGAATCATTGCCTGTAAATAATGTTAATAGAACTGTAGATTTAAGTAAAACACAACCTGAATGTAAAAATAGCCAAAACTATGAGTCATACAATTTAGATCCCAGTGAATGGAATGTTGTCAAACGAAGGCGAAATAAGACTACTAGTCATAAATCCCAAACATACTGTGTAAAAAAGAGGCCTGGGCCGCTATGTAGAAATCGTTATCATGTTTTAGATGGTTCAAATAATATAACATGTGAAAATGATATTAGATTTATTAAAAATGTATCAGGTGTATGGAGAGAAAAACCTAAACAGAAATCGCAGTCTAGAAATAGTTTTAAGCGAATAAAACGACTGAGGGCAAATGTAGTAACAGAGTCAGCCGAAAAGCCGGCTTCACCCTATGCATGTTCTGTAATGGGATCAAACGGTGAACACCAGCAATTACTTGTAAGTGAGGGTTGTACTCCTGAGCGGTCGCGGGGTACTGATCGGCAGGTTGGCGATTGGACATTAAAGAATGTCTTGGTCATCGGTGACTCATTGTTGCGATATGCTGGGAATCTCTGCTTGAAAAATGGGGCCACCTTAGATATCAATCCAGGTGCAAAAATTGAGCATATTAAGCAAAAGCTTTTGAAGTATGTGCCAAACCAGCCAAAAAATTATTTATATTCATGTTGGCACCAATAATCTTGTTGATGGTTATAACGGACGACCTGGGTACAATGGCGGTTGGGGGAAGCGCGCGGCACTTCATAGTATGGCGGACCTGTTGAGTACCGCAAAAAACACTTTCCAATTTCTGACATTATGTTGAGCAGTGTTTTAACTAGGCGAGACATTGCACCACTACCACTTTGTAATTTTAATGAACAGCTAGAAGTTATGTGCATTAATTTTAATGTCACTTATGTTGACGCGAACCGCCTGGTGAGGGGGTATCACCTTGCTCGGGATGGTCGTCACTTAAATAGGGCAGGAAATTTTTGGTTCGGGAATTTTATTTTCAGGTGTTTGCACGAGAAAAGAACTTTTCCGGGTGGATGTTCGCCGGTTTCCGCAGTTCCTGGCGACTTTAGAGCTGTTCCTGAGGTGTCACAGGCTTCTGTTCAGCAAAAGGAGTCGGGAAACGGCATCAGAGGGGCGAGTTGTTTTCCAGAGTAGGGCACTTAAATGTGAGATCAATGAACACAGGTTTCCAGGAGCTGTGTGCGGTTATTGATGATTTCAAATTTGACATTCTTGGTCTCTCGGAGACGTGGTTGACTCCAGATGTTTCCTCAGATTGTTTCATTGTAGATGGCTACTCTTTATGGCGCAAGGACAGACAGGGCGCTGAGGGTCTCCCGGGAGCCGCTGGTGGAGGAGTGGCACTCCTGGTTGCAAATCATCTGCAAATGACGCAGGTTTATTTGAACAATGTTGATAGTCGCTTAGAATATATCTGCGGCAAGTTTAGTTTGAGAAACAAGAAGCTGTGTGTGTGCATGGTGTATAAAACCACCCTGTGTTATATATTCCACCCTGAGTTCTATTTTGTATTCCTTGTTTATTGATCAGATGTTGGATGTTGATGATGTCGTTTTGTTGGGTGACATTAATGTAAATCTTATGGATACTGGTAAGGCCGATTGTAGATTCCTGAAAAACCTGTATGAATCGTTAGGGTTGGTACAACTCATAACAGAGCCCACTCGTGTCACCGAGAGCTCTTCGACATTGATCGACCATATTGTTGAGAATAAAGGTCTAGACAAAGTTGGTTTAGTGGATACGTCCAAAATTCTTGATTCAAGACGTAAACAAATTACGGACCACCACCTGGTATATTGTGATCTCAGGTATGGACAACTATAGGCCAAAGGATAAATTTATAACTTATCGAAATTTTTCCAATTTCGATGTGTCTCTTTATGTTTTCTTTATTGTCACGTATTGATTGGGATGATATCGAGACAAAGACCTCGGTCGAGGAAGTTAGTCAATTGTTAACTACCTACATTGTCCAACTGCTTGACACCTGCGTACCGTTAACAAAGAAAGCGAGTCACCAAGAAGAAAGCCCCATGGCGGAGTGACGAGATAAGAGAGCTCACAAAAGAAAAAAATTATTTCAAACACAGACTGCATGATAGTGATGTTTCGGCTGCTAGAACGTTGTACTGTAAGGCACGAAATAAATTGAACTGCGCCATCAGAAGAGCAAAACGAAATTACTTTCACGACAAGCTGAATAGTAAGGACTCTAAATCATTCTGGGGTGTTTTTACGGTCCGGTGGAGTGCTGGAAAATGACCGTAATAGTGACGATATAAGATTCTCAGCTGATGACCTCAACAGGTACTTTGCAGGCATGGGTGGTGGAAGCAGGATTAGCCTCGAGAAACTGAATTTCTACAGAAACAATGTTTGTGAGGATCTAGCGCATGGTTTCAATTTTGTGCCAGTTACTGAGGGTGAGATCAAATGCATAATGAATAACATTACGTCAGTGGCTGTGGGGACTGATGGAATATCTATCAGGCTAGTGAAAGCCATGAGCCCATATTGCTTGGGAGCTATTACGCATTTGGTTAACCTGTCCCTTGCTTCTGGGTGTTTTCCATCATGCTGGAAGCAAAGTCTTGTCACGACGCCCATACCCAAAATAAAGAATCCAAGTGTGATTTCCCAATTTAGGCCGATATCGATCCTTCCGGCCATGTCAAAAATCCTTGAGAAGGTAGTGGTGAATCAGTTGACAGCTTTCATTGAGGCTGAAAATATTCTTCCTGTACATCAGTCCTGGTTTTAGGAAGTCTTTCAGCACTACCTCCGCCTTGATAAACATTATGGATGAGCTGCATGTAGCGAAAGATAAAGGTTTTGGAAGTATTTTGGCGACGCTTGATTTCTCTGAAGCGTTCGACTCAGTGAATTATGAACTGTTTCTTGCCAAATTAAATTTCTATAGGTTTAATGAAATCGCTATAAAATGGTTTGGCTCATATTTGAGCGGACGGAGTCAGGTGACGAAGGTAAAAGAAAACTGCTCTTCCTCGCTGTCGAAGGATACAGGGGTTCCTCAAGGGTCATGTTTAGGGCCTGTTATGTTCATTTTATATACTGCTGATCTTGAACTTGCATTGTCCTCGTGTTCACTCTACTCCTATGCGGATGACTCTCAGATGCTTCTAACATATCCCCCTCCAGGTGTCCATGAAGCGGTGCAGTGTTTCAATGCTGATCTGCGTAGGGTTAAAGAGTGGTCGGAGGGACATGGCCTAAAGTTGAATGCAGATAAGTGTTCTGTGGTGCATTTTTGCTCACCATCCATTAAAGAGACCATGAACAGGAGGAGTATTCTCTCTGTTTCTGTTGAGGGTATTTGTTTGGAAGATTGTGTTTTTGTTAAAGTCCTGGGAGTTATAATTGACAATCAGCAAAACTTTCTTAAACATGTTGAATTGATTTCTCAACGTGCAATGTGTAAACTGAGAGTTCTGAATAGATACAGAGCGTTAATTCCAATGCTTTCAAAGCTGCATATTGTAAATTCTCTGGTATTTCCATCAATATATTACGCCCTTCCAGTGTTTGGTAGCTGCTTAACTCAAGAGGCAAATGTCATCCTTGCACGGATACAGAACAGTGCGCTGAGGTTTGTTTATAATCTAAAAAAATTTGACCACATCTCACCTTATCGCAAAAGAGCAAATTTACACTCTGTTCAAGATATTTGTAGGCTCCAAACTGTGACATTGGTGCATAAGGTTTTGGTAACTGGTGAACCCTCTTACCTGAGACGGAAACTAGTGGCGCGAGCGACTCTAAAGGGGCGTTCACACATGGCGACTAACTAGCCGCTACTAAGTCGCCGCTACTTTAGTCGCCGCTATTTACTCGCCGGCAAATTTTCGATCTCTGTTCACACATCGCGATTTGTAGTAGTTAGTACAGTTCGATGATTCGTTGTGAGTAGGGTTTGCTGTGGAAAATGTCTGTAGGAAGGCGAGAGACTTTGAGACGTGTATTGAGTATCTGTGTTAAGGAACTTTGTGATGAATTAGTGAATAAATTAAGAAATAAAAGAAAACGTCAGTGGGTCCGGGAGTGGATACGGCGAAGGGATAGGCTAGGTGCTTCTGCGACACTATTGAAAGAATTGGCAAGTGAAGATCCCCAATCTTATTACAACATTATGAGATTAACAGTTCCAAAGTTTGAGGAGTTGTTAAAAATGGTATCACCATTAATAAAGAAGGCGGATACACGATGGAGGGAAGCAATTTCTTGCCGTACCAAACTGGAGATAGCTTTAAGGTATATGGCGAGTGGAGACAGCCTGAAATCACTGCAATACCTTTTTTAGAGTACCATACAATACAATTTCCGTCTTGTTACCTGAAGTGCTGAGTGCCATATGTGAAGTTCTTCAGCCATTTATGAAGGTAAGATTACTTATTTTCTTCAATAGCAATAATCTTCAATACTATGTTAAATTAAAGTAATGCAGGCTTGGGAATTCAATATTCAAAGCACAATGAATGCATTTCCCATACTTTTACGTATGGGGAATGCGTCCATCATACTGGACATTCTCTGCATATAAGTATACTATTTATTCAATTGCAAATAACATTTATAAACTAAATCAATCCCCTATAAGGAGGCCAAAACATTGAAAAAAGTAATAACAAAACATACTAATCGTGACATATTCTTTATTAATGAAACACAGTATTACATTTACGGTTTTGGCATTTCGCCAATCTGTAAAAGTGCTTTCTGCACGAGGTCTAGTCCGGATGTGTTCGAGTTGTCATACGGCTGAATCTGTAACGGACTATAAACATCACAACTACTTGAAGATTCAGCAGGCGAGGGCGTGAACTGATTTGTAAAGTCGATTTGATTCAGTCTTTCTCTAGTAATTAAGTTTTGTATTTCCTGTTGCAACAGAACAAAACTCCTCAGAGGTAATTCTCTTAACTGAGATCCAACGTGCTTAGCGAATCTGTCATAACTGGTCATCTGTAACAGTTTCAGTTTCCTGCAGCGATGCCATCATGGCTATGTTTTCCAGCCTATCTAAGGAGGATTCAAAGCGGGTCGGGTACTTTGAGTTACTGCCTGTGGGATACTTTATCATATTGCCTGGCTTGAAAGGTTTTTTACGAAGACTGGGTGGTGGCATGCTACTTGCAATCCTTTTTACAGGTAGAACAGGCGCAGGTGCTGCGGTTGATGTTGCGGTTGCAGTCTGCTCCATTAACAAACCATCTACGTTTTCCGGTTCATCCCCCTGCAATGTCGTCTTCGGCTACACTCTGAGTGTCCCAATCCTGTGGAAAAACACATCAATATACAACTAATGCCATTCAAAGCTCGGGCTCCTGAAACCATTGTTAGTTAAATGAAGCCAAAGTCTGCATAAAGCTAGCTATACATATGTATATATACATATATATATATATATATATATATATATATATATATATATATATATATATATGGGTTTTCACAAAATTAATAATAAACTGGCAATTTTGATACAGTAACATCTAGAATCTTTAGATAAATAAAATGTGGTATTTTACAGGCTTTTTTTATTTGTAGCTACCAAACACCGAAGAGGAGTGGAATGCTATTATGAAAGCTTTTGAAGACATTTGGAATTTCCCAAACTGTTGTGGTGCTGTTGATGGGAAGCATGTGCTGATAAGAAGACCACCAAACTCAACCTCAGAATTTTACAACTACAAAGGGACCTACAGTATAGTACTGTTAGCCTTAGTAGATTCTGACTATTGCTTCAGATACATAGACGTAGGTAGTGATGGTCGAGCGAGTGACAGCACCATATTCCAGACTTCTACTTTAAACTGTGCACTAGAGCAAAATTTGTTTAAATTGGCCAGAGGGAGGGGTTTTAGTAGGAGACGATATCTTCCCTTTGGGAAGTAACTTGCTGAAACCATACGCTCATAGAAAGCTAACACTCCAAGAGAGGATTTTCAACTACCGCTTATCAAGAGCTAGGCGAGTTGTAGAAAACGCATTCGGGATTTTATCGTCAAGGTTTCGTGTATTCAACACTCCGATCGCACTCAAGGTAGATACAGCTGAGCTTCTAACTAAAGCTTGTTGCTCAATCCACAACTGGCTTAGAATGACAGCTAGTCGGGCGTATTTACCACCAGGATCAGTGGACGAGGAGGACATCATTACGGGCCAACTCACCGGTGGCTCGTGGCGGGATGTACCTACTACATTGAGCCCGATGGAAAAGCAATATAAATCCAATAACTATGCACAGGATGGAGAAGATGTCCGCTATGCATATTCTTATGCTTTCATGTCCCATATGGCTGTACCGTGGCAGAAGAAAGCTGTTGGCCTAAGTAAATTAAAAATGGACATTGATGGAATGGTAATATAGTACCATGAAATGTGACTGTAAATATCATATGTTTTCTCTTATTTTACAATTATGTAAATATATTATACCAACAATGTTGCGTTCATTATTTTAATCAACTACTGTAATAAGTATAAGTACAGATTATAATGTTTATTTATATTAATTTTCGTAATTACCAAACAGGACGTAATGTACTAAAACTGAAAGATAAAATACCTTAATTACATGTGAAACAGAAAGTTAATCATGTATAATTTGTTTTTAAATTGTTGGTATAATTAATTTAAAAATAATTCAAACATGCTTAATTTTCAGTTTCCTATTTCGTTTCAATATTATTATCTCTTAATTGTTGTGCATTACAAGTTTGGTAGTTCTGATTTCCAGAAAAATAAAAAGGCAGGGCATAAACAAGAATATGATGTTTTTATGTACTTACATACCGTATTTGAATTAATACAAAACTGTTTTTTTTTAACGAGCCTTTTTAACCCATCTTCAGGATAAAAAAAGGCTTGCTGACTTGAAGTTTGACCTGTCTATGATTAATTAATCATGTACAGTAATTAACTTACCATACTTGAAGATGATTGCCTCCCGGATAACACACTATTCCAGAAAAGCGTCTGCTGCACCAAACCAAACCAACTTAGGTTTATACACCTCACTTGCCCCGGCACCACTCTTCTTCGACTTCTTTACTTTGTTCAGTTCATTACGATATGCATCACGTAAGTTCTTAATTTTTTTCTTCAGCACATCTTCAGTCACTATTATTCCATTAAGTCTGAGTTCATCAAGCAATTTGGCAAACGCCTGTTGCTTCGAGTCGCGTTTTAGATATTCAGGTGACCTAATGTCCCACAAACACTCATGCTTTCTGTAAATTTCAAGGAAAGTAACAATTTGGTCACTACTCCACTTCACACTATCGGCCATCTTTAGTATAGAATCCGTATAAACTGACAAAACGTTATAAAAGGAGCAAAACACAACCACGAGTCGTCAGATCGCAAGCTACCGGCTTCTAGTCGGCGATAACACTATTCACACAGGGCGACAGGCTTGCTACCACTCGCGGCGAGTGTACCACGTGACACTTCAAGGTCAGCTACTGGCGACTACTCGCCCCAAAAGTTAAACATGTCCAACTTTCCTCGCGAGTGAATTTTTACTCGCCGGCGAGTGCTAGTCGCCGCTACTTACTGTTCACACATAGCGATTAGTAGCCGCTACTCTAGTCGCAGCGAGTAAAGTCGCCATGTGTGAACGCCCCTTAAGAGAACGGCACACTCGACAGGACGACAAGCTGCAACTGCCGCGTGTGCGGTTGGAGGCTACAAAAAGGTCCTTCTCGTACTTTGGACCCCAGGAGTACAATGCCTTACCACCAGTTATAAAGACTTTGTCTGTTAAAACTTTCAAAAAGGAAGTTAAAACTGTATATGTACCTTAATCATGTATTGTTGTTTAAGTATGAATTTTCTATGTAAATTACCAGCACGCAATATTTGGGTGTCACAGTTTTTAAAATACGAATTATACTGTTAATGATTAGTTTGACGTGAGTCGATTTGTAAAACAGATTGTAAACTGAAATCCGCTCAAGAATAAAGGCCTTATTTATTTATTTATTTATTTATAATGTCAAACCCCTTTCTTTGTTCAAATTTGTTTTCTTCTTTATTATTCCTCAAGTTTTTCTTATTATCCTCGCGTAATATTTGGAAACTTTCTCAATAAATGTAATTATATAGAATTCTATTACCTGTGTAATTTTTAACTGTGTTCTATTTTGATTGATATTTTTATAGCATGCATAAAATAATTTCAAAATTCGTTTAACAATTACACATACATTTTCCTACTCATACACAATTATTTCACCAATATTTCCAACTGCCAAAATCAAGTCTGATTCTGTACTGGGAATTGTGGTTTTAAAAGTTTCTATAGTTCCTTAACTAATAGTCAGGTATGTACAAAGACTAGACATAAAAGGTGACCATAAAAATACACAAAATAACTGCACCACTGGGAATAAGATGCTATATTTCCTGATTTTTCTGGTAAGGTGGTTGGTGTTCTTGATATGAAAACAAACTTTTCTATCATTAGCTGCAAAATGTAATAATCTACCTTCTAATTTCTAAACGAAAAGGCCAGGCAAAGTTATAACCCGATGAAAATAATTATATAAAAAAAACTAATGTTTCTCTATACACAAAAAGCTGTAAGGCTTACAAAATTATAAAATTATTCTATTTCTTTGCAATTTTGAATTTCTAGTCAGTGTTTCACTTTTGCTGGTGCATGTGTGACGTGTTGTGTGTGCTCCTGACTTCTGTACAGTGACAACACATGGAGTAATTTCTCCAGTCTGGAAGTGAAGCAATTTATGCACTGGTCAGGTATGATACAAATAAAACATTAGACATTGTTGTAAGTATTTTAATTATATAGAACGCTATTGCTTTGAGTACTTTTAAACTGTGTTTACTAAGTTTGATATTTTCACATCGTTACTTCACGTTCGTCTAATGTGTTGGTAGACTCACTCTTATAGATACAAAACGTCCTGTCTCTCCAATACAGACTGAGCCACAACCACACGTGATTTTGTACACTCCCGCTGTACACAGTGGAAACTTTCCCTTCACTGTTACGTCCTACTTACTTTATTGCTCGCTCTTGAATTTAAAGTAGACGGGAAGTTTTTGACGTTATTAATTTTGGCTCATTAAGGAGATGCAATATTAAACATTGTATTAAAGCGAGTTTAAGCATTTAAGGTTCTCTACAATATCTCAAGAGTTATGGGTAGCCGTCGACGCAGTGACAACGGTAGAGATTAATTATTATACATTTATACAATTCTGAGACCGAAATTGTTAGAAAATAAGTATTAAATTAATTATTATTTTTTGTATTTAAGACAATAAGAGGGATATTCAATGGTACATTAAATAGTACCAATAATGGTACAAGGTCGATAGTGCTGATAAAAAGTGCAGGATGCGAACCTGCGATATCTCTAACCCGGATCTAACGATTGGACCGCTCAACCATCGGCTTGAGAGCCGATTGAGGTGGTTACTGCTCTTTAACGACGCAAAGTATTTTTGCATTTAAAAGATTAAAAATTAAATAGATTTTATGGAATTTTAGTACCTATACATTTATGTAAAACAATTCATGTAAAATGAATTAAATTAAAGTAAAATATAATGAAACAAAAATTAAAAAACTATAAATAATACAAAATATATTTTAGAAAATCTAAATTTTAAAACAAATTGAAATTCTAATGTTTCATTTTAATTTAATAATTTATTTCATTTAATAATTTAATTTAACTACTTTAATAATTTAAATAATGTTTTTAATGAATTTGTTTACAAGTTAAAAACTAAAATATAAAAAAATAATAATAATTAAACAATAAAAAAATTTTTCTTTTAATTTAATTTCACTATTTTATTTTATTAGTTTAACTAAATTTCTCATAATTTTTTTATTATAAGTACATTATTACATTTTGTTATGATGCCCTTAGTAGAGATTAATTTCGTGTACTCATATTTCGATATAACTTTGTGAATCAGTAAATCCACGTAACACGACTGCTTCTATATTGGAATCACTAAGTCACTACCTATTTACAGACAAACGCGTGAGGAGTTGCTACGGTACAGTTTCTCGACAGCGGCGCCTGTTACATTATTCATGTGACGTTTATTTTTGTTACCTTCTCTGTACGTGACCCCTTCCCCTCCCTCCACACAATCGAGAAGGCCCATGCCTTCTGTAACGGCCCAGATTTGCATAATAAGTTTTCCAAGCCACCTGTTTTAAAGTGTTATTTCTGATTACATTACTTCATTTCGTAAAACCTTCTTCGCCTGAGTTACGCTTGAACTCCAAGTCTTGCGTTAAATGTAAACATGTATCGGCGACCACCGAACACTAACCTCCGTTATAAAAACAACTTCTAAAATATTTCTATTCTATATTTCTACATTATTTCTTAGTTACTTAAATTTAAAAGTTAAATGTCAGTTTCACTGAAACCTCAAAGAATAGGTTTGCCAGGGTAGATAAAATACATTGAATTGAGAAGACTCTCGCATGGCCAACTGGAAGTGTTGTTACTTCTTCCATTCTTCCGGAATGAATATTTTTTTGATTACAAGGTCTTCCTATCCGTATTCAATCCTTTTTCTCCTGTTCTCAATTGTATTTATGTTGCAAGCGTTGTAAAGAAAACTTACAAGAATTAATAAACTTCTGCAGTAGTGTCCGTTTTCTAATACACGTGGTTAAAATAAACTAAATTAACCAGCGAAGAGTGGACGGGAGTGCCAGTAGGAATGATAGACGTTGATCATGGTAGGTTTAAATCCCATAAACAGATCGAAATCCCCACGGAGGTTTAGAAACTTAGCTCTCTTTTAAACTAAACTGTAACACTACAGTGTATTTGAAAAGTCTAGAAAAAGCCTTTATATGTATTTAACCGATACAGATAAAAAAACCAAAATTTTTCCACAGTGTAATACGGCTATATTAACGACATTTTGTGCAATAACATCACTCGTTAGTGCAATAACATCACTCGTTAGTGCAATAACATCACTCGTTAGTGCAATAACATCACTCGTTAGTGCAATAACATCACACGTTAGTACAATGACATCACACGTTAGTGCAATGACATCACACGCATACATTGAGGGAACGGTCCATATAGGGTATCGAGAAATCTAAAATATAAGCATGGGCAGAATCATAGTTTGTTGTATTCTCTAAAGTTGTGTTACAGTAACCATAAATTATTCATTGATAGAGCCAGTAATCAACTGTTCTGTGTTCAAAATTTTTTGTAACAGAATAACCATATGTTTAATTAATGTGACCACTAATTAAACGTGTTTGCATGTTGTCTTCAAAGCATAACTTGATAGTAACAACACTTCTAAATTCAACATTTTCTACAACCGCTGTTGAGCACAGAGGGAGAAATTATCCAGATAAGAAAATTAAAAGTTTCAGCATAAATATTCCTAATACTGCACCCTTTTGAAAATAGTAAATATGAAGTCCTTGGTAAGTACTGCAATGCAGATATCAAAGACAAAGTTACTATCTAACTTTTACTACATATTTAAACCTGTTATAAAACCCATCTTAGTTGTCTTTTGGCTAAGTAGGCTTCTCGTTATATTTTCTAATTCGGGGAACAAGGCAAGGCCAACTACGGCACAAAAATACCGAGACCGACTGTGGGATGTATTATAATGGCCATACGACATCAATCAGAGCTAACTATGTACTAAGACACAGCGTTATTTATTTCAATGGATTCTTAAGAAAATATTCTGTTCAGTGTGAAATGTTTCCGGAACAGTAAAACAGTCTAAGTTTACCCTCGCTGCGCCATCACATGGGTATCCTGCCTGTAAATTATTCATGCAGCCTTGGTAACATCGTATTTCTTCAGGCTGAGCCTGCTCTACATAGCAACAAGTTGGCTGTCCTTACACTTCCGGATAGGGTTACTAACTCAATTAATTAATGGAAAGCTTGTCATTTCCTTATACAAACTCGTTTTGTAACTAAATAAATTCTAATGATTAAAATATGTTGAAATAATTAAGCTCGAAAATGCTTTAAAAAGGAAATACAACGTAACTATCCAACTAAATGATATTAATATTTAACACTTCCCTTAATAGTAATGAGTATTAAACCTTGATATTGACAATGCTGGTTTGAAAGAATAATAGGATTTTCAACATCTCCCTTCTTTACATGTTACAAAATAAAACACTATTCGTACTGTTTATTTTTTACGTACGAGGTTTGAAATCTTAATAAATAAACTGTACCGTTATTTAGTTGCATTACATACAATATATACATTTTTTAAACTGTGTTACTCGTTACTGGTTAGTGGAATTATCTTCGATGTTCTTGGAGCTAAACTGTTTGTGGAATAATAACCTAATTGGCACGCATTGTAATTTATTCCTTCTTGAACTTTAGAGTGGTTGAACCGCTCACCTGCTACCATCTCGCGCGCCTTATCCGTAAGTAAAATTTATATTTTTATTTTTATTTAAGATTTTTTAAGTTATTAAGTTTGGAGGCAAAATTCCAAAGTGCAATGGAACCACTAGTCCCATTCCCAGATCATTTTAGTTCATAATTACTTATTTTGGCAGCTTGTGGCAAAGTCATACTTTAAGTTTTATTTACCACAGTTAAACTTGTAAGTAAACTTTACTATATTGAGTATTCATTATTGCGACCTCAGAAATCTCCAACGCTATGTGTTTCGTTAATTCGGTACAAAACATACAATTCAAGTCTAAAAATGCAGCAATGGACTGTTAATGAAAACATTTGTATAATACCAGACTGGTACATAAATAGCTTAAATTGTAGACTGGAGAAAATTATCCCACTTGTTGTCACTGTACAGAAGTCAGGAGCACAACACGTTACACACGCACCAGCGAAAATGGAACATTGCCTAGAAAATGAAAAATTTCAAGAAAATTAAATAATTCAATAATTTTGCACTCTTACACAATTCTGTGTATAGATTTAATATTTAAATTTTGCTTTATATTATAATTTTCATTAGGTTGTATATTTTGCCTGGCTTTTTCGTTTAGAAATTAGAAGGTAGGTACATTTTGCAGGTAATAGTATAAAAGTGTGCGGCACATCAAGGACATTAACCACCTCATCTCTAAATTCAGGAAATACAGCAACTTATTCCCAGTGATAAAATTAATTATTTTTTTGCATTTTTTATGGTTACCTTTGATGTCTAGACTATGGACACGCACATACCTCATGAGTTTTGATCAAAAGGCTACATAAACGTTTTAAACCCCAAGTCCCAGTATAGAACCCGTCTTTACTTTTATATTGGGAAAATTTTTGTGTGAATGTGACATTGTTCAATGAATCTTGAAATTGACGTATCACTAATATACCGTATGACACACACTGGTTTCGTCAATAAATTTTAGCGTTTTCGTTTGCTGCTTAATAATTTTACTTTAACAATGAAATATTTTCGTTTCAAATACCAATATATTAGTAGTAAAATAATAGAACATCTATTAGCGCTAGGATTGCTCATGTGTATGATTTGTATGTGGCAATTAGAAAATTAAATTCTCAATCTAAACAATAACTCTAAAATGAGTTTAAGAACTTAGTAGTAATATATATAACATAAATATAGTGGGAAGGGTTAATTCAGTGTGAATGGAGAATTTAGTTCCAGGTCACCTTCCTCTAGGGCAGCGTCTGGAGTCAGAGGCTGTCACAGACTAGACTCCTGGCATCTAGAACAGTATTAGTCTGAAGATATAAAAAAGTTTGTGACGAAGAAACTCAAAATATACTTTTTGCATAGGTTCCACGTCAGTTTATTACAAAATGTAATGTGTAATGGATAGAGATGAAGAGTCAGACGAGAAAGTTTAAACTAAAATTATACAAACCATTTACTTCATTGCTTCAAATATATTTATTTTAGTCTAACTTTAAATGTATCTAAAATACATAATATTTAATGTTGAAACTAATTTAAATTAATCTATATTTTTCTATAAGTTTAATAATCAACCTTGTATGTTAATATTCGTTTAATAAGACATAAAGAACCACATTTTCCTTATATTTTATCCTAGAATATTAAGATGATTATTTTAATACTAATTAATACAAGTAATTTTAACTCTTAGTTCGGTCAATTACGAAGTATAAGAGCATTTTTGATTAAAATTATGTTTCATTTTTAATGTTATTTAAATTGGTTTACTTAATAAATACTCATTAGAGACTATAGCGTTTTTATAATCAAAAGTAATTAATCTCAAAGAGTGAATAAGAGTTATATTTGAAATATGTGGACTAAATAGTGACAAAATGAAGGGAAATAGTTGTGTAGGAGCAAATAGATGATACCGTGTTACACAATGACAGCACACAACGAGATGGGTAAGCTTTTTGTATGCGCGTAACAAGATTCGCTCTCTCGGGATGTTTATGCGCAAGAAGTTTGTAATATAGTAAGGGTCTGTATCGTTTTACTGCTCTTGCAGCCTGCAGGTCTAATTCGCGTTTCTTGTACAATGTACAAAGTTATCTACATCTCATTCCATTTTATAATTGTAATAAGGCAAACTGTTTTAATGCCGAAGAGAGAGGAACGAAGACCATTGCTAGGTTTCGAAAAGAGCAAAATCTCACTCAGCCAAAAAGTTAGAACAGTAATTCAGACAAGACAGCCACCAAAGATCATTGACTTTTCTTTGAAAGGTTTCTAGAAACTTAACCTGAAAATAATGAAAACATAGGCTATAGTATGTTATTCCTGAAAGCCTTTGATAGTACTGTCTTTATTTGACTCAACGCCAGATTGCCAAAAGAACATAACCTCCAATTCTGTTGACAATAGCCTCAAACATTCTAATCTAATTGAAAAATATCTCTATTATCGCTGAAACACAATTCGTTCGCTTTTGGTTATTTAGTTAAAGTATATAGCATTTATGTACTCTGATTATATGCCAACAAGAAAACCCACACAAATTCATCAGGGACGCCCGTAATTTAGAGAATTTGAAATAGCGTGTGTATGGTTTAGGTGGAACACATTACACTAACATATCCATTTACTTTTAAAGTAGCAATAGTGATACAATTTGATACATAGGTTTTTCATTTGAATAAGAAACATGAAATTTATCATTTCTACGAGGAAAGTGGACTGTATCATTCAGAAATTAAAACCCAATATTTTCTAAACAGCCATTACTGTGTAGACTTTTTCTAAAACATTATACTAATTTATAAACCTCATAAAATTTTATTATATTTTAAATGAAAAATTTATTAAAAGCTTGTTTTTCAAAGCTTTGTTTTTTGACAAAAATGTTTAATTTCATAAAGTCTTTTTTACAATAATTCATCATACAGTGAAAACGTTATTCTCTGCGGTAAAATGTTCTAACTGTGCTTATACAGCAGAAATAAATTACATTATAATGGAGATAAACTCATTCTCATAGTATTCATTATGGTTAGGTTGAATTGTTGTCCAGTCCTTTTAAAAGAAAACTGGTATAAAAGACTTTCGCTCAGCACCTTATTATTCAAACACAAATATTAGAATGATATTATAAATTGTTTTAGCCAGGTTTTAAAACAGTATAGTATCACAAATCCTTGCAGACACTGGGACAACGTACAGTTACATCGTTTAAGGATATTAGGTATTGTTATAATATCCTGAATTAGCAATATAAATCCATTAAGAATTCCCATAAAGAAACATTTAATTGTGTTCTTCGCTATCATAGAGACTGACTGAAGAAACGTTATTTATAACATTCTGAGTTATGTTTGGATCGATAGGCCGGTTTTACAAGATCGATTGTTCCACTCGGGTCCGATAACACATTGATGACGCAAAACCTCGCTATATCCATCAGATACGACAATCAATTCCCACGTCTCGCTGTATCATCACATTACCAACAATCCCCCTATTGTTAACACAATGTCTCTTTGATTGTGCTGATGGCCCAGTTTTATTTACACGATCGATCTGTCTACTAAGGTGCGATATAACATGATGACGATAAAACCTTGATATATCCATCAGATACGACAATCAATTCCCACGTCTCGCTGTATCATCACATTACCAACAATCCCCCTATTGTTAACATAATGTCTCTTTGATTGTGCTGATGGCCCAGTTTTATTTACACGATCGATATTTCTACAAAGGTGCGATATAACATGATGACATAAAACCTTGATATATCCATAAGATACGATCATCAATTTCCACGTCTCGTTGTGTAATCACATTACCTACAAAAACAATCACCCTATTGTTAACGTCATGTCTGTTTGTACTGGTGACGCAGTTTTTTGTGATTAATTATTCTATTCAGTTCCGTTATCGCATGCAGACGTAAAAAACCTTGGTATATCCATCAGATACGATCATTACTCCTTAAGTCTAACTGCTTCTAACAAAGCAAACAATAACCCTATTCTCTACGTCATCTCTCTTTGTTTGTATTGATGGCCCAGTTTTACACAACCGATCTATCTATCCGAGTGCGATATATCATTATGACGTAAAACCTTGATATATTCATCAGATATGATCATCAATAACCTAGTTGCCTCTACAAACGACAAACAATTACTCTATTGTTACCGTCATGTCGCTGTGTTTGTACTGGTGACCCACTTAAGTGACCCTTAAGATATCCATCAGATACGATCATGAATAACCAAGTCTAGTTGTGTCTTAACAAGACAAAAAACCAACCCATTTTTACCGCCATGTCTCTGTGTTTGTACTGATGCCTCAGTGTTCGAGGATTGATCTTTCTAATCGAGTCTAATATCAAAAAACTACATATAATATTTTATATTCTTTAAATATAGTCATCAGTCACCACGTAACACTGTGTCTACATATGACCAAAACACACTATTGTTGTGTCTCTTTGTTTGTACTGGTGGCCCAGTTCTGCACGATCGATCATTCTACTCGGGCCCAATATCACATAATAACGTAAAACTTCGCTATATCCATCAGATATGGTTGTCACTTCCCAATTTCCCGTTATTTTATGAATCTACACAAGACTAACAATAACTTCATTGCCAACATTGTACAGCTATTTCTGTACCGATGGCCCAGTTTTACACGATTGATCTTTCTGTTCAAGTACGATTTTACATAATGATGTAAAACCTTGTTATATCGTTAAGAAACAGCCATCAATGCTTACGTCTTATTGTCTCGTATATCTACACCAGACCAATAATCATTCATATGTTACCACCGTTTGCTTTGCAAATACTAAGGTAAATTATGTTCATAATCATTTCTAAACCACACAAAAACCGACCGAGTGTTTTAACAGTTTATAAAAAAACTGTTGAAACACAACTAAACTTGATTTTACTGAATATTCACTCAG
The DNA here is from genome assembly GCF_021130785.1 of Homalodisca vitripennis. NCBI lineage: Eukaryota > Metazoa > Arthropoda > Insecta > Hemiptera > Cicadellidae > Homalodisca > Homalodisca vitripennis. The sequence continues at coordinate 13,358,256 of NC_060208.1, forward strand.
ATTTTACTGATATTTTATAATATTTTATATCGTCTTGGAAGTCTGATTGATAATTTTATTCATAATATTCTGGAATATTAATATCTACAATCCAATTCGTTATAAAGATCTTTTAGCTCACCTGAACTATGTTGAGATTGACTTCTGTCATAGATCACATGATAGCTGTTTTTAACCTGCCACCTGGCCACCAAACGCTTCTAGGACCAGAGTGTACGCCATGTCTAAAGCTACCTAAGACTTAGACGCTTATAGCTTACAATAAATAATGTTTACAAACATCAATTAGTTCATGTCCACCAATTTTTTTTTTACATATCGAGCCTATTGCAACAGTTGTTTCTGTATTTAACAGATATCCTGAGAGCCATCAAGTTCTTGCTCTGAGAAAACTGGGTGATATATTATTATCTGGTTACCTGTAAGAACTATTGTCTTCTAGCTTCATGTCGTCAACTGCAAATCCTATCTTCTTATGATTAACGGACTATAGAATTCTCGGAATCTAGTTATTTTTGATCCCCGAAGTTTCCTGTCCCTTTCTACTTACAGTCAATATGAATTTGAAGTATATAGGAGCATTTGGCTCCTTTGAAACTACCAGACGACGGACTCCAGTTCATGAGAATTCTAGGTCTCCATGAATGCTCACAGTATGAAAGCACTCGGGAGCAGTATTCTGAATATTGTAGAGTAGAGGAGCATCCGGCTAGATCATTCCGGCCTATGTGAACTTCGTGGCGCAAAGAAACCCTGGCTTCTGGGCAAACGACCATTTATGATAAAATATTAGAGTATATAAACTCTCCTGGACTTTTGGAAACAATGACACATATATTCTCATATATATATTCGATTATTTGAACCTTTAATCTAAGTAAACTTTGGTCTCTAAAAGCTTTCACATTAATTTACTTCCGGACACTGATTCCGGACTTTTAGGAAATATTCTTTTCCAGATTCTCAGGGAAACTGAAGCTTCACCCTGCATGACATTTAATTTAATAAAATATCTCATTTTAGGAGCAATCGGCCTCTGGGTGCCTCAAACCACTTTTGTAGATTTCTACAATTTGGACAAACTATCCTCTAGAGGCTAACGGATATGCTATTATTTATAAGAATGACAACTAAGACGTTTGACATAAATGTGTGGCATATGAATCCTTCATCATCGACTATACTACTTACCAAAACAAAATAAACTTAACCATACGGAACTTCCCTTTTGGTAAATCGCAATTTAAATTACATGAGAACACCAATGAAAATTATTAATAGAAGGAAAGTTGCAATCCATGTTTATCAAATTAGGTTTTTCTTTTTTCAGTTTCAAGTAAATTTAATTTAGGACAGTTGCAGAATACCGAGCTTTATTAGAATACTTGTTCCGTTTATTATATTATGTTTCGCTGAATTCAGTTTCAATCAGAAGACAAGTAAATTAAATTTAGGATATTTGGAGAATACTGAACTCTATTGGAATACTTTTTTCCGCTTATTAAATTATGTTTTTCAGGTTTCAATTTCAAAAAGGGGGCAAGGAAATTCAATTTATGACACTAACATCACTAATAAAATTAATATATTACATACTAAGGTAAATTATGTTCATAATCATTTCTAAACCACACAAAAACATAAGAAAATACATAAGGATAGACATATAGAAATCTGAGCTGTTGTTCTAATTTAATTATTTTCTAGTCAAACAATGAAAGTAGTCAAATATTACATTTTCATTTAAGTAAATTTTAACACAATTTTCAGCTATGAAATACTTTGTATATACGTAAAAGAATTTTTCATATTTGCAAGTAATGCTATGCATGAATAATTATTTATTTTTACTTTCATGTTGCTGAGCATAAAAACTTTACATGAAGTAAAAGATACAAGTAGATACGTCTTCCTGTTTCATTCCATGTAGACATATTGTAAGTACCTCAACAAAAAAAGTAACAAAACAATGCTCTGTGTAATGGAAGTTGTCTATATTATTATATCTTTCAAATTTAATAATACAACTTTTGAACCATGTCTCTGCTGTTAATTTTAATGTTTATTTCGTATTTTTGTTACAGAAGATTAATTTGTAATCATGATTATTTTTTAATTCCATTTCTTCATTATACATATTATTGGTTAAAACTATTACCTGGTTTGTACTAGTAATAAAATCCAAAGATTTTACATCTTCACGTCAATATTTTTGACAAAATGTGTATATAAGTTTTGAGTTCCTTATGTCTGCTACAATTTGGTTAAATTATTTGTTATTTTAAAACTTGCTTTAACAGAAATATTTTATATGTTTCACCCTTTCAGTGCTATATCTATTTTAGGCTAATGTTTTACTCAATTTTCAAGACATTATTTTAACCTATCATCTATTTATTAAACCCTAAACCAAACTTTGAAAATGTCTGTTTGAAAATGTATTATCTTTCCTTTTGCATAAAGCTCTCGGCTAGTGATATACAGTACACACAACTTTGTCTTGTACAATCATGTCTAATAAAATTAGTTCTGGTCTCTATCACGTTGATAAATAAATAAAAAAATATTTCTTTTCAACAAATTTTAAAATTTCATAAATTTTGAACATAAACAATCTTAATGGCTTCTTGATTTATTTAATGTGCCATTTTATAATTAATAATTTTACATGTCTAATTAAAATTTTAAAACAAACTGAACAGTTATTGGGAAGTTGATAAGGAATACACTAGCAGTGAGCTAATGCAGAATGTTAAGATTAAAAAATATATATAATGATCGCAAGTTTGATGTAAAACATTTCACTTTTTATTTACACCATAAAAACTATATAACAGTTACAGAATCCATATTTGTACAAACAGTTTATATTCAATAAAATACTAATATATTCTAGTTAACGCAGTAGCAAAATAATTTTGCAGTTTAATGACATCCCTTGAATAATGACTAACGTGCGATCAACTCAAGTTAGCGATATCGTAGCAAACTGCATAAAATAAAAATGAGTTGTTAGTTTGTACCTTGTAGTAGCATCCATTCTGGGGTAGAACGATTTAAACCCCATACACGTATGTGTGTATACCGGGTGAGTTTTTTAAAGTGATCCAATAGCTAACTTTTTAATTACACGACTTAGCACCACACTTTAAATTTGGAACTTGCTCAATTTTAAGTTTCACTCAGGGATACACTTTCAAATTGTTTGAAGATGGCCGCCATTTTCCAATATGGCGGCCAACTTTAAAATCTTTTATGGAACACCCTGTATTTTATGTTGCTTTTAGATTCTACTCTACAAAATAAGACATTTTTGCTTTTGAGAGTTTTTCAATATCTCTAATGGTTCAGGAGCTACGTGGACTGGAAGTTTTCATCATTTTTTCCAATATGGCGGCCAACTTTAAAATATTTTATGGAACACCCTGTGTATTTTATGTTGTTTTTAGATTTTACTCAACAAAATAAGACATTTTTGCTTTTGAGAGTTTTTCAATATCTTCTAATGGTTCAGGAGCTACCGTGGACTGGAAGTTTTCGGACTGATGATGAAAACCTCCTCCTGAAACTAGCTCCTGAACCATTAGAGATATTGAAAAACTCTCCAAAAGCAAAAATGTCTTATTTTGTAGAGTAGAATCTAAAAGCAACAATAAAATACAGGGTGTGTTCCATAAAAGATTTTAAAGTTGGCCGCCATAATTGGAAAAAATGATGAAACTTCCAGTCCACGTAGCTCCTGAACCATTAGAGATACTGAAAAACTCTCAAAAGCAAAAATGTCTTATTTTGTAGAGTAGAATCTAAAAGCAACATAAAATACAGGGTGTTCCATAAAAGATTTTAAAGTTGGCCGCCATATTGGAAAATGGCGGCCATCTTCAAAAAATTTGAAAGTGTATCCCTGAGTGAAACTTAAAATTGAGCAAGTTCCAAATTTAAAGTGTGGTGCTAAGTCGTGTAATTAAAAAGTTAGCTATTGGATCAACTTTAAAAAACTCACCCGTATAATCTGTAAAGGTACCAGCATATTCCATAAAAATATTCCCTCACTGCAAGTTCTGAAAAATGTGTAAAATGTGGTAAATTGATTAATAATTTAGTTATTGCTAACCTAAGGTGCTTAGGTTTCCATATAAATACACGAACATTTACTAAAGTACTTGAAGCTCATTTTACAATAAAAAGAATGACCAAAACACCAGATTTAAAGTAACTTGTAATCTTACCTTTGTAACTATTAAGGCCACAGAAGTAAAATGTATTATTGTATTGTAATTTATCCAAGGCTATGAGAAACCCTTTTAAACCTCCCCCCCCCTTGTTATTTCCATTCATCCTCGGCGTAAATGTGAGAGGTTCCTGGGGCAGGAAGAAAAGAGATATAATCCTGATTAAAGAGCTGTCTGAATTTTAGATATCCTTTCAGTGTACTTCTCTTTTAATTTAGTGCTAATGACCTGTATATAGCAACAATTATACGATCATAATTTTAAAGAATACTGGTAAGAATAAATTATTATAAATTATGGCAAATTTTATGTTTTTATTTTAAAAACTCATTAAAGACTACTTTTGAATCATCAAGATAAACGTTAAAAGCTTCGTTGCGCATAAACTTGTCTAGAGTTCTTTTATAATACCCATTAAAATTCGCTACTTAGATCTCGTATAGTATATATATATATTCAATTTTGTCCCGCAGCAATATTTAATAACCTTTCCAAAAACTTCAGCTTTTATCATGCTCTCTCATTTACTCACAATCACTTTAAATTATTGCATTGCAAATACAGTGTTCTGAGACATTATTTGTCTTTTATGTGTAGGCTCATGTTGTATTTCTTGATTAAAAAATAAAATTTCATCGTTTCGTATTTTGTATAAAGATATAATTTAATTTACTAGATCTTTTTTGTCAAGGCAGCGAATTTATGGTACTAGGATTTGTAAATGTATCATTAAACTTTCAAATAAATTTTTGTACTCTAAAGAAGGTGCGTCCGTAACTAACTGTACGTACTTACATTGTTTGTTTCAATCTGTTAGTTCCATACTGTGTCTGTATGAATAAAACAAAGTCGGGTTAGTTACACGTTATTATAAGTAAATGTGAAGTTTTGGTTGGATTCTATCATGCAAAGACTGATTGGGGGTTCATCAAGTAAGGTTTGGCTGATAATTAAAATAATATTAGAGGCTAGGGCTATTGTGAGAGGAATTTAATTAGTAGGTTCGATCGGCAGTACATAACACTCAAGAATTAACCAGTTATATTTTTATGTGTGTGTGTGTGTGTGTGTGTGTGTGTGTGTGTGTGTGTGTGTGTGTGTGTGTGTGTGTGTGTGTGTGTGTGGTGTGTGTGGTGTGTGTAACCAAATATATTTAAAAAGAATTATGTCCTCAATTATTACGTACAAAATCTTTTTAAGTTTTTAAGTTTGACATAGAATTAAGTAAAAAGGTAAATGAGTTTCTCCTGCAGAAGAAGGAAAGATGAACTCATCTGCAATAACTGCGAGTTATAGCGGCAGTTGCAGTTGCAATTAGATTTAGTTAATTTATTTAATTTATTCAAACCAAGAAAAAAAGTTGAAACAAACTGAAACTTCGTTACAATAAACTCTTTCCATTTCTTACGTTGCTTTGCAATATTATGAAACTGAGAGAATATCAATTACACATAATTGAATTTCATTACTCTAATGTAAACATTATCCAATGGTGCAAATAAACTGTTTATTCATTGACCTTTCGACGATACAGAATGTTAATATACAAACAAATTGTAAAAGTTAAGAAGTATAAAGTTGGGTTGGGCGATATCAGAATCTATACATAGTTGATTTCTTGTGAACTGGGAACCTACACGGCTAAGGGGATATGTGAATAAATCTAAAACAGATGTGTCTAAACCTAAACGCAACTTTTAGTTGTCCCATATACTATTCTGGTCGAGCCGTGAGAGGGTGGTCAAAGTATTAAATGAAAGCCTAGATATAATTAAATTGTACTAGTAAAAGGTTACATGGTTCAAAAAATGTTTACAATATTAAAAATATGGACATGGCTAAAAGTTTGTGTCAGTATAAAAGTAAAAGCTCATAACTACCCCCCCCCCCCACCCCCCCCCCCCCCCACCCCCCCCCCCCCCCACCCCCCCCCCCCCCCACCCCCCCCCCCCCCCACCCCCCCCCCCCCCCACCCCCCCACAATTATTCTTACTGTATATTCACCGAGTGTTAAGAATACACAATTCCTACGGTCTACTTACCGAGTGCTGAGAAAACACAATTCTTACTGTATATTCACCGAGTGTTGAGAATACACAAATTCTAATGTCTATTCACCGAGTGTTAAGAATTCAAAATTCCAACAGGCTTTTCAACCAGTGTTGAGAGTGATTTTCCCCCACAGCGCGCCTGTTCTTTGGAGTGACCAATTAGGAACGTCCATGTAGACTGTGCGCGTTCAAAAACAGTAACCCCTGGAATGGTGGAAGAGATTTACATTTATTTACAAACGATACATTGGCCATAACAGCGATGAAACGTTTAGTAAAAATATAAAGGCTTATTCAATCCCATCACTCAGTAAATCGAATAAACTAGAGTTATACCTGGGTGACCGAACTAACCCGTATGTTAGTACAAGCTTTGAAGGGGTTAGTTTGTTCTAAATGTGGTGAACTAGTATACACTCCAGATGCTTTAGTGCCATCAAGAGTTAAAAAGCTTTATATTTAAAAAAGAAAGTTTTATCTTTTAAAAAGAACTACGATAAAAATTTACTGTAATATTAAGGCTGGCATATAACCAAGTACACGGATCTCACATGTATTTTAACAGTATGTATAAAGTTTATTTTCAAATTAAAATTGAGCTAACAGGGGTTTAAGGATGAAATATTAAATTTTACAATCTCTAGAGATGCAGCAAACACTTTGTTTGAGTGAAAAGATCCATTATTGCAAAAAAATTGTGTATCACAGTGGCGTGGAATTCGTCCCCTCTTCCACTTATGTATCACGAAGATGTGGAATTCGTCCCCATTTTCCACTTGTGTATCATGAGGACTTGTGTATTTTGGAGACTTGTGTATCACGGAGACGTAGAATCACTAAGAATTTTATCTTTTATAAACTTGCAAACAACAGTGAGTTGGTAGCAACGTCTAACTATATATTATTCAATCGAACGTTTGTGGAGTGGTGGTCTCCCGAACCCTTTGAATACATCACTGAACCAACTTGAACTTAATTTAATGTGCCTTGAATAGTCAAGGCATATTTGCTGCTAACATTGAGTCTGATCAGATTTCATTTTATCGTAAGAGACTGTCAAAAGACTGAAAAATTACTCCTGTATATTAGTAACTAAAATTTATATCAAATTGTTGACCTAAAATTTCTGTAAATAAAAAAATGTTGCTTAAAGTTGGAGCTTAAAATGAAGGTTAATTATCAACACTCAAGAAGATCATAGGTGAGAATTACGATGAAGAGCTTTTTTGTCGCACTATATTTATGAAGCTCCAGGGGCGCGATAAGGAAAGTGACCATCTGTGTCCAACCGAGCGACAAATTTGCTCTACCGGGTGAAACAGATTATCCGCTCGGTCAAGTTTGAAATGTTTCGATGAGAAGTAGAGGTGACGGTCGATGGTGAGAGGGGTAAATTAACGTGGTTTTTACTTTATATTGATTGATTATGACGGAGAGCTTTAGTATTATATTTATGGAGGTTTACGAACATAATAAGGGAAGTGGCCATCTGTGTGTTACGGAGCGACACATTTGCTCTCTTGGGCCAAACAGATTATCTGCTCGGTCAAGTTTGTAACGGTTTAGATTAGAAGTTTAAGTGATGAGCGAGGGAGGGGGTAGAGTATCGTAGTTTTTACTTTATATTGATTGATTATGATGGAGAGTTTTCGTATTATATTTATGGAGATCTAGGGGCATAATAAGGAAAGTGGCCATCTATATGTGACGAAGCGACAAAATAAATTTGCTCTCTCAGGTCAAACAGATTATTCGCTCGATCAAGTTTGAAATATTTTCGGTGAAAAGTAGTGGCGATGGGCGGGCGGGTTAAAGAATCACGTGGTCTCACGATGTCTTGCCTGATAATTATTAAGGAGAACTTTCCCTCTTATTATATTTATTGAGCTCTAGGGGTGTAATAAGTAAAGTGACCATCTATGTATGACGGAGCGACAATCAGATTATCCGCTCAATCAAGTTTGAAACTGTTTCGAAGAGAAGTAGAGGTGATTGTAAGGGGGGGGGGTGTTAGAGTTAAGTGGTTTTTACTTTATCTTGATTGATTATGACGGAGAGCTTCAGTATTGTATTTATGGAGGTCTAGGAACATAATAACTAGAGTAATCATCTATTTATGACGGAGTAACAAAGTTACTCAACGGCGTCTAACAGATTATCCGCTAGATCAAGTTTGAATCTGTTTCGGTGAAGTAGAGAAGTAGAGGCGATGGGCGAGTGAGCTAGAGAGTCACGTGGTCTAATGTTACGTTGGGCCGCGATGTTTAAAGAGATTAAATATCAGATGCCGACTACAAAGCAAACAGTATCACACCACTGACTAATACCTTTTTCCGTTCCATAATAGAATGTATAGAATTATCTGAGAACGTTTCTGTATAACACAAGTAAACCAAGTATTTCACATATTCTTTATTAACTTCTGGTTTTAAGGCCGTTATTATGTATATACTATTTTAACAGAAAAAAATATCTCGCTGATCTCATGGTATATTGAAAGATTTATCAGTTTCCTTGACAACCCAATTATACCTGCTCCTTATAAATACGAGTACACCACCATGTGTACGCAGTCGATTGCATGATCCCTGACACTTAATACAGAACTAAGAGTGTACATTGAAGGACCCCAGTTCCATTTATCCCAGTTGTTATGTGCAGATAAGTTGCCGCAGCCGTGTCGCATGATCCCTGACAGTTACTACAGAACTAAGAGTGTACATTGAAGGACCCCAGTTCCATTTATCCCAGCTGTTATGTGCAGATAAGTTGCCGCAGCCGGTCGCATGATCCCTGACAGTTACTACAGAACTAGAATGGATCGCCTGCGGCGCGGCTTCCTCGCTTCGTGACGGGCTTTTATCCCGTTACCAGGGGTTGGATGGTACCGTAGCCAACCTTGCACCCCAAACTTTATAAATAACGACCTTTAGTACAGTCTCTATATAGGTCAGGGTCGTCAAGCAAATTGTTACAAATTCATTTCACGTATTAGCAATTATTCAGGCATTTATTTTTAATTCTCTCTGTGTGGTAGTTGTTAGAATCAATTGATATGAATCTTCAAAGATGTAAAATTTAAAATGAACGGATATTTATTCTTTAATTATTGAAAGTTGGTACGAGTATTTGTGGTCTTTATAGCTCTAATCTGGGATAATCTCAGAAAGGAAAAGCTTGGCAATTAATTACATACTAAACAGAAACTAACGCCAATAAAACAAATACTTAAAGTATACTTTTCACAGCACATTAATATTATTGACTGCGGATGTAAAGAAAATAAAACGGGATAGTGTGAGTGAAAACGACTACGACTGTTTACACGAAATCCTCCTTTTGTTTCAAATAATTCAATAATGAATATTGTTACTTATTTATTGATTAGAATTAACGAATCCGATGAATCGTGGAGCTGTAATTTCATTTCTGTCTGCCTGTCTGTAAGCACGATATCTCGAAAACATACTTATAGTCGAAAATTCTGCATAAAGTTTCATAAGAGAAACGCTGTGTTCAATGATATTATTATTATTTTGGTGCATATTATTCCATGGGATTTGGCTGAACGGTAGCAAATATATTTACATCAGTCTTATGGGTAAGCATGATGGCAACGACATAAAGACAAAATAAAAAAAAATAGATAAAGAAGCTGAGTAAAAGTATATAACATTTAAATAAGTGACAAATTAACACATGTAGTCTATTCATACAGTTAAAAGAAGAAAAATGTAGAATGGAAAGTCAATATTAAAAGGTGACAAGATTTGATTTTCGCACACACTAATATTGTAATACACCCCCTACCACACCCGAATCTGTTATTATTTAAATAGTGTGGCAAGATTTTTAGATTAAGAGCATCTTCATAACTTAATTTTTGTATGAAACTTAATTTATATAAAGGAAAAAATTATTTCTATGATGGTTTATGTCCAACCAAGGAATTTGCTGAGCACCATTGAAGCTAGTTATGTTCAAACAATTTTTCTTTTGTTTGCCTAAGATAAAAACGTTTCTTTTTTGTAAGACCCTTTTTTGCTATCTACACATCGAGAATGAAATGACCTGAAATTGACTTGAAATTTTGCAAGCAACCCTTAGAAGCTTGTTACAAAACACGTGGCAAGGGTTACTCCTACCTTTGTAATTAGTGTATGCCTAATATAGCATATAGATGAATTTTACATTTTACTTATGTTAATGTATACTTCTCTTTATTTCAATAGTTTAATGTTTTTAAATCTACCTATCGTCTTAAAAAGGAAAAACACTTAGCTCTGAAGAGAATATTTAACTTAACTTAATTAAAGCAAAAGCAAAAATTATTTTCCATGTAGCGTTCAGATAAAATGTAAGGTTTCAATAAAAACGGAACATAAGATTCATCTTTATTTAACCATCTCAGAAACGTATGGAGTTAATTTCCTTTAAGTCTAAAACAGGAATAGTTAATTAGTGAGAACCACGGCACGTTGTTTGATTAAAACAGACATAAGACTGATAAACAACAATTAAACGTTAATTGGGATTTAATTTGATGGCGCGACGCTCACAGGAATTTCAGCATTACAAAACGTAATTACTGCATCATGCATACCACGTTGTATAGTTTGAATTTAATTTATTTATATACATATATAAACTTGTAGTATTTTGTAGTAGTAGTAGTATGTAGGCCCTGGGAGTAATGAGTAAGTAAGTACATATATACACTTAGATGATCTTATATTTATGATGGTTTTGGATAGTGATTTTTAACAGATCCCTGTAAGTAAATATTTAACTGTCACGGCACTCTAATTGCCCTTTGCTCGACAGAATTTACTTCGAGGCTGGTATAGGACTGTTTTAAATCTGTACCCTTTATAGGTAGTCGTAAGTTAATTCAATACATCACAGCCACAACTGGGTTTCTGAATATGCCAGTTTTTAAAGGCAACTCACAAAAAAACTGGCAAGAAATGGCTCGAAGAGGCATTTGGACCTGTTTGGACAGCTGTGTTGGCTCTGAAACTGCTTGTGGTATATTTAGATGAACTGCTTACTAACCATTATGAAATGGTTGTGAGATCAGTAATGACACCTATGCCAAAGTTTCTCTAGGCACTAATTGGAAAGAAACTCGCTAGAGGCACCAACAATAGTTTCACGAATGCTGATAAAGTGACGTAAAGGCATTCTGAGACAGGTCATCTACCACATTACTGGACATGGTTATTTCAAGATACACACATTTTATGACTCACTACTGAAGATCCTAGATGGTGACTATGGAAATGGTCGGAGGATATTGCTAACAAATTATTTTGTATTGTGAGAAGCTTTGAAGTTAGGAGGGAAATCCTATTTGGAACCTCCAAGTCAGATGGATTGACTGGGCAGAACGATTTAGATTTCGTTGAAAGTAGAAAGGAGCTACTAATAGAATCTGAGCTTGCAATAAACTTGGGCTAGCCTTGGTGTCCCCATAACCCTATTAAAATCAAATCTCATAGAATCTAAAACTATACAATAGGAGACTAATAACATTCGTAATTTTGCCACACACCACTGTACATGAAAACCAATAAGGTTGCAATTAGTTGCGCGCGCTCTCTCTCTCTCTCTCTTCTTTCAAACACATTACTTGGGTTCCCAAACTTGTCAATACCACTTTGGCAAATAGCAACATAATTAAATGTAACCAACGAGTCTTTTTCACTAGGTTGAAGTGGTAACTCACGTTACAACATATTGGTGTGTACTTGAAAGCAAGAGTGTCCGAGAAGAGGATTAAGTGGCCGAAGCCGAAGAGAAGAAAGAAGAGGAAGAAGGCAAGAGGCCTGGCAAATAAGTCACAGACTTGTGTCAGGGTGGAGGTGGGAACGAGGGGCTTCGGTCCCAGCACGTCTCTCTCTCTCTCTCTCTCTCTCTCTCTCTCTCTCTCTCTCCTCCCTGTGAAAGTGAAAGAGCCTGTTTAACATTTAATCATCTGTTCTTTGTAAACATAATGTGACAAAACAATTATTGTGTTTACGTTATTTAATTTAAATTTTAATTTTATTTACATTATAGTTTGAAAGCACAGAGCAAGCTTAAAAAGTAACAACACATTTTATTACTGTTTCTGCAATCACTGTTGAGCACAGACTTTACTATTTAGATAATACAATTCAAACTTTAAGTAAAAATACATCTTTAACTTTAGAAATTTACTTAATATGAACTATGCCCGTGCCTGATCATTAGAGTAATGCAGATATAAAAATTACTATCTTACGTTGGCTATAAATATAAATAATGTTATAAAATTCACCTTAGTTGTCTTTTGACCGAGGTATGCTTCTCTGACCGAGGAAAACAAAGGAATCTCAAATGATTGCATCGGAAATATAATTAATTCGATTACATACAGCTCATACACGCTCAAAGTGTAAAATATAGTCCATACACAATTTCTTTTAACATCCGAAGCACTTTACTATGAACACTGTAACAATATGTACCTAAAAGGTGCCTACTTCCGTTTAAAAATACATTGAGCGACATCATATTTTATTACATCGTATGTGCGTTGACTGAAAGCTAGTGACGTCGACTTTATTGCTCCTGTCTACGCTGGGCTAATATAGTTCAATTGTATAGTCATAGAATATTGGAGAGAAATTCTAGTTATTTCACAGATGTTATAAAGGTCCTTATAAAGACGGTTTTAAAAAATTAAATCTTAAATGGATCATGACCTTGGAATGTCTTTCAGTGGCTAGCAATTATCTCTGAAGAGTAATCACGACATTCAAAAGAAATATGCCTTCCATGTCCCAGTTTTCAGCAGAAATTGCATACGAAGCTGTGAGTAAGTGTTGGTAGAGTATATAATAGGTTGACTGAAATAGCAGACCTTAAACTTGCTATAGAGTTAGGCTAGTATCCATTATATCCTGTAATCGAGTAGAGAACTATTTAGCTACACAATATCACAGGGTTTGACGCCTTTGTACTAACACATAAACATTACACACTAATCACTTAAACATTAAATAGTGTTATTGTTGTATTTATGTTTTGAAATATTGATGGGATACTAGGAGTACACAATTTTGTAAACATTTTATGTGATCGGCTACCACACTAATGTATTATATTTTGTTTGTAGCTGATTTAATTTTGGGATATATATGAAAATGGTACTAATTTATTATGACTAAATAAGACCCAGTTGACCTCAGTTTGTTCTTAGCAGTCAACCAACAGATGTTACATCGAAACTGCCAATAATAAGCAGCCCGTCTGTACAGGCGAGTTGAAGCGGCGGAGCTTACTCGTGATTGGCTGAAGCTAAATCAACCACACATCAGTTATGATCAATAAGCTTCTTTATATCAGAGGTAGCCAACTTTTAGGCAATTTCTCGTTATATTCTTTTGAAGTTATTTTCTTTCTTAATTATTCTCTTATATAATAGAAGGAAGTTTTTACAAGTAATTTTGTTTTTTCGAATTATCCGCACGTTAGGTCTTGAAACTGCGTTCTGCTATGAGCAATATTTCCCTATCATGAGGTTATGAAATTTCGTGTGTCGAAGTACTCAGTTTTTTGCTAACAAACATATAATGGTGTTTTATTTAAGGAACTCTTATATAATGCACCTGAATTAACTTGAATTATTACTGAAAATACGAGGGTCGTTTTTTGCAATCTCCCATCTTACGCCATGACGGCCAGACACGTGACAGGGCCGCGCTGTGTGCAGTAGTCGATCGCGCATCTTCCCCGCTAAATTTTTCTCTGTTAAATTCAGGTAGTCAGTGTGCGCTGAGCTGCAGTCGCATGAACATGGCCGCCTTTATTGATACTCCCAACAAAATGGTAATTGAGCTATGTTATTCATTTACTGCAAGCAAAAGGGAATAATTCAGCACAAATCAGTTGGGAGAATGTGCTCTGCTTACAGAGAAAACATTAAGCGTGATGGTGTTGTGCGTGAATCGTGTCAAACGCTTAAAGATGTCGAATGTAAAATTCAAGGATCAATTGGAGAAATGTCAAAGCTTAAGACAATGGCAAGTTTTGTTGAGTGTCAATCAACATCTTGACCTTTTCAACAGCACTCACGAGAAATCTTTTTATAGTATTTTTTATGTTCACCGTTTGTAAGAATATGCAACTTCCCATTGTATGTATATTTCTCGAGCCGCTTAATATAATTTGTTAGGTTATTTTTATATCACCTTGATGATTGTGTGTGTTTTTTTTTCTTTATCCATCTGGATTAGAAAAAATTTCAGGTTGTGAATCACCAAAATCAAAACCCATTTGGTGTCCTTTTTAAAGGACCAATAATAAAATGTATTCTCCAAGTAAAAATCAATTACTATTTCAAATAACTCTAACTATGCTTGAAAGAAACATGAACTACATTACCTTATGATACAAATTGTCACGTGATATAATTTATTAATAGAATTAAAAATGTATTATAAACTTAATTCTGAATTGATATAAGAGTATTTAAATGTCGTTTAATTAATTTAAAATCAATGTCATAGTGGCGAGTACAGTTGTGTTGGAATTTTAAATTTTTAATCACCAATAACGCTATAAACTGATAATAAATTTTTTTGCGAGTCCCTTTCAGTTCGTTACAGGAGATGGTGCCCTATGGTGTTTTTATTACAAGGGTGCTTGAGGCTGCCAGGGTGCCTGAGGAGCTCATGTTCTCTGTTGGTCATTGAGCTTCATCTTGTAGCCCGTTTCCTATAAATGTGCTCTAAACTGAAAACAATTTCCCCGCTTTGAAAGCTGTAATTAAGAGACAAAAACAAAGCTGAGCTCAGTGATTGCGCCACACAAGAGAGCAGATCATTACCTTGATTACCGGAGTTGTCATGGAAACTCAACAGGAGACGAGCTCTGACACTGGCAACCTCACTAGTTGAGGTAATGAACACGTGCTTCAGGCTGTCCTGCTCTTTCATCCCTCCCCCTTTCTCACTCTCAGTCAGCAAGAAACGGGACAATCGTCGGCAGATCTTTATCTTGATTACCGGAGTTGTTGTTATGTGAACTCAACAGGAGACGAGCTCTGGACTCTGGCAACCTCACTAGTTGAGGTAATGAACACGTGCTTCAGGCTGTGCTGCTCTTTCATCCCTCCCCCTTCCTCACTCTCAGAGTCGGAGAGAAAACGGTACAATCGTCAGCAGATCTTTACCTTGATTACCGGAGTTGTGTTAACTCAACAGGAGCCGAGTTCTGACACTGGCAACCTCACTAGTTGAGGTAATGAACTCGTGCTTCAGGCTTTGCTGTTCTTTCATCCCTCCCCCCTCCTCACTCTCAGAGTCAGAAAGAAACAGTACAATCGTCAGCAGCAGATCTTTAGTGATCGCTCCAGTAATCTCAATAGATCTAATTAGTTGTGTTCGCCTTGAGCAAATCCGTTGTTTAGTCTGCGGAAAACAAAGAACAATAGATGATTGTGGAATTGTATGCCAGTAATTTTTTTACTGTATCTGGATTAGAAGCCAATTCAAGAATTTGCATTTTAAAGGTTCTCAGAGGCGTCAGACATGATTATACAATAGAATTTTGTACTGAAATGTCTTAATATTACACTTTATACTTATGCATATTATTTTCTAAACATTCTTTACACAGATATTAGCGACGTCTTAAATCGAATCAATCACCAAGATTCAGGGCCTGTATTAGGGAACCTCAGGGATAAGTTTCTCAGATGTACTTATTTTTCTTAATTAAATGAATAACACAAATAAGTAATTAAAGTTAACTTTTACTTACGACGTAACCTTTCGAATATCAGTCTAGATACACTGTGAAGTGGCATTATTACTACACTCCATAGTGGATTGAATCCTTCGTTTGTAAGAAAAAATAACATTCGACATTCGAAATTGGATATATAATGAAATCACATAAATCCATGATCCTTGGGATTATCATTAGTAGAAATCTCAATTTTACTCAATTTCACAATGTTAATTAAGGAGATTTGGAATTTCACAATTTTATTAAGGAGATTTGAACAGAATTTTGTTTTATATATTTATATACTTTAGGAAATGATGCAAAAGCTTATTATAAAATTAGTTTTTAATTTTTTTTTGACAAACCATTTTAAAATATAGGGGGAATTTTATGTAAATAAAACGAAAAGTGTTTAATATTTAAAGAAAGTACACAGAGTCACATTTGAGGTTTGGGAACAGAGAGTCAACCTCAGATATTGTAACCGATCAATTTCGAAGACCTTTGTTAATAACAAGTATGCTAATTTAGGTCTGGTAAACAATGCCTTGTAGGCGTTTATCT
Organism: Homalodisca vitripennis; assembly: GCF_021130785.1. Classification (NCBI taxonomy): domain Eukaryota; kingdom Metazoa; phylum Arthropoda; class Insecta; order Hemiptera; family Cicadellidae; genus Homalodisca; species Homalodisca vitripennis. The sequence continues at coordinate 13,374,859 of NC_060208.1, forward strand.
GTCAAGCTACTACTTTTGTTTGTTCCCTTTAACCGTTTATTAGTTTTTTTTAGGCCATTTTACTTTCAGCACACCATTGTCCTTCTAATAAATTTTTATTGCATTTGCACTCACACCAAATTCAACACTCTGTATAAGAATAAAATAAATAAATAGGTATATAATAATAATAATTTAAAGGACATACCTTATGATCGGTCCCAGGTGTTATAACTCAAGATTAGACATGTTTTGGTCAAACTTAAAAATACTTTTTTATTTTAAATCTTTACTATAGTAAAAAAAATGATCTCTATAACAGATAGAAACAAGTCTACATAAGAAAAAAGTAGATTAAAAGATATATTTCAATCGATTTTCAACTATCTCAGTTAGCATTTTGGCGACTAGTGAAATGGCAATTTAACTGTTTTTTTTTTTATATTGACATTTTTGTAATTTAGAGTGCCTTAAATCTACCATTATTCAATTATATTAATATACTAATATTACCGGTTACAGGAAAACCTCATAGATGTCCAGAAGCGGCACATCACTAATTGCTAACCTGAAAGGGTATTGAGGTAAAAGGGTTGCTCTATAGGACCAGTTTACAGCTGAGGACGACTGTTAGAGTAGGTGGAAGGCTGCTAGTGTTAAGGGCTGTTGATAGCCTAAACATGAGAGAGTACTAGCTTTGACTGGAAGAGGCTGGAACAGATGTAGCCTTAGCTTTCTCCGAGGTAACGTAACAGATTAGATGCCGCTCTCCCTCCTAAGGGAATCTCGGCAGGAGACTGCCCCTATCCCCAATCTTAGCCACCGTGAATATCCTGTCACTCCTGAAGCAAGCTCAAAAGTCCTTTCCTAAGTGAAGACGAACACAACAAATCATCTCATAATAAAGAAATCAATAATCAAATCAACACACAATCACAACAAATCAATCAGACTCAATACGGAGAAAGAAGACTCTGTAAAGATAGATTCCATTAACTTTGACCCAATAATACACATTCTGATTCTGCGCGTGGCCTAATGTGCATATATATAATAACATTAAATCTTTATTTTGATTCCTTATTTAAAGTTTGTTATTGACGATGTAAGATTTGAATGAATAACAAGATTTCGTTCAATTGCCATGTTATATTTTACAAAAGTATAACACACAACGTTTCGAGGATTGGAATCTATCCTCTTCGTCAGGTGGTGGAAGTATTATACCTAATATTATTCCACCTGACGAAGAGGATGGATTCCAATCCTCGAAACGTTATGTTAGTCCTTCATTTTGATGTATCGAGATGACCGCTAAATCTAGCTTTCATTGACCAAGCAGGAAAATATATTTAAAAAAAAAACTATTTTGCGATTTGTTTGGAAAGGAAATGTATAAGATTTCACAGTTACCATTTCATTTACGATCCACTTTATTATCGCCTAATTATAAATCACCAGAACTATTAATTTTGTAAATAGTATTACTATTGAAATTTGATTAGACAAAATGACCGAACTTATTTTGTCAACTCATTAGGCTTGTTAATAGGGTTTAATGTTTATTATTTAATTTTTTATTTATAGTAGTTAAAAATCTCAAAAAAACTTTCTCCTCAGATCAACAGTGTACTACGAAAGTGTTCTTTCCTTAACATACTTCGAACATATAACGAACTAACGCCCTGGGATTTCTGTCAATTACTCCGATGCAATTATTCATAAATTTTAAATGTGGATTCCTAACCGTTTTATAAAGGAGCCTGGATACTTAATCAATTATGCCTTACTTGAGTTTAGAAATACGCACTGGGCAGTTCTTAAATTAATTATTTTCTTGTCTACATATTTGAAATAATTATAAACCAATAGAACTATAGGGAAGTACCAAAACACGTCTGTATAATAATAATAATAAAACTGTGAATAAATGAAGTTGTAACAAACCGCTTTACGTGATAATTCAAAAAGTGGAATCAATAAAACAAGAATAAATTAGTTTTTACTGTAATTTTAAAACCAGCTGATAGTAATTCGAGCTTCCGAGTAATGTTATGGAAAAGTATTTGACGGATATTAAACAGCGTTGAGCAGAAGCAATATTTCCGTGACGGCGACAGATCTGTCGGGCTGGCAGCGATCTGTCATCATGTAGCTTTTATTAATGTTTTGTTCCATCGCCTACGGGAATATAATATATTCGCGGTAAACTGAGATCAGCCACACTGCTGCCTCATCACAGTTTCTTAGCTGCACACGTTTCATCAGCATTTAGGGTAAATAAGATACATGTTTTCTATCATCAGAGCAGAACTTATAATTTCCCAAACTGTACATTTTGTGTCGTAATTTTCTCAGAACTTCCGGATCTACTAGAGAATATTGACTCTAGATAAACAGAATATAAATGATTTAAAATAAAATTTTAAATCAAAATTAAAATTAAAAAAGTATAGTTCGTTATAATCATTTCATCACTGATCATGGTCGAGATCATTATCACTGCCGGGCGCAGGGGACCTGCCTGCCCTTTGACCTACATGTCACCGTTACTGATAAGACACACTATCTCATTTGTTATAGTTCCTCTATAGGCTTTTATAGTTTTATAATATATTTAAACCATACCGGTACCATTCCATTCTATTTAAAAATTCAGTGTTGTAACCGCTTCAACGCAAATCATTATTTACATAGCGAATTTCAAGAACCAATAGACAAAGCGGTTTTAATTGCTTTACTCTCCTTTCATGTAATTTTCTCCAGCCTTTTCTGTGATTTAACGGAGGCGGCTAGATGGAACTTGGACTACATTGCCAATGGCGCAGTGTATCGGGTACAACGGTTATCGCAAGATAACCAGATCAAGCAACGTCGAGCGTGGCTGCTGCTTGGATGGGTGATGCTGAGCGATTCTGTCCTTGGAAGCAGCCCGCCTGCCCGGCCATTGGTGGTGGTTCGGAAGTCACCTTTAAGCCGTTGGTCCCCTCAGAGAGTGCTCCTTAGCCCTAACTTCGCCTGGTAAAATAAGACATCATTATTAATTATTAATTTTTACGCACAGAGAGCTGTGCCCACGCTGGGCTTCCAGTACATTATTATTGTTTATTTGATCTTAAAATTTGTTATTTCATTTAAGGATGTATACATTATTGTCTATGGAGTTATGACAAGCCTGTTTCAAGGATTACTTGTACAAAATTGCTGGGATAAACATCATTCATTTCTTTATACATTGAATAAAAATGTTTACTAGTATATATGAATGAAATTTAATCAGTTTCAGTCCACCAAATGAGTGCTTTGTTTTTAAAGAATCGCCTCTTCAAACAACTTGATTACTTAGACAAAGCTGACGTCGCTGTGTGATGGCAAAGGTTAACAGGAGAAGTGAAGGGGAGACTCGTGAAGGGTTGAACGGTGGGTGGGGGGGGGGTTATTGCTTGGTCTGACGCAAGATCAGAGTCAATCTCAATTGACTTGCAAATTCCGATAAGTACTCAAAGGGTTCTTGATCTTTATTGTATTCATCAATAACCGGTTGAAAAGAATAAGTGTAACTTTATAGCAGCTTCCCTTTAGCAGAATAAGGGTTTATGATACAATGGTAAGATGGGGTTAAAATAGGTTAAGCCTCTATAACACATTTGGGCGGATTTATACGATATTATGATACAGTTGTCACTTGATTATATTATTTTACAAACATTAAAATAACATTGTAAATAGAGTTTTAACTTACAGGACGTGACAATAGCAGAAACAGATCTACAATTATGTTTTGTAAAATGTGTAACATTTAACGCCACTTGTTCTATCTCATATTTGTACATGTCCATGTTGTAATATTGTGATGTTATCTTGTATAAAGATATAACAATATGTCTTGCAGTTTGAATCAGACTAATGTTGTCTTTGATGTCGTCGCTGCACGTGTCGGTAGTGCAATTTACTTTATCCAAGGATTAAAACAAAACTAAATTGTCAATTTTGTAAATGAGAATAATTTAAGAAACTGGGGATGTTCCTTGCCACCATTGTTTCATATCTCTATGTACCATTCTTACTATTCAACATTGTCTAGAAAAAAGAGATTTGCGTAAAAACGATTCTTTTCTTTCTTGATCAACCATTACAAAGAATGTTCCTGCCATGAATGCTTTCGCAACGCTTGATTTTATTAGCTATCAGTACGTGATCATTCTATTACATACGTTATGTAATGTGCCATTACATTACTTGTGGTTTAATGTGTTTATTACGTACATTACTGTGGTTTAAACGTGTTCATTACATTAATTGTGATATAATGTGTCCATTGCATTACTTGTAGTTTAATGTCTTCATTACATCAATTGTGGTGTAATGTGTTCATTACTTCACTTGTGTTGTAAACGTCTTCGTTACATAAATTGTAGTGCAATGTGTTCATTATATTACTAGTGGTGTAATGTTTTAATTACATTAATCTTTTGTGTGAAGATTCCATAAATTGAAATAAAAAATCCTTCACTATACGATAAATCTCAATAGTTATAATAAAGAATCTTCGTTTGTAAAGTTTACATTATGTCTGTGGTCAGTCAACACGTATGCCATAATCTGCACTTTTAGAAATTACAGAACTAATCCAGCATCCATTTAGTGTATTTTATGGAATGTATGTACTTTTTTTTAGAGATACAGCATGATAGTTTATATTCTAATATGTTCACGAAAGTCCATGAATATATAACAAAAATAAAACACGTAACACTTATCATAAATGACTGGGGTTCAAACTATACGACTCATGTGAAGAATAATGTCGTCGGAGAACTTTCCTGGCAGTGTATCTAAAACTGAACGGATCGGTTTGATAATCTTCTTCCGAAGTCGGTCTTGGAGAAACTCACGTTCAGCTCTTCACTATTGGATTGTAGTTTAGGTTCAAACACATTATTGCAGTTAACAGACAGAACTTAGCTTTCAACCACTTACTGTTCAGGCAACTGAAACTAGTTTAGTATGTCGGGCTCTAAATGTCAACACTTTGCTTTTAGGCGCAATATCTAAAATAAGTATTACAAATACAGTGTTTTGCTCATAATTTTGAGGAAAAACACTAGCTAGGGCCTAAACCCAGGTGATTAAAAGTACTGTCCACTGTCTCCCAGTGTGCGCTGTATCCGCAGGCTTGCTTGAGATATAACGTAAAAACATAAGCATGCCAGTAAGTTCAAGATATGAGAACGTTGGAGTACTTCAGGAACAGTGTATGAGAACTATCCATATGTCACTTCACGTAGTTTTTGTTGGATACAAGTGTACAAGAAATTAAATTGAATGCATGTGATAGCCCTATACTGCTCAGATTTCCAAAACATCGTTTAATAGTACAGTTACGGGTCTTATGTCTTTTCATAAAACACTAGAAATAATACCACAAAATACTAATAGGACGAGTGGCATGCTACTACACGCTTTAGCTGTCTGCAATGAGCGACTACAGTGAACTCTCCAAGATACAAACACTCATGGCAGATTACCAAGGAAGTCCTTGTCTTTTGACATTTAGTAGAAAACGACAGAAATACTTGCATGACGCGCGGTTGTTATAGAAATGGCTCTTGCACAATATAACGGCATAAAACAGAATGTAACAAAAACAATGTAACGATTGCATTGTTAGGGCAGTATCAGACTTTCACGCCATGAACGCAAATGACCTCGAAACCATGAAGAGCTGAAGGGATTATCTTGAAATCAGAACTTGAACTTCAGAGACTTATGCAGGATAGTGTTTAAAAAGTTTGTCTAAATGTGACAACCAGAGGATGAGACATTCATGAATATGAGACAAGAGGCAAAGATAACTACAGTTCGGAAATGCACAGAACGGTGGTTCATGAACATTTACCTTCGCAGGCAGGTGTTCATTTTATAAACAGATTGCCAAACCCAATTAAAAATAGCTCAACGCCTAACTCTGCCTGGCGTCAAACGCTTTTTACAGTGTCGATGAGTTTCTGGCATTCAAATGGGAGACCACGTAATGAGGAAACTGACTCCAGCACTGGAAGTGAGCGTAATTGATATGGAATGAACGGGTGTGAATGTTTGGATGTTGTAAGTTTAAATGTGGCCTTCATGTGGGATGAATACAACAATTTTTAAGTATGAAAATTGACGTTTGCTATACAATATATATTTGTTAACTGCAAATAAACGATTGGATTTGATTTGATCAGTATAAATAAAAGATTAATGACTGAATAAAGTAAAGAAAACAAATGTATTTTGGATGCTGAAACGGGGTGGCGGCGCGGCGGCGATCAAAGCGGGCAGGGGTGTCTTATAGTTCTATATAAAACCGTAGTTGTTGTCTTCAAGTTATTGCTGAAGTAAACTCTGAAAGGGAGGAGTAAAGACTTTGTTTAGTTCCACAGACATATATCTACAACAGATTGACCTAGAGTAATCCTAGAGTAATTGGTGTTCGTAATCCTCAACGAACGGCTCCAATTACCCTTTGTATTAAGAGCTTAGCGTTGTGATTACTTAATTACCTACATGTAGTAATCATAGTTTCCAATGTTCAATATTTTAAAGTCTGATTTACCTCTTCACTTCGAGTATTAAATAGAGGTCTGGTAACATAGCTAAAGCAAATGAATATTTGTACTGAAATTGTTTTCATTGCCTGTTGTGTTTATGAACATGCTTGTATATCATAAAAATGTTGTCTTATACCTGAATAAGATTACTAGCCTCTGTGTGTGTCCAGCTTGTTTGAAGAGATGTAAGGAAGACAGATGCAGTCTGCCAGATGCTAGTCAATTTGGCTTGTCCACCTTGTTTGAATAGATGTGAGGAGAACTGCGTGTGATCTGGCTCGTCCAGCTATTTTGAAGGGATGTAAGGAGAACTATATCTAATCTCGCTCATCCAGTTTGTTTCAAGATATGTAAAGAGACTACATCTAATCTGGCTTGTCCACCTTGTTTGAAGATACGGAAGGAAGACTAAATCTGGCTCGTCCAGCTTGTTTGAATACATGTAAGGAAGGCTGCATGTAATCTGGCTCATCCAGCTTGTTTGAAGAGATGTACGGAAGACAGATGCAGTCTGGCAGATGCTAGTCAATCTGGCTTATCCACATTATTTGAAGAGATATGAGGAGACTACATCTAATCTGGCTTGTCCACCTTGTTTGAAGATACGTAAGGAAGACTAAACCTGGCTTGTCCAGCTTGTTTGAAGACATGTAAGGAAGGCTGCTTGTAATCTGGCTCATCCAGCTTGTTTGAAGAGATGTAAGGAAGACTGCGTGTAGTCTGGCTCGTCCAGTTTTTTTGAAGAGATGTTTAGGAGAGACTGCTTGTAATCTGGCTCATCCAGCTTGTTTGAAGAGATGTAAGGAAGACTGCTTGTAATCTGGCTCGTCCAGCTTGTTTGAAGAGATGTAAGGAAGACTGCTTGTAATCTGGCTCATCCAACTTGTTTGAAGAGATGTAAGGAAGACTGCTTGTATTCTGGCTCATACAGCTTGTTTGAAGAGATGTAAGGAAGACCGCTTGTAATCTGACTCATCCAGCTTGTTTGAAGAGATGTAAGGAAGACTGCGTGTAGTCTGGCTCGTCCAGTTTTTTTGAAGAGATGTAAGGAAGACTGCTTGTAATCTGGCTTATCCAGCTTGTTTGAAGAGATGTAAGGAATACTGCTTGTAATCTTGGTCATCCAGCTTGTTTGAAGAGATTTAAAGAAGACTGCGTGTAATCTGGTTCGTCCAGTTTGTTTGATGAGATTGAAATTCTACCTTTCTCTTTTAAGTTGAAACTTCAAAATAGTAGAGTAAGTATGTTATTTATCCAGCTAAAGTAATGCTAAAAAGCCCTCTCTAATACTTAACCTGAGAACCAATGGTTTAAAGGTGACTTCCAAACCACCACCAATGGCCGGGCAGGCGGACTGCTTGCAAGGACAGGATCGCTCAGCCGTCACCCATCTAAGCAGCAGCCACGCTCGAGGTTGCTTGATTTGAATATCTCGCGATAACCACCGTACCCACTACACTGGTGATGGAGTGTAATTATATGAACTATGTTTAATAGTTACTCATCCCACTAAAATCTTTAGACTATGTTCAACCAATTGTACTTAATAGGTGGGCATAGGAGAGAAAATTAAAAAGTGGATGGTTTAAGAGCTAAACTAAGAGCTCTTATAATACGTAGATGTCGAGTTTAGTTAAAATAATCAACGCCGAGAAAACTAATGGCGCAGGCCATAGAAAACGGTAAAACACAATCAAGGAAAACACGGAAAATGAAATTCAATTTATAGACCGGGTGACAAGAGCAGGTGTTACGCCCCTGGTCGATACAGATTACCCTCCCCCTGCGTCTGTATTATCCCTTAACTCACCCGTCAGTACCAGTCCGTCCCTGTTCAATGCCCTGCTGCTGCTCCTGCACATCAATAGGAAGTAACTGTCTGCTACTTTTTATCAACACTAGCTTCAGTTATTCTGAAATAAAGTTATAGATTCTATTAAGACCTAAAATAGTGACAATATATTGCTTTGGAGTTAATTCATACGTGAAAGGATAATAGAATTTCGGGTATTTGGCATAGTTATGTGTTACAAAATGTATAAAATAACGTTTCGGCGGTTGATATCTTTCTTCTTCATCAAGTCGGAAAAGTGTTCTACTGACTAAGAAATCTCAGATTTTATTCCAAGCGACTTTACATTGATGTGATTTTTGTGTCTGTAGTGTATTGATGAGTAAGACGGGATAGCTTTGGCTAAACTGTACCACCAAGAAAAAACAAACATAAAAAAGAGGATTATCTCAGATCTAATCGAAATAATACTACATAGCCATGGTTTTAGGATTCGACCAGATTCTAAAATTCATTAGAATAGTATCCAGTACATACACAATTTGGGTTTAAAAGCCTTTTTAAGTTGATACGGTTTTCAAGGGTATTTTCTTTGTTGAAGGCGGAGATCTTCCTTATTGAAGTTTATAGTTCGTATTTTATATTATGTTACAGAACAAAAGTTAGATAAGTTGTTTAATAATTGAAAATATTGTTACAATCTCACCTTAAAATGGCGTCTTAGGTGTTAAAAAGCCTTGTGAAATAAATTTAACACTATTAGACACGTTCTGCAATTCCTATACTTCAACGTCTTGATTAAATTTGTTACACATAAAGCATCTGAAGGGCTGATTCGATGCGAATATTGAGTTTAGCTCTAGTTCACCTCCCGGTTACGTGCAGCATCTGAAACCTGATGCTGTTGCAGACTTGACTTCTGAAATCTGGAGTCATGTTCGTCCTAAGGTATCCAAAAAATAGTCAGCGACGAGGACGAAGTAGTTGAACCCCCCCCCCCAGCATCGTTTCGCCATCAAAGACACCCAGACTAAAGAAATAGTGCAATAAAAGTGAATAGGTATTCTCATTGTCTCATCAGGGACACTACTGAGTGCACTACGATGTTAACTGACACGATCCCAAAGCACATTGGAGCAACCGAGTCTTCTATAGCCTACATAAATCAGCTGTTTAGCTCCAGTTCACCTTCCTCTACTTTATAGCTCAGATTTCAGATGCTGCACGTAAGAGGAAGGTGAACTGGAACTAAAGTCTACATTGGTTAGTATGTGCAGAAAATGGACATTTAGAATTTAGATGAGCTACATCAAAGTGATGATCAACTATTCTGAAAGGACATCATACAATTTTAAATAATTGTTATTTGTCAACAACATTCAGTTCTGAAAGTTCATCGTGCAATTACGGGTATTTACGGGTGGGATGAATATCAATCAGAATGTCAAAACGCCATAGACATTTTGTTTAAATGTTGTAAAGTATTAAACCACTTTTTAAATACGAAATCTATTGTAAACATAATATATGTATATGAAACGAATGGCCAAATATTGAGGAAACTGCCATCCAAGCGTAGTTTACAGAATAAATCAAGACACTAAACCTGCATAAAGATATAGTTAACGATTTTAAATAATTGTTATTTGTCAACAACATTCAGTTCTGAAAGTTCATCGTGCAATTACGGGTATTTACGGATAGGATGGATATTATACTACCAATTTTCCAATCAGAGTGTCAAAACGCAGTAGACGTTTTATTTAAATGTTGTAAAGTAAAACACATATATGTTTTAAATACGAAATGGATTGCAATCATAATAGACATGAAACGGATGGCCTAATATTGAGGAAAACTTGTCATCTAAGCGTAGAGACAGAATAAACTAAGAAACTGAACCTGTATAAAGATATATTTCACGATTTTGAACAAATATTGGTCAAGAAAATTCAGTAACGTTTTAACGGTATAACCTGGGTTCTAATCGTGTGACAGTTTGAGTTTGAGAGACGATAGCTTGGGTCTGACATATACCACTCAGTAATTAACTCTCAGGTAGGGTTGTGTTCTCCACAATGCAGACTCAATCAGAGCAGGGTATGCGGGATGTTCACATGTAATTAATGTGGGTTACAGTACGTCATAGCAATATGATATATTACATCTGCAGTTACAGATGGTCCGGAGATAATTTAACAAAAGGGTGTTATAGTTCTATACCAAATTAAAATAATCTAGTGGGACTATTTTAAATTAATAATATAGCACAAGAAAACTGTGAACACTTTTGTATTGTCGTGATTTAACTTAGCTGGATACAATTTCATAGATATAATTGGCAAACTCGGTTATCATCTGGTGTAGGAAAAGCGCGACAATCACCAAAATAAATTATAACCAAACAGATGATATTAAGTTAGTGATTAGTTGGGGAATAACTGACTAACCTACACAGGCGTGTTTTAGTAATCAACTGTTCAAAAACAATAAAATACGTTCAGAAGATAACATTAGAACTTTTGAAGCCAGTAGGGCAATGCCCAAAAGTTGGATGTATTTAAAATCCACAAAAGACAAATCTAGAGTGTACCGAATGGTACAGAATACGCAAATAGCAGTTTAGATACCTAAAATCACTGTATAAAAATTACTCTGTGCCAAAAGCTATGACGTCACTCTATGCTATAAGTATAGAATCTGGAATTGACATATAAGACTTCTCTGATTGTGTTCAGATTGAATATCAATTACACGTACACCTGGTTGTCCAATGTCAACATCTGGTCTAACACAATTAATTATAGAACTCATTCCGCAGAGCGATCGTGCCAACTTTTTAGCGAGGAAACTTTATTGACATTGCTCTGATTGTGTCCAGATTGATCATCGATAACACGTATACCCCGTTTTTTCAGTTTTAACACATGGTCTAATACAATTATATAAGTATTTCCGCAGAACGATCGTGCCAAATTTAGATCGAGATATCTTTATTTTATTTTATCTGATTGTGTCCAGATTGATCATCAAAGACACATGCACCTGGTTGTTCCGTGTCAACATCTGGTCTAATAGAATTATAGAACTCATTCCGCAGAACGATCGTGCCAAATTTGGAGCGAGATATCTTTATTCTTATTTTAGCTGATTGTGTCCAAATTGATCATCAAAGACACGTACACCTGGTGGTCCAATGTCAACATCCGGTCTAATAGAATTATAGAACTCATTCCGCAGAACGATCGTGCCAAATTTGGAGCGAGGAATCTTTATTTTCATTGCTCTGATTGTGTCCAGATTGATCATCAAAGACACATACACCTGGTTGTTCCGTGTCAACATCTGGTCTAATAGAATTATAGAACTCATACTGCAGAACGATTGTGCCAAATTATTAGCGAGGAAACTTTATTCTCATTGCTCTGATTGTGTCCAGACTGATACATCAAAGACACATACACCTGGTTGTTCAGTGTCAACATCTGGTTCTAATAGAATTATAGAACTCATTCCGCAGAACGATCGTGCCAACTTTTTAGCGAGGAAACTTTATTCTCATTGCTCTGATTGTGTTCAGATTGATATATCAATTACACATACACCTGGTTGTCCAATGTCAACATCTGGTGTAATACAATTATAGAACTCATTCCGCAGAGCGATCGTGCCAACTTTTTAGAGAGGAAACTTTATTGTCATTGCTCTGATTGTGCCCAGATTGAATATCAATTACACGTACACCTGGTTGTCCAATGTCAACATCTGGTCTAATACAATTATAGAACTCATTCCGCAGAATGATCGTGCCAACTTTGGAGCTGGAAACTTTATTCTCAATATTCTGATTGTGTCCAGATTGAATATGGTTGGAGCGTTAGACCACAAATTTTGAAGCCACGAAACGTTAATTTCATTGCTTTGATTTTGAGTGATGTTACAGGCCTTACTACCTACTACACCCTTTTAAGTCGGTCATATATTTACTGATATTTTAAATCGCAAATGAAAAATTCTGATAAATAATTATTTTAAAACATGTGGAGGGTTAATTAAGACCTAGTGCTGCTCAAAATTCTCGTTCAACGGAATTCGATTTTAGGTCAGGAATCACAATTGTAAATTAATCAACTGCATCGGGAGGTTCCAAACTCTAGAATCATCCTGGGCTCAAAAAAAAATGTATAGATGCTCAGTTGATTATCAAATTTTGAACGAAAACTCCATAAGACATCTATTAATTTTTATTCCAGATTTTCATATGATATAAGAGTTTTCCTCTTCTTGTAGAAAAGGTAAAAGGTTATGATATTAAATGTATCAGGCCCAAAAACTGTTATTCTAAGGGTTAAAGGAAAATATATAGATGGTCAAGTGACTAAGTTAACCTTTGCTTTTTATTTTACAGAAAGCCAAAAGATATTTCCTGGAACGTACAAAAACTTCACAGTCCGCCGCCACAAACATGGTTAGAACCTCCAAATATTCTGATAAATTAATAAACACGTTCATTTAAAACATTTTTAAATCCCTGGCCAGTGAGCAAATGTCAATGGTTGTAGCGAGCATACATTGCGACCCGTATATGTACGTAGTGTTACTTTTATTTCGTTTTACACAAGGTTGGCAAATGTTGGAAAAAATCATATTAAATTCACAAAAAGCCGTTAGCGTTTTGTGAAATACAATTCAGCCAAACATGAGCATCTATATATTTACTTTTCTGAACCCAGGATGATTCTAGAGTTTGGAACCTCCCGATGCAGTTGCCGAGACTTCTCAGAGACTTAGTAGGATTGAGGTATGAATGCCATGAAATAATGCCATGGGATACGTAGCCATAAAATATGGTCTCTAGTAAACATTAGCCTAGACATTGGATGGAAATAAATTAACATGCATTCTAATTTTTTATTGATGAATGGTAGATCAGACTTATTAAATTTGTTTTGTATCCGACTTTTTCTGGACATTTAGTTAATAATGTTTTAATTCAATATTTATATAAATCAACTTAAAAATTCACCTTGTAACCCAGCCAATCTTCAATACAAACTGTTTGACTTCTATAATTTCACATTGATATAAAAAAAAATCTATTTGAAACCACAAATACGCTAATATATCACGGCGCTGTGTTATTGGCGGAATCATAAACATATCAGTGGGAGAGGTTAGATACCGATATCGGGCCTCAGCCAACAGAAGGAAATATGTTAAATTACGTCATTTCCTCTCTTGTATCTCACTTTATTATCACTCTGCTGAATTTTTACCTTATATACATATATACCATATGTCTTAAAAGTCTCACGACACCCATTACGTTTTTATGTAAATGGAGACAAATATGTAATTACATCGATGGAATTTATTTATGTAACTGACCGAGAATTTTTCTTGTGTGTGAAAATGTCAACCTCTCCTCTGAAAATGGGGTAGTTTGGAGGTGAGTTAAAACATTTTTATCAGAATCCCATTAAGTGACCCCTTAGTTTTGAGAGATCGTGATGTATTTGAAGTTCACACAGTCTGAAAGCTTCAGGTTACCAGAGGCCTTCTGTTAAGAGTGATTGTGATGTAATGGAGCTCACACAATCTAAAAGCTTCATCTCCAGAGGCCTTCAGTTTTGATAGATCGTGATGTATTGTTCATACATTCCGAAAGCTTCAGGGTTTCAGAGGCCTTCTGTTAAGAGCGATCGCGATCGTGTTTTATTGGAGCTCACACAATCTAGAAGCTTCCTCTCCAGAGGCCTTCAGTTTTGAGGATCGTGATGTATTGTTCATACATTCCGAAAGCTTCAGGGTTTCAGAGGCCTTCTGTTAAGAGCGATCGCGATCGTGTTTTATTGGAGCTCACACAATCTAGAAGCTTCCTCTCCAGAGGCCTTCAGTTTTGAGAGATCGTGATGTATTGTTCATACATTCCGAAAGCTTCAGATTTTCAGAGGCCTTCTGTTAAGAGCGATCGCGATCGTGTTTTATTGGAGCTCACACAATCTAGAAGCTTCCTTTCCAGAGGCCTTCAGTTTTGAGGATCGTGATGTATTGTTCATACATTCCGAAAACTTCAGGGTTTCAAAGGCCTTCTGTTAAGAGCGATCGCGATCGTGATTTATTGGAGCTCACACAAAATCTAGAAGCTTCCTCTCCAGAGGCCTTCAGTTTTGAGGATCGTGATGTATTGTTCATACATTCCGAAAGCTTCAGGTTTTCAGAGGCCTTCTGTTAAGAGCGATCGCGATCGTGATGTATTGGAGCTCACACAATCTAGAAGCTTCATTTCCAGAGGCCTTCAGTTTTGAGAGATCGTGATGTATTGTTCATACATTCCGAAAGCTTCAGGTTTTCAGAGGCCTTCTGTTAAGAGCGATCGCGATCGTGATTTATTGGAGCTCACACAATCTAGAAGCTTCAGATTTCCAGAGGCCTTCAGTTTTGAGAGATCGTGATGTATTGTTCATACATTCCGAAAGCTTCAGGTTTTCAGAGGCCTTCTGTTAAGAGCGATCGCGATCGTGATTTATTGGAGCTCACACAATCTAGAAGCTTCCTCTCCAGAGGCCTTCAGTTTTGAGGATCGTGATGTATTGTTCATACATTCCGAAAGCTTCAGATTTTCAGAGGCCTTCAGTTTGGAGAGATCGTGATGTATTGTTCATACATTCCGAAAGCTTTAGATTTTCAGAGGCCTTCAGTTTGGAGAGATCTTGATGAGTTGAAGCTCACACTTCTTCAAGCTTCAGGTCTCCAAAAGCGTTCAGTCTATTGAAAATTCCAACCTGGGGTGATCACGGCATTTTAGAACTCTCGGGTATTGGTACTCTTGAATAATGTACTCTTGAATAATTTTCTTATCTTGAACATTACAGATGAGCCTATAGTCAAGCGGTCTAAAACGTCGGAATTTTTATTTGAGTTAGAGATAACGCAGATTCAAATCCTGTTTATGACCTTTGCAAGTTTATCAGTAACATCAACATTGTATTGCATTGACTGTCCCTTTCTTCAATATGATAAGATCCTAGTATAATTTAGTGAGCTGAGAGCACGGGTAGGATAAGGCTTAAAAGGGAATTGTCTTTACATTTTTTATATATAAACCAATATTTGGCTCATTGTGTTCATGAAATTTTTTTAGTTCAAATGAATTCGTTTATAAAATGAATAGAGAAATTCAGTTAAAATAAACTTTGATCCTGAAGGTCGCATTTTGGCTCCGAAAGCGATAAGCAAATGTGGTCACTTATTATTTATTTCCGTGATATACATAATTTGATCCCAATCCATTCATTCAAAACTTTAAAAAGTTTCAAAAAGCGAAGTAAGTTTATACCCCTGTGCTTCTAAATAACTAAGCAGAATATTCATGCTAATGTATTATAGACACCTTTATAAATTAAGGAAGTAATCAGGGAGACATATTTATTCGTTAAACATATTTATTTTACTATGTGTATTCTAAAGTTTATCAATCGTATATACATTTTGTCATATCATCAGATAGAACACTGCTGTTCAAAACTGACTGTGCGGGTAAAACTCACAAGGTTAACTTGACGAATTGTCGGTGCTGGTGTAACTTGAGTTTGTACAAATGTCACCACATCACGTGAGGGACATTTATCTGTGTAATGTTGGCAGTGCTTTGTGTCATGTAACGCGTGATGACATCCCTTCGCGATGTATTCATTTGCTTTATTACGCCACAATGTTAGTCGATTATCCTGAGCTTTTATTTCAAATGGTTTGTGGAATAGTTCTTTTAGGAATAAACTGAGCAACACAATTTAATAAGAACTATTTTGGGTCCAGTGGGTGTATGGGAAATAGATTGTTACACGTTTTTGATATTGTCTGTCTAATTTTCTCCTAGACATACACGTTACTGTACTTATTCAATATTTTTTATATAGCTGTTTTTTCATTCTTATTTAACCATTCACATCATGCAGTGTACATGTATATTAGTTAACTAGATTTCTCATTTATTATTTATCATTACCGTTACATTCATTATAATTTAGACGTATTTTATATATTGTTAATTATATCTAGGAATATACAGTCCAGTTGCATGTTTGGCTTGTCCCTATGATGTTAATTACTGTAGTAATTAGCTACCTTGTAATATTTTTATAATTGTAAATTGGTCTTTGACCGCTGTAAGGAAATATAAAATAAAAATAAAATAATTGATATGAAAAAAGCAACAAATACTGAATTTAGTTGAAATGATTGCGTTATTATTTACAATTAAATGCTGCAGAATTGGCAGCACCATCAGTAGATCACAGTTTCGGACCTGGTGGTGTATATTATTATTTTTAAGCATGCCAGAAAATGACTGATCGGTACAAGGGTTATTCGGACCTCAAATTTTACAGCAAGCAAGGCAAGCTTGGGCACGAGAAACTAAAAAATCACAAAATTTTCAGTCGCTGACTCTGAGTAAACAGTGTTGCGAATGAGCCACAACGTTTTTGAAGTTCTTCCAAAGTTATCGGAAGGTGTAAAACAATCTTATTAGCACCGGTAAAAGTTCAAATTAATATCCCAGAAAATCCTTGTTTAAAGTTTTGATGATGGAAGGATTGTGAAGGAAACCGGATTTTCCGGACATTTGCCATCGTTCAGTGATACAAAAATCAGTAACACTACATTTACAGTCGTATGTGGTTGGTTAGCGAATGCAGATCTATTGTAACCTGTATTGTGTAGTTTAGTTTTAATAATTAGTGTTGTGCTTAGTTTTATATTAAGTACATGTTTTAGACTTAGTAAAGTTGACACACAACATGGTGAAATGAAATGAAATGAAAAATGTCTTTATTAGAGGCGAAGTTAGGACTATAAAGTCCTCCTTAGTGGTGGTTGTAATTCCTGACTTATGCGTGTCACAACGGTCTGGTATGATTCGTTTTTTTTATGCTAGATTGTAATTATGTGTTAGGTTAGTTATTTACCTGAAGAAGAGATCAGATTGCAGATCTCGAAACGTAGTGTTACTGATTTTTGTATCATGGAACGATGGCAAATGTCCGGAAAAATCCTGTTTTCTTCAAACTCCAACAAATGTTTGTACATAACTGATTTCTAGTATACAACCGTTAAGTTGTATTTCACGCTTATATTGTATGGTTTAAAAGGATTGCAAGTGATGACGGAGAGGTATACAAAAGTGTGTAGTCTTGGCAAATATTTGACACGGATATGACTCGGTGAATAATACAACAAATTATTTTGTGCCGTGAAGAAGACAATGCAGGCAGGAAGGGCCTGTCATTGGAATATCCCTATAACAATTTATCAAAGTCCATATGTGCGATAGGTGATCAATATCCCTGTCTCCGAAACCCTCTCCACCTACAGCTTCATCTTATTCTCCTATATTGTGCGATGCTTTTAGCAGAAATTGAAGGGATGAAAGCATTTATAAAGGTCAATATTTTGTAAACTTATTTTAATTTTTTAAATGATTTCCGGATTTAAATTCTATTAAGGAAAAGTAAAATAACAGTGAGATAGCCTTATATATTATTTATAAAATGAGGACTGCTGTTTCTCCAGATGCCGTCACTATTCATTTTGATTAGTAGATTGAAATCGAATCCATACTAGTGTTATGAATGAATTAGCAAAACAAATAAACTGTTCTGTAATAAACAGAAGATGGAATCTATAAGCTTAATTTAAATGCATGTTTTTCTTAACAAAGTTGTAATATTATTTTTGACACTTTTCACATGAAGAGTGTTGTTATATTAACGAAGACCTCTTTGGAAATTTAATGTGGTTTACAAGTATTATACAATCATATACGAGATGGCATTAGATTATAAGTAAATATCTGTAAGAAAAGATGAAATTCACCAAAAACCAGTTTCGGGTCGATAATAGGGGCCCCATAGCAACGAATAAGGCAAAGCTGTTTTCTGACATCCAGTAAACAATCTAAACCATTTTTCACCTGTTTTAAGAACTAGAGATCGCCATGAAAGACAAAAAAACTTAATTTCCCGTGTAATGCGTGTAGGATTTTTATAACAAGCCAAATTTCCGTAATAAGTTTGGGAAGGATTATCATATTCAAGAAATAGAAAAACTCCAACAACGAAGACAGCAGCAAACTGTCAAAAAGCTGGCAGCCTGTGATAGAGAAGTCAAGTTGCTTGCCATTGGTCGTTGCTCAGCCAATCATGATGTAGCTCCACCCCGTCAAATCATTCTTATAATCAAATATTTATTATTAACCGGTAGTCACAGATGACTGAAGATGACTCTCTACAATGAGGCCAGAATATTTAAAGAAGTTAATTGTATAATGGTTCTGTTGTGGTGTGAGCCGGAAACTTAGATGTTGGTAATGACGCCGACTTTGTAAGTCTAAACACTAAAAATGTTGTATAAACATTAAAAAACCTTTTATAGTGAAACATTTTGTATAATATTTGGAAGTACGATACGTCTGGTGATGGAATTTCCTCGAATCCTCTAACAGACACATTAACTTGAGATTTTCATTGACGGCTATCCGATAACGGGAAAAATGTTTCTTTAATTATTAATAAATCTTTCACTCATAACTGTACTCTTCTTTTTATAATTGCTTATACATTTGTCCTACTATAACGTTTTAAAATATGATTTATGAAGAAGCTTTCAGCATTTAACAATATATATATACTTTTAGATAATATAGATTAGGCCTACAAACTAAAAGAATCTTTTAAACGAAGACATATTTCCAAAATGTATATGTTGCTATAAAATAATTTAAAATGTGTTTTGTAATCTGTATGGAGGTAATTCAATTAAGGGAAGATATGACTTTATAACTTCTCTCGGCTGGAACAGAGATCTTAAGTTTCACATTAAATAAAGTAGATTGGAAGCTGTGAGACAGACGTGGTTGTTATTGAATTGTATTTTGATTACGGTGAGTTCTTATTTATCTAAAGGTAAAGAGATTACTGTA
Organism: Homalodisca vitripennis; assembly: GCF_021130785.1. Lineage (NCBI taxonomy): Eukaryota > Metazoa > Arthropoda > Insecta > Hemiptera > Cicadellidae > Homalodisca > Homalodisca vitripennis. Next base: position 13,394,207 of record NC_060208.1, read on the forward strand.
TTTGTAAACCTATTCACAAAAATGATTGAATAGGAGAGCTTTTCAAAATTAATATTATAAATATGCAATTTTATACACACTGTTATTTTGCTGAATATGATTCAACATTTTAAAGTAAGATGTCTCTGTACATTAAGACAAATTCTGTTTGGGATGAAACAAATTTTGAATAAGGAATATTATTTTAATCGGTATTGATATTTTAAAATTGTTCAGCGGTATCTCGTACACCCATACTCGCCTATAGGGAGGGTCGGCGATCACCATATATAGCGTTAAAATGTAATCAGTTTCTAGTTGAAAGGAAACTATAAACATAATATTATATGCAACACTAAGTCTAAATTTTCAAAGTAGCATACACATATTTGAAAAAATATAGAAATATTCAGGCGTGGATACGTAAATATCGCAGAGGCAAACGTGTGGTTTCTAGTAACAGTCACTTATAACATGTTATGATCACTGCCGGATCACTTATGTGTCAGACGGTATGATAGTGCTGCAGTAACGTATAAAAAAGTCGTAAATGTTTCAGTGAAGATTTTGTGTTTTAAATAAATTTATACCAATAATGAATGTAGCTATGGTAGGACGGGATGATTCAATGTGAATTCAGAGTTTAGTTCCAGTTCAATTTTCTCTTAGTGTAGAGTCTGAAAGCACAGACTTTACTTCTGGAATCTGAAGTCTGAAGATACTGGAGTGTTCGTCTGAAGAGATACAAAAAAATACGGCGACAAAGAAAATTAAAACTTATATTCATAATCATATTTTACAAAAAGCTTTCAATCAATTTACATAACAATCTATTTTTAATCATGGATTGAAATAAGATTAATATTGTTTTTATATTTTTTTTTATATACAAATGAGTGCCATAATTTGATATTTTAAAACATAAAATAAGAATTTTAAAGAATTTTAAGTTTTAAGACAAATAAGTTAACTGCTCCCATAAATGTACCAATTAAATTAAAATTAATGATCAAATCCTTTAGTTTACTAAATTTTGCAAATGACTAAATTTTGATTTACATATTTCTCTTTTTCAGTCGAATTCATAGTTTATTTGGAATGCTATATTTTTGCTATATATTTAAAATTTGTTAAGTCTATCAAATAATGGTACATTTGGTAAATATTCTCTAGATTTGGTTCTATAAAAAGTTAGTATTAGTGATGCTGACACGAATTTACGTAAGGCTTCTGTTATTTCCCGCTCTCCATTAAAACAACATCTTGTTTTGCCATAAACTGTACGAAGCAGCTGTGCCCCGTATTGTGTTATTTGCATCTCAGAACCATCTGGCCCTGACTGAACAACTAACGTCATCACCACAATAACTTAGTAGTAGAATAACTAAACACTTTAGATTGTAATTTTTAGGGCAACCTCTCAAAAATTAAGCCATGCGATCTTAGGCATTTCTGTTTTTCATGTGTATTCGTATTTTTTCAACTGACATACTCGTAATTCTTAAGTAAGTTTACCAAAACTAAAATAATTCCTGATTTAAATAAATGTACGTGTAGAGAGATACGCAAGTTCCACAAAATCCCTTTACATAATTGGTTGATTAGTTAAACTGAACTTCATTATCTAATGTAATAATTAATTAATTACATTTATTAGGGTAGATAGACAAGAGAATACCTTCTTAAATCACTTTAAAAACTGTTTATTAACTAGTAGTAAATTAATGTGGACTTAAAATAACAATCTTTGTACTTGTTAGATATTTAAATTCAATTCCAAAAAGCTTATACAACCACTTTTGTTGTAACAGTTGTCTAAGGAAAAGGTTTTCTTCTTTCAAATAAAATAAATTAAAGTTATCTTCTTGTTTCAAAAATAAATAAAACTAAAAAATTTAACTATCTTATCAATACAAGTGAAATAAATGTTATAATATAACTCAAAAATAAAATCTACTTTACTATTATTAAAGAGGCTAAATAACATTGAACTAAAAACTTCCTGAAAACCTCTTTGTACTACTTGTGTCACAACCTATTCCTATTTGTAGTCTCAAAGTTCAAACTGTTATTTAACTATTTTTCACCAAAAATCTTTGTTTAAAAGCTTTATATCTTGATGTATAAAAAGTATTCTTGAATACTTGTTGAATACTAAATGATTATTACTAGTAACTTTTAAATAATATTACAATGGAAAACTTGACTCTGAGCTATAATGTTATCGACATGTAGTGTCTTGAAAACTTGGATTAGTTATTGAGTGAATTCAAATCTTATTTTTTTGTATACAATTTTACACAACATCTCTGTAAAAGACATCTGCCATTAGTAAACAGCAACACTTCCAACTGAAAATCGTAATACGACTATAAAAGAACTACTTACGCAAAATCCCTTGCAGATGGGTACAGGAAAACTATAACTCTGAAAACACTAATTACCGCAAAAGAACACTCAAAAGACCCCGAGAAGCGCGTTTCGTAGCTATTTATACCCCCCCCCCCATCCAGTGACCAGCTAACTATAAACGACCCCTATGATTGGCCTCCCACTATCCAATCACAAGGTCATCGAGAACAGAGTCAACTCTCATTGTAAACCCGTTAACAAAGCAGAGTACCAAAAACCTGTTGTCTAACTGTGTCATACTACATCCGCAGACCCTTTCTTGTGAAATTACATAATTCAATTTACCTATATTTTAACATCACTAATTAACTTCTCAAATATTTTCGCATATAACTTCTCCCATCAGTATTTAAAAGAATAAATTTGCCTATTTGCAAAAATTGCCTATGTAGCAAATGCTACAGTATGTAAAGTGCGTAAAGCTTCTGATGTTCAGAATTTTTGACATTTATTTAAGTAGTGTAATTATATGAAAGATTATTAACACTATTTAAAAATTACTGAAGTAAACAAGATATTATACCTGAACTATTAAAAACGAATAAATTAATTATTTTAATTATGAGAAATGGTAAATAAATTTGCAACAAGAACCAAGTTTAAATTACTTGTTCAATCATGATAGGTTGGTTTTGTCGAAGTCTAAATGGGAGAGTATTGAAAGTGTCAAAAATATAAGAACGATAATAATTTTCCAACGATACTCGTTCAGCCTCCACAAAAAAAGGGTGGCTGATGAATAAATTCTTTGTTCGGGGAATTTTCTCTACCGATTTCAAGAAAAACCAGGTGTGCCTACAAAGTGGAAATTGACTCTCGTTTCGGACTACAGGTAGCACATAAAGGGCACATATGTAGGGTCTGATCTGTTAGGGTCTGAAATGTAATCTCCTCTCAGGGTTGATGGACACTGAAGTCCAGTACCTTGGAGTGTTTTGTGAGTGCCAGCTCATCCCCATATCTGCCAGGAGATTATTCTAATCCTAAATAAGTAGACACATGTCTACACTCAGAAAGCATGCATCTCTATAACAGAAATAGTTTAACAGCTTCCTTCACAATATTTCTCAAGATGCATGCCGCTTTTCCTTTTTAGCCCTTCGTATGGGAAATACTTTTTTATCATGAAAGGGAAAGGTCCCTCTCTCTCAGTACACTTACAACTGATACTTAATCAGTTGTAAGTATCAATTACTGAATCGGCATTTTATTAGAACAAATAAATCGCATTTAACGTGCATGTAAAAGTTGTACCTATTATTAATTGCTTTTGTAATTCGTGGATTTAAAAAAACACAAGGAAATCCAATTTAAAATAAAAAGTAAAGGCGTCATCGCGAGATGGACAGTGATAATGAATGATCTTCTTATCTTAACGAATTAATTTATACGTCTCAGTCATATAAAAAGCTGAAAAGATAATTCAAGTGAACATGGTGACCTGAAGGGAGCGCTTTAATTAAAATCCATCCTTGAGACCCCTCTTAAACTTGTATAGATTTGACGATTGCTTTTTAAGGAGTCTCAAAGTAAAGTGGAATACTATTCGTAATATGGGGTTCTTTGGCATAATATAGTTATTATACATTGATTTTCATGTAAGTAATCACCTGATACAATCTGGAAAAAACGTCATTAATTATTATATATACATGTTTTATTTATATGTTTGTCACAGAACATTTGGTTATTTTTTAGTTACTAATTTATCACGCTGCAGATAGGTTTTAATCTCTAGAGTGTGTAATTTGATTATTTATTGTACGGTTTTATAAAGTTTATAAAGTATAGATATAAATATATGTAGTTAGTTGTTAAGGTAATTATCACTTTATGTACTCGAGTATTGCGCCATAAAACTGTATAAATTTCTACTTTTTAATTTGGAGAAGATTTGAAAACAAATTTAAGTGGTATTTTATTTTTCATAATTTATAATTTTAACACTTTAGTACTTATATTAAAAAAAGGTAACGGTTTTGATGGAATTTGTTAAACGTGTTTATGTAATACGTATACCAAAGTCGAAAAATTCTACGTCTAGTAGTAATTAAAATTTATATTTTACCTTTTTCTTTCACCACTAATAAAATATAAAGTAAAAAACTTAAAATAAATGTTTTTATGGTTATCCGAATAGAAATAATGGCAGAGATGGCTGCAATTCAGCAATTATGAATTCAGCAAATGAACAACTGGTATACACATATTATTATAATCCGTAGCCCTAAAATGGATTCTACGTATTTAAATGGTAAAAGGAAAGGACAAGGAGGAAGCTAGTACAGATTTGCTGATCCCCATCATGATTTACCGAGACATATTAAAGGTTAAACGAAAGAGGTTTGGCTCGCCCAAGTTCCCTTTTTGTGTACTTACGAGACCGTTCCATAAAAACATGAATTTGGTCAACTAATTTTGCAGCCGGTGGAAATTCATAACCGTAGTAATTTTTTCTATCTTGAACATTTAGCTGACTATCCGCCTACCAGGATGCACTTATTCGCAGGGATTTTGAGTGAAGTTTCTTTTCCACGAGAATGATACTTCTTTGGTTCTTCTCCTATGTTGATTCTTTTTTTCCTTTTTCGACTATAAGTCGAAATGCCAAGCCAAGATGCTGCCGCCGTTGTGTATGAATCGATGCCAACGTTTAAGGAAAGTAAATTTGAAATTTATATAAATTATCGAGTTTCGTACACAGCATTCTAAAACAAATGGACCACTAATCCGTATCCAGTTAAAATTTAATTATACTCTTACTTTATTTTGGCAGTAACTTGGAAGTCATATTTGATTTAATACATAGAAGTGGTGCTTGTTAGCTTTCTTGCCAAATTAAACTGGCATTTAAACTTTGCCAATCTAAATTATTCACTACTTCGACCTCAGTCATCTTCATAAATCAGAATAATAACTTTCACGAAATAGCAGCTATAATAACAACCAACTGAAATTAATGCTATTTCGTTGCTTATTACAAATTCCATATGATATTAACAGTACAAACATTTTTCTATGAAAACAGATTGCCTTATTACAATTATAAAATGGAATGAGATTATGATATCTACTTATTACTAGATAACTTTGTGCGTTGTAGAAGAAACGCGAATTAGACCTGCAGGCTGCAAGAGCAGTAAAACGATACAGACCCTTACTGTATTACAAACTTCTTGCGCATAAACATCCCGAGGGAGAGAAGGGAGCGAATCTTGTTACGCGCATACAAAAAGCTTACCCATCTCGTTGTGTGCTGTCATTGTGTAACACGGTATCATCTATTTGCTCCTACACAACTATTTCCCTTCATTTTGTCACTACTTAGTCCACATATTTTGAATATCACTCTTATTCACTCTTTGAGATTACTTATTTTTGATTATACAAACGCTATAGTTCCTGACGAGTATTTATTATTAATTAAACCAATTTAAATAACATTAAAAATCAAACAAAAATTTAATAAACAAAGCCTTTATACTTCATAATTGTACATTATACTTCCGAAATTATAGTTAAAATTTCTTAGATTAATTAGGAATAAAATATTGATTTTAATATTCTAGGATAAAATCTAAAGAAAATGTCGTTCTCTATATTTTATTAATTAAATGTATTCCATTATTTTTGAGATGTGGTGGTTAGAGATTAGCTGATATGTGACATTAGATTCAAAATGCCAAAACCTATCTTCTAATTTCCAAAGGAATAAAAGCAAATAAAACATCACCATTGATAAGTTACTCTACTATTCATTAATTTACTTTATAATACATTCAAAATATACCTTGGATAAAAGGGATAATTTATAATACGAAAACGGTAAATTTTACTTTCGAACAAGGCGCATGATGTGATAACAGGTGAGCGGTTAAATCGCTGCAAAGTTCAAGAGAGATCAAATTACTGTGCGTGCCTATTCCGCAAAAAATATAGTTCCAAGAACATAGGAGAAAATTCAATTAACCAGTAACAGGTAACAGGGTTAAGGAGATTTATGTATTGTATATAATGCAACTAAATAACGGTACAGTTTAAGTTTTTAAATCCTTAGGAATAGGGTAGATTTCAATCCTCTTACGTAGTGATTTTTATTTTGTAACACATGAAGAAAGCAGATGATCAAAATCCTATTATCCTTTCAAAAAAGCATTGTCAATAACCATGTTGAAACAAAGAAAGCTCACTAATTTTAAGAAAATAATTAATATTAATGTATTTTAATTGGTTATTTAAGTTGTATTTCCATTTTTGATGAATTTTCGTGCTAATTATTTCAACATCATTAGAATTTATTTTAATTACAAAAGGGCTTTGTATATGGAAATGGTATGCTTTCCATTAATTAATTACTTAGTAACCCTACCAGAAGCGTAAGGATAGCCAACTTGTTGCTATGTAGAGCTGCTCAGACTGAAGAAATACGATGATACCAAGGCTGCATGAATAATGTAACAGGCGGGATACCCATGTGATGGCGCAGCGAGGGTAAACTTAGACAGTTTAATGTTCCGGAAACATTTCACACTGAACAGAATATTTTCTTAAGAATATATTAAATGTATAACGCTGTGTCTTTAGCTAAGGTTGATGTAGCCTGATATTGCATTGTTGCTATTGACAAACTGTTTTCGTTTAATTCAGTATAATATAACAGAATTTAAAAAGTAATGGTTGTAATTTCTGTAAGAAGTCTTTTTTTGAGAATGAATATTACAATGTTGAAAATATTGACAGGAATTGTGATAAATCAGGTTTTTGTACATTAATCATCAGGCTACTCATATTGTCTATGTCGTGTGTCATCAACCAATTTTGAATATGTCACCATTTGGCACAATCCTTGAACAACACAATAATAACACTTGTATATTTTAAAGTTGTACACTGTCAAATGAATGGACAGTACGTCACACTTATTGTAAGTACTCCTACAATTAGTACAGTCTGTTTTAGTCTTTTTTAATCTTTATTCTAAATTGATGCTTTATAAATTAAATATTTTCTTTAAAAACAATGCCTCTACCCTTGCTTATAGTTTAGATTTCAGCTACATGTTTAACGTCATTACATAATCTACGAGGCTGTTAAGGCTGTTAAACTGTTAAAAAAAACTTTATGTTTCTTAAGTACTAAACCGTTAGTTAGAGCTACTTTCATTACCGATGATAAAACAAATAATGTTCAAATGTATTTAAAAGAATGAGTTACGATTATCAAGAAGTTAATAAAGAAAAAAATACGTGTAAGAAATAAACGATTAATAAAAAGTGTTACTATTTTAAAATTGAGCACTATGAAAAGCTAGTAGATTAAAAATAAAAACAGCAAGACCCATTTCACGAGTTTTAAATAACCAATGAGTGTGTGAGTTGAGTATTTAGTTAGTAGACCAATTAAATGTAATTTTGATATTTCGATAAGTGATATGTACTTACACAGTTGATAATAATAAGTTTTGTAATATTTAACAATTTGGATATAGATAAATATTTTAAGGGTTCCTATAAATTTGAGTAATATTGTAAATTTGCAAAGAGCTAAAAGCGGCATTTCCTAAACATTTGAATGTTTGTATGTATATTGATCCATTAGAGCGTTATCACGAAGACACTCATTCAAACGCGCACACACAAACGTTCACCGACTGTTCTTCAAAACAAGAAACTGACCGGATGTGAAATTGTGTTTGTTTATTTTTCCATTAGTATTAAAAACAAGACGGACAATACTGCAGGAGTTTATTAATTGTTACAAGTTTTCTTTACAACTCTTGCAACATAAATACAACTGAGAACAGGACAAAAAATAGGATTGAATAAGAATAAGAAGACCTTGTATTAAAACAATATTTATTCCGGAAGAATTGAAGAAGTAACAACACTTTCGTAACATATGGCCATATGAGGGACTTCTCATTTCAGTGTGTTTTATCTGGCCTGGCAAAACTACTCTTTGGAGATTCGGTGAAGAAGACATTAGTTGTTCTACTTTACAGCTTAGGTAACTAAGAAAAAATGTTGATAGAAATATTTTAGAAATAGTTTTTATAACAAAGGATAGCGTTAGGCCGCCGATATATGTAAACATTTAACGAAAGACTCAAAGCGCTGTTAGCAACTCAGGCGAAGTAGGTTTTACGAAATGAAGTAATGTAATCAGAAATAACACCTTAAAACAGGTGGCTTGGAAAACTTATTATGCAAATCTGGGCCGTTACAGAAGGCATGGCCCTCTCGATTGTGTGGAAGGAGGGGAAGAGGGTCACGTACAGAGAAGGTAACAAAAATAAACGTCACATGAATAATGTAACAGGCGCCGCTGTCGAGAACTGTACCGTAGCAACTCCTCACGCGTTTGTCTGTAAATAGATCGTGAAACTTTGTGACTTAATAATTCCAATATAGAAGCAGTCGTGTTACGTGGCCATCGCCAAGGAATGTAGTGATTCACAAAGTTATATCGAAATATGAGTTAAAGAATTTCATCTCTACTTACAGGGGAACATAACAACATGTAATCATGTACTTATAATAAATTACATAAATTTAATTTAATTAATAAAATAATTAAACAAAAATATTAAATAAAATTATTAAATTAAACAAATAACTTTTTAAAACATTATGATTTTATATATATATATATTTTGTTTTTTATATATTTGAATTTTATTATTATTTTAATTTAATTTAGTTTATTTTTTATATAAATTTATACGTACTAAAATTCCATGCAGTATATTTGATTTTGGATCTTGTAAATGCAATAATATTTTGCGTCGTTAAAAAGCAGTAACCATCTCAATCGGCTCTCAAGCGACGGTTAAGCGGTCCAGTCGTCAGATCCAGGTTAGAGATATCGCAGGTTCGCATCCTGCACTTTTTATCAGCACTTTCTACCTTGTACAGCATTGTATCTCCTTCTTATTCTTCTTAATAAAAGATTAATGATGAATTTAATTCGTATTTTCTAACAATTTTGGTCTTAAATTGTCTAAATGTGCAATAACTAATCTCCAACATCCTAACAGCGTCGAACGTTACACACAAATTTTGAGATGTTTGAACCTTCAATAATTGAGCTCGCTTGAATACAGTTTTAACGTTCCATCTTCTTAATAAGTCAAAATTAAGAACGTCGAAAACTTTCCATTTACTTTACATTCAAGAAATATACAGTAAAGTAGTAGTAAATCACATGTAGTTGTAGCTTTGTCTATATTGGGGAGACAAAACGTTTTGTATCCCTACACTGTAAGGGTGCGTATCCCTACACATTAGGCAAACGTGACCTAACTACATGATAATATCAACCATAGTAGAATACACTTTAAAACTACACAAGCAATAGAATTATATATAATTATTAAAGTACTTGTAAAATTTGAATTATATTACGCGATGATTGCCTAATTTTTTTGTATAATACCTGATTGGTGCATAAATTGTTTGATTTCCAGACTGGAGAAAATTAACCCACATGTTGTCACTGTACAGAAGTCAGGAGCACAAACAACACGTCACACACGCACCAGCGAAAGTGGAACACTGACTAGAAATTCAAAGTTTCAAACAAATAGAATAATTTTATAATTTTGTAAGTCTTACAGCTTTTTGTGTATAGAGAAACATTAGTTTCTTGTTATATAATTATTTTCATCAGGTTATAACTTTGCCTGACCTTTCCGTTTAGAAATTAGAAAGTAGATTATTACATTTTACAGCTAATGTTAGAAAAGTTTTGCTTCATATCAAGAAAACCAACCACGTCATCTAAAAAAATCAGGAAATACAGCATCTTATTCCCAGTGGTGCAGTTATTTTTGTATTTTTATGGTCACCTTTTATGGCTAGTCTTTGTACACGCAAATACCTCATGATTTTTGGTCAAGAACCTTTAGAAATGTTTTAAACCACAAGTCCCAGTACAGAATCAGTCTTGATTTTGGCAGTTGGAAATATTGGTGAAATAATTATGTATGAGCATAAAAATGTATGTAGGAATGTGGCATTGTTGAACGAATTTTGGAATTGTTTTATGAATGCTGTGAAAATATCAATCAAAATAGAACACAGTTTAAAAATTACACAAGTAATAGAATTCTATATAATTAAAGTTCTTGAGAAAGTTGCCATAGTATTAGGCGAGGATAATATGAAAAACTTGAGGAATAATAAGGAAGAAAACAAATTTGAACAAAGAAAGGAGTTTGACATTATCGATAAGCTGCCATGCTGTAATAATGAAGCAGTACGGTCAGTGTTCGCCCACCTCAACTCACCTACACAGACAAAAGCTTATTATTGGCAGTTTAGGTTAAACATAGCGTGTTGGTTGTAGGTAGCTTCCCACACGAGGCCGGAATATTTCAAACATTGAATTGTTTTAGCAATATTTTGACGCTTAGGCCAAATTCTACCAATTAAGATAAAATATAAAGTGTTGACTGATGACGGTTATCGAAATGCCAAAATACTACAGATAAAATCATGACTTGTATTATGCACGCCTCATATATACCGGGTATCTTAAAAGTCCCCCCCCCCTTATAAATTTCTTAAAGATAGAGGTGGAGTAATTTACTTTGGGGATGTTTATTCGACCAACTGAGGAGTTTTTATGTATGAAAATGTTTTACTCCCACTCCAAATATGGAGTGTTTTAACTGTTCAAATAGGAACATATAGCAAGTGATTACGTCCGGTTCTTGTGTCACAGTGGACCAATTGTGTCTCATATGTTAATTGGTAACAAGTAAGAGATGGCATGTGTAAGACATACCTAATTATTAGTATGAAAAAATTCATAGAATCAATTTACAGATAGTTGCTGGAAAGGAAGTCTTGCATTACAATTCGAAACAAACATCCTCCGGATGTAAGTGGATACGCACATCCGCCCAGAAACCGATGATGAACAAACAGGAAATACTTGTTTAAGCAGCGGAAATGTTTATTTCTAAAACTCATGCGACGATTTAAGGGACAGCCAATGCTGATATGAAACATTGGTACCCGCCATTTATGATGGAGAGATTTGGCAGAGGCGTGGTCAGAAGAGCTGAGGCAACATAAAAAGTCAGGAACAACGAAGGAGAGGCAGGAAGTCGAGGAGTTGATTCGAAAATCCACATTCGGGAGTGACAGTGCTTGTGTTTGTGTGCGGGGGAAAATCTTATAGGCGCAATAGTGTCAAGTGCAAACAAAATGGAAGTTAAGAAAATCTTGTATTTAATTTTAGGAACGTAGTATTATATATCAGGGTTCATTAATCATTTTAATACGTCTCATTTACAATTCCAAGGTACCTGTACCTAAAGTAATGAAAAGAAAAGATTATAATGTGTAGAAATCAAATGAATAGGTTAATATTGAAATTCATATTTTCCTATTCCATATATTTTATTTATTTAAATTTTCTCAATTAGGAAAAGTCACTCATTTGTTTTAATCGTGTAAATTTATGTAAATGTTTAGATATTTTAAAAGAAAGTTTGCTCACGTTAGTTCATGAACACATATTTATTGAAACACTACAAAAATTACAAAAATAAATGTTATAGTTAAATAAATTAAACATAAATTGTAATGAATGTAATATTAAACATAATGGGTATTAAAGTTTGTGTTCAATATGTCGGTTGATGATAACGATTGTTATTTAAAATTTTAATCAATATAATGAGATCCTATTACAAATAAAATATGTGTTGATTCATTGCCAATCGAACCTATTATATAAATCCTCTCACAACAGCCCTCGCTCATAATACATTATAATATTTCACAACCTTAACAAAAAATTTAAACAAAATAAATCTTACAATCTTCTTGATGGGCTTCGGTTATACAAAACAAAACCTAATAACTGCTATATTAAATCATTGTTGGTAATATTTTTATTCTTGTAATAACTTATTTTATGATTTGGCGTCGTAAATTTTTAAAACAACTAGTGAGTGAATGTTTTATCTGCCTTACAGTAACTTAAATTGTGGGGGTTTTATAAAACAATTTAAAATTTAATTAGCCACTGAATAAGAGTAACATTAGAGACCTCTAGTTTGTACCATTCTTATTATTTTATAATACATTAAAATGATGTCACTTGCTAGGGATTCCTATTTAAACATTTTGGCTTACCCTTAAAATACCCAATTATTGTGAGGGGGGAAGTCAAAAATGTTCATATATAAAAAACCCCACAGTTGGTCATACAATCATCCCCCAAAGATGTATTTCCATAAATAATTTCCATATTATTATTAAGAAAGTTAATAAATGGCGGTTGGGTGTTTTAAGATACCCGGTAAATATATATAAGAAAAGTTGAAAATTTGGCAATACACAACGTATGGTAGTCCATCCAGACTAAGCACAAAATTGGTAGAAATGTTTTGAATCTATAATCGTAATCTGTACACCACATTTGTACCGGTTGCCATCTACATCTGTCATTTAGAGACATGCGGTGGATTAAATTTTAGGCAATATAACGTTTTATCTCATATCTGTTATCACATTTTCATGGTCGAACTTTAAAATTTCTTGTTGTGTTCTTACAGAAGAATGTCCATATGTATAGTATGATATTTTGGCTTAGGTGAAAGCTATGAGAAATCAAATAATTTAACAATTTGGCAAGTGACAATTTTGACATTAAATTTAATTATCTTTTAGATTAAAACTAGAAATTTGTGAATTAATATGTTTAATCACAATATGAATAAGTCCTGTAGTGCATAAAGGTAATTAACAGTTGAGATAATTACACAAAAAATGATATAAAACTAAAACTAAAGACTTAAGTAAGACTAAAAAGAATTTACAATTGTTTTGATACGTGTTTTGTTGAATGCAGTCGTACACTAAACTATCAATATTATTTGTTAAATATGTATATTACTTGCCTACTTTGAAGCATCCTGCTAAAGATAGGATTAGCCATAGTATATTTAAGTGCTTAAAAAATAATTTTTATAATCAGTATTTTGATTAAAACACGTGTTTTGCTCAGTAATAATGCTTTGTTTGTAACTCACTACATTAAACATTGTTATAATTAACATAGGCGAGCACAAGGAAATCCTGCTGCGATCTCGTAACATAAGTTTTGCTAATATATTGCAAGTTGTATGAAATTCAAGAACAGCTTTGAAATATACAACATTGTTGCATATTACGGAAATACGAGAGAAGTATGAAAAAGAAAGCCAGCCCAGCAGAGAGCAATATGCTGAAGTACGGCTTTGGATGTTCACAACAAGGTAATGTTGTCTTCTTATTGCGATGTAACAGCGAGTTGGCTGGAAGACTCTAGAGTATAGGGTCTGCCATATCCTCCTTGAAACTGAGTAGATATTTTCTTCGAAATTATTCATAAAATTTTATAAATTTTAATGTTCCACACAGTTTAATACATTCTCCTGTTTTAGCAATATTAAATATGTTAATACAATTACAACTATAATAACTGTGTAGTACATTTCAAATAACGAAAAATGTTTTCATAAAAGTTTCGTAACAATAAGGCCGTAGACACATATGAAGATCGTAAAAGCTTTACCTGGTGCCAACGGTGTTATAAACTAGCAGCTGTATGTGAAATGAAGAGTATAAAAGCTTTTCATAGAATCATCGCCGTTATCTCCCTGTGGTGTGAGCTTCGCCCAGATGAAAGATATAAATATCATAGTTGATATAAAGTAAGATTACGTGAATGTTTCTTTCCGTGGGAGTCTGAAATAAAGTAGTACATCAACATATGCTACATTACCTTTTATGGTCAGGCGAAAAGGATAAAAGCTTCATTGTTAGAAACACTACTACATTAAATTTTATGCATAATATGATTATGAAATAAACGACCACATAGGAATGCGTGTTAAGATAAAAGGAATGAAATATTAATTCTGACGTAGATTTAATTACATAATTTTCAGTAAATCTTTTAGTAGATTTAAAGTATATCAGGGTGTATGCTGATATGAAAGGCATACAGTACTAATTTATTGAAATCTGAGATACACGATCATCTCATGCTCTGTGTTTAGATGAATGTTTAGAATGTTAGATGTTTAGACATACTTATTTCTGACCATCTCAAGGTGTGAGCTCATATGGAGTCTGAGTTCATCAACAGGTTTATCAGGAGGTATGCACTAATGGAAACTTACAATATTAATTTTGTGTAGTCTGAGATAGAATAGCGCATCAGGATGCATAATATGAGAAAAGGCATACAACATTCATTTCGTGGAGTCTGAGGTAGACGCCCCATCGTTTGTTTGGATGAAAGGCATGAAAACTTCATGAGATGATGAAATATGGTGTCTGATTATGATTAGTAGGAATATAACTATAGTGACTATTACATAATATAAACAATTAACATTGTTCAATTATATGCCAAGAAATTTGGAATGATTCCCAATTTAAGTCTAAAAGTAGTAAAACACGTAGAGTCCTAAGATGTTACCGAATCACCAGTCGCGACAGATTCACTCATACATAAGGTTTCATCTTGTAGTTCACTAGGATCAGTTCGACGGAGGTTTGGTACGTAAATAGGACATTATGCTGAGCATCCTCTTTGGATCAATGGTATTCTGATTGTAGCTAATCCAAACAGAGTGTATGAAAAGTGCAGTCCTATAGTACATTGACCACTCATAGTTGCATAAAGGCCGATACCTAGTATGAAATATTGATGTTGATTTGTAATGAATAGTATATAACTGACAGATGATGTTGTATATCTGACGTCACAGTTAAGCTAGTAGTTAAGACAAGCAATATTGTTCGTTAGTGCTATCCAGCCAATTGCTATAGTAACGTGTATATTGTTCTTGTTGAATATCTGATGTCACAGTGAAGCTAGTAACTAGGAGAAGCAATAGTGTTCAGTAGTGCTGTCCAGCCAACTGCTCTAGGGATGTTTGTATTGTTTCTTGTTGAATATCTGATGTCACAGTGAAGCTAGTAAGTAGGAGAAGCAATAGTTTTCAGTAGTGCTGTCCAGCCAACTGCTCTAGGGATGTTTGTATTGTTCTTGTTGAATATCTGATGTCACAGTGAAGCTAGTAACTAGGAGAAGCAATAGTGTTCAGTAGTGCTGTCCAGCCAACTGCTCTAGGGATGTTTGTATTGTTCTTGTTGAATATCTGATGTCACAGTGAAGCTAGTAAGTAGGAGAAGCAATAGTTTTCAGTAGTGCTGTCCAGCCAACTGCTCTAGCGACGTTTGTATTGTTCTTGTTGGTAAAACGTATACAAAAAGACCCTTTCGGTTGAATGTTCACTTTTTGGAACTTGTCAATAATTATATGCGATATGTTATATGTTATGATATGATATGTTATAATATGAAATGTTATGTGATATGTTGTATAAATATGATATGATAAATTGCTTCAGGCTGGAAAGTAACTCGAATGTAAATATTTAAATTTGTATTGAAACGGGCTAAAATATTAAGCTAAAATCAAACAAGTTTGTTTTGCATAAAAACTAGAAAATGCGATACGACACTCCGATTGACTTTTGTAGAAGGAAAATAGACACAAATATTGGTATTGTTGTGTGATTTAAATTCTTGGAAATTTATTAAACGCCTTTATGTTTGATGTACAGTATTAAAATTTAGGTCAAAATTTTTATGGAAATTACACTCAGATTGACTATTTATATTCTCCCGTAGATAGAGGATACTGCTGCACAATTTCCAAACAGGACAAGTACATTTGGGATTATATATCCGAGTGAGAGTAATTAAAACGCTGCACTTCATTAAAAAAAATCACAGCACTCGCAAATTAATGTGTCGGCGAGAAAATCTTTATTGGGATTATTTGGCGCTGTTGTTTGTTGGGAATCACTGGGCTGCGAGAACTAACAAAGTCTGTTTGTTCAGAAAGTAATTCATCCATTAGCAACAGCTCCTCCGTGCCTTTCGGATATTCATCACTAAAGTGACTGTAGTGGTTGAAAATATACAGTCCTAATTCATTTTAGAAAAAATTGTTTTTTATAATCAAGAATTTAATAAGATAGAATACCTAGGTGTAATTGCTTAAAGTACTGTTGCAAATTATTGTTTAATAATTGTGACTGTCATATTTAAAACCTTGTTAGTAAATGGATTTTCATAAACCAGCACTTATTTATTTTGAACTGAGATTATTTGTTTAACACGCGGATTACTGAGATATTTGACAGAACACATGTAAAACACTTTTTATGTATGTGATTACAAACCATTGTATTCATAAACAGTTTTATTCAGGGCGCCCAATACAATATACGAGCTATTTGGTTAGTCACATGTAATAAAAAAAACCAAGATTCTACTCTTATGTACTGTTTAAGTTTTCTATTATTTATTATTGTTGGTGGGGATATTAAAACATAAAAAGTAAAGAAGAGAAAGGAAAAAAGAAGGGAAAGAAAAAGATTGAAACATACACGAAAGCTGCTTAGGTTACAGTCCAGGCGATGTCACTGCACAGGATGCAAGTCACGAGTACGAGAATTCCCGAGTACAATCATACATCACACGATCACAGGCGAAAGTGGAATTCTAACAAGAAAATCAATGTTTGGCTCTTTCTTCTATGGTCAAGAGGGGCAATGGGTCATGGTTTACTTAATTACTAAAATTATTTTAGGGTTTTCAGTTAGGTGTTTAAAAATATTAATACCCAATACGGCATAACCTTAACCAAAGGCTTACTTAACGGTTGGTCTATTAATTTTTTTCAAGCCTCAATAAGTTTAACGTTATAAAGTTCTTCTCACGAAGTATTATATTGGCTTATTTCCATTATAGGGGGTGATTTTCAGACCAGCATTGCAGAACAATTTTAGATTTTTCCACTAGTCCTTGTTTCGTGATTTCTTTGTTGTTGTTTTTTTTTTATTTCCACACTTAGTAGTCTTTTTATAATATGTATTCCCTATTACAAGAACATGTTATACTTTAAACACAGTTTTTTAGCGCTATGTGCCATTTTTTGATTGGGGTTTTACAAGAAGTTATCTAAGAGTGATTTGTCCTCTTAAAGCGGTTAATAACATTATTAATAGTATTATATTTTCTGCATACTCTTGTAAATTTCTCCGATAATTCTAGTACATTAGAAATTTAAATGTACGTCAATTTTTATTTGTTTTAATTCTCATGGCTTTTTCTATTGTTTCTTTGCACTTATTTATGATGGACTGAGGGTACGCGTTTTTTTAAAAGATCCATTTCAGACTTTTCTTATTTCTTCTTTTAACCCATCTTTGTCTGAGCAATATGTATGCTACTTCTTTGACAGATTTTAGATACTGCCCAGAAGGTGTTTTCTAACTATAAGTTGTTGCCTTAAGGACATCCCTATCTCTTTAATACGCGCACATCCAGAAAGTGGAGTTTGTTTTGACTTCTACCTCCATGATAAAGCAAATGGAGGGAGAAATGCTGTTTATATGGGACGAAAAGTCATTAAGTACAGTGCCTCCATAAGGGAAGATGAAGAAAGTGTCATTCACCTATCTCCAACAGATATTTGGTTTGAACTGAGTTGCAGGAGCGTTTTGCTCAAATTATTTCATAAAGATATTGGCGAAATTGGGCGATAGATGAGATCCCATCGCCATTTCCTCATCTTGACGGTAAATTTTACCCTCTAGTTCAAAGTAGATACAGTCAGTGCTCGTGTTAGTGTTAGTTCTATAATTAAGTGGATGAGAATTTTTATTCTCTCGTTTGTGGTACATAAGTCTACAATTGGCATGGTATAAGTTAAGATGGTACTACAGTGAGGGACAGTGTGCTACACTATACAGTGGTATACAGAGGTGCGGGGTAAAGTGGGCCATAGCCTATGCACGAGTGATGTTTTAAATTACAAATCTGAAGTATAAAACCTTTAAACTAATCACTACAGTATTGTTAGTAATCACAAGTCCTCTGTTACATTTTGTCAATATGTTGCATTGCATGAGTTAGGGGCACTAGTGTCAGATACAGAGATGCAGAGTAAAGTGGGCGATTGCCTATGCATGAGCTGAGACCCGGACATGTTTTATTCAACTAAATGTGACCTTTCGGTTTGATTCAGGTGACACGTGCAACAGAAAATACCGGGTACTTGTTAGTTACTTCTCTTTCGTGTAAAATATTCTATAATTATAATGTTGTTTGTTGTGATACTGTCATATCTATTCGTTGTAGGCTATGCACTGATAACATATTTGATATTTTATTGTAATAGTTAAGTTGTATAATAATCTTTTTTTAAAACTGTAAATGTATTACCAGATTTAAAAAAAGATGTATTAAAGTAAAAATATTTAAGATAATGTAGTAGTACCCAACTAAAACTGAGTGCCCATGTTTAGTTAAGCTCGATTTCACTTTCTACTTACTTGGTGCAGCGTCTGAAATGTGACACTGGTACAAACTGACTCCTAGAATCTGGAGTCCACATCTGTGTGACTAGGTTACAAAAATTGGCGGTGAAGATGTTCAAACCGAACATTTTACATAGTTTCGACATTAGAGACACCTAGGCTACAAAGAAGCTCAGTCTGGTTACCCAGCAGCTATCATGTGTAATATAGGTGAAGAGGTATTCTAATTGTCTCATCAGGTTCATAATTGGGTGATTTAATTGTATGGGTTTGAATTGTACTTTGTTATTACTTATTTGTATTGTATTGTATCTACGTTTTACTAATTTTTACCACTTATACAATTATTTTAGCGTTTTGCATTCTTGATCACTAATTTTGAGTCATAGTATATTTTAAATTTAATTTAATAATGCTGCTAAAGATGTACAATATGTTTATGTAATATATAGCAGTGTTTATATTGTTTTTTATGTAAATTTAGATTTAATCTCTTTGAATATTGGTAGAGATTGATTTGGAACAAGAGGAATCCAGAGGTGGTTAGATACCAGTTCTTGCAATAGGGTTATCCTAAAGATTAATACATTTTCTTATTTAAATCCTCCATTTTTGGATATTTTATGCTTTGAATGGAATGTAGAACATCGGTATATCTCAGTTTGTAAGGAGTTCGATTATTATAAATATATTATAGAATAGTATTTCGAATAAAAATTAAATCCATCACAGGGTCCGAGCATCCGAACTGTCATCACCTATAACGCATCACTGACGTGAGAAGTTTTGGAGATTTTGATTTGAGAGATGATGGCTTCAAGCCGCTGACAGTACCTGATGCAATGTACTTTCGAGTAATAATAGTTCACTCCGTGTAACAAACTAACTACTCATAATATCGTTGCGCATAACATATGTAATGCAACATCACGCATAATATGTGTCCTGAGAGGATGAAACATATTTAAACCATGTCCTCTAGCCAGTGGAACACGCATGGTCATATACATACTACCAGATAATGATCGATAAGGTTGAGTATCGAAATAAGTCAAGTAGAGAAAAACAAGACAGGCGACCGACCCACACGGACACCTATCTCTTTTTCTCTCCCACTATTACTCTCCCTCTACTGGTCCATATTTTCACATTAAACATTGAACTAACTTTATTCAAAATGTGTATAAAACGTGTATAGACATTGTTTGAGTGAGTCCCCCCCCCCCCCACCCCCCCCCCCCCCCACCCCCCCCCCCCCCCACCCCCCCCCCCCCCCACCCCCCCCCCCCCCCACCCCCCCCCCCCCCCACCCCCAAAAGTGTCGACGACAAAAATCTTTATTGGGATTATTTGGCGCTGTTTTTTGTTGAGAAATCACTGGGCTGCGAGAACTAACAAAGTTTGTTTGTTCAGAAAGTAATTCATCCATTAGCAACAGCTCCTCCGTGCCTTTCGGATATTCATCACTAAAGTGACTGCAGTGGTTTGAACACCTTCATCGCCAACTTTTGTAACCTAGTCACACATATGTGGACTCCAGGTTCTAGGAGTCAGTTTGTACCAGTGTCACATTTCAGACGCTGCACCAAGTAGAAAGTTAAATCGAGCTTAACTAAACATAGGCACCCAGTTTTAGTTAGGTACTGTTACGTTATCTTAAATATGTATACTTTAGTACATCTTTTTTAAATATGGTAATACATTTACAGTTAAAAAGATTATTATACAATTTAACTATTACAATAACATATAAAATATGTTATCAGTGCATAGACTACAACGAATAGATATGACTGTATTACAACAAACAACTTTATAATTATAGAATATTTTACACGAAAGAGAAGTAACTAACAAGTAACCGGTATATTCTGTTGCACGTGTCACCTGAATCAAACCGAAAGGTCACATTTAGTTGAATAAAACATTTCTGGGTCTCGGCTCATGCATAGGCAATCGCCCACTTTACCCCCGCCACCTCTGTAATCTGACACTGTAGTACCCCTAACTCATACAATGCAACATATTGAAAAAAATGTAACAGAGGACTTGTGATTACTAACAATACGGTAGTGATTAGTTTAACAGGTTTGATACTTTCAGATATATAATTTAAAACATCACTCGTGCATAGGCAATCGCCCACTTTACCCCGCACTTCTGTATAGCACTGTATAGTGGAGTACACTATCCCTCACTGTAGTACCATCTTAACTTATACCATGCCAATTGTAGACTTATGTACCACAAACGAGAGAATAAAAATTCTCTTCAACTTAATTATAGAACTAACTTTAACACTAGCACTGACTGTAACTACTTTGAACTAGAGGGTAAAAATTTACCGTCAAGATGAGGAAATGGCGATGGGATCTCATCTATCGCCCAATTTCGCCAATATATTTATGAAATAATTTGAGCAAAACGCTCCTGGCAACTCAGTTCAAACCAATTATCTGTTGGAGATAGGTGAATGACACTTTCTTCATCTTCCCTTATGGAGGCACTGTACTTAATGACTTTTCATCCCATATAAACAGCATTTCTCCCTCCATTTGCATTATCATGGAGCTAGAAGTCAAAACAAACTTCACTTTCTGGATGTGTGCATATTTAAGAGATAGAGACGTCCTCAAGGCAACAAATTATCTTTAGAAAACACCTTCTGGGCAGTATCTAAAAATCTGTCAAAGTAGTAGCATATAAGTAGACCTCGCCCGGATCTAGCCCCGCGCTCTGATTGGTCGAGAGGGGGTCACGTGATCCAAGATGGCGGCGCCCATGTATCACGTGATCAAAAAATAGTGGTGTGGGAGAAATTCCCTCATGTGCGGGAGAAATTCCCTGCTCACACTCTTATCCTAGTGTTTTGGGGTGATTTGGGGTGTCAAAACCTGTGTTTTTCTGTAAAATCGGTGATTTTGGGTGTGAAAATCGGTGTTTTTTCGGTAAAATCGGTGATTTGTTGGGTCCGGTGAGGGAGAAACGAGGGACGGAGGGAATTCCAATATGGCTGCGCCCATGATGAATTGGCGGGAACAGGGTAACCTAACCTCACTTTCTTGGTTTCCCGCGTATTCCAATATGGCTGCGCCCAGTTGGCGGGAACAGTAGAACATAACCTCAATTGTGAAATTGGCGGGAACAGTTAGAACAATAACCTCAATTGTGAAATTGGCGGGAACAGGGGAACATAACCTCAAATGTAAAAAGGGCGGGAAAGTAAACTAAACAAGAGAAATAAAGACGAATCGTACCTTATTGTGTGATGATTTAGAGCTGAGCATAGGGGTTCCAGGAGTTTAAAATAAAACATTTTTTGGGTAAAAACTAATTTATTATACTATTTCTAAACAACTATCCACATTGGCACTCTTCACTCCCGCCACACAGATAGCAAATATGTGGTGGTGACGTCATCAGAGGAAGTCTGTAACATAAATAGACCTGAGTTTAGCCAGTTCTGAACAAGAAAATTCCGCGCTTCCCCACTGGCTGGAATAAGCGCGTCCTTGATTGGATGTAAAATAGTATCTAAGCGCTCTGATTGGTGGAAACCTGAGAGGCCGGCACTCCTTCCTCTCTCTCCCGTCAGATCCGTGCGGGAGGTCAGGGAGATAGGACGTGTGTCGCTCTGAGTTTTACACAATTATTTAAACAATTACGATCTTTTGATATTACTCGAGTAAAATAATTCAATCTAATACGTTAAAATATTTTTACTTTTACTAATACTTATTTCAATTACCGTTAATACTATTCTTGTAATTATTTTTCTTAATCTAAATAGAAATTATCGTTACTAGTAGCAGTTAAGCTTTTTAATCATTTAGTTGCTTTTCTAACGTAATATCGTTTCTATAATACCATATTGTAAACATGTCTTACGAAAATATTGAAGTAGATTCTGAACCTGTATATATGGATATGGAGTTGGATCCTGTAAAAACGCTAGGTAAAAACGAGACTTACATAAAAAAATATAGGGTATACGGTACTAAGACCACCTTTAAATTCAATCCCGTCCCTGAAAACATTAATGAAATCGATTGGCTAAGGACGGGATTTTCTAAAATTGTAAATGAAATGAAAGCAAATTGCACTGATTCGGACTACCTCGGATTTACACTTCATAGTCTAAATTTAAAAAGTAAAGATCCGGGCTACGTGGCATTTCGACCAGCTGATCAGGTCAAAGACGATGTCCTTTTTGAAATTTTCGGGGGGATAATTCAAAGTAACGCGGACTCTGTAAAATCTACCGATACGTTCAAAGTCGAATGTACGCGTGTCAATCTCCCTGTTGGTAGTGGTGGTTCCAGAAGACCTGGCTTGTACAATAATTTTCACGAAGAATGTAAAGCACGAACAGGTATTGTATCGATAGAAAATGTGGACAATCTGTGTCTGCCCCGAGCTATAGTGGTAGCAAAAGCCTACGCCAAAAAAATATCCTCAGTTCAAAGCAATAAGGCAGGACAAGGGTAAGCGACAAACTCTTAGAGCCCAAAAATTGATGACCAAAGCCGGGGTCCAAATTTCTGAACAGGGAGCGGGGGTCCACGAACTTTCAAAATTTCAAGAGCACCTCAAAAAATATAATATTACAGTTTACAACTATAACAGTAAGGGTAGGGACGTGTATTTTAACGGTAATAATGAAAGTGCTCTGTATAAAATTAAACCTACTGTATCATAACGGCCACTACAATGTGATCACATCCCTCACTGCAGCCTTTGCTTGTAAACTCTATTGTGAGGCGTGCCATGTCCCTTACGACCACAAAGGTTATCACAGATGCTCAAACATCTGTCCTGCGTGTCAGACAGTTTCTCCGCCCTGTAAAGAGGAGCATGGAGGAATAGTTTGTCCAAATTGTAACATAACTCTAAAAAATCAAATATGTTTCGCGGCTCACCAGGGTGAAACGGTGTGTAAATCTGTTAATAAATGCAAACAATGTCAAAGACTCGTATTTCTGAAACAGCGTAAATCGAAACACGTGTGCGGGGAAGTTTTCTGTAAAATCTGTAATGATTTCAAGGCCCCAAACCACCAGTGCTACATGCGAGTCGACACAGGCAAGCCCAAAACAGAAGATTATCTATTCATATTTTTCGATCTGGAAACAAGAACAGGACGAGTACATTGATGATAAAAAAGTTCATAAAGTAAATCTATGTGTCTCGCAACAATTCTGTTTCAAATGTATCGGTGGTGGAAATTGTGAACATTGTAATACCCGCACTCGAGTCTTCAGACAAGATCCTGTAGTTAAATTCATGGATTATGTGATGGATGTTAGAAAAAATTTCAAAAACGTTTGTGTAATGGCTCATAACGGTCAGGGCTTTGATTTTCAGTTCATCTTAAAATACGTACTGGAACAGACAAAATTCAGTCCAGAGCTAATTATGCGTGGCACCAAAGTCATTCTCATGGAATTGGACAACGTGAGATTTATCGACTCACTGAACTATTTCCCCATGGCCCTCTCAGCACTCAACAAAGCCTTTGATCTACCCCCAGAGAAGAAGAAGGGTTACTTCCCTCACTTGTTTAACACTCTGGCAAACCAAAACTATGTAGGCCCCATCCCACCCAAGGAATACTACTGCCCTGAATCGATGTTCGAAAAAAGTTATACAGATTTTGAAAATTGGCATAATGACCAGGTCGACAAAAACGTAGTGTTTGATTTCCAAAAAGAACTTATTGAATATTGTATTTCAGATGTAGACATATTGGCGCAGGCGTGTATAAAATTCAGAGCAATGTTTTCTCGAAGAATGTAACGTAGACCCGTTCAATGGAAGCCGTGACCATAGCCAGTGCCTGTAACTTGGTGTTTAGACGTAAGTTCTTAAAACCCAATACTATTGGCCTGGTCCCTAACAATGGATACAGACTTGTTGACATGCAATCTCCCATCGCTTTGCAGTGGCTGACTTGGGAGGAGGATCAGCGCGGCGTCCGAATTCAGCATGCAGGGCGGGAAAGAGAAGTCAAAATTGCCGGTATGAAAGTAGACGGTTTCGACGGTGAACGCGTGTATGAATTTCAGGGTTGTTATTTCCACGGGTGCCCTAAATGTTACAAGTATGAGAGGGAAGTGCCCTTATCAGATGATCCCTCAGACTCTTTGCATCTGAGGTACGAAAGGACCAAATCCAAAATAGCTAAACTCCAAAATTCCGGATATGAAGTTATCGAGATGTGGGAGTGTGAATTTAAGAAAATGAAAAAAGATCCTAGATTGGCATACCTAAATTCATTACCAATTCTAAACACGCTCCCACTTAATCCAAGAGACGCCTTCTTTGGTGGTAGAAACAGGCAACGCAAGAACATACCACAAGTGTGCAGAGGGGGAGTCTATACAGTATGTGGACGTATGCTCTCTCTATCCTTTTGTTAATAAATTTAAAATGTACGTAAAATCTCATCCTAAAATCTATGTGGGTGACAGAGAATGTAGGGGGCGAGGCATGCAGGCTGAAGGTCTTCTTAAATGTAAAGTCCTGCCTCCGCTAAAGTTGTATCACCCGGTTCTCCCTACACGCATGAACGATAAATTAATGTTTGTTTTATGTAGGACGTGTGGGGAGGACATGTACTCGGGTGACTGTGCCCACACCACGGAAGAGAGAGCATTGACAGGGACATGGACGATGCAGGAAATTAGAAAAGCTGTAGAAAAAGGCTATACCATTTTAGAAATGTACGAATTATGGGAATACGAGGTAGTGACCTATGAGGATGGCGGACTCTTCACAGACTTTGTAAATAAATTTTTAAAAATCAAGCAGGAGGCATCGGGCTACCCTTCCTGGTGTCTCACTGATCAGGACAAAGAAACGTACATTAAAAAATATTTTGAACATGAAGGTATCAGACTTGACCAAACAAAAATTGAAAAGAACGCGGGCCTTCGCTCCCTAGCAAAATTAATGCTAAATTCGTTTTGGGGAAAATTCGGACAGAGAGAGAACCAGACAAAGACATCGATAATACGATCACCCGACACATTTTTCAAACTACTAACCAGTCCCGGGACACAAGTAAATACGGTTCAAGAAATTAACGAAGAGGTTCTCCTCGTAAATTGGCAAAACATAGAAGAGGTTAGCGAGTCCCTCAGAACCGTCAACGTCGTCTTGGCCGCTTTTACCACATCTCACGCGAGGTTTAAAACTGTGTATGAACACTTGGAACAGCTACAATCTCAAGTCCTTTACTATGACACAGACAGTGTACTGTACATACATAAAAACGGCATGTATAAAGTTCCTACCGGTGACTACCTCGGGGAGATGACCGATGAGTTGGTCGACTACGGCCCCGGGTCATACATTGTAGAATTCGTTTCTGGTGGTCCTAAAACCTATGCCTACTTAGTGTGGTCCACAAATAAAAATTCGTTAGTTGAAGTCTGTAAAATTAAAGGTCTCACTCTAAATTTAAAAACTAGTAAACGTCTAAATTTTGAAAAATTAAAAGAAATGGTGCTTAGTGAAACGGATCCAACTCTAGAAATAACAGAAAACCGTATTAGACGGACAAAAGACAAAAACATAGTTACCGTAGAAGAGACTAAAACTATTTAAAATTACCGGTCCTAAGCGTAAGCGGGAAGGAGAGTATGAGACACTACCGTATGGCTATAGTAAAGTTTCTAAATATTAGTATATTGTAGTATACTCACAGTGGGTGTAAATATAGCCTCCTTCACTCTTCTAAACACAGACACCACAAACAATAACCTTCGTAGGTCAATACTTTTCCCCCTCATCCTCTTTAACTTCTCCCGCGATTGCTCGAGTAGATGCTGCTTCTCCTCCATCACTGACCGAGACTGAACGCTCTCCTCGCAACCGTGTACCCCCACTACCACACAGCGTCCAAGACCAAAATCACCTTCCTGTCACTGTGCTTGCTACCGGCCCTCGCAGACCCAAAAGCCTGAGTGTGTGTGTGTATGGGCTCTGAGGTCCCGGACGGAGTGGTTGCGATCCTTCAGGTGGCCTAAACTCCATAATTCCTTGGGATCATGTGTGAATGTGTGTGGCAACGAGGCGGGCTAAAACCCATAGATGTACTCTTGCTGTGAATGTGCCGAGAGGTTCGTGGCCTTGGGGGTGTGAATGTGATCCTTCAGGTGGACTAAACCCCATAATTCCTTGGGATCGAGTGTGAATGTGTGGGAGATAGTGATGGACCGGATCAGCCATGGCAGATTACAAATGTATATAGTGTTGATATTACTGTAAAATTGTAAATACTGTTGTAAACACTTATCTTTGTGCAAAGTGTGAGGTCTCAGTGGGGGAGTCGGTGGTGGGAGAGTAACCGTGGAGGCAGTGGTGGTGGTGGGAGAGCACTTCATTCTCAATCATGGCGTGGAACCCAAAGAGCCTCTATGACCTTTGTCTGCGGCAAATTGCCCAACATCCTATTCGCTTCTTACGATATATCCAGATCCCCGAATCCATCCGTCGGGAAATTAAATCTAAACATCGCGAATGCTGCTTTGAATTGGTAGTCAGATACAAAGAAGTTTACGACGGACGCGGACTACGCAGACTTTGTCATACGTGTGCTCGAGACCGTTCAGCTGTTTGGCAAAAAGAATCGTCGACCGCGTATTACTTCACGGAAGATACATTTTACACAATGCGTAGTTTATGGGAGTGCACATCGTGTAACAATCGGCTCTTTTACTATAGGACCGGGCGTTGCATGTGCGATTATTCCATTGTCTAAGCAACAAGGGATGGAACAGTATTTGGTCACCGGGCGACAACCAGTTACTTCTGGACTGGCCCTCAAAATCAAATACTGTTTAACCTGGGCATCGAGCATGCTAGTGTTCGATGTGGGTGTTCCAAACCACACCACTTAGACTAATATAAATACCGGTATACAGATTTTTTTCTTCATTTACAAAATGGACGCTATAGCGAAAGAACTGCACAAACCGGCTAGGAAAAACTATCCCAGACGCAGGGTTACGCTGAAGGGACTCAATGATCTATACCAGGCTGACCTAGTAGAGATGATCCCGTATTCAAGGGTGAACAAAGGTTACAAGTATATATTGACAATGATAAACTGCTTTAGTAAACTTGCGTTTGCCATTCCTTTAAAAAACAAGACCGGTGCAGAAGTCGCGCATGCACTAGAACCTATACTGTCTAAACACAAGATGAAAAACCTTCAGACTGATCAGGGTAAGGAGTGGTACAACACTCACGTCAAAAAGCTAATGGACAAATATAAAATAAACCTTTACTCGACCTACTCACATCTGAAAAGCTCTATTGTAGAGCGTCTAAACAGAACATTAAAAGAGAAAATGTATAGAAAATTCACGACACGTGGAAGTTACGAATGGTTCAGTATTCTATCTGATATAGTCAAGGAGTACAATAATAATGTCCACAGAACAATCGGTATGAAACCAAAAGACGTTAAACAGAAACACGTAAAACAAATCCTTGTCCGTTTAAACAAAACCACAAAAAGAAAACAAAAAATTAAAATCACTAAATTCAAGCTAAACGATAAGGTAAGGATTAGCAAATACAAAGGAGTTTTTAAAAAAGGTTATCTGCCTAACTGGACAAATGAAGTATTTACAGTATATGCAATAAAACCTACAAAACCCGTAACGTACATTCTACAAGACTCTAAAGGTGAAGTATTGAAAGGTGGGTTTTATGAACAAGAACTCCTCAGGTCCAAAACTGGTAATGTATATCTAGTTGAGAAAGTGTTGAGGCGGAAAGGAGACAAAGTACTTGTTAGATGGCAAGGGTTCGATAAAAACAGTGACACATGGGTGAGCAAGCATGACATCACCACACACTGAGTGTGACTGCAACTGCAGTCGTGGGACCGGATGCAGCTGCACCAGCCGCTGCGTGGGAGCGGATGCAGCTGTGCGCTCCAACGTCCAGGAGGGCTACCAGTTCAGCTCTGTTACTTTATATACTATGTCATAATAATGTGCAACTTAGTTTATCTTCGACAATGAGACTGATTAGTCAATCTGTGAAATTACCAGTGAGAAACTTTGACGAGTTTGTAGGTGGTGGTATGAATCGTACAAATAAAAACGGTCCTCTGCTACCTGACACGATTCGCGGATTAATTGTTGGACCGTCCAATTGCGGTAAAACGAACGTACTGTTTAACCTATTGGTAGATCCTAACGGTTTGAGATTTGAAAATGTTTACGTGTTTTCAAAATCACTCTACCAACCAAAGTACCAGCTACTATCCAAGATTATGCCGAAAGAGATCGGATACCACGCGTATGATGACAATGCATCTGTCATACACCCGAGTGAGGCTAAACAGAATTCAGTAATGATATTCGACGACATAGCCTGTGAAAAACATAACAATATACGAAACTACTTCACCATGGGTAGACACAAGAATATTGACACATTCTACCTAGGTCAGACCTACAGCCATATACCCAAACAGCTCGTTAGAGACAATGCCAACTTTATCGTACTATTCAAACAAGACGAAACAAACCTTCACCATGCATACAGTGACCACGTCAATACCGATATAGACTTTGAAAAGTTTAAACAAATGTGTGCTCTGGCGTGGAAAGACAGACACGGCTTCCTGGTCATATGCAAGGACTGTGACATTGATAAAGGCAGGTATCGTATCGGAATCGATAGTTTCATTCAAGATCTATGATGGTAAGGATATACCACTACAATGACCTCAGAGGTTTCTCAATCCAGAGATCCAACAAAGTCCAACCTGTTCAAAGTTCAAACCTGTGCACCTGGTACTATGCCGATAAGAAAAAGTTTTGCGGTAATTACTGTAGCAGACGCGGACCACATGGTTTTCTCTTCAATAGGAGGTGCTGGAGACATAAGCGTGTAGGGATGTACAGTGCTAGTCTACCACCCGTAATCTTGTTAATGATTTCAGCAAGCGAACGGTTCTACAATCGCGATATATGGATAGAGTTTGTGAAAAGAAGTCAAAACAAAGGGGTACCGCTCGAACTCGTGGTGTACCACGAGGACATGCTAAATAGTACGGTAAGAAATCCACAGAACATGTTATCCAGATTCAGACCGTTTCCCGATCAATTCGGTCAAATCGTACCGTTGAGAAACGCTCATGGTAGTGTAAACTTTGCGCAGACCTGTATAAGGATGCTCCAGTACGGGTGTAACATACCGCATGCAGCTCGCTGTATTCTCATTACAGAGAGAACAATACCAATCAGGAACCCTGTCAAGATCTACAATCGTGCTCTAGCTTCAAAGTGCTACATTGACATTAGCTACAACGTAGGTTACGGCCCCGTCCCAGACGGTTTACCGCGAGGTCAAAGGAAGAAAGATTTTGCTGGTGTAAACAATCTTTGTCAAAGTCTGTTTACGACAGAATTTCTCAAATTGGCTTTACCGACCGTACCAATGTACTGCGATAAGTTCGGAATAACACTGCGTGACGGGACTTACTCAATTACAAATACCAAACAGTTTGAGGCTTGGAGGAGTTTTACAGGAGCTAATCCAAGTGAATTCTGGTTACTCAACTCTTACATGATTCACATACACAGTAGGGTGAACAGACCTATAGAGCATCTGAAACAATATATGGAAAAGCACGTGGAGAGTGACAAGTATACTGTAGCTGAGATACCCCAGTGGAGAGACGGATGGAAAAGGACCTTTGTGTTCAGGGACCCTGATAGACCTGTACAGATACCGAGAACAGTTTACCTAAGAGGGCTAGGTACCGTGGTGTCACTAAAGCAGGTCGTACGCTTTCTAAGAAAGCATAAAAAACGAGCCCTCTTCTTTAGACAGGTTGAACTGCCATAAAGTAGTTAGTATTAAAGTACTAAAACCGAGTCACATTGTCAGTTTAAACAATGGCTTCAAAGGAGAAGGACCTTACTCTCAGTATAACTCGTTTGAGGAAAGCTATAAAGCAAAAGTATAAACAGTTCAGAGAAGGAACTCTGGCCACAGACGTATTTCTAGAAAAACAGTACAAACCTATCCTGTCAGAGTTACGAAAAACAACAGGATCTGTAAAAACTGAACCGAAAACCGAACCAAAGCAAGAAGAAGAAGAGGAAAATGAAGATGAGGCAGCCGTACAGTTCACTCCGGACGTTATGTCAACCCCCAAAACACCTGCGTTCCTGCAGGACGATGATGTGCTTGAAGCAGGACCGTCGTCACCAGACGTCAGTGATATACTCAGCACGAAAGAAGGACAACTCTCAGCATCTGCATGGATACAGAACACGTTCTCCCATCCACTAACCATAAGGTACATGACAAGTATGATGAAGGATATGTCAGGTAAACATAGTAAGATCGACCATACGTACGGACCACGCTACGACAACAATACGCTAATGGTAGGAGATAAGAAGTTATCATTTGGAGATGACGGTAGCATACTCGTAGGTGAACGGTCCTACAGACCTACACAGGGACTTTATGAATTGCTTTTTAATCGTCTGCCTGATGACAAACGTTACAACGTAAACGATATGAGAGCTTACAAGGATATATTGACACTGTCGTCTGCTCACAAGAGAAGTTACAATTATAAAAATCACGTGAACCGTAACGCTTCAACGAAATACAAAGTCATTATTTCTCAACTCTTCCCAAAGACCGGTAGCGGGTATAAGGATGTAGGAGCACCAGACCCTATCTACTATGATGACCCAAACGAACTGTGTGACAGACTCAGACTCCTCGTGTCCTCAGCAGAGATCGGTAAACACGGGACATAGGAACGAAATAATAAACATTATCGAAGAACTCAAAGAATCAAAGACTATATCAGGTGATGGTAACGCGAGATTCAGATCATTGATGAGATGACCGTCAATAAGTTTGGTCAGAGGCCACAATCTCTGAAGAAGCAAGACATTCAGAGAGTTACGAATACTGTAAACAAAAAGCTAAAGAAAGATGTAAGAAGACTGTACTCTCAAATTGCAATCCTTCAGAATCAAGCGCTTATTCAGCAGAATCAAATAAACAGCTTACAAAATACAAATGAAGAAGTTATAAGACGTCTAGCAGTTCAACTATTTCACTGGATCAATAAGATACACACTACCGTACCTCCAGCTCGCTTCCACGGCGTCTTAGATGTTGATGAAAACACATATATTGACTGGGATAAGATATTTATAAAGAGCAATGTACAGGAGGAGTCTTCATCACTTGCACAATGAGTGTTGACAAGTTTGGTCATACGGTCCGTGAAGGAAGTAAGAGAGGTCCGCCTGGACAAGGATTCAGTCTCACAGTCGACGGCAACTACGATATCAAGGGCAAGCGGTTATGTAACGTGGCCGACGCCCAGCACAGTCTAGACGCTATAAACCTGCAGACCTTGAAAAATAATGTGGATAGCGCAGTCCTCAAGACTGTGTCTGACGTTTCGCTTGTATCCAAGAAAAATGTGATGGACGCTAAAGGTAACAGAATTAGCAACATAGGTGATGCTCTACTCTGGACCGATGCTCTGACTCTTCGTCGTCTTGCTAGGGAGGTACCCTATAAGGA
Organism: Homalodisca vitripennis; assembly: GCF_021130785.1. Taxonomy (NCBI): domain Eukaryota; kingdom Metazoa; phylum Arthropoda; class Insecta; order Hemiptera; family Cicadellidae; genus Homalodisca; species Homalodisca vitripennis. The sequence continues at coordinate 13,426,590 of NC_060208.1, forward strand.
CACGAACAGCAAATATTACAGGTTTGACAACTACAGGTTGCGCATGATAGGTGATCCCACTGGGGATACAGATGCAGTGACGCTAAAATATCTTAAAACGAACACTCTAAAAAGAAGTAGTGATGGTAAAGTCTGGGAATGTGATAACAAAAGACTCGGACAGATGGCTGATCCTCTTCTCGCTGGCGACGGTGTAAACCTACAGACTTTGAACAGGAAACTGAATGAAAAAACGCTGGCGATAGACAAGGACACGATCGACGCTAAAAAGAGGAGACTAGTGAATGTAGCCGATGGTCAAGGACCAAACGATGCCGTTACACTCTCTCAGTGTCAAAATCTATTGCCTGCTACTAAAAGTATTGCGGACGGAACAGTTATCTTTAATAATTACAGAGTTTCTAATGTTGCCGAACCTAAAGAAGGTACCGACGCTTGCACTGTAAATTATGTGAAGGAAAGAACACCGGATACGGATAAGGATAAATGGTTATTTGGACGTAAACGATTAAGTCAAGTAGCTTCTCCGCTGTATGACGGAGATGCTGTTAATAGAGGATACCTTAAAGTGAACACTCCGATACTCGACGGTGACACGTGGAATTGTAGGAATAAAAGATTGAAACTTGTGGGCGACCCTGTCGACATGAGTGACGCTGTGTCTGTTAATTATCTGGTGAGAGTGGTGAGTGAAGTCTTTTACGGTATGTACAAACTACTGGCTCCGACGCTAGACGCTATACACCTAACCGATAAAGACGAGTGGATTAGGTTCAACATTGTCGACCCATACTTTAAAGACCCAGTGAGCAGGGTGAGATCGAAAACCGTGATGGTTTTTATTTATATGTGAGCAGCTGACATTTTTACCGCCAGTTTACTTTGGAACCTGGCGAGATGAGGTTCTTGGTATTTATTCTATGTGTAGCTCCTCTGATAGCTGCTAATGAAACTTTGTTGTACTTGGAGAGATACGGCTATCTCGATACTAATACCTCAGAGCTATCCACAGACATTACACAGGCGGTCATTAGGTTTCAGGAGACGTTCGGCTTGAATGTGACCGGATATGTAAATGAGGAGACGACTAACTTAATGAACCAGCCCAGATGCGGCAATTCGGACGAATTAATAGCGTCTTTCACTGCAAACCCAAACTACGGATGGCGGAAAAACGATATTACCTGGTTTATGTACGGTAGTAATTATCAGTATGACCAACTATGTCGGGATGCGTTCGCCCTATTCTCAAGACATTCCAACCTGACCTTCCGGCGGAACCCTATAAACCCCACAATCATTTTAAGTATCGCTCCCAGGAAACATCTTTCGTATTATCTACGGAAAAATTGCAGTAGAGTGTTTGATGGTAGGGGTGGTTTAGTGGGTCACGCCTTTCTCCCTATATTGGGGATGAACCAGACAGATATTCATATGGACGGTGACGAAGATTGGGATTATACAATGGATCTACCTGCACCTGGAAAAGTTTCATTCTTTTTGGTTCTATTACACGAAATTGGACACGCTCTAGGTTTGCAACATTCATCACTTTCGTCGTCTATAATGTATCCTTTTTATTTTGTACCACATGGTATTTCAAATCTTTACCAATATGATTTAGACAGAGATGATCAATTGGCAGTACAGTATATTTACGGACTACCTGTTCCTCCATACACGTCCACCACTACTACTACAACATCTACAACAACCTCGAGCACGACTACCACTACTACCAGTACCACCACACCCACGTCAACCTCTACGTCCCCTACAATACCTACAGAGTTGGACATTTGTACATTGAGACATAGAATCAATACATTTTTTATTGTAAAAAATAGATTGTACGCATTTTACGGCAAGTATGTATGGGCTCTGAGTCTGAATCACGCGCTTAGAACACGTGAGGAGTTTACCAATCCTCTAATAATCACCGATTGGTTGCCGTTTTTACCGTCAGACTTTACAAACATTTCGGCTGTGTACCAAAGACCGAACGGAGAGGTGGCTTTGATTGTGGACAAGACATTGTACATTATTGAGTATCCGTCACTCGTACTTTTAAGACAGAAAAGAATTGATACAATCTTACACTCCAGAATAAATAAAGTGAACGCAGCGTTGAACAGTAATACAGGTAGGACCTTTATTTTTACCGATGACAAATTTGTTGTAGAACTTAACGAATGCACTCTCAGAGGCACTATGTTGGGTATGACCAGTAGCGTGTTGCCAGGAGTCCCTGATGGAATTAGAGGAGGTTTCAGATATATAAATGGCCGTCTGTACTTTATAACAGACAGTCACGTTCTGGAGTACGACGAGTTTACAGGAGTGGTTACAAGATCCGAGGCGGATATCTTTGACGTACTGCAGATCACATGTGTTAGGGAGACCCTGCTCAGGCAACTCTATAACGTATTACGGTATATAAGGGAATAAAATGGGAAAGCACAAAGTAAAGCCAAACAGATTGAAACGAACCGTCAAGCGAGGAAGAGGTCTGGTTTCGAGCGCTTTGCAAAACGCCGGATCGGTCGCTGGAAATCTTTTGAAACCGTGCAATTGACGCTCTACCTGTCGAACTCCATTTACCTGGTGGGTACCGATACTGTGGTCCAGGTACGAAATTAGGGGTGAGATTGGCAAGGGGTGATAAGGGTATAAATCCCTTGGACGAATATTGTAAAAATCACGATATAGCGTACTCAAAATACAGGGATTCCGAACACCGAAGAGAAGCCGACAAAGAATTAGCCAAAAGAGCCTGGGAAAGAGTCAAATCGGCAGACGCAAGTATTGGGGAAAGAGCCGCAGCCTTAGCTGTAACAGGAGCCATGAAGACCAAAACAGCCCTCGGTGGAGGGAAGAGGCGGAAGAGCAAGCGAGGGAAGCCCAAACGTAAAGGTCAGGGTATGTACCTCAAGCCGTATCCAAAGAGAGGCGGTGGGGTAAGAAAGAAGAGGAGGTGTTGCAATAAAAAAAAACGTCGATACCAGTAAAACCGTTATCAAATTACGAGCTAGTACACTACGCGAAACTACTTAATATTCCGAATTTCCGTGGAGTTTATATGAGAGACGCTCTACCCAAACGCCCACGATCGTATGAATCGGCCATAATTAATCTGGATAACTCGGCCGGTGAAGGTACACATTGGGTGTGTTACAGGAAGTTAGGTAACAGGGTATACTACTTTGACAGTTTTGGTAACCTAAGACCACCAATAGAGCTTATATCATACCTAGGACCAGACGTTAACGTACGGTATAATTACGAGAGAAGACAGAGTGAGGGCTCAGTAGTCTGCGGACACTTGTGTTTAAAGTTTCTCAGCAGTAATGTTTTCACTTAGCGGTCCTGCTCCACAGGTATCATGCGAGGTATTTCCTCCAATGGACGTGAGCGATGGTGATTACGAAATCGGTCTAGTTGACCTCTCCACATACTATACGATTCCAAATATTGAAACGGGAATAAACGATATGTTTTATTACGGTGACAATAAACAAATCAAGATAGCAGAGGGGTCGTACGAAATTGAAAATATCGAAGAATACATCAAATCCCATTTAGGCGCGGATGTGACATTTAGTCTGAAAGGAAACAATAATACGCTAAAATCCGAAATCACTTGTAATAAAATCATACACTTTGACAGAGAACAGACAATCGCTCCCCTACTAGGGTTCAGTAAAAAACCACTTGAGCCAGGCAGGGTACACACATCCGATGTCCCCATAAACATAATGAATGTAAATACTATACGCGTTGAATGCAATATCGCCCGAGGATCCTTTCAAAACGGTGTAGAGGGACACGTGCTGCATGAGTTCTATCCTGAAGTGGCCCCAGGCTATAAAATAGTTGAGAAATTGTCCATATTGTCCATATTGTCCAAATTGAGGTCCATATTGTCACATTACACATTCAACTAATTTTATTTAAAAACTGTATAAAACGTTCATAGACATTGCTTGAGTGAGGTTATCAACTAGCTAAATCCAAATACCGCGGAGGAGAGAAATTGATATTAGATGGTGCAATTTCTCTCGTTATCTGCAATTAGATATTGAAATTGTAAAAATATATTATATATGTATATAAATATATATTGTGAAATTGGATAAACATATATTTTCACGAAAATTTATTATCTATTTATTACACACCAACGACAAATGCTATGTTACAACTTATAATCAAAAGCAAGACGTACAATACAGACAGACAGATAACAGATAAGAAGAGATAATGTGTTTGAAACAGTATGTCTATTTCAATAACTGATTAATTTCACAACCAATATCGAGTAGCCATAATAATAAATAGCAATATCAGTATATTAATAAAACCCAGTAACAAATAAAACGATAATTGGAAACATATCGTGCTTAAATAACCATCAAAAGTAATAACAATACATTTTAATAGTAATCAACAATCTGAACAATTAATACAGCTCTAACGTAGACACATCGATAACAGATTGATTGAATATACGAGTATCCACCACAACCAATAATAATATCACAGATCATTAATTGGATACGCGAATGCTATAATATAAGGCATAAATGCATAAAAACAGATAATTAACTATATTTGTGATAATTATCACTTCGTAAACAATACGGTTAGCCTATACTATAGGGATAAATCATTGGAAAACGGCATAACTCAAACAGTTTCTGGGAAAATATAAATTGGACATGAAATAAGTTAAAAGCCTGGTTGGTTTCATGCTGTAATATTATTGGTAATTATTACAAGCCTACTACACAGTTTCTCGTCGTCTTCCGTAGTTGATAAAATTGGAATCGAACATTTTGTGGTAAAACGTGAACTGAGAGAGTGGTTCTCATTACCTCTACGTCCTGTGTTTCAAGCCGAAATATTCGCTTGTCAGATATAATATAAGCATACTAAGTCGTCCGCATAAATGTAACTTTGTACCGATGGAAGTCACCGGAGAAGACGCCAAGAGGAAAGGTCGACGTCAAAGAGAGATTATCTCGGATAAGTATAGAGGGATGATGTTTCCGCCAATAATGCTGTGCTACGAGATACAGAGCAGACACAATTGAACAAGGGGATCGAGTGAACCTTAGACCGTCTTAAATTTCGTGTAATGAGGTCTTGAGTCTATACACCGTGTTTCTCTCTTATTTACTGATAATAAATAATGGGAGTGTATTGTAGGGAAACGACACTTTAAAATTACTGTACTAATGCATTATTTCATAATACTAAATGAAAATAAAAATTTTATTTATTATAAAGAGTTAGAATAGAACAATTTCATAATCTGTATATCAGTATGAACACAATGTATTAGTGACAGTTAGGCGATATCAGTATGAACACACTAACTTAATATACTATAGTAACGAGTACCTCTGGGTCAAGCCTGTCTTTCTTACCGGCACAAATGATATAACAAAAATAATAAATAATTCATCGTACACATCAACTCGCAATATATTTGATATGTTAACAATATCTGAAATAAAGATTGGCAATTTTAAGAAATGATTATTTTAATTAAGTTGGGTTTCCATGAAAACAATTGACCTTAATTTAATTAATTTCGACTCTCGGGAATCCGTGTATAGGTGTCACTAAATATTATTATATCCCATTTTCATAAGCGTTTAAAAAGTTGTACGTTAAAATCATAACCATTTATTCCAGGAAAGCGTCTTTGTTTAGAGGTGGCGACGCCTTTCCTCGCTATTGTTTTAATTTCCAAGGCAACGTAATTAGAAGCTCTCCAATTATTTTCATTGCAGCTTCGTGGAGGGGGGGCAGCACAAGATAAGAGTAGAGGCACGACATTAGGTTTGCCTAAATTTGAAATAACTACATTCAGTACAAACTTTAATTGTAAAATTAATGATATAATTGACGATAATACGTGAAAAACTATTTATCACAAAAAATATGTAAAAGTGATTATTGAATTCATTTAGGAGCACTTGACTTTTAGCTTTTAAAAATGCGTTAAAGTAGTTCTGTCCCTTGGCAAAGTTTATCTGTGCCAAAGATTGTTGACAAATAATGAAATTACCAGTTATTTTATTTCCTTTAAAATCACTTAATCTGTATGTATACAATAATTACAAGATAACATAAGCATCTGACTTGAATATACATGGCATATACTTGAATAAAGAGAATCGGAGAACAGAGAGATGTTCCCTATGCATCAGTTGAAACTTGGAAATGTTTTATTCATCCGGGTACTGAGCCTCTTTTTAACATAGGAGCCTTGGTGGATCCCGAGTTAAAATAGAAACATTACACTATATGGCATATGTCGACTTAAATCGACATCCTAAGTTTTTAACGTGTATGACAATTCTGTACTAGTGTGGTCCAAATAAAGGTGGATTAACTTTAAAATGTACTACAGCTATATTGGGTGTTTCAATTAGGAGTAAAGCAAATTTATGGCCACCACCGGATAGTTTGATTTATTTGTAGAATGCTGTATATAACGTTGGCGTATTGTTTATTATATTCGTATATACCCCATATTAGATCTTCTTAATTTGAAAAATATGTTCCAATTCACTATATCGTAAACCATGTAGAAAATGTAATAAAAACATTACAATATTGATTTTTATTACGTTGGGAAACAATAATTAAATAAAAAGAGAAAAAACTGATCTTGTTATTATTCTTTATGGTTCACCTTAATGTCTCTAGATGTAACGTTCGTTACGAGTGAGAAGTTAAGTGAAACATAACGACTTCTTGCGATAGGGGGTTTGTGAGAGGTGAAGGTGTTGTGGGGGGGGGGGGTTGATCCAAAGGCGCTGCTGATGATACGTCCTACCACCCTTCCTCTCTCCCATCCTCTCAACTGATATCTCACGAGATGTGGGTTTCGAGTAAAGTTCCAGTAGTAGATATGGGAATTGTGAGAAGTGTGGGTCGAGGGGGGTAGATCCGAGGGTACAGCTGATGATATCTCCCCTCTCATATACCCTCAACTGATAACTCAAAATATATGGGTTACAGTAGAGCTCCAGTAGTAGAGAGAGAGTTTTTGAGAAGGATGTGAGGTGGGGGGTAGATCCGAGGGTACAGCTGATGATACATCTTACCACCCTCTCCCTCTCCATCCCTCCCGCGACTGAACATACCGGGGATTTGGTGAAAATTCCTTCGTGAAATATTTCTACTTAGAATTAACTTTCAGTTGTACTTTTCACAACTCTCCAGAGCATGATCTCGAAGTAAGAGGTGATATTGGAACACATGATTTAATCGAATGGATGCATAAAATATATTGCTTAAAATGTATTAGGTTACATAGTTGGCGTTTTAATAACCTTATTAATAAAAGTGTAGTCTTTCCAACTGTCCCTACAGTTAATGTTTTGAATCTAATATTACCCTTAACTAAAACAAAGTATAGATATTAATAAATACGTCATAAGCGCTGATAAGTACTTGAGGTGGTTGTAAGATCATTAAACCATTTTTGTCAACGATAATGTGCTTTATAAAGCTGAATTTTTCTGGTTTATTATCGTAAAAATATCCAATATTAAACTATTAATATATTAGTAATAAATGGAAATGTATCCTACTAAACGTTGGCTGAACATCTAAATCGAATCTGTAATGTAAGTAAAATAAAGTAAATTATACTATACAAATATCAGAAATACCGATTAAAGCGGCTTTCTTTTTAAAATTCTGAACATTAAATAAATAACATAATTGTTCAAATAGGGTTTATAAAACTGGAGTCAACACATTAGTACAGACCCTTTAAAAGATAGAAAAATATTTTGTGCGTAATAATGAAGCATAATTCTTTTAAAATATATTTGTCACACACACACACACACGGCTCGACCAGAATAGTATATGGGACAACTAAAAGTTGGTTTAGATTTAGACATATCTGGTTTAGATTTATTCACATATCCCCTTGGCCGTGTAGGTTCCCAGTTCACAAGAAATCAACTACAGGTATGTACTCGTATAATCTGATATAGCCCAACCCAACTTTATACTTCTAACTTTTTACAATATTTGTTTGTGTTTTACAATCTGTATCTTCGAATACTCATGAATACAGTTATGGCACCATTGGATAATGTTACATTAGATTAATAAAATTCAATTATGTGTAATGGATATTCACTCAGTTTCATAATATTGTAATATTGAAACGTAAGTAATGGAAAGAGTTTAATGTAACGAAGTTTCAGTTGTTTCAACTTTTATCTTGGTTTGCATAAATAAATAAATTAAGTAAATCTTATTGCAACTGCAACTGCCGCTATAACTCGCAGTTATTGCAGATGAGTTCACCTTTCCTTCTTCTGCAGGAAACTAATTTACCTTTTAAATTAATTATTTCTCAAAACTGTTGGTTAACATCCGGTGGAGTCCGGTCGGACGCTCAATACTTATTGTTTGTACTATTATTATATAATAATGAATTATATAAATAGTTCCCCAATGTGTATGTGATGTTTTATTGTTTCTGTTGAAACGACAATGGGGCACTGTGATGTAGTATTAAAGAAAAATTATATTTTGAAATATTTGAAATCATATTGCAAAATTAGTGAAATTATTATTCGAGACTATCATGGAAAAATAAGATTGAAAGTTGATTAGACAATAAAAAATGTTATTGAAATACATGAATAGCATTATTTAGTAGTTCATTTAGGCTAATTTAGAGAGAACATTTATGTTTACCACTATTTAAATTCAAAATACTACGATTTTCCGAGTCGATTACATAAAGGTTACAGCTTCGTTTACATTCTCTTGTTGAACAGACCAACTCTGTATCAACCAACTCTTGTTGAACAGTACAGTCAGTAACAAAACATGTAACAGTTCAGTCACAAAACATTCCATATTATTACTTTGATGTTAGGAGTTATCCACGGCTTTACACGCAATTTCGTAGCCTTTTGACGTATATGAGCACTTCTGGTTCGAGTGGATTGTATTTCCGACGCCAATGATGATTTTGCCTTGTTCTCTCGATAAAGGAAATATGCCAGAAGTATATTTAAGACCATTGTCATTATTTCGTCTTAATATTTTTGTACCATAGTTGGTTTTGCCTTGATTTCTCAATCAAGGAAATTTATATACATAACCGGTTTATAAATTTACTACTATTATAAAAGACAAGATAAGTTTTATAAATGTTTTTAAATTTATAGTAATTTTTAGAAAGTAACTTTATAATTGGTATTTGCATTACAGTACTGAACAAACAGTGCATACTTAATATTTCCTAAAATGTACTGCTAAAAGCATATTTTTACTAAGAATTTTAATTCTCTACGCCGTCTCTTCTACTCTATTCTACTTCTACTAATTCTATTTTTTACTCTGTACTCAAGAGTGACTGCAGAAAAGTTTTGATATATGAAGTGTTGTTATGAAACTTACTCTATGCTGTCAATATTATATATTAAAGAAATTGAATAGTGGTTATGTATTGAAAATCAATTGAATATACGGTATTATTGTCGTAAATCGATGTTTACACATAATGCTTAATAACAGTTGACATGCGTGCTCCTTCAATCTTTACTGTTATATATAAAATCTCTTTCTAATTAACTGATATTTTTCCTAAAAATGTTACGATATTTTAGTTGTTATTTTTGTGTTCTGGGCGGAGATAAATCCAGTAAATCAGAGATAAGATATGTAAGGAACATGTAATTATTAGAATAGAAAAATTCATAATACGCAAGAACAGATCGTCGTAGGAAAGGAAGCCTTGCATTACAAATCGATGCAAACATCCTGCGGATATAAGATGATACCTACGTCTGTCCAGACACCGCTGCTAAACAAGCAGGAAATGCTAACACATAGTTTTCAACCATTATGCAGAAACCATTGACACAGACAGTAACACCGGAAATATCAAGTTCAAGGAATTCAAGGACAGGCAGCAATACTGATATAAAAAAATAATGGTTCTCACCGATTACCATCGAAAGATATGGCAGATCTGTGGTCTGGCAAGCTGGCAGGGGATACTTAGAAATCTTCTGGACGATTCAACGGCGAATGTAAGAATTCGGGAGTGAGGAGAGTGTTTGAATGTGGGATAAAATTACTTCAGACGGAATAGTGTCATGTGTTAGTGTAGAGTGAAAATAAGTTGACATGTAGTAGATAGAAGCTAGGAACGTAACTTTAGGTAATATCAGGGTTTCATTAGTTATCTTAATATATTTCATTTAATTTTAAGTAAAAAGTGATAAAAAATGTGTATAATTCAAACTAATAATTTGCTATTGAAATACATATTTATTAATTTCGTATATTTTATGTAAATGTTCTTAGTTTGGAAAAAGTAACTCATTCATTTTAACTATGTACAATCTATGTCAATTGTTATACGAGGTCCAATCAAAAAGTATCCTACCTTTTGGTGCAACGTAAAACTGAAATTACCTGAAAAAGCTGGCGTTAATTTTCTTCAAAATAAGCACCCTGAGAAGCAACACAACGATTCCAGCGACATTTCCACTTCTGGAAGCAGTCTTGAAAATCACTTTTCGGCATCGCCATGAGATCAGCCGTCGTTTTTTTTATAATTGCTTCTCGACTATCAAATCTAGTGCCTTTCAATGGTTTTTTGAGGTGGGGGAAGAGCCAAAAATCGCATGGAGCCATATCTGGAGAGTACGGAGGCTGAGGAACTTGCGGAGTGCCGTGTTTCGCCAAAAAAGTTTGAATGAGCTGGCGCATTGTCGTGGTGTAGCCGCCAATTTTGAGACGCCCACAAGTCAGGTCTTTTGCGGCGAATCGCATCTCGGAGACGACTTTGGACACTTAAATAGTACTGTGCATTCACAGTTTGACCCTCAGGGGCATATTCATGGTGCACAACTCCACGGTGGTCGAAAAAAACAGTAAGCATCACTTTGACATTGCTTCGAACTAGCCTTGCTTTTTTTGGCCGAGGATCCTGGGGAGACTGCCATTGTGATGATTGAAATTTGGTCTCAGGGTCATATCCATAGACCCAACTTTCGTCTCCAGTTATTATCGATGTCAAAAAGTCCGCATCATCCTTACAACATTGCAGCATGTCCTCGGCAACATCCAATCGCCGTTGCTTCTGCTCGTCTGTCAGCAATTTTGGCACAAATTTTGCGGCTACCCGGCGCAATCCCAAGTCAATAACATATTCTTGTAATAGGGAATACATATAAAAAGACTAATAAGTATGGGAATTTAAAAAAAAGTAATTACGAAACAAAGACTAGTGGAAAAATCTAATAATACTTCGTGAGAAGAACTTTTTAACGTTAAACTTATTGAGGCTTGAAAAAAATTAATAGACCAACCGTTAAGTCAGCCACATGGTTAAGGTTATGCCACATTGGGTATTAATATTTTTAAACCCCAACTGGGAAACCTAAAGTGATTTTAGTAATTAATGAAACCCACTGCCCCTCCTGACCGTAGAAGAAAGAGCCAAACATTGATTTTCTTGTTAGTATCCCACTTTCGCCTGTGATCGTGTGACGTATGATTGTGCTCGGGAATTCTCGTACTCGTGACTTGCATCCTGTGCAGTGGCATCGCCTGGACTGTAACCTAAGCAGCTTTCGTGTATGTTTTAATCTTTTTCTTTCCCTTCTTTTTTCCTTTCTGTTCTTTATTTTTGTATGTTTTAATATCCCCACAAACAATAATAAATAATAGAAAACTTAAACAGTACATGAGAGTAGAATTGTAGTTTTTTTTAATTACATTTAACTAACCAAATAGCACATATATTGTATTGGGCGCCCTGTATAAAACTGTTTATGAATAAAATTGTTTGTAATCACATACATAAAAAGTGTTTTACATGTGTTCAGTTAAATATCTCAGTAATCCGCGTGTTAAACAAATAATCTCAGTTCAAAATAAATAAGTGCTAGTTTATTAAAATCCAATTACTAACAAGGTTTTTTAAATCTGACAGTCACAAGTATTAAACTATAATTTGCAACAATATTTTAAGCAATTACACCTAGGTATTCTATTTTATTAAATTCTTCATTGTAAAAAACAATCTTTTGTAAAATGAATTAGGACTGTATATTATCAACCACTGCAGTCACTTTAGTGATGAATATCCGAAAGGCACGAGGAGCTGTTGGTAATGGATGAATTACTTTCTGAACAAGCAGACTTTGTTAGTTCTCGCAGCCCAGTGATTCCCAACAAATAACAGCGCCAAATAATCCCAATAAAGATTTTCCCACCGACACATTAATTGGCGAGTGCTGTGATTTTTTTAATGAACTACAACGTTTTAATTACTCTCACTCGGATATATAATCCCAAATGTTCTTGTCCTGTTTGGAAATTGTGCAGCAGTATCCTCTATCTACGGGAGAATATAAATAACCAACCTGAGTTAAAAAATGTTCATAAAAATGTTGACCTTAATTTTAATATTGTACATTAAACATAATGGCTCGTTTAATAAATTTCCTAGAATTTAAATCATACAACAATACCAATATTTGTGTCTATTTTCCTTCTACACAAGCCAATCTCAGTGTCGTATCGCATTTTCTAATTTTTATGCAAAACAAATTTGTTTGATTTTAGCTTAATATTTTATAACGTTTCAATACAAATTTAAATATTTACACATTCGGTTACTTTCCAGCCTAAAGCAATTTATAATATCATATAACATATCGCATATAATTATTGACAAGTTCCAAAAAGTGAATGTTCGACCGAAAGGGTCTTTTTGTATACATTTTACCAACAAGAACAATACAAACATCACCAGAGCAGTTGGCTGGACAGCACTAGAAGAACAATACACACGTTACTATAACCATTGGCTGGTCAGCACTACTTAACAATTTTGATTCTCCTAGTTACTAGCGTAACTATCACACCAAATATTCAACAAGAACAATACACACGTTACTATAACCATTGGCTGGACAGCACTACTGAACAATATTGATTCTCCTAGTTACTAGCTTCACTGTGACATCAGATATTCAACAAGAACAATACACACGTTACTATAACCACTGGCTAGACAGCACTACTAAACACTATTGCTTCTCCTAGTTACTAGCTTCACTGTGACATCAGATATTTAACAAGAACAATACACACGTTACTATAACCATTGCCTGGACTGCACTACTGAACACTATTGCTTCTGATAGTTACTAGCTTCACTGTGACATCAGATATTCTACAAGAACAATACACACGTTACTATAACCATTGGCTGGACAGCACTAACGCTTGCTTGTCCTACCTACCAGCTTAACTCTGACGTCAGGTATACTACACCTGTCAGTTATACACTATTCATTACAAATCAACATCAATATTTCAAACTACGTAACAATGTCAATGTACATCTACTCTAGAACTGCACTTTTCATACACAATCAGAATACCATTGATCCAAAGAGGATGCTCAGCATAATGTCCTTTTCACGTACCAAACCTCTGTCGAACTGATCCTAGTGAACTACAAGATGAAAACTTATGTATGAGTGAATCTGTCGGGACTGGTGATTCGGTAACATCTTAGGACTCTACGTGTTTTACTACTTTTAGACTTAAATTGGGAATCATTCCAAATTTCTTGGCATACAGTATAACCGAACAATGTTAAATGTTTACATTATGTAACAGTTATTACAGTTATATCTCTATTAATCATAATCAGGCGCAATATTCCCTCATCGCATGAAGTTTTCATGCCTTTCATCCAAACCAACGATGGGGCGTCTACCTAAGACTCCACGAAATGAATGTTGTATGCCTTTTCTCATATTATGCATCCTGATGCGCTATTTTATCTCAGACTACACAAAATTAATATTGTAAGTTTCCATTAGTGCATACATCCTGATAAACCTGTTATCTCAGACCCCATATCAGCTCACACCTTGAGTTGGTCAAAAATAAGCATGTTATGCCTTTCATCAAAACACAGAGCATGAGATGATCGTGTATATCAGATTTCAATAAAATTAGTACTGTATGCCTTTCATATCAGCATACACCCTGATATACTTTAAATCTACTAAAAGATTTACTGAAAGCTATCTAATTAAATCTACGTCAGAATTAAAATTTCATACCTTTTGTCTTAACACGCATTCCTATGTGGTCGTTTATTTCATAATCATATAATGTAATGTAGTAGTGTTTCTAACAATAAAGCTTTTATCCTTTTCGTCTGACCATAAAAGCTAATGTAGCATATGTTGAGGTACTACTTTATTTCAGACTCCCACGGAAAGAAAAATTCGCGTAATCTTACTTTATATCAACTATGATATTTATATCTTTCATCTGGGCGAAGCTCACACCACAGGGAGATGACGGCGATGATTCTATGTGAAGCTTTTATACCCTTCATTTCACATACAGCTGCTAGTTTATAACACCGTTGGCACCAGGTAAAGCTTTTACGATCTTCATATGTGTCTACGGCCTTATTGTTACGAAACTTTTATGAAAACTTTTTTTTCCATTATTTGAAAATGTACTACACATTTATAGTCTTAATATTATTATTATACTTAAATTTGATAAATCACTTGAATTTATTAACTTGTGTGGCGCATTACAATTTATACAATTTTAGAAATTAGTTAAAAGAAAATATCAACTCAAAATATTGTTCAGTAGTGCTGTCCAGCCAATGGTTATAGTAACGTGTGTATTGTTCTTGTTGAATATTTGGTGTGATAGTTACGCTAGTAACTAGGAGAAGCAATAGTGTTCAGTAGTGCTGTCCAGCCAATGGTTATAGTAACGTGTGTATTGTTCTTGTTGAATATCTGATGTCACAGTGAAGCTAGTAACTAGGAGAAGCAATAGTGTTCAGTAGTGCTGTCCAGCCAATGGTTATAGTAACGTGTGTATTGTTCTTGTTGAATATTTGGTGTGATAGTTACGCTAGTAACTAGGAGAAGCAATAGTGTTCAGTAGTGCTGTCCAGCCAACTGCTCTGGTGATATTTGTATTGTTCTTGTTGGTAAAATGTATACAAAAAGACCCTTTCGGTCGAACATTCACTTTTTGGAACTTGTCAATAATTATATGCGATATGTTATATGATATGATAAATGGCTTCAGGCTGGAAAGTAATCGAAAGTAAGTATTTAAATTTGTATTGAAACGTTCTAAAATATTAAGCTTGTTTTGCATAAAAATTAGAAAATGCGATACGACACTGCGATTGGCTTGTGTAGAAGGAAAATAAACACAAATATTAGTATTGTTGTATGATTTAAATTCTAGGAAATTTATTAAACGAGCCTTTATTTTTGATGTACAGTATTAATATTAAGGTCAAAATTTTTATGAACATTTTTCCCCTTAGGTTGACTTTATATTCTCCTGTAGATAGAGGATACTGCTGCACAATTTCAAACAGGACAAGAACATTTGGGATTATATATCCGAGTGAGAGTAATTAAAACGCTGCACTTCATTAAAAAAAAAATCACAGCACTCGCAAATTAATGTGTCGGTGGGAAAATCTTTATTGGGATTATTTGGCGCTGTTGTTTTTTGGGAATCACTGGGCTGCGAGAAATAACAAAGTCTGTTTGTTCTGAAAGTAATTCATCCATTAGCAACAGCTCCTCCGTGCCTTTCGGATATTCATCACTAAAGTGACTGTAGTGGTTGAAAATATACAGTCCTAATTCATTTTAGAAAAAATTGTTTTTTATAATCAAGAATTTAATAAGATAGAATACCTAGGTGTAATTGCTTAAAATACTGTTGCAAATTATTGTTTAATATTGTGACTGTCATATTTAAAACCTTGTTAGTAAATGGATTTTCATAAACCAGCACTTATTTATGTTGAACTGAGATTATTTGTTTAACACGCGGATTACTGAGATATTTAACTGAACACATGTAAAACACTTTTTATGTATGTGATTACAAACAATTTTATTCATAAACAGTTTTATACAGGGCGCCCAATACAATATATGTGCTATTTGGTTAGTTAAATGTAATTAAAAAAAACTATAATTCTACTCTCATGTACTGTTTAAGTTTTTTATTATTTATTATTGTTTGTGGGGATATTAAAACATACAAAAATAAAGAACAGAAAGGAAAAAAAGAAGGGAAAGAAAAAGATTAAAACATACACGAAAGCTGCTTAGATTACAGTCCAGGCGATGTCACTGCACAAGATGCAGGTCACGAGTACGAGAATTCCCGAGCACAATCATACGTCACACGAGCACAGGCGAAAGTGGAATACTAACTAGAAAATCAATGTTTGGCTCTTTCTTATATGGTCAGGAGGGGCAATGGGTTTCATTAATTACTAAAATCATTTTAGGTTTCCCAGTTGGGGTTTAAAACTATGAGTACCCAATGTGGCATAACCTTAACCAAAGGCTGACTTAACGGTTGGTCTATAAATTTTTTTACAAGCCTCAATAAGTTTAACGTTAAAAAGTTCTTCTCACGAAGTATTATTAGATTTTTCCACTAGTCCTTGTTCCGTAATTTCTTTTTTTTAAATTCCCACACTTAGTAGTCTTTTTATATGTATTCCCTATTACAAGAATATGTTATACTTTAAAAACAGTTTTTTAGCGCTATGTGCCATTTTTTGGTTGGGTTATCTAAGAGTGATTTTTCCTCTAAAAGCGATTAATAACATAATAATTAATATTATATTTTCTGAATACTCTTGTGAATTTCTCCGATAATTCTAGCACATAATAAATTTAAATGTACGTCAATTTTTCTTTGTGTTCATTCTCATGGATTTTTCTATTGTTTCTTTGCACTTATTTATGATGGACTGAGGGTACGCGTTTTTTTAAAAGATCCATTTCAGACTTTTCTTATTTCTTCTTTTAACCCATCTTTGTCTGAGCAATATACAGGGTGTTTGAAAAGTATGGGTACGGCTTAATATTTTAAAAACCATAGGAAATAACATCTATAAACTTTGCACAGTGTGTATGGCTATTTAAACTATTTTCCCTTGCTATTAACATGCAATACCAACCATGGGGGGACGGCCCACAGAGGAAAACATGGAAATCTTAAATTGAAGCATGGGTCGAGTGATACCTCATTTGAAAGAGCTCACTTAGTAGAGTTGAATTCCGCAAACCGATGTTTTTTAGTTTTATTTATTGTGTTATAAATTTATGACATAATTTGCCAACTAAAATATTCAGTGAAAACACATTGGGTATTAGAGTGAAACGCCGCCTACCGCATCAGAATACGACGATCCAGTCAGAAATAGCAGCGCATAATGTACTTCACAATGTGTACCTAAAACAACCCGCCATTTCTGATTGGATAAACCTTTTGAGATGCGGTTTGCGGAATTCAACTCTACTAAGTGAGCTCTTTCAAATGAGGTATCACTCGACCCATGCTTCAATTTAAGATTTCCATGTTTTCCTCTGTGGGCCGTCCCCCCATGGTTGGCATGTCATGGTAATAGCAAGGGAAAATAGTTTACATAGCCATATGACACTGTGCAAAGTTTATAGATGTTATCTCCTATGGTCTTTAAAATATTAAGCCGTACCCATACTTTTCAAACACCCTGTATATGCTACTCCTTTGACAGATTTTTAGAGACTGCCCAGAAGGTGTTTTCTAACGATAATTTGTTGCCTTGAGGACATCTCTATCTCTTCTGGTAGAGACAGTCACTACAAATTCTGGTAATTTAAGTGTAAAATCTCCGAGGCTAAATATTGTCAATGTAAATAGGCCTAGCCTATCTCGGAGTGTTTGTGAACTGGGCTTTGAATCTGAACAGCCTTTAAATGTCTTGTATTGGAATGTACAGTGTATTACAAACAAAATTGATTTTATAAATCTAATGGCTAAAACACATCAGTCTGATGTAATTTGTGTTAATGAACACTGGCTGAAAGAACATGAAATCAGCAACCTTGCATTGCCAGGTTACGTTGTTGCATCATATTTTTGTAGAACTGTTAAAATTCATGGTGGATCCATAATTTTAATTAAAGAGAATCTAGACTTTGAAGTGTATGATAAGTCCATAATTTTTGCGGAAGAAATTGACTGTGAAGTATCTGCTGTGATATTGCCTGGCTGGAACACGGTTATTGTGACATTATATCGATCACCTTCAGGTAATATAAATTCTTTCTTTGACAAACTCCATTCTGTTTTCACAAGTGTGCATGGTGTTAAACTTAACATTATTGTGGCTGCAGATTTCAATATTAATTTTCTTAACTCTGATGAATACACTGTTCAGTTGCGTGACCTTATAAGTGATTTTGGCTTGCATATCACGGTACGTGATATCACTCGACCGAGTGGAACCAGTTCAGGGGGCTCTTGTATAGACAATCTTCTTACGTCAATTCATCCAGATCGTTGGACTGCTACAGTTATTAACACTGCGGTATCAGACCACAATGCAATTTTGTTTACTGCTTATTTGAAGTCTCATGAGGATATGTCTAAACATAGTAATATTATTAGACCTGTAAATAGTTTTAAATTAGTCCATTTTGTAAATCTTATAAACCAAATAAATTGGATTAGTGTTTACTGCTCCAAAGGTGATGTAAATAGTAAATTTAAAATATTTTTTGATCTATTTTTATCAGCATTAAATACATCTATTCCACTTAAATATATTTTGAATAAAAAGAAAAGTGTATGCTGTAAATGGTACCATGTAGGCCTTATTAAATTAAAACAAGAGTTGGATAGGCTGTATTTTCTAATGACTAGCAGTTCCACTGGCTGCGAGACTATAAGGGGAAAGTACCACCAGATGAAAAAATGTATAAATCTGAAATAAGAAAAGCTAAATTTAATTATAACAGTAGCCTTATTGATAACTCTAAAAATAAGACAAAAGCTGCATGGAATGTAGTGAATCAAACACTTAATGTAAATAGAAAGCCTGTACTAAAACCAAATGGGCTAACTTCTGTAAATTTTAATGAGTTTTTTATCGAATCTGTTGATAATATTAGTAATAATATACCACCTAGCAATAGTGATTATCATCTGTATTTGAGAGCTGTCAGTTCAAATCAAAACAATGTTTTTAGTTTCTCTTTGGAGGAATTCACTGTGGAAAGTGTGTACACAGCGATTTGCAGCCTAAGCAACAGTACATGTCTTGATATATATGGAATGAATGCTCCTATTCTTAAGATAGCTGCTAAATACATTAGTGAAGTCTTAGCTTATTTGTTTAATGAGTCTATAAGTCAGGGTGTCTTTCCTAATATTTTAAAACAAAACAAGGTTATTCCTGTTCATAAAAAAGGTGCCAAAGATGAACCAAAAAATTACAGGCCTATCTCTATTGTGCCAGCAGTGTCTAAAATACTGGAATCCTTAGTGCATAATCAACTTGTAAAATATGTAGAAGGAAACTGTCTGTTATCTGCTAAACAGTTTGGCTTCAGAGCGAAACGTAGTACCATTGATGCAGTTCAAACATTAATAAATGATTGTCTAAATGGAGTTGAAAATAAAGACTGCTCAATCTTTAGATCATTTGACATGTCTAAAGCTTTTGATACCGTTGTACATAGCATTCTAGTTGATAAGTTAGTTTTTTATGGTTTCACTGATGTTACTGTGAAGTTTTTTAGATCCTACTTAACAAATAGATATCAGTCAGTGTTTCTAAATGGTTCATTTTCTCCGTCTTTAAATGTTAAACATGGCGTACCACATTGCTCAATTTTGGGTCCAACACTGTTTATTTTGTACATAAATGACCTGCCTTTTAATTTAAGTTCTGTTGGTGCTAGTAGTTACCTGTTTGCTGATGATTTAGGTGTGTATGTTAAAAAAAAGAGCCTTGAAGTCATGAGATCAGTCTTAAGCCAGCAAACCAGAGTAATAAATGATTGGTGCGCTGCTAACAAGCTTTGTATTAACATGGAGAAGGTTGTTGACTTACCTGTTAGTTTAAGTCACTTTGATGTTACCAGTAGTTTAAAATTTCTTGGAATTAATATTCAATCTAATTTAAAATGGGAAAATCACATAAACATCTTATCTACTCGTGTTAGCAAGGGTATATTTGTACTTAGGATACTGAAAGATAGTATAGGCACAGATACCTTATTATGTGTTTATTATGCATACATTCACAGCCTATTGTCCTATGGCACTTCCCTCTGGGGCAATTATCATGGAGCTCAGAGACTTTTTGTGTTGCAAAAAAGGTCCATCAGATTAATATGTGGGGTATCAGCTAGAACACATTGTAAACCTCTCTTCATAAAATCAAGAATTCTTTCCCTGCCATCTATTTATGTATTGTCTGTTTTAATGTACATAAGAAACAATTTGTCTACTCTTGAGGATTACACCTCAGTACATGAACACAACACAAGATACAGGCAACATTTGGTGACAAAGAGGTGTTGTTATACTCTCACTCAAAATAGTTTTGTCTACCAAGGGATTAAAATGTATAATTGTTTACCACAACATCTTAAGGTGCTGCCTGTAAATAAATTTAAGAATAGTATTAAGCATATTTTATTGGATGAATGTCTATACAGTGTTCAAGAGTATTATGACATAAACTTTCTTAATTATTGACTGTTATTAATTGTTGTAACTTATTAATTTATTGTTGTTGTTGTTGACACTTGTCCTGCATTCTGTAATGTGTAATGACAAATAAAGGAATCTGAATCTGAATCTGAATCTGAATCTTAAATATGCACACATCCAGAAAGTGAAGTTTGTTTTGACTTCTACCTCCATGATAATGCAAATGGAGGGAGAAATGCTGTTTATATGGGATGAAAAGTCATTAAGTACAGTGCCTCCATAAGGGAAGATGAAGAAAGTGTCATTCACCTATCTCCAACAGATAATTGGTTTGAAATGAGTTGCCAGGAGCGTTTTGCTAAATTATTTCATAAAGATTAGAGCTAGTTCTATAATTAAGTGGATGAGAAGTCTACAATTGGCATGTTATAAGTTAAGAGGGTACTACAGTGTCAGATACAGAGGTGCGGGATAAAGTGGGTCATAGCCTTTGCATGAGTGATGTTTTAAATTACAATATCTTAAATATCAAACCTTGAAACTCGTCAATACCGTATTGTTAGTAATCACTAGTCCTCTGTTACATTTTGTCAATATGTTGCATTGCATGAGTTAGGGGTACTACAGTGTCAGATACAGAGATGCAGGGTAAAGTGGGCGATTGCCTATGCATGAGCTGAGACCCGGACATGTTTTATTCAACTAAATGTGACCTTTCGGTTTGATTCAGGTGACACGTGCAACAGAAAATACCGGGTACTTGTTAGTTACTTCTCTTTCGTGTAAAATATTCTATAATTATAATGTTGTTTGTTGTGATACTGTCATATCTATTCGTTGTAGTCTATGCACTGATAACATATTTTATATGTTATTGTAATAGTTAAACTGTATAATAATCTTTTTAACTGTAAATGTATTACTAGATTTAAAAAAGATGTATTAAAGTAAAACATATTTAAGATAACGTAACAGTACCCAACTAAACCTGGGTGCCTATGTTTAGTTAAGCTCGATTTCACTTTCTACTTGGTGCAGCGTCTGAAATGTGACATTGGTACAAACTGACTCCTAGAATCTGGAGTCCACATCTGTGTGACTAGGTTACAAAAATTGGCGGTGAAGATGTTCAAACCGAACATTTTACATAGTTTCGACATTAGAGACACCTAGGCTACAAAGAAGCTCAGTCTGGTTACCCAGCAGCTATCCTGTGTTATACAGGTGAAGAGGTATTCTAATTGTCTCATCAGGTTCATAATTGGGTGATTTAATTGTATGGGTTTGAATTGCACTTTGATATTCCTTATTTTTATTGTATTGTATCTACGTTTTACTAATTTTTACCACTTTACAATTATTTTAGCGTGTTACATTCTTGATCACTAATTTTGAGTCATGGTATATTTTAAATTTAATTTAACAATGTTGCTAAAGATGTACAATATGTTTATGCAATATATATATATCAGTGTTTCTATTGTTGTTCTATGCAAATTTAGAGTTAATCTCTTTGAACATTGGTAGAGATTGATTTGGAACAAGAGGAATCCAGTAGTGGTTAGATACCAGTTCTTGTAATAGGGTTATCCTAAAGATTAATACAATTTCTTATTTAAATCCCCCATTTTTGGATATTTTATGCTTTGACTGGAATGTAGAACATCGGCATATCTCAGTTTGTAAGGAGTTCGATTATTATAAATATATTATAGAATAGTAATTGGAATAAAAATGAAATCCATCACAGGGTCCGAGCATCCGAACTGTCATCACCTATGACGTCATCACTGACGTGAGAAGTTTTGGAGATTTTTATTTGAGAGATGACGGCTTCAAGCCGCTGACAGTACCTGCTGCAATGTACTGTCGAGTAATAATAGTTCACTACGTGTAACAAACTAACAACTCATAATATAGTTGCGCATAACATATGTAACGCAGCACGTGTCCTGAGAGGATGAAACATATTTAAACCATGTCCTCTAGCCAGTGGAACACGACTGGTTACATACGTACTGCCAGATAATGATCGACAATGGTTGAGTATCGAAATAAGTTAAGTAGAGAAAAACAAGAGAGGCGACCTACACGGACACCTATCTCTCTTTCTCTCCCACTATTAGTCTCTCTCTCTACTGGTCCATATTTTCACATTACACATTTAACTAATTTTATTTAAAACCTAAAACGTTTATAGACATTGTTTGAGTGAGGTTATCAACTAGCTAAATCTAAATAGCGCAGAGGAGGGAAATTAATATTAAATATTCAATATATTTTGCTACTGTGCAATTTCTCTCATTATCTGCAATTAGATATTGAAACTGTAAAAAATATATCCTATATTTATATAAATATATATTGTAAAATTGAATAAGATTACATTTTCACGAATATTTATAATCTATTTATTAAACACCAACGACAAATACTGTTACAACTTATAATCAAAAGCAAGACGTACATTATGGACATATAGCAGATAAAAAGAGATATTGTGTTTGAGCAGTATGGCTATTTCAATAACTGATTAATTTAACAACCAATATCTAGTAGCCATAATAATAAATAGCAATATCAGTATACTAATAAAACCCAGTAACAAATAAAACGATAATCGGAAACATATCGTGCTTAAATAACCATCAAAAGTGATAAAAATACATTTTAATAGTAATCAACAATTTGAACAATTAATACAGCTCTAACTTAGTCACATCGATAACAGATTGATTGAATATACGAGTATCTACCACAACCAATAATAATGTCACAGATCATAAATGGAAACGTAGATGCTATAATACAACGCATAAATTCATAAAAACAGATAATTAACTATATTTGTGATAATTACCATTTCGTAAACAACACAGTTAGCCTATACTATAGGGATAAATCATTGGAAAACGGAATAACTGAAACAGTTTCTGGAATAATATAAATTGAACATGATATAAGTTAAAAGCCTGGTTGGTTTCATGCTGCAATATTATTGGTAATTATTGCTACACCGTTTCGTCGTCTTCAGTAGTCGATAAAATTGGAATCGAACCTTTTTTTGGTAAAAAGTTAATTGAGAGAGTGGTTTTTTATTACCTCTACGTCCTGTGCTTCAAGCTGAAATACTCGTTTGTCAGATATAATATAAGCATCCTAAGTCGTCCGCATAAATGTAACTTTGTAGCGAGAGGAAGTCACCGGAGAAGACGCCAAAAGGAAAGGTCGACGTCAAAGGGAGATTATCTCGGATAAGTATTAGAGAGGGATGATGTTTCCGCCACTAATGCTGTGCTACGAGATACAGAGCAGACACAATTGAACAAGGGGATCGAGTGAACCTTAGACCGTCTTAAATTTCATGTAATGAGACTATACACCGTGTTTCTCTCCCGTTATACATAAGCACTAATGATATTATAAATGTAGTTTGTACTTTCGCAGCTGATTTCTTGAAAGTCTCCTTCGATCTAAATCCAAAAAATGTTGAAACTTATATGTTTGTTACTGTCACGCCAATTTTGCATTTTATACAACTTACTTACTTTTAGTGTATAATTTATAAGTGACAGTTTAGGCGATATCAGTATGAACACACTAACTTAATATACTAAAGTACCGAGTACCTCTGGGTCAAGCCTATCTTTCTTACCGGCACAAATGATATAACAAAAATAATAAATAATTCATCGTACACATCAACTCGCAATATATTTGATATGTTAACAATATCTGAAATAAAGATTGGCAATTTTAAGAAATTATTATTTTAATTAAGTTGGGTTTCCATGAAAACAATTGACCTTAATTTAATTAATTTCGACTCTCGGGAATCCGTGTATAGGTGTCACTAAATATTATTATATCCCATTTTCATAAGCGTTTAAAAAGTTGTACGTTAAAATCATAATCATTTATTCCAGGAAAGCGTCTTTGTTTAGAGGTGGCGACGCCTTTCCTCGCTATTGTTTTAATTTCCAAGGCAACGTAATTAGAAGCTCTCCAATTATTTTCATTGCAGCTTCGTTGAGGGGGGGGGGCAGCACAAGATAAGAGTAGAGGCACGACATTAGGTTTGCCTAAATTTGAAATAACTACATTCAGTACAAACTTTAATTGTAAAATTAATGATATAATTGACGATAATACGTGAAAAACTATTTATCACAAAAAATATGTAAAAGTGATTATTGAATTCATTTAGGAGCACTTGACTTTTAGCTTTTAAAAATGCGTTAAAGTAGTTCTGTCCCTTGGCAAAGTTTATCTGTGCCAAAGATTGTTGACAAATAATGAAATTACCAGTTATTTTATTTCCTTTAAAATCACTTAATCTGTATGTATACAATAATTACAAGATAACATAAGCATCTGACTTGAATATACATGGCATATACTTGAATAAAGAGAATCGGAGAACAGAGAGATGTTCCCTATGCATCAGTTGAAACTTGGAAATGTTTTATTCATCCGGGTACTGAGCCTCTTTTTAACATAGGAGCCTTGGTGGATCCCGAGTTAAAATAGAAACATTACACTATATGGCATATGTCGACTTAAATCGACATCCTAAGTTTTTAACGTGTATGACAATTCTGTACTAGTGTGGTCCAAATAAAGGTGGATTAACTTTAAAATGTACTACAGCTATATTGGGTGTTTCAATTAGGAGTAAAGCAAATTTATGGCCACCACCGGATAGTTTGATTTATTTGTAGAATGCTGTATATAACGTTGGCGTATTGTTTATTATATTCGTATATACCCCATATTAGATCTTCTTAATTTGAAAAATATGTTCCAATTCACTATATTACGATACGTATTACCATACGTACAAGATATAACGAAGACGCATTAAAATATTCAGTTTAAATTCTGTGCCATTTTCTACTTCTGAGAAGTAAAAATTAATTAAAAAAAGAAAAATACTCATATCCTTAATATTCTTTATGGTTCAGCTTAGATGTCTCTAGATGTAACGTTGATTATGATGGAGAAGTTAAATCAAACATAATGACTTCTTGTGATAGGGGTTTTGTGAGAGGTGTCGATGGGGGAGGGGGTAGATCTGAGGGCGCAGCTCGTGATACGTACTACCACCCTTCCTCTCTCCCATCCTCTCAACTGATACCTTACGAGATGTGGGTTTCAGTAGAGCTTCAGTAGTAGATAGGGGTAATGGGAGCAGTGTGGGGGTTAGATCTGTGTGTGCAGCTGATGATATGTCCTACCATCCTTCCGCTCTCCCATCCTCTCAACTGATATCTCACGAGATGTGAGTTACAGTAGAGCTCCAGTAGTAGATAGGGG